>NC_045602.1:71478214-72114047 GCF_009762305.2 Zalophus californianus
AATACTTAGACATTACACTGAGAGAGAAATGAGCATTTAAATTCTTTTTCGTGGTAAGGGGGATTGGAATACCAGAGTATAAAATGTGGTGGTTATTGTAGAAGGAAATCCCCTTTTTCCTAGTATCTTCTCCATTTTTACCTGCAATTCTGTATTAGTTATAGTAGAAAGTATCATTCGCTTCAGACTCTTTTTAAAAGCAAATTCTCTTGAAATGGGGGTTACATCTGCACCAACATGTCAGTGTGGATGAGGCAGGAGAGCCTGTGTTGGCTTGGATGAGATAAGTATGCAAAGATGAGGTGATGCAGGCTGAGGCAAATCTTATGCTGAGAAAGCAGCAAATTTTTTCCAGAGTATAAAGGGTTAACATGTAACATCCTGAGACTTAAATAAATATTGTTAAGCCAACATTCCTCAAGACTTGGTGTCTTAACTAGTTCACTAAATGTGTATACCAAGATATTAAATGCAATTAATCAGATAACCAACACAAGAATACCTCTTATAGTTGAATTAACTATTTTAAAATTCTCTCACTGAAGATATTTATTTCCTTCAGGTTACTCTGCAAATGCATACCATTTATTTATTTATTTATTTATTTATTTATTTATTTATTTTTACTATTTGCATCTCTATTTGCAAGATGCTAGAGTTACATCTGTATCTTTGCTCTGAGTGCTGGATATAGTAGGCTCAAAAAAATCAGCATTTACTTATATAAGATAAATAAATGCTGGATATCTACTACCCAGCATAATGCCCATAGCTAACAATACTGTATTTTAGACTTAAAATTTGCAAAGCATGTAGATCTTATGTTGTGTACTACTACTACTACTACTAATAATAATAATAACAGGAAAGGGATGAAACTTTGGGAGGTGATAAATGTTTACGGCTTTGATAGTGATGATGGTTTCATGGGTGTATACTTATCCCCAAACTCATCAAGTTGTACACATTAAATGTGTATCGTTCTATAGGAAAATTATTTCCCATTGTAATAACACATAACACCAACCCAGAAAAAATTCCCACAGAAATTTCTCAGTAACTCCCAACTTGGGATAAAAGTATGGTGATCAAACCACTTTTTATATGTCAACCATACTTCAATAAAATGGTTTTTAAAATATTCCGCATTCTGCATTCTGCCTGTGCTGCAGAATCTTGCCTGTACTTCAGAACTTGGAGGGGAAGAGTAACACCAGTTTAGAGACCAGCTCTCAAAGGTATTATTCACATGGAAATACAGATACCATGAAACACCTAGCCTAACAATCTGAAACACTCTCTGTGACTTGTAGCAACTCTGTCTCCCCCTTTAACCATTTGACTTCTAAGCCATGTGATCAACACAAGCAGAGTCTGAGGTGAAAAAAAAAGCACTACCTATAATCCTCCATCTCTAGGCTTTCCTGTCCCAAGCACCCATACCATGGGCCACCACCAGAGACTCTGACATTGCCTTGAAGAGGAAAAAGGAATAAAGAGGAGATCACGGAAGTGGGGCCCTATTTAAAGGAAAGAAATCCGGTGCTCTATTGGCTCCCCACTCAGAACTGCAGGCCTTTCTGCAGCCTTTTCTTTTCTTTTCTTTCCTAGTTGACACCCCTTTTCCCTCCTTTGTCTTCAGAAACGCTCCTCCATCTCAGTGAGTCATATGGAAAGGGGCAATGGAATGAGATACAGTCAACTACAGATTCAGTTTCAGTCTTTCAAACCCATTGGCAGGGAAAACCCGGATAATCAGGTCAAGTACCTGGATGCCATCTCCACACCACCTAGAAAAGTGCTGTGCTCATTTCACCTGGAGGGACTCTAGGCCTACCCTGTCCTGCTACCTGACCATGTCTCCGCTCATAGCACTCCAATGGAATTGAAGAGGTTCACAAAGAGGATGTTTGATTACCACACTTTTATCCTTAGTGAGGAATTGCTGAGAAATTTCTGTGGTAATTTTTCCTAGGTTGATGTTTTGCGTTAGTACAATGGGAAATTATTTACCTATTGAATTTTGAAAAATGCTGCAGGTGCCTGAAATCTCACCATCAGACATTTTTCTTTTGTGCTAAACATTTCTTTCTGTCTTTCCTTAAAATGAAATACCAATAGTATGGATACAAAAAAAGTCAGTCTTTATCTCCCTCTCCTCAGCCCTTGACAGCTGCAGGCCCTGTGCCACCACCGTGGTAAACTGAATAATGTCCATGAACTAATCTCCATGATTAGTCCATGAACTAATGTCCATGAACTAATCCTGAGGAAAGATATATGTTACCTCATCTGTCAAAAGGGACTTTTGATCAAGTGTGATATCTTGACATGGGGAAATCATCTTGGATTAACCAGATAGGCCCAATGTAATCTACGAGGGTCCTTAAAACAGAGAGTTTTAAGAGTCAGAGACAAAGATTGGAAGATGCTACAATCCTGACTGTGAAGATGGAAGAAGGGAGCATGCAAATGAATGCAGGAAGCAGGCAGAAACTAGAGAAGACACGGAAAAAGATTCTCTCCTAGAGACCCTGCAGAAACCATGATTTTAGGACTTCTGACCTCCAGAGCTGTAGGATTATAAAATTTGTGTTGTTTTTAGCCACTAAATTTGTGGTAATTAGTTGCCGCAGCCATGGGAAACTAATACAGACGCCCAGTTTATACTCTTTAATATGGATCTGTGTTGTGTTGGTTGTTCCTTGTCATTATTTTTAACCCTAACTTCACTCGAATTATTCGCATTAATACATTATCCCATAACTAGCAGGTGATACTCCTAAAGCTGGAGATTATGACAAGTGGGTCAAAACTCTGGCTCTAGAGCCAGACATATCTGGGTTTGAATCCTTTCTTTGAAATATTATAGGTCTGTGACCTTAAACAAGATACTCTATCACTCTGACACTAGCTTCTCATCTATAATAATGTTATGCTAATTTCATAAAGTCAATGAGAGATTAAGATAATTTATATCTAAGAACTTAACAGAAGTTGCTATATAGTAGGCACTCAACAAATGGTAGCTATTTTTGTTATTAGAAGGGATGATTCAATTAACTAAAGTGTTAAGCAAAGAGATATAGAAGAAGTACAATCCAAGTTAGGCCTTGAAGATTTAGGTAAATTTGAGTAGAGCCTTTCAAAAGTGAAGGTATCGCACTGGGAATTACAGGCTTTGGGACAGAGACTTGAGTTTACCACTTATTAGCCAGGTCATTTTAGATGAGTGATTTCACTTCTCTGACCCCCAATTTCTTCAGCTACAATTTGTAAAACAACACACACCTCAAAGGATCATTTTAAGAATTAAATAGGGTTAAGTATATGAGGCCTTGGGGAAAGCTCAGGACAGAAGGCAGTCAATGCGGTTAGGAAGGCAGCAGGGAGCAAGTTGCAGGGCATGTTTGTGAAACAGACAAACAGCCAACAGACTGTGGAGCCAACAGACTGAAGGAGAAGAGGAGAAATACTAGAGAGCTGATTGGAACCAGATTATAGGGAGTCCTAGGTTTCTAGCTAGGATTTCCTGGCCCAAAGCACTGAAAGTTATTTTTGTAATAAAAGCTATCAAATATAAGCCACAGAAGGTTTTATGTAACACTATAAATTTCTGTCATTTTGCCCACAATGCAAATGATAGAGGACTTTATAGAGAAGCACTCAGGTAATTCTATAGGCCAATGTTTTCAAAATTTCTTAGCATGTATTATGTGTATTTTCTTAGCATGTATTACATGCATTACAATATATTCTATTGTAAAAAGTGAAATATTGCAGAATCCCAACATATAAATCACAAAATGATGTTTAAATATAAATTTATACTATATTTCAAATTTAAACATATTCATTAGGTAGATATGTGTTGGCTACCTACCATTTAAACAGAGACAAAATAATGAGCAAAGGACTCAGTCACTGTGTTTATGTGTATATGTTAAATATGGAGCCTGGTCTCATCAGAGAGATAGACATGAATAGCTATATATTCTTTATATCATGTAACATATAATCACATAATATATTTGCATATTTTATACATGCTATGAAAGGGAAGTATTAAAAGCTGTGATAACATATTCCAGGAAGACTTCATGCAGTCTGCTATGAACTTGTGTCCCCTAAAATTTCTATGTTTAGGATCTCACACTACCCAGTGTGATGGTATTTGCAAGTGGGGCCAATGGGAGATAATTAACTTTAGATGATGGCATGCCAGGGTGGCCCTCATGATGGGATTAATATCATTTTAAGAAGAGCGAACAGAGAGCTTGCTCTCTCTCTCTCTATGTGTGGACACTGTGCAAAGGTGGCCATCTGCAAAGCTAGCTCAAGAGGCCTCACCAGAAACTGACCATGGTGACATCCTGATCCTGGACTTCTTTGGAAATTCCACAACTGTGAGAAAATGTCTAGTTTAAGCCACCCAGTTTATGTTGTTTTGTTATGGCAGCCAAAAAAATACTAATATAGTCTAGGGAGTTTGTATTCTTGACATCCATTCCTCTCTCTCTCTCTCTCCTGTTGGGCAAACTCTGAAGGAAGAGCAGGATTCACTCCACCTACAAGCTCTGGAATGGGCTCCTGATTGTGGTAAGCCAACTCAAGGCAAACTCTCCTCCAGCCTGGAACAACTGACTTCATAGCATGTCACCTCCTCGTCACCCATTGACTTCACACGCCCTTGGCAATCATAATTCTCATCACTCAGCTGTCTCCTTATGTATGTTGTTAAATGATGAGCATGATATAATCTCCTTGATTGTTTAAGAACCATTTCTTCTCCTACTCTCTACAAAGTATGTACGGTGGTCAGTATGAACCTTTTGACTTGACTAACATGACTGAGTAGATGAGAAGCTTCTTGTTTGAGCTAGAATGTGGGAGAGTAGGTATGGCATGAAATAACAAATATTGCCTAGAGGAATCAAGGAGGGCTGGGAAAGTAATAGCAACAAGAGCACTATCAACAATAACAAAAAAGAAGGAAAAGAAGAAGAGGCTACTCAACAGCTAGGGGAAAAAAAGACCCCATTTTGAGTTAAACTGGACATGGGCTTCTATAGTCTACTGAGTCAGAGCAGTCCCCAGAGAAAGGTCATTTGCCACTGTAGAGTTGATTCAATGTCTCTGAACCAAAAGAAGAGTAAGTGCTTCAGACAAAAGAAAGCAAGTTAATGCTACTGACTCTACGTTTATGATCTGCTACTTTTGCCAAGCACAAAGCCTACAGATGATGTATCCACCTGGTCTATAGCTGAAGCCTCCTCATAGTCTCTCACCCTCTCTTCTCCAAGTCATTCTCCACAAAGCAGCCAAAATGACATTTATAAACATAAATTGAATCACCTCCTGCTTAACACCAATCCGTGCTTCCTTTGGGTTTAGAACAAAACTCAAGCTCTTCATTATGGCTTACAAGGCACTAGACAGTCTGATTCCTGCCCACTGCTCCCAGCCCATATGCTTGCCATCCTCACTCCCAATGCAACTGCCATACTGGCCTTGTTTCCATTCTTAAATATGCCATCTCATCCTCACCATTGGTCCCTGTAAAGGCCAAATGCTGAGCCAGCAATGCTCTTCTTTAACATCTTCAATTGCCTGTCTCTTTCTCATGTGTCAGGTTTCAAGCATGAATGTCATCTCCTACGAGAGGTCTTTCAGTATGGATGCTGTCATATAATGCTTTATTTTCCTCTATAGCAACATGTAAACCAACACTGCAATATGTACATCTTCCCATGAGGTTCAGGGTTTGCTCTTTTTTTCATCATTAACAATACCCAAGCCATTGTCCTGTATATAGCAGGCCCTAAAGTATGTGTTGGATGGATGGATGGATGGATGGATGGATGGATGGATGGATGGATGGATGGATGGGTGGATGGGTGGATGGGTGGATGGGTGGTGGGTATTAGGCTGGTATCCCTGGGGAGAAAGACGTGTGAACCAGACAGCAATTTTAAGAGGAGTCATTTTTTAAAATTAAAGTTTAAACTGTTCAGATAATTAAAATCTGCTTTTATTTGCCCAAGTGCAGAGTTCCCAAACATTTCTTTTCCACATTTTCTCTTCTTCCTGGAATCCTATAGTACTAGCAGTATGTATACCATCCTTAGCCTTGTTTAAAAAAAAATCTTCTTTCCTTAATCTACATGATTTTATTCAGTGCTTTGTCTGTAGCCTCTAGACCTCTGCCCATCGTCCAGTAGGTCCTTAATAAATACTTGTTGAATAAACAAGAGTATAAATCCTTGAGGACAAGAATCATGCCAAACACCTCTTAGGCATTTTTAAAAATTAAGCAACACGTCAAGGAATGAATTGACATTAATAGATTTAGACACCAAAACTGAGAAAAAATGAACACATTAAAAATGTTTCTGAAATATAGGATGTATATTTTTATCTTCTTATATATAGACACTGAACACAATTTGACATTTTCTTGATGTTTCAGGGTTACTAATATGAACATCAATTATTGTTTGCTTCTGCCTCTGAGAATGTAGTTTGGTCTGACATTTATAGGAAAGGAAGGAAGCATATAAGCAAAAGCAGTCCCTCACAGCTCCCTTCAGCCATCTATGCCAAATGGCCTGAAGCATGCAAGACAGAAATTCTAAGATAACCAAACAAACATCTTCCATGGGAAAGAGAAATGGATCCAAATGTGATCTCTCTCCAGACAGTAACAGGCATCTCATTTCCAGTGTAGGATGGCTCTCACATTCTCTCTTTCACCATACATACACTTAAGAAAGTAAGTTTCCAATTCTATCTTTGGGGCTTCCCACTTTAAATTTTTTGAATTATTCTGAGAAAGTGTGATTAAAAGGGTACTTATGTAGAGTGAGAGCTAAGGCTGAATCCCAGTTCTGCCACTTCTAACCATGCAAGGGAGATGTGGGGATCGGATTACATAAGGTATATGTCATACTTCACACAGTATCTGACACACAAATGAATATCTGATTCATGGGGTTTTCTTATCCCCCTCCAGTGCACCATCTGCTCCCAAAGACCTAACTACCCCGTGATGTTCACTCTCCATCCACTTGCCTGGGGAAGGTACGCAGATTCCTTCCCTCTACTTTCTGCCATCTATCAGCAACAGTCCTATGGAAAGAAGCTTATTAATTTATCCAAAAGTATTGGGTTCTGAAAATTAATTACATGTTTTTTCTTTCCAGGGGCATTTGCATTTGGAAAGGGGACAATGAATTCATCCATAGAAATGGCTCTTAAATAATAGAATAGCAGGCATCAGAGTCAAACTGGATGTAGAGTCTGTCTAGGGGTATTTGCCCATTGCTCTTCAAATCTCACCACTTGGATAATCTATCTCTGCCCTTCATGCAGGGCAAAGCCTTGCACCAAATATTTTAATGCATATATTTAAAATCTGTGTGTTGATATGCCTGATATTTTAGATTTATACAAAAACTTTCTTCTTCAAATGTAATACAGTATAGCATAGCCAATACATTTTCTACCTGGAAAATAAGTAACTGCTGTGTCTTTATATAGCTGCATCTCATTCTGACTTATTGAAGGATTTTGACTTTTTTCATAGAGGGGGTTTTAATGAAGCCACTTTAAGCCTTTTTTAGATTTGAAATGATAAAAGCATTGGCAGGACTTGTAAGAGCACAGGGTTGTTGTACGGACATCTTTAACAGTGGAAACCTGCCCCTATCCAAAGAGAACACTTTGCTATTTATCAAGATTTAGGGGAGAAACTCAAGTGCAAGCATGATGCAGTTTTGAAAGATTCCATCAAAAGTAGACATTTCCACACCACTGGAAATGGGGATCATTTTATCTCAAAGTCTGCAGGTGAAGTATTTTCCATTTCTGTGGCCATTAGAGGATGATTCCAGAGTGGAGGCTGACTTGAAGATCCTAAGGTTCTCTTTGTAACTAAAGAAAAAAACCTCTCAGATAAACTAGTAATAGCTAAGATGATTCATTTATGTGGTGATTTCATACAATATATATTTAGAAACCAATGCATTAATTGCAATCTCAACAAATAAATATATATTCCAGGGTGAAAAGGCAGGTGGGTTAATTTGTTTGGCTGCCTGTTACTGCTTGTGAGTCTATATGCATAGTCACAGAAACAAAATAATTTGGCTGTCTCTATACTACGTACAAGCCCAACTATCATATTTTCCTAAGCACTGAAGCAGAAATCAAGGAACACACAGTTTCTTTAGGAAAGTGATGTGGTTGGCACCTTCTAAAATGGGTCCAAATGATCCTCACCTCCTAGTATTCATGTGCTTGTGTAGTCCCTCTCCCTTTGTATGTGGGCGGGCTATAGTGACTTGTTTCTACCAAAGAGAATATGGAAAAAGTTATGGGGTGTCACTGCTAAAATTAGGTTATAACGACTATGACCCTCTCTCTCTTTCTCCCCCTCCCCTTCTTTTTCTCCCTCTCTCTCTCTGTGTCTCTGTCAGTTTCCTCTCCCTTCCACTTTCCTCTCTTTCCTCCTGTTTTCTAAGATAAGGCCAGGTATCATACCGTGTTGTGAGTTCCCCTATTGAGAAACACACATCATGAGAAACAGAGTACGCAACTTCTGAGTAATAACTAGTGAGGAACTTAGGCCTTTAGTCCAAAAACCCATGAGGAACTGAATCCCATTAAAAGCCACATGTTGAAAGCCTGTCTTCCACTAGCTGAGCCTTCAAATGACACCACGAACCAGCTAACACTTTGACTGCAGTCTTGATAGAGACCTTGAGGCAGATGACTCAGCTAAGCCACGCCAGACTCCTGATCCACAGAAATTGAGATAAAATGTTGTCCTAGGCCATTAGGTTTTGGGGAAACATGTTATGCTACAAAAGATAACTATATCAAAAACATTTAAATATATATTATATTACAGAATAGAAGAGTAGATAAATAAAGCGTGATATATTCATATAAGGTTGAAGACTATTTGGTTATATGGAAATACCGTCTAGAGAGTTACATATATTGCCTCCAAATAAGACTAAGCCAACCTCCCCAGAAGGCTAAGAGGTAAAGAAACCAGAGCATAAGGCCAACATCAGAAATTATGGAACACTGTACCAAAAGGCACAGGAAAATCCCATTTTAGTTTTAAGGAATTCTGTTCTTTATCAGCCAGTGCCCAGGGAGGTAAACAGCAACCACTCTACATAGCCCATGGAGAAAGATTTAATCCGAAACATTAGTTAGAAAAGTACTGGAAGTTCTTGGGGAATAAAAGAGGGAGGGTGACATGAACCATACATCAAGAAGCTGCTAGTGCCCTTGCAAGAACCCAAGGGACTACACTTGCTGCCGGTGCCACTGAAAGTACTAAACAAGGACCATGATCCTACTGCTACCACTGCTGGTTCTTATACCTAAGGTACAGCAGAAGCAAATGGCTTCTACTGCCCTCTTGCCTTCTAATACTCCAGGAAGGTCTCCCATTGACAGAACCTCCCCTGAGCTCAATGGAGAAAAGGGTCTGGGAATTGCACCACCGGTAGAAAGCTGAGTGTATGGCTAAGGGAACTATATCAGCCCCACACATATTGAAACAGTTTAAATATTTCCCTTTGAATGACAGCATTTATTTTTCAAGACTAAAATTTTCAGGAAAGGATACATGGCACAAAATTCCTTTAGTGTTTCACATAAGTTTTATAAATTGAGCCCCAGATTACCACTGTACTCACATGATGACAAGATAACTGGATGAATACATCCATTTCATCATATATGAAACTAAGGGATTCCGGATTTAAAATGTCACTCAAACCTGTTATAGGAGTGGGTTTTAGTTACTCCAGTCAAAACAGTTTATTCAGAATTGCCTTACATAAAATACTTACAAGTCTCACTTGCCCAGGTTTATATCCTTACTGCACTGAGAAACAAAAGAAAAAATGTCTAATTTAGACATGAGTGCTTTAAGATTCAAATGTTTTCCTTATTCATTCACAGAATTGTCTAGGATCCTGAATATGCAGTCCTGGTATGTCCAGCCACACCAGACAATATTCAATATCTTGACTATTTTGCACATTTTCCCAGGCAATTATTTATTTTCCTCTTAACTTGGTCAAATTGTTCAGGCATGCATGGGAGGGTTAGCAATTAATTTTCCTCTGATTATTACTCTAGCTTTCAGACCTATCTGGTTTCTTCTGTGTGCTCTCACAAGTGCCTTTGCCTCACTGTTTGGAGAACATGCTATTTGAAAGCAATGCCCATATTTTCACTTTAACAAATATTTATCGAGGTCATCAGTTCCAAGATGTCCCAAGCACTGTGGTAGTTGCTATCCCACATCTCTTTTGAGTTCCAACAACAACAGCCTCATACTCTGCCTGGCCTGAAGCTAGTGCTTTGTGAGTAGTTATCAAATAATTGAGTCAGCTCAAGAAAAAGCACAATTCAAGAGAACTAAGAGTTGTCAAATTAAACCACAGTCTGCTACCTATTATTGTAACAGATTTATTTCCTATCTGCCTTCAGAGTCCCTGGTAACTTGTCAATGGCATGGTTACTGCAGAGGAGAGAAAAACCTGGATGTGTTGTCTTATTGCTCGGATTTGTACAGGTAATTTGATTTCTTCCTCTCTTGAGGGAACACAATTAGAAAGACATGTCTCTGGTCCTTGTCCTTAAGAGTCTAGAGGGCACTCAACAATTTGCACACTCCTTGTAAGAGCCTGGGCTGAGCTGAGCTAAGTGGCAGCATTAGAACTGCTCCTGAAGGCTACTATTGGGGAAGAAAGGGCAGGTGTTGATATTTGCATGGGAAAATCTGTACCCAACACCAGTGTAGTCCATGAGGCCCTGGAGTAAGTCAGGCCCTTGTGTATTGCTCTTACCCTTGATCCTTATTTGCGCATCTGAATGAACAGTTCTAACTGCCAATGTCAACTGAATAGGCCCTGAAAGGACAACATGCCCGGATCAATGACACAATCGGCTCAGGCATCAGTGAGAGATGGCAGAGTACGCAAGAGTGTTTACCTCTGCTCCCTTTCAGGACATACTGAGATGATAGGAAAACAATTTTATAAAGTATAATCTCCTAAAGACAAGGAGAGGAGGCAACAGCCACAACATTATAAAAGTTGGAAGGCAGATGCTCAAGGGCAAACCCAAAACACCGAAACCTAAATGAAGTAGAGAATGCAGCTGAGCAGCAACTTGGTTCATACTGCAGAACCCTACAAAAGTCTTAGAAAGGGCATCCTGCCACCTCTGGGGGTGGATGTAAGGATGGGGCTCCAAATGAGACAATCAGATCAAAGTCTGCTTACATAGCACTTAAACCCCCAAGGTTATCTCTGTGATTCAGTGAACATTTGTACTCCATCAGAAGACTAGAGATTTATTCCCTGGAGAAGAAAACAGAGGGTCTCTGCTCTAGAGGATAGAAAACAGTGGTAAAAATAGGAATGTGATACGAAGAAAAGGGAGAAAATGTGAAGGCCTGCATACATAATCTTGAAATATCCACCACTACCACCCCTAGGTGTTTTCTTTCCTTATCAAGTCCTCAGAAGGCTATTAGTCTTGGAAATCTGGCAAGCCCTAGAGAAAATGCCTAAAAACTGATGATTCCCCATTATGACACCATCCAAGGAAGCCCACAATTAACCAGTCCATGCCAACAGAGCTTCTATTATCTTAAATATGAGCAGAAAGCCAAAAATCAGCAGAAAGCTAAGAAAAAAAACTACCTGAAAAGCAGAAATCAAGACAAACAGAGGAAACAACTTGGATGAAAAACAAAAAAATAATAGAATATAAATGTATAATTAGTATCTTCATAGAATTGAAAATATGTTGTATAAAAGTAACATCCAGATTAAAAAAAAACCTGAAAATTAAAACTGATAGCATGCACTTAAAAATTCAAGCAAGAGGACAGAAGAAACAGTTGGGAAAAAATGCCCAAAAAGATGTGCAAAATGTCAAGTTGGAAAAAATGAGATTTGTTTTAAGAAGTGAGGTGAGGCAGATGAGAGAGTTAAATCCTCATCTTCCAAAGGCATGTGTCAATAGACAATGACTAAAACTGAAAAATCAACAAATAGTAGTATAAGCATGTTATAGAAAGTTATGAAGGTAAACAAAACAATTGGAATCAGTTGCCTTTGGGAGACAAAAATGGGAGTGATATGGGCAGAAGGCTGCTCTTTTGGGAAACAAGCCAGAATATAACTATATACAAGCCACTATGTAACTCCCACAAAATTTTCATGGGTAAACTTCAACAGACAGTTTTTTCTTGTCTACACATCACAGACTTTGCAACTGTCTTTAAAATCTTAGTTCTGCCACTTAGAAACCTTGGGCTTATCACTGAGTTTCTTTAATGTCTCTTTATCTGTATGGTGTGGGCAAGAGGATCTATCTCACAGAATTGTTGTGAATATCCAAGACGACACTGTATGTGAATAGTTAATTAAATAGCCTCATAAATACAAATGACATGTTAGTGATTATTATTCCCTAAGTTAGCTAGACATCAATTTGTCATTTGCTAGAGGATTCTCTCATTCCATCCCTGTGATAGCAAAGAAAGAAACTTTGAAAAAAGCTCTATTTCTAGGCCTGCCTCTGGCCTTTGAGAAGGACAGTGATCAACCAAAGGTTTCTATAAACTAACCCCTGGTACCTACTATTATGTCTGCTAGCTACCTCTTCTACATCAGAGAAAGAAGTCTGGAATAGAGAGTTTATGAAGATGATGAAGGCGGTAATGTGGAGATCCTTGTTCCATGATAAATAAAAGTTATTCTGTTATTAATTCTGTTAATAAATTTTCCAGCAACCAAGAAATAAAATAGTAACAATACTTGTAAACAGAATGGCATTCCAAGGATGCCCATGCCTTGATCCCTGGACTCTGAGAATATGTTGTATTATACGGAAAGGGGAACTTTGCAAATGTAATCAAGGTTACTAACCTTAAAACAGGAAGATTTTTCTCAATTATCTAGGTGGCCAAATCTAATCATCTGAGCCCTCACAAGCAGAGAACTACATCTGCCTGGAAGCAAGAGAGAAGTGGTAAAAGGGGGAGTCAGGGACATTAGAAGCAGGAAAAGGCCTCACCCTGTCATATTTGGGGCTATTTGGAAAACATGAAAAGGAATGCAGGCAGCCTCTAGCAGCAAATACCAGTCCTTGACTAACAACCAGCAAGGAAAAAGGAATCTCAGTTCTACAAGTGCAAGGAATTGAATTCAGCCAACAATATGAATGAACTTGGAAACAGTTTCCTCCCCAGAGCCTCCAGTGAGGAATATAGCCCTGCTAATACCTTGAGTTTGGCCTTGGTGGACCTCAGCAGAGGATCCAGTAACACTCACCCCGACTTCTCACCAACTAAGTACTTATTTGATGGTAAATTCTTATGGCAGCATAGATAACTAACGCTATATTAAAACACTAGTAAAGTCTCATCTGATTCAGAATGGGTAATCTGATCCACTGAATCCAGCATATTTTCTAGAGATTTCACAACATAAAAACATTATATTGTAGCAGGTTGTACTTAAAAAGGGTACCTTTATGATATAAATATTAAATACTTCTATCTTTAAGACATCAATGAGACTTGACAGAATCTACATGTTTCTGCATATAAGACGGGTTCCAGTGGCTGGATGCCAACCCAGAAACCCATGATATTTCACAGTATCAAAGGTTTTGCAAAGGTGATTTGGTCATTCATTAACTTTACAAAGAACTAAAGACCCTAATGTACACCATAAAGTATAACATGGCATTTATTTTCTGTCATTGCTATTAGACTACTTTTTAACCTTTATTGAAAGGTAGTAAAATACATTATAAGAGACTACCTAATTCATTTCTAAAAAAGAAGGTTTAAGTACAAAATGAATATTAACATAAGGTGTTAAAAATTGTGAATTAAGATCTTATCAACTGTGATACACTATAGCACATCATAAAGTGTCCCTGTTATAAAGCAAGTTACCTTGCAAACAGCAGAAAATCTCAGCCCTTCACTGTTCTTGGTAATTTGGGAGATGATATTGGATGTTTACAGGGACATAGTTTTCTGGAAAATGTACAAATGCTCCATGGGCTGGTTTCAAGGATATGGGAAGATTCCCTAAATCCAGTATTGAATACTCTTGCCCAAGAGCTGTCAGGGTTAAAAATCACAGAAAGAGAAGTATGAAAAAGTGTAACATGTATAGAAATAGGTGGATAGTCTGTTGTGCCAGAAGCAAAGGAATGGAGAGAAGATAAAGGAATGGAGGTAATGAGGCACTGGGGAGACAAAGAAGGATCAGACTTGTAGGCCGGGGTTTGGCTTGTGGACCAAATCTGGCCAACCATTTTTTTCACACAGCTTATAAGCTAAGAATGGCTTTCACATTTTTAGCTTGTTGGAAAAAAATCAAAAGAAGCATACTGTTTCATTTATCTTTCTTATAAAGGGTACTATTACATGTAAATCATATGAAATTCAATTATCAGTGTCTACAAATAAGGAAGGGTTTATTGGTACCCAGCAACGCCCAATTGTTTAGGTATCGTCCATGGTTGCTTTTGCACTACAATGGCAAAGGTGAGTCGTTGTGACAACGACTATATTAACCACAAAGCCTAAAATATTTACCAACTTTCTACAGAAAAAATTTGCTAGCCCCTTGTGTAGGTCTTTATAGACCGTGCTTACATAATTGAACATTTTTCCTATGGACACTTAAAGAAATAAAAGTCAAATAAAGTCAGAATTGTAACTCTGACAGCAGTGTAGAGGATGAATTAGATGAAGCAGGTATATATAAATCAATCACTTAGAAATTATTGCAAGAACCCAAATTACAAATGAAAAGAAAATGCACTCGAGGAAGAGGGTGGGGGCAGGGAAGAAAAGGAAAGGCACATGTTGTGAGATGGTATCATATACAGTTGACAAAATCTGGCTGAGAAAGGGGAGGTAAAAGAGGTAAATATAAGATTGATATTTTAGTTCTGTTGACTAAAATGACATTATTTGAAGACAAAAAGGGGAGCAAAATTAAGAAAAGGAAAGAAAAACTAAGCAAATGAGTTTGGCACTGTACATTAAAAATGTGATATACCTGTGAAACAGCTACATAATCCTTGCCTCTGAACATTTATAGTAATCTCATGTCATTGATGGCATATGACATTGTATTATGTTTTCTATAAAACTAATCTTAGGGTGCTGCGTGGCTCAGTCATTAAGCATCTGCCTTTGGCTCAGGTCCTGATCCCAGAGTCCTGGGATCGAGTCCCACATCAGGCTCCCTGCTCAGCAGGAAGCCTGCTTCTCCCTCTCCCACTCCCCCTGCTTGTGTTCCTGCTCTCACTATCTCTGTCTCTGTCAAATAAAGTCTTCAAAAATAAAATAAAAGAAAACTAATCTTATTGTATTGTGATCACCCAAAGACATATTTAATGCCCTGATACAATATGTTGTACATAAGAGGTAATTCATACACATTCTTGAATGGATGGCTTGATTGTAAACTTTTTAAAGGCAAGAATATGCTTTAAACTGCTCAGGTGTCCCTCAACAGCCAAGACATTGCAGAGAACACCAGGGGACGTGAATAAGTGGTTTGTGAACCAACCCTCCAACCTACAATGCATTGACATTGGCCATTGGCCATCAGACTACCCTCCCCACACACACACACCCCTTGCTGTAATTAGTCAGGGTTCTGTCACAGCATTTTAGATGGAGATGTGGTCTGGCCAAGAACTCCTCTCTCAGCAGCTGCACACCATAGAAGCAGAAAACCTATTTTTTTTAAACAAAAAAGACTCTTACTAATGTATACATGTGTGTGGATTTATAGAAAAAATACCTTGACACTAAATACAGTAAAATATAACTGGTTATTACTGGTCGCTTCTTTTTTTTGACATTTTTTATTATGTTAATCACCATACATTACATCATTAGTTTTTGATGTAGTGTTCCATGATTCATTGTTTATGTACTGAATGGAGCACTGGGTGTTACAAGAAAACCTATTTTTTTAACCTTTCTATCCTCAGGGGACACAGAAAGACAATGGTTGGTATTTCAAAAGACAGGTTATTGGAAAAGTTGATGGTTCAGATGAATGAGAGAACACTTTGGCAGTGAAAAGAATAAATACACGAGCATTAGGAGGGCCATCAGGAGAAGCCATTCCCAGCAGCCGAATAAACCTATCTGCCAGTGACAGTGTTCAGAATCACAGTCCAAACTGCAATTGTTTGGCAAATAGACTCTCACATCATTAGATAAAAAGGATAGGTAGTGACAGGTAAAATTGGATGAAGGCTACCCTGTTATGTACAGTGTATGCCTGAGGGTCATTTCTGAATGTGTATATTACCATTTGAGATTAAATCACTTACAAGTAGTTGCCAGAATAAGAATAAAAGAAAATAAAAGGATGCTGGGGGGAGGCCAGGTGACATGGGACAGCCGCTGAATCAACGGGAGTGATACAGAATGAAACAAAAGGCAAAGTCACAAATGTATCCACAGTCACTAAGAGTAAGGTCTGTAAGTGGAACCTTGTAGGGGAGAAAAGGCCATAACACAAAATGACTTTGGTCTTAGGGTTTGGAAATTTTCCCCTTATCTCTTCAGCTCACAGCCCTTCCACCTCTTACAAATTAGGGTGCGTTTTCAATACATGGTACTCAATGGATACTATGGTAGACCTAAAAAGAATAAAAAAAATTTACTTCCACCTTTTCCCCACTTAATAGGTATGACTACTCAGCCAACAACTTTTCCACTACGCTTCCATACCACCAGGAATCCTAAATTACATTCACTCTTTAGGAATGAAAGCATTATGCATCTACTAGCCCTCTTAATACATTTACCCTAGAACAGTAGCATTGATACTTTTTCAGGGCTGCCTCAGCATAAGGTGGCATCTCATGAAGCCAGCTGAGTAGACCAAAAGAAAAAATGGCTAGGCTCAATAAGAGGATTCTCAGAGAGAGAGAAAGAGAAAAGTAGCAGTTGAAATGAGAGAACCTCTTTGGTTGAGCAAAGCCCACTGTACCCAGGACTTTCCTATCTATATGTTGTCCAGAAGAGTTGCTGTCAGCTTCTACTATCTGGTGATAGGGCAAAAAGCAACTCTTCACATCAGTTTGGGCTGGGACAGCATCTGACCTCATTTTTGTTCTTGGCAATCATCATGCAGAATTCACCCATTAAAAAATAAGATGAATTGTCTTATATATTTCAAGAGTAACTTTCAACTGAAGAGTTCAAAGCACCAGCCAAATTCTTACATCTTTCTTTAGAAAGCCACTGCATACAAAGTTCTTTTTAACCTATGATTTATTTTAATGATTGTGGACCAGTGGAAAATAGTTTGTGGGATGGATCATCCTTGGAAAGTACCCACTGAAAAAGACAAGGTTCACAGAGACTTCCCATGGGGGACTTAGCCATCAGTGAAGCAGAACGTCATGACTGATCATACACTGTGGCCAAAGATGGAATAAATGTTGAGGAAACTAAAAGAAAAAAGAACCCATCTCTGCCTCAAAGAACACAGTATAGAGGAAAGAGAAAACACGGGGTGCCTGTGTGCCTTGGTTGATTGAGCATCTGACTCTTGATTTCAGCTCAGGTCTTGATTTCACTGTTGTGAGTTGGAGCCCCTGTTGGGCTCCATACTAGGCATGGAGCTTACCTAAAAAAAAAAAAATACATATATATATATATATATATATATATAGAAGAAAGATAAAGCACACAGCTTTTGAGTTGGGGAGATCTACATTTGTTTACCACCTCTATTACTTTCTGTGTGTTCTTGGGAAAATGTTTTAACCTCTCTAGGCTTAGTGTCCTCATTTGTAAAAGTAAGCGTGATACATTATCTCACAGAGTATTTGTAACAAATGTGCCTGATACATTGTGGGTGCCACATGATGCTTCCATCTAAATTTTGATTTCCCACCTCACACTGGGCAGAAAGCAATTTAGTAGAGGCTGCTTGATATAATGGATAAAGCAGGAAGGAGTCAGAGGATTTGGCTCCTAGATATAACTTTGCCACTACAAGAATAATAACTATTTCTGTACTAATTTTTAGTTTATAAACATGTTAACATATATTCCCAGTTATCTAGCGTCAGTAAAATCATGTCACTGAATTTCAGTTGCATCCTCTGAAAAATGAATGGAGCTGGTCAGATATACTCTCTAAGAGTTCCTCCACCACTCCAATTCTAATTACTAAGCTGCATAAGGTAATTAATAATTGAAAAAGGAGTACAATGAACACAGGAAGATCCTGGTCAATTTGGGAACCTCAAAAAGTTTCATAGACCATCAGACCCTGCAACATCTCCTGAATCATGGGTAGGATGCATATAGATGAAGGAATGATGGCAGAATGTCTCTAAGTGATGGTGAAATTCTGGGTAAAGGCAGGGAGTCAGAATTAAGGAAGATGTACAAGGTCAAGGGAGGAGAATAACCTGAATGAAGCAAATAAATGTGTTGGAATATAATATGAAGAAAGGCCAGGGAGGAGACAGCCAGCATTTCGATACATTGCAAAGCCAAACAAAAATGAGATTAGCTATGGCAGGAAACAGGTAACTATTGAAGTTTTTGTGTGATTTAGCCTCTCTCCTGTTATAATATGGGTTACCCACGATAGGGCGCCTGGGTGGCTCAGATGGTTAAGCGTCTGCCTTCGGCTCAGGTCATGATCCCAGGGTCCTGGTATCGAGTCCCGCATCGGGCTCCCTGCTCCTTGGGAGCCTGCTTCTCCCTCTGCCTCTCTCTCTCTCTCTCTCTCTTTCTCTCTCGCTCTGTCTCTCATGAATAAATAAAATCTTAAAAAAAAATAATAATATGGGTTACCCACGATAGTAAACAACCAACATAGCAAACAACTAACATCTCTATAAAATTTCCTATCTTTTATCTTCCCAAGTAGATTCCTCCAGGGCTCAAACCACAACTTATACTTGTCTTGTAGAGGGCAGAGAATAGACACCCAAACCTTATAGTATAGTGCTTATAATGTTGTGATTCACATGGTGTGATACCAAAATGGGATTGTAGTCAAAGAACATGGACCATGCAACCAAAATAATATAAAAATAATTCAGCTCCAATCCTTGTTTTTTCCCTAACACTTAACACCATGAAAATAACTTGAGTGAACGTCAATACTTCTCAAAATTTCTATCCTTCTTCAGAGCGTGAATTGCATACACTGTACCTGCTCTCAAATCTCTTCTCAAAACCACCTGAAGGTACCCTTCAAAACCTAATTATCACCCTCTGTTCCTCCTCACTCCACTCTCCCCTTCGTGTATCCCCTAAATCTTAGAATAAATCCAGGGAGGAAACAGAGATACTGAATAAACTTAACTAGAATTTTTTTTTTTTCTTAAGATCTGTTTGTTTATTTTAGAGAGTGAGAGAGTGAAGAGCAGGGGCAGAGGGAGAGAGAATCTCAAGCAGATTCCCCACTGAGCACAGAGCCAGGCGCGGGGCTCGATCTCATGACCTGAGCCGAAATCAAGAGTCAGATGCCTAACCAACTCAGCCACCCAGGCGCCCCTAAACCTTAACTAGAATTCATGATAGTCAGCAGGAGGAGGAGATTTGGTAGCTATTTACATATTCCTCATTTTCACATACATTTCCATCATCTACTCTATGATGTACCAGACGTGATCGAGTGTTTTCAATATGGCGTGTCTCACCTAGATTATACCAGAGATGGGTTTCAAGGAGCCTAAATGTACAGACAATGAGAGAGGAGAGGCGGCAACCGCATTTTGTTCAGTGGTACATCTCCTGGGTTGGCAGGGTCAGCACACTTACTGCATCTAGACTGGCCCTGAGGAGCACTTGGGTGGCTCAGTCAGTTAAAGCATCTGACTCTTCAGCCCAGATCTTGATCTCAAGGTTATGAGTTCAAGCCCCCTATTGGGCTCCATGCTGGGCATGGAACCTACTAAAAAACATTAGATACTAGAATGGCCCTGAGCCAGGAAAAAAAAACGGCCAAGAGTGAGATTTGAGTCAAAAGGAACAGAATAAAGGCATTTGGACAGCCTCGATATCAATATAAACCCGCAAACCCCAAAGTTTCTCTTTGAAATTTTAAGTTTCTGGTTTGGCCTATCTCAAGGGAACTAGTCTTCATTGAACTCATAAAGTTAACTTTCCCCACTTCCTAACGGCTGCTCCTGAAATCCCTTTATCAAGGGTCAAAATACCACTTCCCTCTTTTGTTCCTGCTGAAAATGAGAGTAACTATAAATCCCAAGGAACTAAAGGAGCCTACCTGTGGTGTCTTAGGGCAAAATTCCTGCAACTCTTGAATAGCCCCTGGGGAAACAAAGAACAAAGCTTATCTCTCCAGGGTATGCAAGTATATTCGCTCTAGTATCCCTTTCTCCCCACTCGGCTCACAGGTCCCCTCCTATTAATTGAGGGCAGGCTGAACCCAATTTCCATATCCCCACATTAACAAATCCTCATCTAGTTTTTATGAGGAGCCTATGCCCACCTACAAACATCTTCTGAAGTATATGATGAAAAATCTACTTGGGAGCTATGTTTCTGCAAGTCAGAAAGATGCCCTACATACTTTTTTAACTGATGAGTCTAAAAACAGCCTCAGCCAATTTAAACCACTTTTTATAAAACGGGATTTGCATCAGGTTTGACAGCCTGTCTGCCATTTTTCCACCCCATTATGATATAAAACAGCTGAGCTACCAACTCTGGGGAAAACGAACTTTCTGCATGAAAGGACAACTAGATGGTGGTGGTCACAGGCCTAGAAGCCAGCCTTAGCCCATGTTATAGAGCTCAGCCTGGGAAATTTAGGAGAAATTAAATCAAGCTGAAAAGGGCAAAGAAAGAACTAATTTTCCTGTGTTACGCGAGTGGGGAAAGAGATGCTGTGTCTCTGTGGTCTGTGGGGCCTTAGGTAATTGCACCAACGTTCCTTAGCACCTTGTTATGGGCTCTACGGGGGGACCTTCACCAAGGACCACTACAGCCAGTGGCCCAACAAGTGACTGACCTGTGTAATGAGCTCCCCAGTCCTGGGAAGCAGGGACTGCTAGAAAACACAGTTTAAAAGTTCCCCGTAATTAAAGAATTGCCTGCCTAGGTCTATGCTTTGCTCTGCTTTGCTTTGCTCAGCTATACGAAACCGCACATCCCAACTCTGAAAGTCACAGTGGTCTGTCTACAATTTAGACAACTACACCAAAGCACATGAAATATACTCTCTGTCACTCCCCCAAATGAGTTTATAAAACGCTTCTGTTCAAAAACTGGAACTCAAATTTGGGGACAGAAACCCATAATCCTAATTGTTCTGGGATTAAGGGTGTCATGTACTTGGACATGTCCCTGTCTCGCAGGAACAAGTGGACTTTATTTACATTCAGGCAATGAGCTCGTCTTGCTACCAGTCAGTGAGCTGACTTATTCAGAGGAACTAAGACCTTGGTAAGGAGCAGTCCTAGCTAAACGCTTTGAGAGCTGCTCCAGACACTCCTCATTCACCTCAAGTTCTGCACTTTAGCTGCTCTTCCTCTCCTGGGTGCTTTTAACCTGGTTCTCCCAGGATATCTCCCTCCCCCTCTCCCTCTTCTCTTGAAAACCCTCTGTTGCTCTGACCTCGGTCTCCCCCCATGATCCCTACCAAACAGGCTGGGATTCAGATTCTTCTCCCACATCCTAACCACTACTTGGGGGTTTATAATCTCTTCTCACTACTGTCAGCACATTCCAACTCTGCCTCACTTCATGATCTCTATGGAAAACAGCATTCATTCATTCATTCATTCATTCAACAATGCTTATTGAGCACTCTCTGTGCTAAGCACTGTTCTAGAGCTTGGAATATAGCCCTGAACAAAACAAACAAAACCCTCTCCCTTCTTGATGTTCCAATAAGCAGGAATTAGACACTGATTTAGAACCTTTTAAAAATGCCACTTAAAATATTCTCCTTCATCTCCTGTGCTAGCCAGAAACCATCCCTACTATTATTTCTGTTCCCCCATACATAAAAAGAAAATTTGTATTTTACACAAGAATGATACTCCATACTTTTTAAAGGTATTTTCAAATAGTACTGTAGGAGTTCTTTAAACAACTTTGGGGTACAGCTTTTAATTTTTTTATTTTGACATAATTATATATTTACAGAAAAGTTGCAAAAATAGTTCAGAGAATTCATATAGATCCTTTACCCCACTCCTTCCAATGTTACTATGTTACCAAGGTACATTTGTCAAAACTAAGAAATTAATTTTTGTGCAATAGTCTCAACTATAAACTCTATTCAGATTTCACAGAACTTTCCACTAATATGTATTAATACTTTTTTGTTGTTGTTGTTCCAGTATCCAACCCAAGATCCTCCAAGCATTTACTCTCCTTAAACTTTTCCAATCTGTGGTAGTTTCTCGGTTTCTCTTTATTCTTCATGACTGTGACACATTTGAAGAATACTGGCCAGTATTTACAGAACACCCCCTTCCCCCGCAGCTGGGTTTGTCTATTTTCTCATGCTTGGATTGGGGTTATGGGTTTGGGAGAAAAAGTACCACAGAAGCAAGGTACCCTTTTCATTGTATCATATGAGGTAAATGATATTAGTATAACTTGTTACTGGTGGTTTTAACCTTGATCAGGGGGTTAAGGTGGGATCTTCCAGGTTTCTCCAATGCAGACTGGTATTTTTCCCTTTCCATATCCTTTGGTAGAAGTGAGTCGGAGTCCAGCCAACATTCAAGCAGAGGGGAGTTACCCCACCTCCTGGAAGGAGGAATAGCAAATAATATGTAGCTGTGTTAGAACCAGCCCAACATTTAATATATATTTGGGGGAGATACTTTGAGGCTATGCAAATATTCTGTTTCTCCTTCAAGGTTTGCCCACTGGTTTTAGCATTCACCTGTGGATCTTAACTGCAGCAATCACCTAATGGTGATTTTATTTCCCTAATTCCTCCTACATGTATTTTCAGAATTGTTCTGTTTGCTCCTTTTTCCTGATTTACTTACCTGATCTTTTATTTATATAATGATGGACTTGTGGATATTTATTTCATTTATGTTCCTGGATCATCTGGTAATCCCCATTTTACAAATACAGAAATTGAAATGTAGAACATTTTCATGACTCGCCAAAGATCATAGTCACTCAGTGCAAACCATTTTCTACAATTCAAGTTTACTCACTCTCAACTCTACCCTGCCTCTGATTTCACCTGGTATGCAGTATGAATGAATGAAAGAAATTGTAAACTTACAAATTCACCTGATGATTTTAGGTGACTGTCACTAATCTCATTCTAAGAGCACAGAGAGGCAAAGGGATGTATTGCCAGGAGATGGGAATACCAACCCCTACAGAGGAATTTTACTCAACAGTAAAAAGGTTTCATCCTATTCACCAGGTGATTTTGCAGCTTTGGCACTTGCCCAAATGTTCAGAATATATCATGGTTTCCTCTGGCCTGATTTGATTTCAGAAAAGAATGAAAATATAATCCCTGTAAAGGGAACCCCAACAGCTGGTTTTCCTGATAATCCACCATGATCCCACTGTGTTGACTTAACAATGCTGCCAGGAATCTATGAACTGTTCAAAGGCAGAAGTCATGTCAAATTTGCATGGTGCACACTCAGTTAATGTTGATGAATGTGTATCTTGCTTTTTGCACTTCCTCTTAGGGGAAAAATCACATGACAAAAACTCCATTGAGGAGCTGCCATAGGTTTAGGTTCTGAGTTACGGTTTTATTTTTTTTCTGAGTCATGTTTTTAAATGACAACTTTTTTAAAAAGATTTTTATTTATTTGACAGAGAGCGAGCGAGCACACAAGCAGGGGGAGCAGCAGGGAGAGGGAGAAGGAGGCTCCCCGCTGAGCAAGGAGCCTGATGTGGGGCTCCATCCCAGGACCCTGGGATCATGACCTGGGCCAAAGGCAGACACTTAGCGACTGAACCACTCAGGCGCCCAAATGACAACTTTAATAAATAAAGTGCATTTTAAGCAAATCATGTCCTATCAACAGTAGGGTCAGTAGAAACGTCTGGTACCTTGACCAATTTCTGGCATTCAGTAAGTGCTAAATAAATATTTGCAGAATTAATACCTGAAGAAATGAATCAGTGGGCTAGAACAGTTGGGAAAGACTTTGGGCAGGAGGTGGGGCTTGAAGAGGACCAAGAAGTATTCTGATGGCAAGTAGCAAGGCTTACTGGAACATAATGAACACTGTTCCTTGAACAGTTTCGGTCACATCAGCTGGTAATAAGACTTTTCACTTTATGAGAACCCCTTAATAACTATAAGAGTAAGCCAATACTAGTATCCTAGTGTTGGGGCGTGGGGATATCCTAGTAACCCCATATTTGTCTTCCAAGTCCTTAAAGGCCCTGTCCTGGTATGTACAATTGGTCTATGACCCGAAGAGATGGCAGGAGATCATTTAACTGTCTGCTGTGAGATTACGTAGCAGTAATTCCAGTTTCCCAGCCCACATAATAGGCATCTTATAAACATACTCTCCCTGAAATCAACCAGTTCAGAAATCTGGGGCCAGACATTTGTAATGCTTCCCCTCTAATGACCAAGCTCTGTTTTTTCCAGGAATCTGTACATACATAACAGAAACTGAACGCAGTTAACTTAAGAAGGAGAGCTTACCACCCCATTTAACTGAATGGGCGCACAGAAACAAGAGTACCACTAAAGGAGTAAGAGCAGCTCGGGACCATGGAGAACTAAGACAAAGCCTTAACTGGCATGATCCTTTCCACGTACGTCAACCTCTGAGTTCATTCTCCTCTGCTATAGACAACGGCTGTCCCTAAGGTGGGAGAGTCGGGCCTCAATTCACAGTTTTTCTAGTCCAGGAACATAGAGGCAGGGTTCCACTTTCTCCAGTTCAACCAGGCACTATGGACACTACAAGGAAAGATATTGCTATTCTTGGTCACATGGCCATCCTGATTGTCAGTAAGCCTAGGTGCTATGACGGGAAGTTCTACCGGGTTCACAGACTATGGTGACAGGGACAGTTTCCTCAGAAAAGAAAGCATCAGTACAGTGCAACCCCCACCAAAGACCCGCAGGTCTATGCTGAGCTGGACAGAGCAGCCATGGGCGGACTTATATAGCTCATGTCCACAACCTTACCACCTGACGTGTTTAGCTTTATGGAACTCCCAGGGTCCTCCCTATGTGACCCTGCAGCTGTCACCCCAAATTCCTTACTGATGAGATAGAGAAGAAAGAGTAATAAAACTGCACTTTAAAATTACCATTTAGTGGTAAGCAAATAAAGAAAACAAGCAGTGAGGAATAATGGTCTTTTCTTACTAAGACCAACTTCCTGCCCATACTCTACTTGGATGAACAAAATAGGAGCAAACTAAAGGCAGGTATATAATCTGTGTCTTTGAAATGGAAGATAAGAACTAGAGACTGGCACTTCTGGATAATCTTCCTGGATGACATGACCCCCACCAGGTGTAAGGCAAGCGGTAGAGTTAACCCTAGTTAAAAAGTGGCCATGATATATATAATGAAATATTACTCAGCCATCAGAAAGGATGAATACCCAACTTTTGCATCAACATGAACGGGACTGGAGGAGATCATGCTAAGTGAAATAAGTCAAGCAGAGAAAGTCAATTATCATATGGTTTCACTTATTTGTGGAATGGAAGGAATAGCTTGGAGGACATTAGGAGAAGGAAGGGAAAAATGAAGGCGGAGGGGAATCGGAGGGGGAGATGAACCATGAGAGACTATGGACTTCAAGAAACAAACTGAGGGTTAAGCATTCAAATAAAGAAGTTTAAAATAGAAAAAGTAATAAATAAAAAGTAGAAGGAAGTAAATAATAAAGATAAGAGAAGGTATTAATAAAATATAAAAATAAAACCATAAATTTTTCCCTGGTAAAAGAAAAAAAAAAAAAAAAGAAACAAACAAACTGAAGGTTCCAGAGGGGCGGGGGTGGGGGGATGGGTTAGCCTGGTGATGGGTATTAAAGAGGGCACGTACTGAATGGAGCACTGGATGTTATACGCAAACAATGAATCATGGAACACTACATCAAAAACTAATGATGTAATGTATGGTGATTAACATAACACAATAAAATAAAATTTAAACAAAACTAATGATGTACTGCTGTATGGTGACTAACATAGCAATAAAAAACAAATTTAAAAATTTAAAAATTTAAAAAAAAAGCAGCCATGACCCACTTCTCTAACCTCTGAGGCAGTATTTCAGAAAGTCAGCTGGAGGCTGTGTTGGGCTTAATATGTGGTAGATGTGTTTGGTTAGGTCTACAGGGGAACTGGAAAAATAAGACTCCACAGCTTTAAAAGCCTCTGAACACATGTGGTGTTCATTCCCCCTGCACATGGGGAATTAGGAAGCAGGGGCAAATGAGGTACAAGAGTGAGGCGACCACTGTGGTGACTGTGCCAAGTTTATCTTGAAAGAAAAACAGAAGAACTATAAAAGAAATAGGTTCTCTGTGTGTACACAGTGAGATACATTAGAGAAGTCTTTTGAAGGCGAAGTGTCAAAATTGGGGAGGAAGGCAGGGACTATGCTGGAGTTGCAGGAGCTGATCTGGTACAGAGGCAGCCCAGCCAGCAGGGTGGCTCCTTTCAGTGAATAATGTCAAAGGTCATGCTGCCCACAGGGCTTAACACAGGGCCAGGAGCGGCAGGCAAAACTCCAAGTCAGATAGTTACAAATCATCAGTCTATCACTATCGGATCTTCGCTGGAAAAAAAAAAAAAATTTTTTTTCAAGGAGAACTGTAAGCTCCCTTGCAGAGTCCAGAGTAAACAGCATGATGTTGAGACAAAGGCTCAATATCCAGCAACGAAGTAGAACCAGAAGCTGGGAAACTAAGGCAGAAGCTCAGTCATTCACAATGAGCCGACATGTCGGGCATTTGGGGATCCACAGGAGATACTGACAGCACCTCATTACATTAAGTCTTCCTAAACCCTGCAAAGCAGGTTTGGAAGTCGCAAAGTCCAGGCCCCTTTTCTAGTACTCTTAGAGTTTATGCACTCACTTGTTCACCTACCTCCTTTAGGCGAAAGTCTCTGAAGATAGGGAATCTGTCTCAGTCATCTCACGTCTGGCATCGGCAAGTGGCCTAGGGATAGAAGGTGGTGAGTGGGCAGGCAGGCGATGTGTGAGTGTGGGGGCAAGATGATGGGTGGGGCTCATTGGCTCCTGCAGCATCCTGACACTGGAGGCAGAAGGCGTCACTGCCGCCAGCTAAGAGGGCGTGGAGAAGTGTGGACGCATAGAACAATCAAGGCTGGGGCGATCTGGGGGTAGAGTGCCTTTCTTTCTCCCTAAATCCCCCTGTGCTTTTCCACATGCACTGAAGGGAGAGTTCCCCACTGGAGAGAGTCTCTCCATTCCATTCCTCTGTGGTGCTCAGAGGAAATGGGATTTCTTCTCCTGATCTGTTCTGCAGGCTCCTTCCTGGTGGCACTTGCCTTGCAGGCAGAGTGGCTGACACCCATGTCTTTCATCGGCCCTGTGCTCAGCCGGAGTGTGTCCTCGGGGCCCAGCCCATGCTTGTGCTCAGAGACTGCTCACACTAGCTCAGCTTAAAGGGAAACTTAAACAACTGCATTTTCTAAATGGCTTAAAGGGAAACTTAAACAACTGCATTTTCTTTCAGCGATAACTCAAAGTCAGGGCATGTGTCCAAAGATCTTGGGAAGGAGAGAACTCACGTAAAGAGATACGAAGGCATTTGTGTTCATTCTGTCAGTCTCCCAAGCAATTACTGAGTCTCTGAGAGGCCACGGCACCTCCCCTGGCCTCTCTGGGCCTGAGATTTTATATGTTAAGTGAAAACATTGGCTTTAGTAGCTTCTGATTCAGTATCCTCCAAGTACATTCCAGAAAACATAGAACATAAAGATTCACAGACCAAACTGAATCATATAGTGAGAAACAATGAGAAAGAGATGCAAGGAATTTAACACACCCGGGACAGGGTACAAACGGGTGGCAGCAATATGCTGCCTCAATCCTGGGCTACACAATGATACAATGCCCTGTCTTTCCCACTCTTCCTTTTCCCTCCCCCTTTCCCTTCTCCCCTTCCCACCCCTCCCCCCCCCATTTCTGGTCAACACTAATTTTATGAGGACTAGACTGGAGGGTGAACAAGGAAGATCTGCCGACAGAAGATGTCTGGAGCTGCTTCTATCACAGAAACCCAGGGGCAACTACTCATGACTGTAACAGTAAACGGCCAATAACATTCTAAGCAGGAAAACTGCATGCCTTGGGAAAAGGACACATAAGCCAGCACAGATGTATAGAACCAGTTCAGATATGACATAGCTGTCAATTCAGGGGTGATATGATCTGTGCCTTGGGGTATTTAACATTTACCTGGCCTTCCATTATCTTCTATCAATAAATCACACTCTTGTTTGTTCCATCCTTTTGACCTATGTTTAACACATAAATGTTGCATTTATTCTAGCTAGGTCTACTGTGCCTCACAGGTTACTGACAAATAATCCATGAGTTTCCTCTATGACTCACAAGCTACTTGCTTACTTACTATCTATAACTAGTCTTGCTTCTGTCTTATGTATTTTTCCATGTAACAGAATTAAATTTTCTTATATAAAACATAAAAATCAAACATATGATAGCCTTTGAGATCTCTTCCAGCACTGTGGCACTGGATGATTGAGGAAGGAGCACACATGAAAGCAAGGCACGGAAGCCAGCGAAAAGAGAATGCCCTTTCTTCTGTTCTCCTATCCCCACATGCCAGGATATCCACTGCCAAAATACTGTTCTGAATGTTGAGCTATTTTTGTGACTCAATGAACATCTGACGATTAACACCTAGATATTATGAATGTTTTCCTTCCTTGAGTTCAAAAGCAGCTCTGCAGGTAGACAGAATCCCCCAGTTAGAAAGCTGTCTGGTGACTGCCTACACGACCTCAGCTCCTTCCTTGTCCCTCACCACCTCTGGGAAATAATTCTTGTATGAGTTCAACTGTCAGTGGGGATTGGGCTGCAGCTATAACCTCTGAGAAAGCAACATCCATGGTCTGCAGCCATTTCTGCAAGAGGGCGTGACCATGCATCTTGTTCACCACACATCTTCATCTCTCTGCCTCAGACAACTCAAGCCTGACCACCGCAACTATAACCCACTAAGACATATCTGGGAGTCAGGCTGACAAGCAGAGAGTGGAAGAGTTAAAAAAAAAAAAAAGATATGTCCCAAAAATCTAACCGTGCATGAACTATGCAAGTATTTTTAGCCCCCAGACCTGCCCTTTGAGGATGGGCTACTGGAAAAAGCAAACCCACCCCTCCATTTAACTTTCAGGAACGAGTAAGTGGACACACGGAGATAAGCAGGGGAATGGAAGACAGGGAGAGGTTTTTACTTTGTAATTTGAATATGCCAGGATTTCTTGCCAGAGCCAACTGATGGGGCCTGACTGGCTGTGTGACAGCTGGGTCAAACTGAGGCTTCGTGAACAATGCCTAGGATCCGTGGGGCCAGAAATCCCGTCAGCCCTGCAGCTATAGCAGGTGTTTCTGGTGGGCACCTCCTGCGGGCAGTGTCGAAGCGTCGGCCCATCATCAGAGAAATGTTTGTCTCCTGCTGGCTTCCCATTTTGTTTGTGACTCCCACAGCACCCTGTCCAGCTTCTCCGCTCTCCTCGCACAAGGACAAATTCCTGCCTCACTCCAGCAGGGGCATCCCAGAGAACTCAGCAGGGAAGGCCAAGGAATTAGCATAAAATTTGTCTTAGACCAATAACGCTTCTCAAGTGACAGACACAAACAAATTAAAAACTGCCCCATAGGGATACATCCTCAATTCAAGTCACACAGGATTTCTACAGATAAACACCCTCCAAAATGAGCTCAAATCCCAATTACAGAATAAATGAGTTGAGAGTCTATCATAAATGAGTCAGTGAAAACAGCAAAATCGGATCCTCCTTCAAACAAAACTTCAAACAATTGGAATATCAAATATATACCCCAAAATGAGTATTTTCAAGTAATTAGAGAAATAAAAAGATTCAAAAACATATGAAAAGAATAATACAGATTTGAAATAATCAAATAAAATGTAAAATACAGTGAGATAAATTGAAATTGCCCAAGCAAAAGAATTATTAGTTTTTCTGTGTTTTCCTGAGTTCAAAGTCTCATTAGATGATTATCTGCTTAAGTGTTATAACTCTCTTATCTTCCACTATGATCTTCACAGTTGCAACTTTTTTTGCTACCCTTGATCAGGAAAACTGGAACTGATCTTTTGAGGAGCTCAGTAAACAAAGCACAGTTGATCTTTCCAATACAGAGCTAACAGTGGGACTGAGCTAACCGTTCTGAGTTTGCTTTACTTTACATGTGTTTTCTAAAGATTTTGGCTTTATCTTAAATATGTGCTCTTAAACACAAAGTCTCAGACATCACAGGTAATGGAGGGTGGCTTCTCTGGTCACTTCTCCTAGTCTACTGGCCACTTCCTTGTGGTGAATGGTCAGCTCAACCGCCATGGCCTTCTGGTCAGTTTGGCCTCATTCTAACACCTCACCAAGCTGGACCCTAGAGAGAAATCATGTGATGGCCACCGGTGGATGTGCTTACCCACAACTTTGCTAAAATCCCACATCTACATGAAGATTTTTCCAATGTTAAGATAGAGGTAGAAGACGAGAAAGATAAACTTTAGGATAGCCTTTGTGGAGCAATAAAATATGAATTTCTTGACACTGTTTTGATGCTCATGGTATACTCTCTGCTGGGCTATATATACTCTGTTCAGATGAATGAAGTAGGGATTCAGCCACACACAACTGAGTCCAACAAAAAAACCCACAGCTCCTGAACTGGAGAGAGGAAACAACCACCTCCTTTGGCCTCCCACAGTATTGCTTTAATATTAAAAATGCAGTAAGCCTTTTTTTTAAGATTTTATTTATTTATTTGAGAGAGAGAGAGAGAATGGGAGGAAGAGCAGAGGGAGAGGGATAAGCAGACTCTGTGCTGAGTGTGGAGCCCAATGAGGGGCTAGATCCCCAGGACCGTGAGATCATGACCTGAGCAAAAATCAAAAATTGGTTACTTAACCGAGTCACCCAGGCACCCCAAGTAATAAGCTTTTTAATCAACAAGAATTATAAAGATCACTGCTTAACTCCAGATTCTACATTATGCCTCATGTGGAGCCACAGAGGGGTGCATTACATAGAAGAGTGATTGAAGGTACAGAAGATTCCAAATCAGAGGACTGAGGGAAGACACCAGACAATCTAGTAAACTGAACAGAATGACACAGAGATAGAAAATAGAAAAGAGAGGTTAAGAACATGCACCATAGACGAACTTACCTAAGTGCTGTAGCAGAAGGAAATAGGAAAGAAAATGAAGAATGGATAATATTCAAAGAGATAATACCTGAGTCTCCCAGAATCTACGATAGACTGAAGTCATTAAACCCCAAGGAGAGTAAACATTAAAAAATCCATTTTTAGGTACAGTGCAATCAAATTACAGCAAAGATAAAGAGAGGGTCCTAAATGCAACCACAGAGAAAAGTTAGACTAGGTACAAGGAACAACGTTTCGATTGACATCTAACATTTTGATGGGAACAAAAACAGCCAGAAAGTTGAGGAAGAGTAACTTCAAATACTTTCAAACTGTGAGAGAACAGTCAATCTACATTTGTATGCCATTAAAAAAGTATCTTTTAAGACAAGAATAAAATAAAAATATATTCACATAAAACAAACAAGAAAAAAGAAATGAGTCTGCCACCTACAGACCTGCACTAACACTTACAAAGGATGCTATTCAAGACAAAAGAGAAATTACCCTAAGGATGAACAGTGGTTAAAATCAAATATTAAACGTGTAGATTAAACTAAACAATTACTGCACAAAATAAGAAAAATAATAAGCATTATTTTTAAAATAGTAGTAAAATAATTAGTGAGGTTAAAAACAAGAGCTTTAAAAAGCTAAGCAACAATGTCAAGGAAGTTTGAAATGTTTGTTTGCCATTCAAGCGTTCATCCATTTAACAATATTTGGTGAGCACTTTCTGAAGCACGAGCTATGTGATCCAGGGTACACAAAAGAGTCAAAAACGCTTATCCCTGTGAAATTTGCATGTTAGTATAGAAAAAGCAGGCAATAAACAAATAAAGTCAGATGATTATAAATTCTATGGGGAAAAATACAGGAGAGAGTGAGTGAGTACACAAGCCGAGGATCCTTCTTATCCCTTCATATCTATTATACAGTCCACGCATTATTTCCATAAATTTATCTTACGATGAATAGAAAATTATTCTAGGGCTTTTATATTTTTGAAGGAGAGCAAAGCTCAATTACATTTAGGTTTAAGTGTATGAAATATGGGTTTCAAAGAGGTAACATTCTTTGAAATGTTAAAGTTTCAAAAATGAAAAATAGAGGTAGACCAAATAAGTATGATGAGGGGTGGATAATGGAATGAGGTTGGGGTGGGGGAGAGTGGGGAACTCAAGCAATTCAAAAGGAACCAAGAGAAGAGGAAAATCTGAGCAAAGAAAGGGTGCAACAAATAGAAAGCTTGAAAATGAGATGGTAAAAATAAATCAAAATAATTTCAGATATTAGAGTAAATGAGAATGGACTAAGCTCCGTGGGTAAATGGCATGAACTGTCAGACTTGATTACAAAAAAATCAAGCAATATATGCCCTTGAGATGAAACAAGCCTCACACATAAAGACAGAGAAATACTGAGGATAAAAAGAAGAAATAAATATACTAGGCAAATATGAGCCAAAGATATCTGGTAGACCTATATCACACCAGTCAAAATAGGCCTTACCACAAATATATATATCTGAAACCGGAATTAATGAAGATCACACCATAATGGATAAAAAAGTTTACATTTCCTGGGAAATGTAATAATTCTAAATTTTTATTGCTCTAAGATAACCCAAAACATGTTAAAAACTAAAACTGAAAGGACTGTGAGGAAAAACTGACAAATCTATCAATCTGTGTCATGTATTAAATCGTCTGAGTGATTTACAGATCAAGCAGGCCAAAAATCAGTACTCATAAAGATTTAAATACTACTATTAACAAGCTTCAATAATAAATAATATGAAAAATGTTGCACTAACACTCTATTTTCAAGGTTCCATGGAATATTTATAAATGTTAAGAGATGTTATGGAGCTTATATTCTCCTGGAAGACAGACATTACCTGAGTAAATAAAGTCAATAGTATCTTAGGTAATGATAAATAATAAGGAGGAAAACAATAAAACTGGAAATAAGGCAAGAAATTAGAGGAGACAGAGTATCAGTTTCAGATAGGTAGGTCAGGGCAAACCTCCCTGAGAAAGAACATTTGAGTGAAGACCAGAAAGATGTGATGGAGGGAGCAATATGGTATCTGGAGGGAAAGCATTCTAGGCAGACGGAACAGAAAATGAAGAAAGTCTGAGGCCAACTTATGCCTATACTGTTCCAGCAAGGTGGGCCCTCTGCCTGGAGTCCCAGCAGGATACACCCGAGGGAGAGGGGTAGGAGTAGTAGGACATGAAGTCAGAGAGGGATGCCAAACTAGGCAGGGCTCCACAGCCACTGTGAGAAATGTTGCCCTTTACTATGAATGAGAAAGGGTAATACTGGAAGAGGATTTGATCTGGTTTGTATTTTAATAAGATCACTCTATCATGTTGTGAATAGATGGAAGAGGCAAAGCAGATACAAGGAGACAAGTCAGGAGGCCAGTGCAATAACTGAGAAATCACAGTGGCTTGGAACTCAGTGGTAGTAGGCAAAGTGAGAAGAAATGGCCAGATTCTGGATTTATTTTGAGGGAGAACCTAGGACATGTGTGACAGGTTGGATGCAGGGTATTACAGTCAAGCAAGACTTCAAAATTTTTCAGTCTGAACAACGAAGACGATGAAATCTAAAAGGGGAGATCTGTGGGAGGCACCGAAGCTCAGTTTTAGATGTATCAACCTTTGGACGCCAGTTAGACATCTAGGAAAGAGATCATATAAGTAGCTGGGTGTATGACTCTGCAGTTCAGAGGAGTGGTAAGGGGAAAGGTATACATTTCACGGTCATCAGGATATGGATGGTTTTTTTAAACTGTGAGACTAGATGAGATTACCAAGGGAGTGAGTGTAGATAGCAAAGGGAAGATTCCAAGGACTGAGTTTGGGAGTCAACCCACATGGAGAGTCAGAAAGCTAAAGAGGAACCCACAGCGCTGACAAAAGAGTGATCACACAGTCTGAAGAAAACCAGAGTGGCCAAATGCATCAAATGCACTTCACAGGTTAGGTAGGATAAGGACTGGAGACAGATGCAAACATCTAAAACAAAGTAATAGCAAATGGTATTCAACAGTGTTTGAAAATGAAATTTTGTAATGATCAAATTGCATTTAACACAGGGATGCAAAACTAACATAGCTTCAACAAGAGAAAAAGCTTCTGCACAGCAAAGGAAACAGTCAACAAAACTAAGAGGCAGCCCACGGAATGGGAGAAGATATTTGCAAATGACATTACAGATAAAGGGCTGATTCCAAGATCTATAAAGAACTTCTCAAACTCAACACTCCAAAAACAAATAACCCAGTCAAGAAATGGGCAGAAGATATGCACAGACACTTCTCCACAGAAGACTTACAAATGGCTAACAGACACATAAAAAAAAAAAAAAAAATGTTCAACATCACTAGTCATCAGGGAAATAGAAATGAAAACCACGATGACAAAGACCCATCAATATGCTGTCTGCAAGAGACTCATTTTAGACCCAAAGACACCCCCACATTGAATGTGAAGGGGTGGAAAACCATTCACCATGCTAATGGACACGGAAAGAAAGCTGGGGTGGCAATCCTTATAACAGACAAATTAGATTTTAAACCAAATACTGTAATAAGAGATGAGGAAGGACACTATATCCTACTTAAAGAGTCTATCCAACAAGATCTAACAATTGTAAATAATCTATGCCCCTAACATGGGAGCAGCCAATTATATAAGGCAATTAATAACCAAAGCAAAGAAATACAGTGACAACAATACAATAATACTGGGGGACTTTAACACCCCCCTGACTGAAATGGACAGACCATCTAAGCAAAAAATCAACAAGGAAATAAAGACTTTAAACGACACACTGGACCAAATGGACTTCACAGACATATTCAGAACATTCCATCCCAAAGCAACGGAATACACATTCTTCTCTAGTGCCCATGGAACATTCTCCAGAACAGATGACATCCTACGTCACAAATCAGGTCTCAACCGGTACCAAAAGACTGGGATTATTCCCTGCATATTTTCAGACCTTTGAAAACTTGCATTTAGGCAGATGGAACAGAAAATGAAGAAAGTCTGAGGCCAACTTATGCCTATACTGTTCCAGCAAGGTGGGCCCTCTGCCTGGAGTCCCAGCAGGATACACCTGAGGGAGGTGAATCCTGCTTTGAAACTAGAACTCAATCACAAGAGGAAAGTCAGAAAGAACTCAAATACATGGAGGCTAAAGAGCATCCTACTAAAGAATGAATGGGTCAACCAGGAAATTAAAGAAGAATTAAAAAAATTCATGGAAACCAATGAAAATGAAAACACAACTGTTCAAAATCTTTGGGACGCAGTAAAGGCAGTCCTGAGAGGAAAGTATATAGCAACACAAGCCTTTCTCAAGAAACAAGAAAGGTCTCAAATACACAACCTAACCCTACACCTAAAGGAGCTAGAGAAAAAACAGCAAATAAAGCCTAAACCCAGCAGGAGAAGAGAAATAATAAAGATCAGAGCAGAAATCAATGAAAGAGAAACCAGAAGAACAGTAGAACAGATCAACGAAACTAGGAGATGGTTCTTTGAAAGAATTAACAAGATTGATAAACCCCTGGCCAGACTTATCAAAAAGAAAAATGACCCAAATCAACAAAATCATGAATGAAAGAGGAGAGATCACAACCAACACCAAAGAAATACAAACAATTATAAGAACATATTATGAGCAACTCTATGCCAGCAAAATAGATAACCTAGAAGAAATGGATGCATTCCTAGAGATGTATCAACTACCAAAATTGAACAAGGAAGAAACAGAAACCCTGAACAGACCTATAACCGCTAAGGAAATTGAAGCAGTCATCAAAAATCTCCCAACAAACAAAAGCCCAGGGCCAGATGGCTTCCCAGGGGAATTCTACCAAACATTTCAAGAAGACTTAATACCTATCCTGCTGAAACTGTTCCAAAAAATAGAAATGGAAGGAAAACATCCAAACTCGTTTTATGAGGCCACCATTACCTTGATCCCCCAACCAGACAAAGACCCCATCAAAAAGGAGAATTACAGACCAATATCCTTGATGAACACGGATGCAAAACTTCTCACCAAAATACTAGCCAATAGGATCCAACAGTACATGAAAAGGATTATTCACCATGACCAAGTGGGATTTATCCCTGGGCTGCAAGGTTGGTTCAACATCCACAAATCAATCAACGTGATACAATATATTAACAAAAGAAAGAACAAGAATCATATGATCTTCTCAACAGATGCAGAGAAAGCATTTGACAAAGTACAGCATCCTTTCTTGATCAAAACTCTTCAGAGTATAGGGATAGAGGGTACATACCTCAATATCATAAAAGCCATCTATGAAAAACCTACAGCGAATATCATTCTCAATGGGGAAAAGCTGAGAGCTCTCCCCCTGAGGTCAGCAACGCAGCAGGGACATCCACTATCACCACTGCTGTTCAACATAGTATTAGAAGTCCTAGCCACAGCAATCAGACGACAAAAAGAAATCAAAGGCATCCAAATCGGCAAGGAGAAAGTCAAATTCTCACTCTTTGCAGACGAGATGATACTGTATGTGGAAACCCCAAAAGACTCCACCCCAAAACTGCTAGAACTCATACAGGAATTCAGTAAAGTGGCAGGATATAAAATCAATGCACAGAAATCAGTGGCATTCCTAGACACCAACAACAAGACAGAAGAGAGAGAAATTAAGGAGTTGATCCCATTTACAATGGCACCCAAAACCATAAGATACCTAGGAATAAATCTAACCAAAGAGGCAAAGGATCTGTACTCAGAAAACTATAAAATACTCATGAAAGAAATGGCGGAAGACACAAAGAAATGGAAAAACGTTCCATGCTCATGGATTGGAAGAACAAACATTGTGAAGATGTCAATGCTACCTAAAGCAATCTACACATTCGATGCAATCCCCATCAAAATACCATCCACCTTTTTTCAAAGAAATGGAACAAATCATCCTAAAATTTATATGGAACCAGAAAAGACCCCAAATAGCCAGAGGAATGTTGAAAAAGAAAAGCAAAGCTGGCGGCACCACAATTCCGGACTTCCAGCTCTATTACAAAGCTGTCATCATCAAGACAGTATGGTACTGGCACAAAAACAGACACATAGATCAATGGAACAGAATCGAGAGCCCAGAAATGGACCCTCAACTCTATGGTCAACTCATCTTTGACAAAGCAGGAAAGAATGTCCAATGGAAAAAAGACAGTCTCTTCAACAAAATGGTGTTGGGAAAATTGGACAGCCACATGCAGAAGAATGAAACTGGACCATTTCCTTACACCACACACAAAAATAGACTCCAAATGGTTGAAAGACCTAGACGTGAGACAGGAGTCCATCAACATCTTAAAGGAGAACACAGGTAGCAACCTCTTCGACCTCAGCCGCAGCAACTTCTTCCTAGAAACATCGCCAAAGGCAAGGGAAGCAAGGGCAAAAATGAACTATTGGGATTTCATCAAGATACAGAGCTTTTGCACAGCCAAAGAAACAGTCCACAAAACCAAAAGACAACCGACAGAATGGGAGAAAATATTTGCAAATGACATATCAGATAAAGGGCTAGTATCCAAAATCTATAAAGAACTTATCAAACTCAACACCCAAAGAACAAAGAATCCAATCAAGAAATGGGCAGAAGACATGAACAGACATTTTTCCAAAGAAGACATCCAAATGGCCAACAGACTCATGAAAAAGTGCTCCACATCGCTCGGCATCAGGGAAATCCAAATCAAACCTCAGTGAGATACCACCTCACACCAGTCAGAATGGCTAAAATTAACAAGTCAGGAAATGACAGATGTTGGCGGGGAGGCGGAGAAAGGGGAACCCTCCCACTGTTGTGGGGAATGCAAGCTGGTGCAACCACTCTGGAAAACACTATGGAGATTCCTCAAAAAGTTGAAAATAGAGTACCATACGATCCAGCAATTGCACTATTGGGTATTTACCCAAAAGATACAAATGTAGGGATCCAAAGGGGTATGTGCACCCCAATGTTTATAGCAGCAATGTCCACAATAGCCAAACTGTGGAAAGAGCCAAGATGTCCATCGACAGATGAATGGATAAAGAAGAGGTGGTATATATACACAATGGAATATTATGCAGCCATCAAAAGGAATGAGATCTTGCCATTTGCAATGATGTGGATGGAACTGGAGGGTGTTATGCTGAGTGAAATAAGTCAATCAGAGAAAGACATGTATCATATGACCTCACTGATATGAGGAATTCTTAATCTCAGGAAACAAACTGAGGGTTGCTGGAGTGGTGGGGGGTGGGAGGGATTGGGTGGCTGGGTGATAGACGTGGGGGAGGGTATGTGCTATGGTGAGCACTGTGAATTGGGCAATACTGTTGAATCACAGATCTGTACCTCTGAAACAAATAATGCAATATATGTTAAGAAAAAGAAAAAAGAAGAAGATAGCAGGAGGGGAAGAATGAAGGGGGGGAAATTGGAGGGGGAGATGAACCATGAGAGACGATGGACTCTGAAAAACAAACTGAGGGTTCTAGAGGGGATGGGGGTGGGGGGATGGGTTAGCCTGGTGATGGGTATTAAAGAGGGCACGTTCTGCGTGGAGCACTGGGTGTTAGGCACAAACAATGAATCATGGAACACTACATCAAAAACTAATGATGTAATGTATGGTGATTAACATAACAATAAAAAATTTAAAGAGGAAAAAAACCACAATGAGATACCACCTTACACCAATTAGAATGGCAAAAATTAACAAAACAGGAAACAACAAGTGTTGGCGAGAATGTGGACAAAGGGGAACCCTCCTACACTGTTGGTGGGAATGCAAGCTGGTACAGCCACTCTGGAAAACAGTATGGAGGTTCCTCAAAAAGTTGAAAATAGAGCTTCCCTACAACCCAGCAATTGCACTACTAGGTATTTACCCCAAAGATAGTGAAAAGAAGGGACACAGGCACCCCAATGTTCAGAGCAGCAATGTCCACAGTAATCAAACCGTGGAAGGAGCCGAGATGCCGTTCAACAGATGAATGAATAAAGAAGATGTGGTCCATATATACAATGGAATATTACTCAGCCATCAGAAAGGATGAATACCCACCATTTGCATCAACATGGATGGAACTGTAGGGGATTATGCTAAGTGAAGCAAGTCAAGCAGAAAAAGACAATTATCACATGGTTTCACTCATATGTGGAACATAAGCAATAGCACAGAGGACCATAGGGGAAGGGAGGGAAATCTGAAGGGAAAGAAATCAGAGAGGGAGACGAACCACGAGAGACTGTGGACCCTGGGAAACAAACTGAGGGTTTCAGAGGGGAGGGGGCTGGGGGATAGGGTAACTGGGTGATGGGTATTGAGGAAGGCGTGTGTTGTAAGGAGCACTGGGTGTTACATGTAACTAATGAGTCATTGAACACTACATCAAAAAACCAATGATGTACTATACAGTGGCTAACTGAACATAATAAAAAAAAGAACAAGAATATCTATTAAAGTATTTACTATATTAACATTAAAAGAGGAAAATCAAATGATCATATTAAAAATGAAGAAAAGCATTTAATAAAATTCAACATTCATTTTTAATAAAAGTTTCCAGGAAACTGGCAAAAAACTGAGTATCTTTTAGCCTTATTAAGGGTGTCCACCAAAAAGCCTACAAAATATCCACTGGATATACCAATAGTTGAACTACATTATAAAAATCAAAAAGAAGGCAAGGATGCTCACTGTTTAACATATTCTATTAAGCATTTTATTGAAGGTCTTAATGATCTTAGTAAGTAAAAATGAAAAGTAAGATGGGAAGGACTGGCTGGAAGACACAGAATCTCTCAAGAATTATATAATTACCTACAATGAAAACCAAAAAAGAGCGTACAAAATGTTAACATTTATAAGAGATTTGAAATATAATTAAAGAGTGATATAAAATTAACTGGATTTTTCTATACCAAAAACAGTTGAAAATGTAATTTCTAAAAGATACTCTGTATATTAACAGTAATGTAAACAACATGTGTTTTACCAAAAATACAATTAATAAATGCTTTGAGTAATTAAATAAATTATCTCTGAGGTCAGTGATACACAATGATCTTGGATTGGAACACTAAATATCATGAACACATCAACATTATACCTGAAGTGACCTATGGTTTGAATGCAGTCTCATCAAAATCCCAAGAAATTTTTTAAAGAAATTCAACAAGCTAATTCTAAAATGTCTATGTTAAACCAAAGGCCAAGAAGAGCCAATACTCAAGGAAGGGAGATCCTGCTCTATCAGAGAAAAAGATTTATCATAAAGCTCTAATAAATGAAACAATGAGAATTATCAACGATAGGCAAATACAATAGAACAGAAAAGAGAACCCAGAAACAGTCTTACATAGATGTAATTTGCCATATTGATGGATGCAGCATTACAGGTAGGGAAATGAGGAACTGTTTAATAAATGATGCTAGAAAAAAATGGTCAGCCATACAGAAAAATTGAAATTCTCTCTCTAAGGTCACAACACACACAAATCAATTCCTAATGGATTGAAGACTTATACATAAGAGGGAAAACATCGAAATTTATTTCTAGGACTTCAAGGTAGTGAAGCAAGGGCTGACCATAAAAAGAAAATATTTTACTAGATCTAAATAACTTTAATGACTACACTAAGAACTTTTATGCATCAAAAGATTCCAGGAAGAAAATGAAAATAGAAGCCATAACCTGTGAAAAATATCAGAACAAAAGTTATTTTTTAAAATAGCTTTAAAAAATCAATAAGGAAAAGGCATACAACCACAAATAAAAAATCTTCACAAGATATTAACAAGCATTTCTCAGAAGAAAAACAAATGACTGATAAATAGGTCAGAAAAGATTCATCCTAAATAGTAATCAGAGAATTGCAAAGTAAAGAAATGTGATTAACAATCACTAATATGACAAAAGTTCAAAAATCTGACCATACCAGTTATGACAAAAATGTGGAGCAATGAAGATTATACACCAACGATGGAAATTCAGATTTTTTTCCACACTTCTCTTGCCTCTTTCCAGGTTCTACTATGAATGGGTAACCAGCTGTTACCAATTAAAACTAGCTATCAATCTAGTTGTTTAATAACAGCACACTGACTTAAGTACAACCAATTCAAAATACAAGTGACATCTTGTAAAGCTGATGAATGTAACCCTATGACTCAGGATTCCGCTTCTGAGAATACCCTAATTTTACCCTAAAGCAACACTGTCCAATAAAAATTAAATGCAAGCTATATATGTAAATTTTTCCAGTAGCCACATTATAGTTTTTAAACAAGGTGAACTTATTCTTAATAAGATATTTAATATATTTTATTTAAAATGATATATCTCAAATATCAGTTCAAACTGAAATCAAAATAAAAAAATGTTAACTTGTTAATTTTACATTATTTTTATTAAATCTTTAAAATCTGGTGTATATTGTATATTTTGTACTTTGATTTTTTTTATACTTATACTTTTATTACTTGTACTTTATACTTACACATTTATCAATTCAGACGGGCCACATTTCAAGTTCTCAGTAGCCAGAAATGGCTAGTGACTTCCATACTAGACAGTATAATTTAGGGAATCACAGCAAACATTTATGTCAATGTTTACTTTCACAGCAGCTCTGTTCCTAAGAGAAAAACTCTGGAAAACTATGCAGCAATAGAAATGAAAGAATAGCAGCCCCACACATCAAGGATGTATCTTAGAAACAAATGCTAAATAAAGGGCACCTGGGTGGCTTCACTCAGTTAAGCTCCCACTGTTGATTTCGGTTTAGGTCATGATCTCGATTCAGGTCATGATCTCAGGGTCGTGTGATCAGCCCTGCCTCAGGCTCTGTTCTCAGTAGGGAATCTGCTTGAGATTCTCTCTCTCCCTCTGCCCCCCCCTTTCTAAAATAAATGAATAAATCTTTTTTAAAAAATGCTGAATGAGGAGGTGCCTGGGTGGCTCAGTCGGTTAAGCGTCTGCCTTCGGCTCAGGTTATGATCCTGGAGTCCTGGGATGGAGCCCTGCATGGGGCTCCCTGCTCAGCAGGGAACCTGCTTCTCCCTCTCCCTCTCCCCCTCCCCCCCCCCCCCCCCCCCCCCCCCCCCGCTGCTTCCCCTGCCTGTGCTTGTGCACATGCTCTCTGTCAAATAAATAAATAAAATCTTTTTTTAAAAATGCTGAATGAGAAAAGCAAGTTTGATAGTAATACAGATAGTATATTATCATTTTCATAAAGCCCAAAAGGAAGCAAAACTAAACAATACATAAAGAATACATACATATGTGGGCACCTGGGTGTTAAGCATCTGCCTTGAGCTCAGGTCATGATTCCAGAGTCCCAGGATGGAGCCCCATGTCGGGCTCCCTGTTCAGCAAGGAGTCTGCTTCTCCCTCTGCCCCTCACCCCGCTCATGCTCTCTCTCTCTCAAATACATAAATAAAATCTTTAAAAAAAATAAAGACAAATACTTTACAAAATAAACATACATATGTGGTAACATTATGAAGAAAGGACAGAATAAAAACCAAGACAGAGATTACCTCTGAGGGAAGGCAGGAAAATAGAATCAGGAAGATTCATAGAAGTTTCAAGGGTTTAGGTAACTTTTTATTCTTCATGGTATTTTCTTTGCTGATTTTTTTTAGTATTCTGAGTCATACCTCATATGTGTTCTATTTTTATCTTGTAATTATTAACCTCTTCGTAATAAAATGAGAAAAAAATAAAGAGGTTGTTCTGGAAAAGACCAGATCACTTTGCCTAAGGGCATTTCCTTCTTCCCTCAACATTTTTTTCAACCTTTTTACTAAGCAGTGGAAAAAGAATGGCCAGACTTAGTGCATGTGAGTTGCAATTTAAAAACAAATATTTATTAAGTGTCAAGCCCTGGGCTAAATACTTTACAGCCAATATCTTATTTAATCATCCCCCAAAAAAACTGGGTTGGCACTTCTATGGTCTCCATTTCACATATAAAGAAATAAGCTTAGGGAGATGAAATGATTCACAGATGAAATAAATTGCCCAAAGTCACAGAGTCAAGTGGCCAAGATAGAAGCTGAACTCAAATCTGATAAATATCAGAGCCTAAGCTCCTAACACCTGATGAGTGGCAGGGCTGCAACTGCTAGAACAGGGGCTAAAAGGTCATTTACCTAGACCATAGATCATAAGTACACACTGCCACTGATTAAATAAATTATTTACACCATTAATTAAGTACTTTCTCTATGCTAAGTGCTGGGTATGCATTAAGTATCTAACTTTCACCATGCTGCTAGATAGGCAGCCTCTGTTTCAGATGAGGAACCTGAGGCTTAGAAACATTGCTGGTGGAAAATCATTCATTTAGTTGAGGGCAGTGCTGGAATGCAAACCTGAGCTGTGGGTGCTTCCTAAATCTTCATAAATGCTAAAGGCATGAGGGTTGGTGGTTAATATCTCTTGTCAGTTGAATTTGCAGCTGGGTGGACACTGTGAGAGAGATAAGACATCTTTCCAGTTGTGATCATGAAAGCCTTTAAAATGTAAAGGATGACATTTACATGGAACATGACTATATGTGTGAACCACAGCCTTGGGCAGGACATGCCTGAGACAGGAAAGAATGAGGTCTTGTTACCTTACTGAGGTGGGGTGAGTTGGGAAGAGAAGCTGCATCAGCAGCAAGCTAGCCAGGAAGGAAGGTCAGTAATGTTTCTAAAGATGCTGTCCAGTTAATGAACATAAAAGTAGAGGCAAAGCATTGGGTGGTTTAGGCAGTTTTATTTTTTAAAAAGTACACTTTGAAGCCTGATGCTATATATAGTGAATAATTCATGCTCTCTGGGATCACAGAACGGCTTTGAGATGCTCTAGGAAAAAAGAAGTGGGGAAAGCTGTCCAGAGGGGTTTGAAGGTTTGGGAAGAGAGGAATATGTATACTCCATACTAATGCAACTCGAACCAGGTGTCCAGATCAGCAAAGCTTGCTGCAGATCATGTGATAAGGAATCAGATTGGCTGGCTTTCTGTGGAAGCTCACCCAGCTTTGCAAATGGTTTTTAAAAAAAAACACCATACAGTGAACATTCTCTGAGGTCTCAGAGCTGAAACAGCCTTTTTTCTTCTCTTCCATTATCCTTACAGGCTTCTGCCTCCTTTCTCTCTAGGTCAGCTTTACCCACTGCTGCCCACCACCCATCCCTGAATTGCCAGTCAGTAGCTCTCAGATGTCTGGACCAAATTGGAAAACCTTGTGATCCAACAATTGCAGGGGGAACCTAAAGTTGAGGGAACCCCACTGGAGGACCAATCAGGACTTCTGTTAGTTCTTTCACTCAGATATATTTCCACAAATCCCCAAGCACTAAAGAAGGAGAACAAGGGTAGAACATAACTTATACTATGAAATGCTCCCACTAGCCATCTCACTCCCACAAGAAATCTCTGGTTTCCCTTATTTGGATTTGGGGCAACCCTACAAGGAAGGACAACCAAAGGAGTCCCAGACAACATAATACAGGAGGCTGGATGTCCCCTGAATGGCCACAACAGACATAATCTGAGCAAAATCAGAAAACCCAGACCAGCAAAACCATACGAAGGGTCAGATGCGAGGGGGAACTATGAGAGCACAGGGCAGGCAGCCATGCTGAGCATGCCAAGAAAGTTCTGTAAGCAACAAAGAGACAATAGAACCTGAACCATGGCCTTCTTCTTCATGCTCTAGGGTTGTTAGAGAGGGGTTGAGACCTTCAGGTAATGAACTCTTACCAGACTGACAACTTCACCTACCTTCACCAGGCCTCTGGAGACCTGGCTGCTACTTTGGTGAAAGCTACTCCCTAGGAAAGCTACTGAGGCTACTCCAGGTCCGCAATCCTTAAGAGACGTCATTAGCCTTAACAGTAATGGCTCTTAGCAGCTGTTCCTACACAACTCTTGTCTCCTTGACTGGTTCAGCCATCTCTTGGGTCCCTTAAAGTCTAAAAACCGATCATTTTGATGATCATGATAATGATGATCATAATGGTGATGATGGCTAACATACTGTGTCCCAGAGATCATGTATTGAGAAGCCATTGTTTTATTTATTCCTCACACTAACCCCATGATGAAGGTATTATTATTATTATTATTATTATTATTATTATTATTATACCCCTTTTAACAAGTCAGGAAAATGAAGCACAATTCAGTTAAATAACACACTTATGTTTACAGTTTAAAGTGCCAAATCTCATATTTGAACCCAGGTCTCTCTGATTTCAAACCCTATGCACTTAGCCCCTATAACAATGTCTCTCATATTTGAATGATGCACAGACCCCTTTAAGACAAAAAAATCCTGTGCACCTCCAGTACTGACCTGTTCACTTTTATTACAATTTTATTAAAATGTGAACCAAATAAAACTAGCTATAAACCCTTTTAAAATCATGAAACCAAAACCAAACTTATATATTAAAAACATTTAATAACTAAATTTTAAGACCAGTAAAATTCAAATTAAAAACATTAATTCAATGTGATGAAGGATGTTGTTCTACTGAAACTAGACCATCAATATGGGTTTTAATCAGAGAAAGATGAGCCTCAGGTCAGGTTTTGCATTTAATAATTTTTTTGCGTGTATTTTGGCTTCAGTAATTCAGATAATGCCTGTTAGCGTAAGTACACTATTAATTATTTCAAGGCCTTGCTTGCTGGTTCACAATAAATAGACTTTGCATGTTTCCAAAACACAGCCAACAAATAATCTTCAAGTGTCAATTTTAATTAAGTGTCATTTGATAACTCTGTAATGCTGTCCTGTTTGAAAAGAAGGTTATTATTGCAACATTACTGAAATTTTCATTAAATAAACCCTGATCGCCAGAAGCAGGTCTCATTTCATGTGTCTGGCCATGCTCTCAGTGAATGAGCGGTGACAGTTTGGCCTATTCAAAGATGGGCTCTGCAGTGGGTGTCTGTGCAATTTGGGATTGCCTGCCCAGGAGCATAGGGCTGTGAGTGTGATATGCCTATAGCCCTTGGGCCCTCTGATGGCTCAGTTCTCCCATCACATTTCTTCCTGTGAAATTCTTATTAGTGCATCACTCCCTGAGGTCATTCGACCTTTCTCTAGTAAAAATAAAATTTGTAAAAACAAATGTGAAAGTCCACATAGAAATTGTATGGCAGTTCCTGGAATGTATAATCTTAAAATGATTCAGAATGTATCAGTTAATTTATCAGAATATCAATGAGATGCAACACAAACTTTACAAAATTATTTTATGGGACATTTGTCCATGGGTTCTAGCTTGAAAAACATGGATGATGGCTCCTGATTTCGAGGCATCCAGTGTGTAGAGAGTGGTCCAGCCCCTTGAAGGATTCTCCACTATTAAAAAACCTTGGTCTTAAAATCATCTCTCAAATATACCCAGAAGCTCCATCCTCAGCGCCTTTCTCTAGACGCTCAGCACATCCTTACCTTTCTGTTTCCTTAAGTCCCATCAACATTCACAGACACTCTTATTTCCCAGCACCTAGGTATCCCATGAAATTGAGGAAAGCAATGGACCTGAGCCCTGCATTAGCTTGTCATGTCTGATCACCCTCTTTGGAATAGATGAAGAAATTGTAGCATAAAGAATTGACCTGCCAGACCTCACTAAAAGAAGTTACAGATCCAGAATGTGAACCCATGATTCCTGGGCTCCCACTTCATGCTATTCTCATTAAAACATGCTGCCTCGGGCGCCTGGGTGGCTCAGTTGGTTAAGCGACTGCCTTCGGCTCAGGTCATGATCCTGGAGTCCCGGGATCGAGTCCCGCATCGGGGTTCCTGCTCAGCAGGGAGTCTGCTTCTCCCTCTGACCCTCTTCCCTCTAGTGCTTTCTATCTCTCATTCTCTCTCTCTCTCTCTCAAATAAATAAATAAAATCTTTAAAAAAAAAAAAAAAACATGCTGCCTCATCCAAGTAACACACCTACTCACTTTGTAGCAGCAGGAGATTCCGGCATTACTGTCACTATAGAGGAAAGAGGGTGCACAGGAACAAAGGAAAAATCAAGAGCCACTTTGCATTTCTTTTAAAATATAATACTGGCACCTCTTATTTTACAAATAGCAAGAACAACGTTACAGCTGATGATGCAGAATTTTAGATTAACTTCTCTACTGTCATTTGCTTTATTTGCCATTGGTTTAAAATGCAATTATTAAAGGTATTTTTTCAATCACGGGACCCTAAAATCCATTTACTAATTCAACAGTACTTATATAATTTGGTACCAATAAACACAAACTTGAAATGTTTTCATTTTATTTTAATGGGAAAACTTTTGTTTAGAAATTGTTAGAATCTTTTGAAGCCAACTTCCTTGGTTTATGAGAAACCAAGAGGGTGGGCCTTTCCATTCCGCAAAGAAAATGTAAATGCCAAGGCCAGTAATTGTTCTCAGAGAAAACTGATATCCCCACAAATGTGAAGGTAGATTGTGTAAGCCCAAGTTTGCATACTTTTAGTCGGGTAAATTGGGTAAACTGGGTGCATGCATCATAAGCCAGACTGGGACCTGAAGGATTCAGACAATTGTTCTAAAATATGATTAATAATTAATGCTCCTTAAATGGCATGATTTAAATTAGACCATCTCAGACTTAGAGAAATATATTGCTGACTATTTCAACTGCCTTTCGTAAAGTTCCCCTGAAACAAATGTGTATTCGTATTACAAAGGGAAATAAAATCCTCCACAGGCTCAGGGATGTGTGCTAAGGGTCCCAGGAGTAGCCAATGCTTGTGACAGTGCATATTAAACTTGGAGCTGCCCTTCCACTATTATACCAGCCATCTGTAAATGAGCCTGGTCTTAGCTGTGTTTTTGAAGACCTAATGGAAGAGACAGTGCCCTTCCTTAGTGCAGAGATCCAGCAGTCTGCAGAAGTGAATTATAAGGTAACGTAATGTGGCATTTGGAAGCAGCAATGGTTTGGAGCTGAGGTTGTGAACAAAGTAACAAGTAACTACCAAGCTGAGTTTGCAAAACATGTAAGCATTCACTGGGGTCCCACTTGGTAGAGAAACTTAGGAGAAAGATTGACTCCTAAAATCTGGATCAAGAAACATTACTATTTGGAGCCCATTTCAGGAGCAAAATAAATGGGACCGTCCAGTTACATTTATTATTTATATATGCCAGACACAATGCCTAGAATTGGAGATCCAGGTAAACAAAGCATAGCCTCTGCCTTCAAAGCTCCTAAAATCTAATGGGTGGTCATTGTATGTATATGTAGGGAGGGTGAAGGGGTGGTCGGCCGATTAAGAGAGTTGCCTTTCACCAGTAGGAGGTCAAAGTAGAAAGAGTCATTTCCAGGTTTGTGATCTACATGTGGAAGAGGAAAGGATTTGGCGCCTCCTGCATTACCCCTGTGTAACAAGCCACTGGCTAACCTAGAGCAATGGGCAATGACGCGGCAGAAGCCACGCCTCAGGCACAGCCCTACAGGCAGGGGTTGCTTCATGCCAACTGTGGTTTATCCCACTCTTTCTCAAGTAAATGAAGAGATTCAACAAAAGAAAACACGTTAACATTTGTTAAGACATCAGGAGAATACAAATGGAAGTAAAAATCTCTGTGAACTGAATGCCAAAAAGGAAAGAAGACAGGATCCTATAATAATTTCATCTACTAATAAGGAAGAGGATGATCACATTCTGGGTTTCAGCCTCTGTGACCTTTCCCATCAACACGGCAAACTGGCTGCAGCTTCCTCCTCACTGGCAACAGCCAGAGCTCCTAGAGCAGACATTGATGGAGAATCATCCCATGCCTCATGTCTCATGAAGAAAGATGACAGCGCTCTCAGAGAAATTGGAAAACATGATTTTTGATTGAAGAGGCAAAAATAAAGCAAGCATCAGATTTAGGAAAAGCCATCTCTCTTCCCACCTCTCTCTCATCATTATTCAAGTTATTGACAAGTTATTGAGAGGTTTTAAATGGCCTACCGCTTCCAACAGTCAGAACTGACTTCTCCTGAGGGGAAGTAGGGGCGGTGGGGCCTGAGACCTTGATCAGTGCATTTTCTCTTATGTGTGGATGAAGTAGACTCTGTGCATGAGGGAAACTAGCCGATCACTGGGGCTAAGGATGCTTTGTCTCCTTAACTGCAGAAGTTGACTACACGTACAATAGGATTTTCTCAGGAGTTTGTGTCCATAAGGCTAACAATAAAACAAACATAACTGGAATGACTTCACCTATGGTTACCAACGATATCTACACGGTTAAAAAAAAATGGGTAATTTTCTGTCCTTCAGATTCCATTACACTCTTGACTGCTTCACTCTCTTCATGTTCTCCCCTCCCCTTTCCACCCATTCTCTTCTGATTTCCCCCTCAACTTTTCTGACTCCCCCTTCTCAGCTTTTCACAAATCTCTTCCTTCAGCCTGTTATGGAGTGATTCTCCCTCTTTCTCTCAGATTGCTCTTCCCCTGCACTAATGAGCCCACACAGTTTCATTTACATTTTAACTTGGACTGATGCAACAGCCTCCTTCTGGGTTCTCTCACCTTTAGTCTTGATTCTTTCCAATTCAGCTTCTACATAATGGCCAGAGAATTTTTACAAAAGAAATCTCATCAATCTTCTCCTTGCTTAAAAGTACTCCAGGGTTCCCCATTATCCATAAAACAGACGCCTTGGCCAGGCCTAAAAGGATTTCATGATCTGGCTCCTGTCTCCTTTCTCCAAACTTCCCTCCCACTACACCTTTCAACACGTAACTTATGATCTGATCATAGAGAATTATTTGCGGCTCCAAAATGTGTGCCATCTCTAAGGAATGCCTTACCCTGCTTTGCCAAGCCAGCCCACTCAGGTAACCTTCTTGACCATGCCTGTGGCACCCCCCAATCTCAGTGAGACACCATTCCTTTCTCATCTTTCTTTGTGTCCACTACTTGCCTTCATTATCACATCCTCTTGAACAGGATTCACACAGGGAAGCAGATCAACTCTAAGTACCATGGGAAGAAGGGTTTATTATATGAATTAGACCATACAAATATGCAGGGAGCTGGGAAAGAGATGATCTGGAAGGGGAACCTGGAGGGTTAGAACAACAGTCACTAGCCAAAGTACGAGTAGACCAATGGGAGCTTAAAGAGAAATCCAACAAGTCACCAAAGTCAGACCACAAAGGGAGAACTCATGGAGAAGTCTCTGGAAACTGTCCCCCTCTGAGGAAGAAGTTGCCTCTGCATAGCTGCAGGGCTGATGTGTCCCCAGCCAAGTACCTGGTGGTGGGCCTATAGCCAGCCACTGGTGAAGACAAGGTGGATGAGGAGGGAAGGGGAAAACTGTCCCCCCATCCCCCTGTAGCCCACCATGTACCTCTCTATCTGTCCATCGCCACAGTTGACAACAAAGTCCTTCTGAGAACCAAAGAGTCTGCTGCATTTCTGTCAGCCAAATTGCATGCTAGATTTTGTTTTGTTTTGTTTTGTTTTGTTTTGTTTTTTGTTTTGAAAGAGCAGCCAGGCAAAGTTATCTGGGAAAATAAGATTTGGCCAAGTTGGCCTAACACAGTCCAGCACAACTTAGCTGTCTTTTTCTACTCCAGACTGGGGTATCAGAAGACAAGGAGTGTATCTCATTCATTTTTAACTATTAAGCAGCAAGTACAGGGTCTAAAACCTAGGAGAGACTCAGGACAGTGGGCAGTGAATAAAGGGCATTCGTATAGCTGATATGGCATTTGAGTTTTCAGTCATCCTCAGACTAGATGGTGGGAATAGTACAATGCATTCTTGGGATCAAAATCTCTCATGTGACAAGACTGAATTCCAATGACTAAATAAATGTAGAAGGATTCCACTGTGAAACTGAATTTGATTATCTACATCAACACATTTACTTAAAATTTAAAAGAAATGGAAAAATGTTTTCTAAAATCAGTTTTTTTTTTTCCCTTAAATGTGATTAACATTTTCAGCTTTACTGTTTTATTTTGGTTTCGGGGATGTCATTCATTTTTTTTTGTTTTGTTTGTTGTTATTGTTTTTAGGATGCTGACAGTAATGTATAGGAAAGGCCTATATTGTGTCTATTATGAGGTTAACTGTGGTTAACTGTGTTCTTATCATAAAGTCAAAACTGTTTGAAAGTGCATTGGTTTTTTTAAGTCTGCTTCAAGCATACCAAAATTCATTGCCATCTCTCTTTACCTCAAAGAAGGAAAAACACATCTCCAACAAGAAGAGAAAGGCAAATTCCAAGTTACATCAAATATCGTACCTTTATTTTAATCCTACTGTATCCTGAAATCCCAAATTTTAAGCCACCCTTCTGAAAAAAGCCAAAGAGTAAGTAGGGGTAAAGAAGCATGTGGAAGGAAAGAGCTACTGTGGTTTGTACTGGGTCAGTATCACTGCAGCAGATTTCTCTCCTTGTTTCCTCTCCCCAACTCTTTGTGCCTCCATACTGTGTACAACAACATCATCAGAGCAACTTCCTTATCTCATACTCTTAACTCTGGTCTTCTGAAGTGTTTGAAGGGGGAAAAAAAAAAAAAAAAAAGGTTGAAATAAAGTCCAGGTTTTTATTTGACTTTTACAATCAAAACTCTAGACGTAGGACTCCAAAAATAATGAATTCCTCCCTGCTGTCAGCTGCTGTGGGGTGGTTTTCTCTTCCCTCGTTCCCAAAATGGAGGATGTGGTGTGATGCCAGAGGTAATGCAATAGTACTGAATAAAAATGGCGTGTCTTCTTTGCCTGTAACTCTTATTAAAGATATGTTGAAAAATGTGATAGTAAAGGCAGGTAAACATGGATATTGTAAAACAGAATCTAAAATTTACATGGATTTAAAATATTTTATAAAATAAGAGGCCCCAAAGATATGTTGACTCTATTGGGGATCTCCTTAGAAAACTCACCCCTCCTCCCCCGATTAAGGGTCGCTAGATGGACATTGCTGAGGAGCCTGGTCTCAGATTAAGCATTATTTTTGGCATTAGTAATCAAAAACACTCAGGTTTTAGACAAGGGAAATTTTCTGTCAATCCCAGAAAGATTTAGGATGGGAAGCTACTTTCTAAATTGATACTGTCAAGTTAACCCAAGAAACATTTTTATGTTTCTTTATTACCAGACATAACACAAGAGCAACATGTCATTTGATCAATGATGCTTTCACGAATGAACACTCATTTGTCAGCCCAAAGAGAACAAATGACAAGAAGGTCAGGGATTGAAAGGAGGAGGGGTCTGGGTTACAAATCCATCGTCACAGTGGCAGGTATTCCTGGATTTTGTTGGCTTAACACCACCTAGGCTGTCCTCCCTCCCTCCCTTCCTCCCTTCTTGACTCCCTTTCTGCCTCCCCATTCCTCAGCCCCCTTCCTTAGAGCCCCAGACGAGCAATATGTGTTATTTTCCAGATTTACATAATGTTTTTGGTGAAGTTACCTGTTAAGAGCAATTTCATCATCTCTGGTTACAGTCCAGTTTACAAATTTTAAGCAAAAATATTCAAAGGCCTTCAAGAGTAAATTCCCTAATTGCTGTAAGTTAGAGGAGCCCAAATTCACTAACTTTGGTAATAAGCAAGAGGTTTCCATATAATAATGTCACTCTGACACAGTAAATCAGAGCTGCAGTGACTTAGTAGAGGGTTAAGTGAAGGTTGATGGACAAAGTTCACATTCAGACAGGAGATAACCATTGCTGTGGTAGAGGAAATTCACTTCTGTGTGGCTGTTCCCTGTTCTGAAGATGTTCTCATCTGAGTAATGCTGATCTTATTCCCTTGTTAACTATACACCTCAATCCCATATTGGTAGAGTGATCATAAGCCCTGGGTGCCCAGGATAGTCCCGACATAATCACCAAGAGAGTCCCCTTTTACTCTCACATTTGTTCTGATTTACATGATGAATTAAATGTTTAAAAAAAAAAAAAAAAACCCCTCTGCAAAAACTGGCATTAAAACTGAGCTATTTCTAGCTAAATCAGAGCCACAGAAAGGAAAATGTCACATGAATGCTGGTAATTTGGCCACAAGGGAGTTGGGATGATTAAGCAAAACCATGTGGCAGAAACTAGAGCGGGACCATGGCATTCCAGGGTCACCGAGGCAACAGAAGGATGAGCTCCTCTCCCCTGGAAGGGCAGCTGAGCACAGTCCAGCAGAAGTCACACCGGCCAGTCAACCAGCCTCAGCCTGCTGCTTCCGGTCCCATTCTGGACTTCCTGCCCCCTTTCCAGAGCAAGGCTGCACCTGAGCAGAGGGGCACTGGCTTTAGAGCTGCTGCACTAGCCTTTCAGTTCTGGACTAATCACTTATCAGCTGTGTGGCCTCAGGCAGATTCACTTAACTTCTCTAAGCCTCAGTTTTTCCATCTACAAAATAAGAATCATCAGAGCTGCCTTACGGGGTTGGTACAAGGATCAGAGATTATATAACTATTTAGCCTGGGGTCTAGCGCAAAGCTAGCACAAAATACATAGAAACTGTTCTCATAGCCTATAACCGAATTCTGAACAATTTAGTAGATGACTCTCCACATCTTATAAATGGGTCCCCATTTTTATATGCCTCACTCTCATCAATCCTATGAGTCAGCAAATCCCTTAAGGGTAGTCTCCATTTTGTACCTCAGTTTTCCCCACAGCACCCAGCATTCCATTGTGAAAGGCACAAAGCAGGCTCTCAAGACATTCCTGATCAATGACTCAGTTGCCTCCAGAGCCCAGTGAACACTGATGGCCAGGGCCTGCCTGCTGGCCCTTTCCCTTGCCCTAGAAAGCATCAAAGTATCACAGCACCAGGGTCACCCAAGGTATCTGCAGGGAAGGGGACATCACTCTGAGGCAAACACACAAGGCCCTATGTGGAGTCCAAATAAATAATTCTTTGAAGGCAGTGAATTTTCACTGCTTCTCTTTTCTTTAACCATGCTCATAAATAATGGAATGTCAGTATTATTTTTCTTCATTCCAAAGAATGAAAAGAGAAAAATAGGCCTTGGGTTTCTAGCTTGGAGTGCTGTGATGCTGGCAATTGGCACTCATGCTTTCCTAAACAAGAGCGCTACCCCGAGATGCTGTTAGATTTCGAGTGTGTGAATAAACTGCACGTACGTAAATACAGATATGTAAAATATTTGTTTAATTAGGGTTTGACTGAGATGTGTAAGTGGGTGCAGGAAAACAGGTAAGTCAGAAAATTGTCTGATTTGCTGCTGTGGAGACTCAGCTTAAAATCAGTGTTTCCTCAAGCACTACAACATACATAATTTGAAATTTAGTACTGATGCTCTCCTTTAATTCTTGATTACGTTCCTGTGAAGTAAAGAACAATTAATATTGCTAAAATGTCCATACTGCCCAAAGCAATCCATGGATTCAATGTAATCCCTATCAAATTATCAGTAGCACTTTTCACAAAACTAGAATAAATAATCTAAAATTTGTATGGAACCACAAAAGAACCTGAAGAGCCAAAGCGATCCTGAGAAAGAAAAAGAAAGCTGAAGGTATCACAATTCTAGATTTTAAGACATACTACAAAGCTGTAGTAATCAAAACGGTATGGTACTGGCACACAACAGACACACAGAACAATAGAACAGAGATCTGTTCTATTGTTTGGATTTGCTGACTCATAGGATTGATGAGAGTGAGGCATATAAAGATAGGAACCCATTTACCAGATGTGGAGAGTCATCTACTAAATTGTTCAGAATTCGGATATAGGCTACGAGAACAGTTTCTATGTATTTTGCGCTAGAAATTGGTCCAGTTTCATTCTTTTACCTGTATCTATCCAGTTTTTCCAGCACCATTTATCAGGAGTATAACATTACATATAAATTTGTCAAATCACTATGTTACACACATAAACCTATTTACAAGAGCCAAGTTGTGTAAGCAACCTAAGTGTCCACTAAAAGACAAATGGATAAGGAAGATGTGGTGTATACACACAATGGATTATTATGTAGCCTTTAAAATGGATTAGAGACCTAAATGTGAACCCTGAAGCTATAAAATCCTAGAAGATAGCCCAGGCAGCAACTTGTCTGACATGAGCCATAAGCACATTTTCTAGATATGTCTCCTCAGGCAAGGGAAACAAAAGCAAAAATAAACCACTGGGTCCGCATCAAAATAAAAAGCTTTTGCAACAGCAAAGGAAACTATCAACAAAACAAAAATGCAACCTATTGAATGTGAGACGATATTTGCACATGATATGTCCACTAAGGGGTTAATAACCAAAAAAAAAGTATACAGTTCAACACCAAAGAAACAAGTCATCTATTTTAAAAATGGGCAGAGGATTTGAATAGACATTTTTCCCAAGACATGCAGTTGGCCAACAAGTGAAAAGATGCTCACCATCACTAATCAGCAGGGAAACACAAATCAAAACCACAATGGATATCACCTTACACCTATCAGAATGGCTAAAATCAACAAGAGAAGAAACAATAAGTGTTGATGAGGTTGTGGAGAAAAAGGAAACCTCATAAACGGTCAGTGGAAATGTAAACTGATGCAACCAATGTGGAAAAATACTGAGGAAAAATGTTCCTCAAAAATTTTTAAAGAGAATTACCATATGATTTAATAATTCCACTATTAGGTATTTACCCAAAGAAAATGAAAGCACTAATTCGAAAATATAATATGTATGCCTATGTTTATTTTAGCATTATTTACAAGAGCCAAGTTGTGTAAGCAACCTAAGTGTCCACTAAAAGACAAATGGATAAGGAAGATGTGGTATATATACACAATGGATTATTATGTAGCCTTTAAAAAGGAGGAGATTGGGGCCCCTGGGTGGCTCAGTCATTAAGCGTCTGCCTTCAGCTCAGGTCATGGTCCCAGGGTCCTGGGATGAAGCCCCACGTCGGGCTCCCTTCCCGGTGGGAAGCCTGCTTCTCCCTCTCCCACTCCCCCTGCTTGTGTTCCCTCTCTCTCTGTCAAATAAATAAATAAAATCTTTAAAAATAAATAAATAATTAATAAATAAAAAGGAGGAGATTGTGCAATCTGCAGCAACGTGGATGGGCCTAGAAGGTATGGTGTTAAGTAAGTCAGACTGGTAAAGGCAAATACCATATAATTTCACTCACATGCAGAATCTAAGAAAAAACAAATTAATTAAAAAAAAAAAAAAAGCAGAATTCAAACTACAAACGCAGAGAACAAACTGGTGGTTTCCAGAGGGAGGGGGGTAGGGGAATGGGGAAAATGGATAAAACAGAGTAGGAGATCTAGGCTTCCAATTAGGGAATGAATAAATCATGAGAAAGAAAGGTACAACCTAGGGAATATAGTTGGTGGTACTGTAATAACATCGTGTGGGGGCAGATGGTAGCTATGCTTGTGGTGAGTATAACATTACATATAAATTTGTCAAATCACTATGTTACACACATAAACCTAATGTAATGTTGTGTGTCAAGTATACTCAAATTTTAAATTTTTTTAAAAGAATGCTATAGCCATGTTATCATAACCAAATGTTTCACCTCCTAAAGTGAAGGGGCAGTATATTAGACTAGTATACACCAACTCCTAGGGCTTAACTTTGGTAGATAGCAGGTGTATATTTCTATTCACACTGGCTTTACTACCAGCATTCCTGAGAACATTCATTTACCTTAACTTTCTCACAGAACTTCCCAAGATCAAACCAGTCTAGACACAGCCACCACCACCCCTTCTCCCGGGCCTCTGTCTGGTATCTGAACACATGAAGCATCTGGGTTCCATATTCACATGCCCCATTTCCCAAGCGTGCTCCCTTTCAGTGTCTGCCTTCCTGTAAAACCTAGAAATGTTCAAGGTCAAAACACTGACACAAAGATCATTTGCAATAACTAAAATGTGATTTGCATTTTCTCCATTTTGTTTGTAAAAGAGATGAAGGCTTTCTTTTTTTCTCTATGAGAAATTAAACTAATGCAAGGATTTTAAAATCCACTTCGTTCACTCAAAAGTAGCACCAACTTACCCATCAAGTTACAAAAAATGCCTCCCCTTGACCTATCATAGTAACATTTTTGTTGATATAAACTTGACCATACACTACATTTGTTATCCAAAGCAGTCAAGGACAAGTCAGGGAGGGTACGTCATCTCTCTGCCCACACTGTCAGCCTGAACTCCCCAAGTCCTGACTGTAAGAAAGGGTCCAAAAGGGGAGATGGGGGTCAGTGAAGCCCCAGGTTGCCAATGGCATTATTGTGGCGACTGGCTCAGGCAGGGTTTAAAGAAGAGGCATGCAGGTGTAAACAACAGTGTGACCAAAGTTGTCCACACGCCACTTCACCACATAAACAAACTGGAAAATTGTCATTGAAAAGGTTAGCTCTTCCAGGGATGAGCAGTTTACTTTTCTCCCCTTTCACCACAATAGTATGAAGAGAGCATCACACATTCCCACCAGCCTCACTCCCGGTGCTCGCACATGCGTATCTCATTCGGTCCTCACAAGAGCCGCATAAGTTACATGTTCATGTCACATTTTAGAGAAGAAACTGACTTCCAAGTGATTGAAAATCTCCCGAGATCCCACGTAGTGACAAAGCTATGACCAGAGCCCAAGCCTCCCCACTGTAGTGTACTGCTCCTTTCTTTGCCGGCCTTAGTTATAGGTAATACAATCAGCTGCATGGAATCCTAAAGGATGCTCCTCTGCACCACCTCCCCTGACTCTGAATCCTCTGTTAAGTGTCTCTTCTCAGCCTCCACTGCCAGTGTCCAATATGCTTATCCTCACTAGGTCAAGCACTCATCACTGTCACCCACCCAGAGTCCCCAGGGCAGGGCTACCAAGGGCAGTTGTGCAAGTTGTGCACTGTTCAACCAAAGAGTCTTCGTTAGCACTGTGGCCTAAATGTCCTGTCTCAATAAGCAAAATGTGTGCCATGACCCCTCAAGTCATGTATGACTGGTTGCAGAGCTGGTGTCCTAGGCCCATAGGTAATGCTTACTTCGTTTACATAATCTCACGTAATTCTCACTGCAAACTGTTATTACAGAACAGCAAAACATCAATAAATAAAGTCTAATGTGTAAAAAATAAGTCTAAGAGAAACCACAATTAATATTATAATATTGACAAAGTAGATTCAAGAATGTTGCTAGTAAGATTTAGTGTTCCAAGATTACCATGTTTTAGTGAAAATTCACAAGCTATATATTTATGCTCTTTTCGTATCACGAAGAATTTTTATTCCTGCCATGAGTCTCATAGCATACTTCAGTAAGGCCTATAATATCATAAAAAGGCTACATTAAAGTCACATCAACAACTGAAATCACAGCACAATAATGTGTAAAAAGAGAAAAGGAATTTGTTTTTTAAAAAACAAACAACTACCAAATATGATTTCTGAAGAGGGAACAAATACCTTTGTTGTTTTATAACATCACAGTTTTAAAAAGACCAGCCAACATTACTTTCCCTCTTGGGGTAACAACATGCTTAAAAATTGAACAAACTACTAAAAGCTGAAAATGAATCTGCAATATTATCATTGCCAGTATCCCTATTAGTTGACCTAATTTGTACTTTGGAAAACAATAAGGAAAAAAATTACCTAGCATAGACAATAATATCCTCTCTAAATGTTTAGGCGCCTGTGGTAAATGTTGGCAAAAGTGGCTGCAATGATTTCCACCACTTTGTGTGCTGTCATTAAGAGGTGAAGTCTGGGGCGCCTGGGTGGCTCAGTTGGTTAAGCGACTGCCTTCGGCTCAGGTCATGATCCTGGAGTCCCGGGATCGAGTCCCACATCGGGCTCCCTGCTCAGCAGGGAGTCTGCTTCTCCCTCTGACCCTCTTCCCTCTCGTGCTTTCTATCTCTCATTCTCTCTCTCTCAAATAAATAAATAAAATCTTTAAAAAAAAAAAAAAAAAAAAGAGGTGAAGTCTGTTTCCCCAGCCCTTGAATCTGATCTGGCCTTGTGAGTTGGCATGACCAAGAGACTGCAATAGAAGTTATGGTGTGCCGGTTCTGAGATTCTTGGAATGTCACCGTGTGAATACCAGCAAGCTGTCCTCCTGGGGAATGAGTGAATATGTGGACCAGAGCTAAGAGATCCCAGCTGAAGCCATCTTGGACCATCGAGGCCCCACTCGACCCTATAGCTGACTACAGACATATGAATGAACTGGGCCAAACCCAGAACTACCCAACTCAACCCAGACCAAAGGGCTAACTTCCAGAATCATGAATAAAGCAAATGGTTGCTTTAAGACATGATGATTTGTGGTTTGTAGTTAAGCATCAAAATCTAACTGCATACATAAAAGAGGAAAAAATATCATCTTATATATCTAGTTTCCTTTTACCAGAAGAGTCTCTAGCACAAATATTTCTACCTCACCTCATTTTAGTGTCTTGCTTGTAGGACTTCATTCTTTCTGTGGCTACTGTCTCCATCATCAGGACATCTTTCTGCCCAGCCAGCAGACAGACACACAGGTATTCTCCCACTGACCCCAGACACCCTATCTTCATATGACTGCTCTGAAAAGAAAATTGGCTTGGCAATTCGTTTTTCCAATTTATTTGTCAGCCATTTCAAATTTCTAACCTGTGACAAACCTTCCTTGGTAAAGAATTGTACACAGTTGTGTGAGAACATCAATGTCCATAGTGTAAATCTGCTTGAAGAAACTGCCCTTAGTCCTCCAGTCTAATGGTGCAAAGACATGCTACTAACTCATCTTTGAGATTTGAGGTCTGTGAGATTTGAGAAACTTTAACTTATTAAATCAGGAAGCTAAAAGGGACCTTGAGTTCCTAAGAGATTCCCAAGAGAATTCCTGAGTCCATCCCGGAGACACGTTATAATCATAGTTATCATCACCTGATGTTTACTTAATTCTTAATCTCTAGGAAATCTCCAGGGAAATCTGAGCAACCTGAAGGCAGTGTCAAATACAAGGTATCCTCTGATAAAAGGAAGAATAGGCAAATGACCTCAAAAGAAAGCCTTTCATGAAATAGAATACATGAAAGAAAAAAATGGGAGAAGCTAGTGACAGGATTAAAAGGATGACAAAGGTCAAGTGGGAGATTTACTGTGGTAGAAAAAGATTTGTATTCCATACCATTTTTCAGGGCTGAACACTCAGTAATAAGTCATTTAATTCAGGTTTATCACCACTGATCTCCTGGTAAGCTGTTAAAGTCTCATTTTCCATATCTGACTCCATTTGGTATTAGAGAAGGACTTTTCCCTTCTGTCTCCAATACCACTGCCAAACATTGCTGCCAAAACTGCTATGCCCAATTTTCTAATTAAGGTGTAAGTAGCCATTTCTTTTCACTTTAGGAGAAGAGTGCAAACCAGACAGCTGCTTCTGAGAGCATGCCATATATATTCACACCCAAAAATACTTCCTTTCTGCCCAGATTCTCATAGAGCCCAAAGAACTCATGATGGTTCTAACGAAACAACCCAGAAGAGCACTTCAGGCTTTAGCCACTGAGGTAAAGCAGCCGATGCTGAAGATTATTCTAAAGTGCAGATCTGGATAAACGGCAGCATATGCAAAACTATGTCAGATAACGAACAGCTGTAGAAACTGGGGAATACCCTGACAAGAAGATGACTCAAGAGGTACAAAATAGCCAGCAATGTGTTAGGACCAGCCCTTACCAGCTCATAAGAGCAGATGGATAAATGTTCAGGTATTTTACAAGCTGGCTGATATCACATTGGTAGCTTGATATAATCTGTAGTGGGAGAATTTATACCATGTATAAATGTATAACAAATACAACAAATAAGGACTTTTTTTCTGGAAAGCTGATTGTTACATGTTTGCCAGTTTATCACTGAAAATAGCTGTCTTCAACTATTTTAAGGCTTATCTTTCCAAAGAGATTATATTTGGTCATAAGCCATGCTTCTGAAAGCTTTCTAACACAGTATCCATAAAGGCAAGTAAAAATAAAACAGACTCCTTGGAGCTCCAGTGACATGGTCCAAAGTGGCAGAGAATCCAAGCAAGTATTAAATGCATAAGATAATGATATATAATAATGATAGAACTAAAATACTGGGCAACAATAAATGTATTTTATCTAGCCTGTGAGTAGGCTTAAACATTTAAAGTCCACGCATATTTCAGAAGGGCACTAGGAATATTGATAAAATTCAATTTTTAAGTAAAACTATAGGCATAAGGTAAAAGTATAAGGTAAAAATTTGAGAGTAGCTATTAAAATTTGTAAGGAGAATATGTAATGTCCAAAACTGTATATGGCACAGAATATAATAAAACAATAAAGAAAGCAAACACACAAAAATTCAACATAAAAGACAAAAGAAAAAATGGAAGATGTAAAATTAGAACAAAATAGAAAGTTACATGGTAGAAAAAAATCCACATATGCTGATCATTAGAATAAATATTAAATTATTAAGATCATCTGTTAAAAGGGATTTTAAAAATGGATTAAAACAAAATCCAGTTGATAAGTGGTTATAACAGATATGCCTAAATGACATAAAGGCTGAAAGCACAAAGGTAGAAAAAATATACTAGAAAAATATTTGTCAAATGAAAAGCTAGTATATCTATACTAATTTCAGATAAAACTGGCTTTAACATAAAATATTATAAATATAGTAAGATGCTATAAAGTGATAGAAGTTTCAACTCACCATGTATACCACTCTAAACTGATAACCCCCAAATAGGATTTGAATACATAAAGAAAAACTGACAGGATACAGGACCAAGTTTTGCCATCCTAGGAAATATCAACAGAAATCCATCCCTCAACTAGATAAACTAAAACTTAAAATGTTAGTAAATACATGGAAGATTTTATAAAATAGCAATATGCTGGATTTATGGGACAAATATAGAACCTGTCAACAAGTAAATAGAGAATATTGATTCTTCTCAACCTCACAGTGAATATTTACAAAAATCAACTATACTAAGCCATAAAACAAGTATCAACATGTTTCGGGAGAAAAAAAATCAATACAGACCACATTCTCTGTTATGCAATTAAATTAGAGGACAACAACACAGAGATAAAAATTAAATATTTCTGGTAGTTCATAAATTTCAAAAGAGTACGTCTCATTTATTTATGTGCCAAAGAAAAAATCAAATCAAAAACTGAAAATATTTAGAAGTAAGCTATCATGAAAAACTTACCTCTAAATATTTGTGGAATAGAGCCAAGGCAAATATTATAGGAAAATTTATAGCCCAAGTGTTTATATTAGAAAGAAGAAAGACTGGAAAACTACTGAACTGGCATCAAATAAGAGGTTAAAAAAGAAACAGAGCAAACAAAAAATAGAGGAAAATACGAGCAAAAATTGTGAAAAGAGAAAATAAGGGCAAAAGCAAAAGTAAGTCTTTTTGAAAGAATAAAATAGAGAAAATTTTGGCTATGTGTGTCAATATAAAGAAAATGGACAGAAATAAGCAGTACAAGAAATTGTTTTAAAAGGATTTTAAAGAGAATACTAATATTGATAACAGTGTTAATACCAAAATCAGACAGACACCACCAAGAAAGAAAACTACTGTCCAATATGCATGATGAACACAGATATAAAAATCCTCAACAAAATATTAGCAAACATCATTCAACAATACATTAAAAGGATCATTCACCATGATCAAATGGGATTTATTACAGGGATTCAAGGATGGTTCAATAGTCACACATCAATGTGAGACACTGATAAACCACATTAACAAAATGAAGGATAAAATCATGTGATCATCTTAATAGATGCAGAGAAAGTATCTGACAAAATTTAACACCCATTCATGATAAAAACTCTCAATAAAGTGGGCTTAGAGGGAACGTAACTCCGCACAATAAAAGCCACATATGAAAAACCCACACTTACCATCATTCTCAATGGTGAAAAGCTGAGAGCTTTTCTTCCAAGATCAGGAAAGAGGCATGGATGTCCATTCTCACTGCTTTAATTCAAGATAGCACTGGAAGTCCTAGCTGCAGCAATCAGATCAAAAATAAAAGAAGAAAAAATAAAGGACATCCAAATTGGTAAGGAAGAAGTAAAACTGTCACTATCTGAAGATGACATTATAATATATACAGAAAACCCTAAAAACTCCACAAAAACTATTTTAACTAATAAATGAATTCAGTAAATTTGGAGGACACAAAATACATAGAAATCTGCTGTGTTTCTATACACTACTAATGAAGTAGCAGAAAAAGAAGAAAACAATTCCATTCACAGTTGCACCAAAAAGAATAAAGAAGTGAAAGACCTGTACAATGAAAAGTAAAACACTAATGAAAGAAACTGAAGATGGCACAAATGAAATGACATACCATTTTCATGAATTAGAAAAATTAATGTTGTTAAAATGTCCACACTACCCAAAGCAATCTATGGATTCAGTGCAGTCCCTATCAAAATACCAATAGTATTTTTCACAAAACTAGAATAAATAATCTTAAAATCTGTATGGAACCCCACAAAAGACTCCAAATAGCCAAAACAATCTTGAGAAAGAAGAACAAACCTGGAGGTACCACAATTCCAGGTTTCAAGATATACTACAAAGCTATAATAATCAAAACAGTATGATCCTGGCACACAATAGACACATAAAACAATGGAACAGAATAGCGAGCCCAGAAATAAACTCACACTTACATGGTTAATTAATCTATGATAAAGGAGGAAAACTATATAATGGGGGAAAAGACAGTCTCTTCAATAAGTGGTGTTGGGAAAACTGGACACCTACACGCAAAAGAATGAAGCTGGACTACTTTCTAAAATGATTCACAAAAATAAACTCAAAACATATTAAAAACCCAAGTATGAGACCTGAAATCATAAAACTCCTAGATGAAAACATAGGCAGTAATGTGTTTGACACTAGCCTTAGCAACATTTTTCTAGTTAAGTCCACTCAGACAAGGGAAACAAAGGCAAAAATAAAATATTGGGACTATGTCAAAATGAAAAGCTTTTGGGCAGCAAAGAAAGCCATTAAAAGATGAAATGGCATTGTACTGAATGGGAGAATATAGTTGTAAGTGATATATTCAATAAGAGAATAATATCCAAAATATATTTTAAAAAACATAAAACTCAACACCAAAGAAACAATCCAATTGCAAAATGGGCCAGGAACCGAATACACCTTTTTCCAAAGAAGACATACAACAAATACATGAAAAGATGTTCAGCATCACCAATAATTATGCAAATCAAAACCACCAAGAGATATCACCTTATACCTGTCAGAATGGCTAGTATCAAAAGACAAGAGCTAACAAATGTTGGCAAAGATGTGGAGAGAAAGGAACCCTCTTGCACTGTTGGTAGGAATGTAAATTGGTTCAATCACTGTGGGAAACAGTATGGAGATTCCTCAAAAAATTAAAATAGAAATAATATACCATCCTATATTTCTATTACCAGGCATTTTTCCAAAGAAATCAAAAGCACTAATTAAAAAAAGATAGGGGTGCCTGGGTGGCACAGATGGTTAAGAGTCTGCCTTCAGCTCAGATCATGACCCCAGGGTCCTGGGATCGAGCCCCACATGGGGCTCCCTGCTCAGCGGGGAGCCTGCTTCTCCCTCTCCCTCTACTGTTCCCCCTGCTTGTGTGCTTTCTCTCTCTCTCTCTCTCTCTCTCTCTCTCTGTCAAATAAATAAATAAAATCTTTAAAAAAGATAGATGTACCCTGTCTATTTTAGCACTATTTACAATAGCTAATATATGGAAGCCATCCAAATGTCCATCAATAGACATTAAAGAAAGAAATGTGGTATATATGTGTAATGGAGATTAATCAGCCATAAAAAAGAATGAGATCCTGCCATTTGTGACAACATGGATGGATCTAGAGGGTATTATACTTAGTGAAATAAGTCAGAGAAAGACAAATATCCTATGATTTCACTCATGTGTGGAATCTAAAAAACAAATAAACAAACAAAAAATGTTAACAGACCCACAAATAAAGAGAACAAGCTGATGGCTAGCAGAGGGGAGTGGGTGGGAGAATGGCAAAAATGGTGAAGGTAAGTGGGAGGTACAGGCTGCTAGTTATAGAATGTATAATTATGAAGGATGAAAGGTACAAAAAAGGGAATATAGTCAATGGTATTATAATAGCATTGTATCGTAAAAGACGGTAGCTACAGCAGTGGCGAACGTAGAATAACAGAGTTGTTGAATCACGTTGTACACCTGAAACTAATGTAACATTATGTGTCAATTGTACTTCAATAAAAATAAATGGACAGAAATAAAATTGTTTTAAAAATATTTCTGAGAAAATCCTAAAAATCTTTATGACAATAAATTTTAAAACAAATTAAATAGCAAATTTCTAAAAAGAAATTATAACAAAAAGTTTAAGAAAAAATAGGAAGCCCAAATAGTCCAATAACAATTTTTAAAAATTGAATTCATATCTTTAATACACACATACACACACAATATAAAACCAGGCTTAGACGGTCTTACAGACAAGTAAAGCTATACTTTGAAGGAATAGATTATTCCAATCTGTAACAGTTTTTTCCTAAGAACAAAATAACAGATCATTTTGCAACTCAGTCTATGAGACAAATACATCCTTGATAGCAAACCACATAGGGACAACATACGTTAGAAATGACATTTCTCACTAAAAATTACTCATTACTATAGATTACTTATAAGCATAGATGCCAAAATCCTAAATGAAACATTGGGTAATCAAATCAGTGTATAAAATGACAATTACTCATAACCAAGTTTGTTATTCCTAAGAATATGAGTAGTTTAATTATAAAATTATCATAACTCAACAAATTAATATGTTGGGAGGGGAAACAAATGGAGAGAAAGGCATTCAACAATATTGATCTCCATCAATACTAAGAAAGAAACTCTTAGAAAACTTTTCTAAGATCTTTAACCTGCTATCTATCCTGGTTTGCACCAAAAGTCTATAACAAAAATTATCTGAGTAGTGAAAATAAGAAAATATTTTCTTTAAAAGCAGGAACATGACAAGAATGCTCACCATAAACTTCTAATCATCATTGCCCTCGGTAATCCTAACCGGAGAAGAAAAAGAAGGAAAGGAAAAAAAGAGAGATGGAGAGGAAAAGGAACAGAGAAGGAAGGAGGGAGAAGAAAGGGGAGGGAAGGAGAGAGAGAGAAAGAAAAACAGGGAGGAAGGAAGGACTTAAGAAGAAACAAGACTCATAGGTACATATTACATACATAATATACATATTACATATATGTGATTGTTTAGATGTGAATGATATTCTATATAGAAATGTAGTAAGGCAATTATGTATAAGATAAATTTTATAAGGTAAATATTCTAAAATCAACTGCATTTTTACCATGTGACAACCAACAGAAAGTGTTATTTTAAATATTGATATTATTTACAATAGCAAAAAAATGTAAATGTTATCTAGAAATAAATTTAAGATATTAAGACCTTTATAGAGAAAGTATCAAACTTTATTGAGAGACATTAATGAAGGCCCTAGAAAGATGGTGATATACCAGAATTAGGAATAGGAAGACTTAGTATCTTCAAGGTGACATTTTTTTTTTCTCAAAATTAATCTCTACAATCAATGTAATTCCAAACAAAACTCTATCAAAGTTTTTTCAAGAAGTTTAAAAGCTGATTCTAAAATTCATATGGAATAACCAAGGTCCAAAATAGGCAAGATACTACCATAAGAAATAAGAGAAAGGTATTTTCTTACAATATATCATATATCAAGACTTATCAAGACTTAAGTTTCAAGTAATTAAGTATAGCCCTGGTGGCAGATAAAAAGAGGAAGGCAATGGATGATAAAAGAACTTAAACAAAAACCCACGCAAAATAGTTACTAAGAGAAAAATATTTTTGCAGATGAGGGGGAAAGGGTCTATTCAATAAATGGTTCTGAGACAATTGTTCACTCATGTGGATAAAAATCCTAAGTCACTGGATAACAATGAAATTGAGTTCCTGATTCACGCTACATATGATTACCACTCTCAAACAGATTAAAGGCTTAAATGTGCAGGGCAAAACTATAAAATTTTTAGGAAAAAAAAAAAAAACAATATTTTCCTGACCTCGGGATAAAGATAGATCCCATGAGAATAGGGACATAAGTTATAGCATATTTATACAATGGAATATTATATAGTAATGAAAATTAACTACAGCTACCTATAACATAATAAATGGGTGGTTCTTAAAAATGTCAAGTTAGAACAAAACAGAGGATCATAGGGAAGAGAGAGGAAAGTGAAACAAGACAAAATCAGAGGAGACAAACTGTAAGAGATTCTTAATCATAGGAAACAAACGAGGGTTGCCAGAGGAGAAGCGGGTAGGGGAGGGATGGGGTAACTGGTGATGGACATTAAGGAGGGCACATGATGTAACAGCACTGGGTATAAGACTGATGAATCGCTGAACTCTACCTCTGAAACTAATACACTATATGTTAATTAACTGAGTTTAAATTTAAAAAAATAAATAAAGGAAAATAAAAAAATACCAAGTTAGTGTAAAATAGCAAGTAACAAAAGACTACTTAAAGACTGATAAGTTTTGTATAAAATCAGAAAACAAGCAAAATCATGCAATATATTGTCTGGAGATGCACAGTTCAGTGATAAAATTTTTAAAAATTTTAAAACACAAAAATCACATTAGTGGTCACTTCTAGGCATAGGAACATCAGAGGAAATTGGAAGGAGCAACTAAGTAGATGCAGTGGCTTTGATTATGTCCCATTTCTTCAGGCCACAACTATTTATTTTGCTTAATAAGTTACATTTATTTTATTTATGTGCTGTAAGTTGTGAATATGATGATTTAAAATCAAAATCTCAATTTTTAAAAGATTTGTGCTCGTTATAGAAGGTCTAATTTAATTACAACTGGAGTTCTACAACTCTAAGTGGGGATTTGTGGGCAGGGGTATAGGTGGGAGTTTCAACTGGTAATGAGTTTCGGGTTTGTTTGTTTGTTTGTTTTTAATCACTGGAGTTAGTCAAGCATAGGTAGGTAAAACCCTTTAAATTATTATGAATATTTTAGAATCAACTTGCAAGCATTATTTGGCTGATTTCATTAAATCCCTTCCATATCTGAACGACTAGTATTCTGTGGATCAACTGTTGAGTGAAATAACTTAACTATTCACGTTAGCCAAAACTGGAACCATAGAGAGTCCATATAAATACTGCCCTGATCTTCTAGTACTAGAATTAGAATGAATCAGTTGCTCCCAGAGAAAGCTAGGGAATAGTTTCACCCTAAGAGTCACCTGCTTCTGTTTTCCCCTTAAAGATAATTTAATCCTTTCATTGTAAGTCTTTATTTCTTGGTGAGGTAGGGGTAAGGAGGGAGGAGAGGGAAAAATATATACGTTTAGTATTTTCACCTAACTCAATTTTATGCAACCAATTATTTAAATATAGTGTTGAAACTAATTTTAGCAAGTAATAAATTGGAGGCAGTATCTTAGGAAAATATTCTGCCTTTTAATCTTCATAGATTCTGGAGTTGGAAATAAAAGGCCACTTTCTTTAAAGTGTTACCAAATGTTTCCAGATCCCGCACCATCAAGACTGAGAATGCCAAATCAAACTGCCAGGACAGTCACCTAGAGGGGCCATTTAAAATTAACTTAAAAGCATAGACTGAATAAATTCATTCGTGCCAGTGTCCCAAAGGCAAATGCAATCTTCTGAGACTGAAAATGATAGAAGCCAGAAAGGATCCACAACAGAGGGTAGAGTGTCCACTAAATCCACAGTGAAAACACAACCCATGCCTCAAGTCACTCAGATAAGTCAATTATCTCTGTGGATACCCTCTCAGAGGTGCCTTCTCCCTAGGGAATATCTGCCCAGACCTCACTAGCCCACCCATCTGTCTTCTAAGCAACATCATTTTTGGTTATTAATTACAGCAAGAAAGAGGACTCATGACTACAATCCAGCAAGTTCCAGTTTTATACCAAGTGGGCTGGAGGAAGATGTTGATGCCAAGACTGTAAACAAGTCTCCACCCCTCACCGAGTGACACTCTTATTGATGCTTCACATTGTAGGTCATGTCCTTTTGGAGGAAGTCAATCGTATCATTTTCTTGAAGAGAGAAGTGATCAGCAGGGACACTTCTATGGTATAATTAATGTAAACTATTCCAGACATGCATCAAGGTTCTATTTCCTGTCTTCCTTGGGTCAGGGTGGAAGAAATCCAATAGAGAAGGATAAGGGAGTAGCTTATCTTGCCCCGGAAATCACTACTGACACGCAGGAATTTTGCTATTTGTCTGGAAGTGACCCCCCCCCCAAAAAAAAAAAAAAAATCCCCTGCTGGGTCACGTGACCCTGGCAGATCTCTTCTCATAAGGGCGCTGTGTGGAGCTTCTGAAATCTGTGGAGATTCTTCTCTGCAGATGCAGGAAGAAAGCAGGTGGATGGATGAATAAGTATGGCCTTGCTCCTGGTCACCTTGCTGGCATTCCTGAGCTTAGGCTCAGGATGTCATCATCGGATCTGTCACTGCTCTCACAGGGTTTTCCTCTGCCAAGAGAGCAAGGTGACAGAGATTCCCTCCGACCTCCCCAGGAATGCCGTTGAACTGTGAGTATCAGAGGCAGCGGGAACAACGGTGGCACTGGATTTGTGTGTTGCATGCTATTACTATTTTCACATTAGGCTGATAACTGTCGGGCTGAACTATTTCTGCCCTGACCAAAGGCTTGAGTAAAACAGACTCCCCCAGTCTAACATCCCCGCTTGCAGCTCTCCCAGGATCTTAGAGTTTGTCTCAGCAGCTGCCAGAAAAGGGCAATGTGGAAAGCTCAATGCAAAGGCAAAAAGAAGATGTTTGAGTCTTTTCAACACATTTGCTCTTGGGTTCCATACTGTCTTTGGTGGAATTGGAAAAGTAAAACTAAGAAAAACTAGAAACTTTTTTTTAAAGATTTTTTTTATTTTTTATTAGAGAGAGAGAGAGAGAGTACAAGCAGGGGGAGCAACAGATAGAGGGAGAGGGAGAAGCAGGCTCCCTGCTCAGCAGGGAGCCCGACGTGGGGCTCAATCCCAGGACCCTGGAATCACGACCTGGGCCGAAGGCAGCCACTTAACCAACTGAGCCACCCAGGTGCCCTGAAAAACTAGAAACTTTAAAGACCTGGAATTGGAGGCAGAGAGACAGTCGTGATTTAAGTGGCATGTACAATGTGTCTCCTAAAGACGCTGAATTTCAAGAAGGCACGAGTCACTGTCATTTTGGAGGCACCAGCAAATAATTCCTGAACTGAGTGCTGCTTCCTGGGGAAACAGGGAGTTGGAGGAGAGGGGAAGGGGTGTGAAGAACGGGAGAAAGAAAAGGGGAGGCAGAGTGAGCAGGAAAAATATAGCATCATCTTTCCTACAGCTGGGAAAATGTGAGTCACAACTTCAGAATTTCACTGAACTATTTTAATAAGAAGTCGATGGACTCTGAGAGTTGGACAAGATCTTAGACATCATTTCACTGTATCTCTTCATTTTACAAATGAGCAATCTGGGGTCCAGAGACTCAAGAGATTTGTCTGATCTCTTACGAGTCAAGGCACAGCCAAAACGAGAAATCAGGTCTTTTGACTCATAGTCTACTGTTCTTTCCCCCAAACCCTATTCTGACTGTCCAATTTCTACTTCCCCTCAGTACGAGCAAGTGGTTAGGCTCAGAAGTTGTAGATATAGTCTGTGTATTTATTCCAAGGATTTTAAAGAGAAGCCATTATTCTGGAAGCCTGTTTCACTCTTGGTCCCATAAAGCTAAGGATGACTCTTATTTGACTTCAGAGTATGGTCAACTTTTCAGTTCACAATTACCAAAGCTACACTCAAACATGGTGGTGCCTTTCAGATTGTCACTCAGAGACAAATGGTCACACACTTGGTTAGTTACGCTTGCTACTTTTCCCCTGGACATCTCAAGTCCTCAGTTCCTATCCAGAGGCAGCTGCAGTGGCAGAGAAAATAACTAGTCAGCTTTGTGTTTTGGCTACATTGCTTCCAATAACACAACTATTCCTGATTATGGGGAAGAATGTGCCAATGCACAGTCTGGTTTATTAGGTCATCACAAACATAGGAGAAGGTCAATGCACCTGAGCTCCTGTAAGAAGCCACTTGCTCTTAAGCAACTTTGGAATAATTGCTTAACCCCTTCTGAACCTCAGGTTCCTGACTTCTAAAGTGGTTTTAATACAACCAGTTTGGTCGGATTAATTTTTTTTTAAGATTTTATTTATTTATTTGACAGAGAGAGAGATAGCGAGAGCAGGAACACAAGCAGGGGGAGTGGGAGAGGGAGAAGCAGGCTCCCCGCGGAGCAGGGAGCCCGATGCGGGACTCGATCCCAGGACCCTGGGATCATGACCTGGGCTGAAGGCAGACACTTAACGACTGAGCCACCCAGGTGCCCTGGTTGGATTATTTTTAACACTATAAGATACAGCTCCCTCACAAACATAGCCATTTCTACCTCTTTACTTCTTCCAATGTTTCTGGATGAGCCAAGCAGGGCCAACCAACTGCTAGAGCAGACAACCCCTAACAAGGTTTAATTTTAGGGTGATACTCATCCATCCTAAACTCCCTTCTGCACTGGGCCATCGACTTTCTGACATCTCTTTACCAGAAGAGAGATTTTTTTTTTTCGTTCTGCATAAAAAAAACATGAAGAAGGAAAGAAAAGAAGGGAAGAAGGGAGGAAAAAAAAAAAAAAAGAAAGAAAGAAAATCCATTCCCAAACCTCAAACCTCAGGAAGTATGTGTGCATAGTGTGGGAGGAGCAGGAGTATGATTTTTTAAAAATAATTCATACTAAGATATAAATGACTAAAACATGTCTCTGCCCAAGAGCACTTTGCAACTGAGAAAGACATTGTAGGAGAGCGTGTGTTTGTCACTCTTGACAAAGGCTAGCTCTGGGTGAACCCCTTCCTTAGGTGTATTATACTAGAGGACAAAGTTGCATAAAACTAAGAAGGGGAAAGAAAATATTTCCCTGTTATTGGCATCCCCCCACACCCCACAAACCACCCAGGAGTGAGTACAGTTGCTTGAGAGTTTATCTAATCTTGAGAAGATTCTTTTCTCTGCACACTCATTAATAGGGTGTGAGTTGGGCCATTCTAGAGTTCAGCTTTGCAATCTTCTGGGCAAGGTATATAGAGGAAATATATAAATGTTGCTTTAGTGGTTAGGTATAAAAAAATTATTTGAGGATATTTTTGAGGTTAGTTTGTTCATCATCGAAGAGCAGATAAAATGCCAAGTGAACTAGAACTCAGATGTTGAGTTAGAATGCAAGGACAACTATTTTTTTTTTTTTTTTTAAGAACTGGATTGGGTTTATCTGGAACACTGGCAGAGGAAAGATGAAATGGCTTATTCAACTACATATTTCTAATTCACCTTGCAGTCTTCTGCATTTGGGTGTTGACTTTAATGATGATCACATCAGATGGAGGTAGACAGAATAGTCGGGCTTCAGTGAGTGAAACTGCTTAACCCATCAACACATCACAGGTTCATTGTTAGTCAGATTCACCCAGGGGTAAACAACAGCTACATCTTACCATGTACAATTTATCCTATCATTCCATCTACCTCGCAGCACTTTCATTTTATATATATGCCAGCTATCACAAGAGATTTCTAATTCCCAACCATCTGCCCATGTTAATATTAACACCAAAGCAACAGGAAAGCACCACCAACAGACAGGTACATTCCATTTACTGAAGGGCCCATACCATTTGCCTGAAGCTTTACACAAAATACTTTATCAAAATTTCACAACAGAACTGCAAGTTTGGTATTATTGCTCCATTTTTCACATGAGATAAACCAAGGAGCCCAAAAGTTCAATAGCTTGGATGTTGTCAGCCCTGTGGCTCCTAGATGGCACACCTGGAATCCAAACTTGAGCCTGGGTTCCTACCTCTTCTCTGTGCTGTGTTTAATGAAAGCCTCTGACTCCTTTCATTTGTTCCTCTTCAAACAAACAAAGATGTCCCTTAGAATTTGCCCAGAGGTCAGCAGTTTTTCAGTTAAGAGCCGGTAATAAATACTTTAGGCTTTATGGGCCATAAGTCTCTACTGCAAGTACTCAACTGTCACAGTTGTATGAAATCTGCCATGGACAAAACGGAAATGAATAAGCATGGCTGTGTTCCAACAAAAACTTATTTTCGCCTCTAAAATTTGAATTTTATATCATGGTCGCGTGTCACAAAATATTTTTTTTTTATCATGTAAAAGGTGAAAAATAGTCTTAGCTCATGAGCCACAGAAAAACAGAAGATAGGCCCACTTTGACCCACAGGCTATCTCTTAAGCCACTTCTGATCTAGACTATAGGTAAAAGCGGCTAAATCTTACTGGTTTAAGTGGGGTTGAGGCAGCCTGAAACAACATGGCACCATGGAGAAAGTACTGAACTAGGTGAGCTGGGGCAGGAATGGAGGGAAACCTAAGGCAATATTCATAGGCGGGCTTTTACTGTTTTTGACACGTCAGAGATGGTATAGTATAGTCTTTAGAATCCAAGAGACTCAAGTCCGAACGCAGGCTATGACTGCTCTACCACATGGGCTCTTGGCTGTATAATGGAAACTGTAATGTTAGCCTTTCTCAAAGAGTTTCTGTAAGGACTATATGGGACAATGATAATTTAACCCCTAGGGCAATGGCTCTCAGGTGGTGGTGGTAATGCTTGTCGTTGCTGTGGTCATCTGTCAAACACTAGGAAAAAAACACCACAGAGGGCATTCATGAGGACCAAATGGATCAAGAGGTATGAGAATGCTTTCAACAATTGATATAGAGATCTTTGTAACTCTGAGATAGTTTATAATCTCCTGCTTACTTAAGAATAATCTCCTCCTCCCCCCGTGGCTGGAGCACTTACTCTCTGTGCACTTACTTTCTGAGTAAGAAAATGTGTTCTTTTAGGCTTTCAATATTTGCCAAGAACTCAGGGAAGTTTCATTCTGACCACAGTCAGAGGAGTTTTGATTTGACTTATCCTAGAAACTCAGTTTCAACTGGAGACAGTCAGTGAATCTAGAAAGGACACTTGGATCTTGTTTTATTCTTCCTGGAGTTACAATTTCTAAGGAGAACGTGAAACACCCATTCAAAATCGGAAATTTTAGCTCTAAGTGACCGCACAGGTACAGCTATCTTTTTCTTCAGCAGGGTCAGATGACCACAATACTAAGGGGAGAAAAGGGTCCACTGCTGGTCCCTGTTGACTCAGGGAGGTCTGCATTGAGATCTTACTATAGGCATGTGTTGACCCCTCTGTTCATATCAACTTCCTGTATCTCACTGCAATCTCAAATGACCCGCCCTTACTTTTAATTATCTAATTACATATTTTTTTTGTTTTAACTTCTCCCTTTCCCTTTTATTCCTTGTTTTGCTGCTTTGGTTTAGATCACTCTCCTTATTCCAGAATCACAGATTATTGTTTAGCTAGGAGCTACTTTAGTCTTTCCTTAGTTCTGAGGGATGTATCAGCACTGTGGGTCAAAAGGGAAGACTTTTACTGTGCCAATTAAGTTCTGTGATCTTCAAAAGGGAAATGGAGCTTTAGATGTTTGTAAACAAGTTTAATTGTGCATTTTTCTTCCTCTGAAAGCATATTCTGGGATTAACATTCTGCAGAACACACTCTAAGAAAGGCTACTCCAAAGGTTGGTCTATCCAACACCAGCCACCAGAATGAATCCCTTGTCAAGTCTGAACTGCAACCTGGACCTCCTGACTCCCAATTCAGTGCTCAGTATCAGCTGCAGGCAAATCTTGGGCTGGGTTTTCAGGGCTTTATGCCTAAGAAGCTGCTGTTTAAGAATGTAGTGTTTCTCATAAAGAAGATGGTTACGAAGACTATAGCCACGTGGAAACTGGTGTTACTTAGACTGAGGGGATGAAAGGAAAGATTAAAACAATGGATTACAAGACTAGTAAAAACCACTCCTGACTTCTGGATTTGTTGAGTATCGATGGCTCACTTTCTTGATTGCCCATATCCAATCAGTTTTATATACTCCCTTCATATTGCTACTACCAGTAATTCTTTTTTTAAAAGATTTATTTTATTTATTTGAGAAAGAGAGAGAGCGTGCACATGCGAGTGGGGGAAGGGGCAGAGGGAGAGGGAGGGAGAGAATCTCAAACAGACTCCCCGCTGAGTGTGGGGCCCAACAGGGGGCTTGATCTCACAACCCTGAGATCATGACCTGAGCAGAAATCAAGAGTCAGAAGCTCAAACGACTGAGCCACCGAGGTACCCCATCAGTAATTCTTTCTTTATTGCTGTCATCAGTTTGGGTCCTGAATATCTAAAGCCAGGATTGTATAATTATGTCCTACTTTATCTCCTTTTATCTCCAGTTGACTCCCCAGTCAATGGATCTCTCTCTTCTCCAAACCAGCCTGCACACCGTCATTGAATTTTTCTCCATAAAATACCATTGCCACCAAGTTATGATTCCCCCATTCAAAAATCACTCAATGGCTCATTTTTCTGACTGCCTCTCACTGCCCTCCAACAGGAGCCGTCCACTCTGCAAGGCTGAGGAAGACTCGCTCTTAAGCTCAGTTTGTACATTTCTGCCTCCCTGTGTCTTCATGTTCCGCCTCCTGTTTATACTAGCCTCAGTTTCTTCTTTCTTGCCTCTTGAAATCCTACCTACTTATCATCATCTTGCTCCAAGGCTGCCTCCTTGATGAAGTCTTCCCTAACCACTTCATCTTTATTTAATCTGAATGCTAGTACAGTTCATTTCACACTTACTTTCTTAATTTGTCCTTATTTTTTCATTTGTGAAAATTTCTTTTGTATTCTTTATTGTGACGGGTTCAATGCAATGTATGTTCTGTGCCCTCAATTACATGTAGAACAAATGATACAATAAATCAGGGGGAATTACATCTGTTTATTTGCTCCATTCCTCAGTACTAAGGAAAAGATTCTTATAAAAGATGATCATTGCCCTCCCTGCGGTGAACTACTATAGGATTTGATAGTTTTCTTATTTTCCTTGCCTTTTTTATGTGTTTGTTTTAAGAAAATGCCTGTATATCATTCTAGAATCAATTAATTTATTCAGAAAAATACAAAGATCAGAAACAAATCTCCTAAGTTAAAAAGTTGAACATTCTGTATTCTAAGCACGTCACTCAATTCTCCTGACCTAAGTAATAGTACTTGCCTCTCTATACCTAACAAGAATATTGAAAAGATAAATGACATTGCCTCAACAAAATCACTTTAAGCCAGGCAGAAATGTTCAAAGAAGTATAATTTTTGCCAATTAAGGTCAGATTCCAAACCCTGAATGTGAGGTTTCCTGTGCTCCCCAGATGTGCTTTGATTACTGTAGTTCTATCTGGATATCAAACCAAACGTCCCACTGTGAAGCTTACCCCTGGTGCCCATATCCACACACTCCTACTGTCTTGTTTAGATATTTCTTTGAAAGAAACAAACAGCACAGTTTTCATGCTAATGAATACACAATCCTTTCTCTCAAAACAAAATCTTGCACCTACTTTAGTGAGAAACGGTATATGTATGTCCAACATTTGGAATTTAATTGGGCTGGGGGTAAGGGAGGTTTATATTCCCTGTGGAGGAATTGGAAAAATGACTAAAGGGAGAGCTCTATAATGCAGTACCTTGAAAGGGAAAAAGTCGAAATTATATTGCAGGGAAAGAATCCTTTAAAATACAAGATGAACTCTACCCTGAGAATTGGCTGAGAGCTATAATTTAGAGTCATTATCAGCAATTGAAGAGTAGGGGTTTGAGACAGCAAAATTCCACTAGCTTGGTGATGATAAAATCCCTTGTTTACCCTAAAGGTGAGAGCTGTCCTTCCTCACCCAAGTCCTCTACCAAAGAAGCCTAAGCTTCAGAAGCAAGACATGTTGGCAATAAATGGGAAATTCATTTAACTTTTGATTATCCCTCCCCACAGCCATTAATTGGGTTATCTAGTCACTATGGTTGATTGGACTATACTTTTTTTTAAGCTGTTAGATTTAGACTCTCCAATTTAGCTTTATTTTGACTAGACTCTAGCTTATATATCCCACAGGGTCAGCTAGGAAAGAGAGTAATTATTTTTAATTGCTTAGGATCTGATTATAATGAGATCTGAATGTTTGTTCTTAATCTGACTTCCCCCTGAAATATCTCAGAGCATGTTTTGTGTCTTTGACCTGAACATGTCATTAACTTGTTCTTTCCTATGGGATATGCCAACTGATCTAAAATCTTCAAGTGATGTGCAAAAAAAAAAAAATAAAATAAAGTAACCAAACCCTGGCCAAAGCCTTGAACTCAATGATATTTTTAGCCTTAGGAGTAGCTTGAGTCCACTCTTTTCATCACTTCTCCCAGACCTTTTCGGCAAGAGCTTACACTGAGCTTTCACAGAATGCTATGTTAGAAATAGTGGAAAATAGTATGAGCCAATTTCTGTATCCCCCTAATGCCAAGCTTGATGAAAACCTCTATAAAATAGTAACGCAAAAAGCTCAGCTTAGTTTAAGCGATCTAAGTTAAGAGAGATTAATAGAGGGCAGCAAAAAGAAAATTCATCAGTACATTGGTGGAAACTTGAAGTAAAATAATGCCAAAGTTTCATTCAATTCTAAAATGCTTCGATGTGACAAACATCTTCAGGCACCAATCTTCCCAAAGCCAATAAGCTTCTTCTAGGTCTCAGAGTCCAGCAGGTATGTAATTCCTCAACTCCTGTGATTTCAGTTGTGGGATTTTGGGGGGTAGGGGTGGGAGTAGGCTCAGTAGACAGTTTTGTTTTGAAATACAGCATGGGAAACCTCACACAGATACCCCTCTCTCTTGTTATTTTCAATTTGCAAAGGGGTTTTAAACAAAGATTTGTGGGAGATCCCATCTCCAGCAGTGACTGTAACTTAACAGATGAGGGCTGATGGGAGGCCACGGAACATTTCATCCACAGTCCTCCCAGAAGAAGAAGGGCATGAAAAAGAAAAGCCCCTCATAAGAAAGGGCCACAGCCTGGAACATTAGATTTTTCAGGAGTGGCTCCGGTTTAAAATATTCTGTCCCTTCTGAGAAAGTTTCCTAAATTTTGGTTCAGGTGACGGATCACATCCCTGGAAGACAGGCTTGCCTCTACTTGTGTGTTCCTTACTCTCACAGTAACAGTTTCTAAACGGTTTCTGTGCCTTCCATCATCTGCCCTCCCAGCTCCTGGCTCTGAGCTCTTGCTCTCATTGAATTCCCCTGTGGGCTCTAATATCCAGAGTCAGGACAAAAGTCCCAAGTCCTAAGTTGGACATTAAGGTCTCCTATGTTTTGGCCTCAGATTAGCTCTCCTGTCCTGTCTCTCATCTTCCATGCCCTTAATTCTTTCCCTCATACACTATTTTCTATTCCCAGATAGGTCTTCTATTCTCCTACCCAATACTATTATCTTCTCCAACCTCAAGTATGTTACTTCAGTATTACTCAGTTTTTGAGACCAAAGTAAAGATGCTCATTTTTCATGGTTTTCTTTCAACAGCAAATATTTGATTATATTTGTACAAGGCACTGTATTAGGCTCTCAGGGAAAAAAGGAATCAACAGGGGAGCTGGCAAAGAGAAGAACACCAAAGAAATAATGACAATACTGTTTATCCTCACTTTTACCCACAAAAATCAAAATCCCTGCTGGGAACCCAGAGTAGTCATTGTCCAACTCGGTCATTTGACAATTACTTGCAAGTTGCCATCTGAAATCACAGGTTGTGTGAACTGGAAGAAATGGATGCCCAGTCAAATCCAGTGAGAAGATGCTTGCGTGCTTCGTGCCAGAGACAAGTGGGTGAGAAGCTGGGCATCTGCCTGTCCCATCTAGATTTGCCCTTCTGACCACCTAGGGTTGATTTCAGGAGTTAGGCAGGGCCACTTCCACAGCAGTCTAATCTTTAAAAGGTCAGAAAATCCTAGCTTTATTTTTCAAGGAGAACGCGGACCTCAAATAAAAGAGAATGGCAAATGAACACCAGCAAATGTATGGTAAGGTGTAATTGACTGATGTCCAAATATTTAAATGTGACTAGAAGTTTTCAAATTGTGAAAATGCAAGGGACCGGGTCCTGTGAATTGAGATAGAAGAGAATAATACAGAAGGTGGAAAATGGCACCAAAAGGGAAAACTTAGTCTGCACTGTTTTCTTTGCCAACTTTATAATTTTCCCCAAAGCGGCTGTGTTCACGAATGCTATTATGTGGATACCAGGAGAGAGTAGGTTAAAGGAGTATATAAATCAACAGACTGTGTATGCCAGCTTCCCCCAGAGAAGCTGAGTGTCGTCTCTGAAATCTGGTAATCATATAGACTTAGTCTCGACAAAGCCCCGATGTCTCTTCTGAAAATGACACAACTTAAAAATTTCAACTTTGGCAAAAGGGGGATGCTAAGAAGGAATTCTTCAGTGTTCCTGAACTTGTAAGCAATTTTCTTTTTGTGTGAATTTCAAGCTGTTTTGCATGCCTATGTTAGCTTTAGAATTGAAAAACAAAGTGAATGAAAAAGAATGATCACGCCATCCTCAGGTAACTCCTGAGCAAGTATCAAGAGTCAGTCCAAACCCTTGCCACTGCCATACACCCACCAAAGGTAATCTCTGGTCAAGGCCAAGAACAAAAGAAACCTTCATTTAATTGGTGTTTGTTTTGTGAGCAAGCTGTGTAGAATTTCTCTAAGCAAATATATGGGAGGTGGGGGAGAGACTGGAAAATGCAACAAGAAATACATTTTTAATTTCAAAAACAAACTGAAAAGGCAATGAAAGCAAATATGACAAAATGGTGAACAGCAAAGAGGTCATGTGAGATTCCACATACAGTAGCAAAATTGCTTATCAGGACCCTGAATGTGAAAATCTGTTGAGCTCCTTCAGTAAGAACATACAGTCTTGGAATGGCATCTGATTCCTCCAAACATATACTAGAGACAAGAGGAAAAAGAACAAAGAGTTATGATAGCCAGATAGGAAATTTACAAAGTAGCTCTGGAAGCAGAGCTCTCCAGTAAGATTCCAGGGGAAGAGCAAAAGCATAAAAGGAAGCAAGGAAGGACAGAAGAAAGGAGGGAAGGAGTAGGAAAGAGGGAGGGAGGGAAGGAGGGAGGAAGCAAGGGAAAGACACAAACAACTGGCTGGTATTAAGATAGGAAATCGCTGAGTCAGTATCTAAATCTTGACTCTTGGGTTGGTCAAATTCCCTGGATAAGATTTTCCCAAGCTTCTACCCGAAGGGTGAAGCCCTATGCCAGCATTCTGGTAGCTAAGGAAAAGGGCTAGGGCCTCAGCCGCCATCAGTATTCTCGGGGGTCCTCCAGTCCAGAAACTATCTATTCTACTCTCTGTTAAGAATAAACCTTTGCTGTTTTGCTCTGGGGGACAGAAGCACTTGCCTGACTGCTCCCAGTGGGAAGTATGGCTGCCTCTTCATCTTTCGACCAATCCTCTTTAGTTAGCCACCTGACCCTGTTTCCTCCCCACTCCCACTTCCAGGGACACCAATGCCTCCAATTCCTGAGTGTTTTAGGGACCGTGCAGTGTGAATCACATCGGTTTAGGATTCCATTTTCTAGAGTCTGCCAAGTCAGTACTTCTCCAACTTTAATGTGTAAGCAAATCAGAAGAATATATTGGGAAAATTCAGATTCTGGTTCAGTAAGGCTGCGGTGGGGCCTGAAAGTCTACATTTCTCACCAGCTCCCAGGAGGCTTTGTGGGTTTATAAAAAGCCTTTAAAAAAACGGCTTACTGTCTTCTCAGTGGGATTTCAAGAGGAAACGGACTGTTATTTAGTTATTTGTTTACTATGCCATCTCTTCTCAGGAATCTCCACTCATTATTCAACCCACTCAATCTGGCTCTCTTCCCAAAGGAACCACTGAAAATTTTCTTGTCCTAGGTACCAATAAACTTCTCTTTATTTTCTGTATGTTTTATACTGTGGTTATATCATTTTTCAAATAAAAAATAAAAATTTGAATATAAGAGGAATGCCACACAATTGAGGTGCCAGACGTAATCAATGGCCACTCCCCTATCCACATGTTACATGCCTCTCAGGAATACTCCACACAGTTGACCATCCTCTTGCTTGAAAGTTTTCTCTTTGAACTTCCAGGTTCTGTGACACCACACTAGCCTTCCCCCTACATCTCATGCCAGACCTGGATCTGTGCTGAGTTCTTTACTGCTACCCCATCTTTAAATGTTGGAGGTCCCCAGACCTCATCTGGACACTCTTCTCTCATGCATCTGTATACTCTCTGCAAGGATATCATCCAGTCCGTGGCTTTAAATACCACTTCACCTACAATTAAAACCTCTTCATTAAGCACCAGGCAAGTGATATCCAGCTGAAACCTTGACATCCCCACTTAGATCCCTTACTGGCATCTCTAAACCAAACAAGTAGAAAATAGTACAATTAATCACTTTCCCTAAACCTCTCAGAATCTCCTCTCACAAGCTTCATCATCTATAGAAATGCATCTATCTCCAGTCCCCACACACACCCAAATCTAATCTAACACCAAGTGCTAGAGATCTGGCCCCTAAAATATAGCACAAATGTCTCCATTTCTTCTCTTCCCTACTACCAGTCCAGCTCAAACCACCATCGTCCCTCACCTGGACTACTGCAGAAGTCCCTACCTCTTCTATCCCCTGGTTCCACTCAAAGCTACAATCCAGCCTTCACACAGCAGCTAAAGTTTTAAAGAACATGACATATAATTACTTAGAATTGCACTTGTAATAAAATTTTTTCAACCCATGTTTCATGTTACTTCCTATGGGAGGGACTGTTCTAGGTGCAAGAGATCCAATATTGAGTAAAACAAACAAAATCCCTTCCTTGCTGGAGCTTCTATGCTTTGCCACAGCTACAAGGCACTCCATGATGATCTGACCTCTGCCTGTCTTTCCACAGGCATAGTGCATATCATGTACCACTTGCCCATCATTACTAATGTTAGCTACCTCGGGCTTCTTTCTGCTTTTCCAATACACCAAGCTCTTTCCCAACTTAAGTCTTTTTTTCACTTGCATTTCATTGTCTATAATGTCTTTCCCCCACCCCCCCGCCCCGCCATTGTCTTTCATCTTTCCAGTGTCTACCAAAATGCTACCTCCTTAGAGAGGTCTTCCTTGACCACTCTGCTATAGCAGCAATCCCCTAGCCTAGTACCCTTTTCTTTCATAAGGTTACGGCAATTTGAGTGTTTTTAGTTACATATTTATTTTCACCCACTAGAAAGTAGAAGTAAAGTTTCATGATGGCAAGGATTCCAGCATGTAGAATAGTTCCTGGTACAGAGTAGATACTTAATACATACATGAATGAATCGAGGCACCTGGGTGGCTCAGTCGGTTAAGCGACTGACTCTTGATTTTGGCTCAGGTCATGATCTCAAGGTCCTGGGATGGAGCCCCATGTCTGGCTCCACGCTCAGCAGGGATTCTGCTTAAGATTCTCTCTCTCCCTGTCCCTCTGCCTCTGCCCCTCCCTGCTCAAGTTTGCACTCTCTCTCTCTCTCTCTCTCTCAAATAAATACATCCTAAAACAAACAAATACATGAAGTAATAAATGACAGTCCCTTCAAGCAAGTAAAAACTAGAAGGAAACACCAAATTTAACAAACATCTAGGAAGTCCTACTATATCACCATGCTGTTTATTTCTCATACTATCTCACCAAACAGTCTTGTACTATAGCTATTACTGTTCCCATTTTGGAAATAAATGTAATTGAAGAACTAACCCAAAGTTATTTAGCTTCTCAGTGTCAGAAATGAAATTAATATTCCTGATAAACCTAATTTAAAGATGCCCAGTCTTTGTACTAAACATGAAAAAAAGACAAAGAGGCCCCCCCTGTGCTCAGAACTTCTAAAGCAAAACAATCTAAACTCTTCATCTAAGCTTATACATGTACAATTCTGGAGTTATCCATAATGTAAAACTTACATATTATCTTTTCTCTCAAATACAGTAAGCTCTCTGAGGGCCAGCTTTCCATCCCTCTCCTGCAGCCATCCAGGGGTGGGTACTCAGTAACTACTCAATAGAAAGGACACACACAGACAGAAGATGAATGAGCAAGGTCATGAATAAATAGGAGGACTGAAAAGTAAATGTCAATGGCCATTTCCAGCGATAAATTGCAAAATAACCAGAAGTTGTCTAATAATGTTCAAGAGCCATTTAAGCAATTTGTGTATGCCTGTGAGAGAGATGATTAGTGGGGCTAACTCCCACTCTCTGTTGCCCTTTACACATTTTCTATGAAGACAGTCCCTCAGAAATAATTAACTGTCAGCAGGTTGAGTAGGTCATCTCCTGTAGGTATAAAGGCTTAACAAAAGTGAATGCTATGTGAAAATGGAGTGCTTGATGAAGGATTGGAGAGCTCTGTAGATACTCTCTAAACTGTCTTCATGCAATGAGAATGAACCTTGCCGATGTTACAAAATCTCCACAGAGTTTAAAAAAAAAAAAAAATTCTTAGTTATCTTATATGACCTCACGGCCTCTTCTCTAAAATTTCTTCTAGATTTGAGGAACTGTACTTCTGTTGTCTCATCCTGGATGTGGTTTGAATTCTGGGCCGACCTGCTCTAACTAGTCCACATCTTATGTAATATGATTTGGAAAGCACCAAGCCAGCTCAGTTCACCCACAATATCTCCCCTGATACTTGTTGCAATGCCACCAGTAATAAAGTAATTCTGGGAGCCTTCAATATTTCCTTAACTTCTAAGACTCTGCAGTTGAAATATAAAATCCTCTTGGAAGAGAAATATCTTGGCTTTTGAAGGCTAGCCCTTTGCTCTAGCATTTTTCAAAATATATTCCTTTAGAAAATACGTACTTTAGGAAACTCTGATTTAGTGAGATGTAGCTAACCAAGATTATGCTTTGGCAAATGGGCCTCCATACATACCCAGAGGAGCTGGAGAGTTGAGAAAGGTAATATATACAACCCAATGTATGTGGTAGACACCAAAAACTATTTCCCCTCTTTTTAAAATTCTGTCAAGTCTTCATCTGTGCAAATCTGCTTTGCTCTTCAAATCAGAGAATTTTTATGCTAAATGAACTTTGGAGACCGTACACTTCCTCTCTCCCCTTGTTTTAGGAATGAAAAATGAGGCAGAGCAAGATGAAAGTACTTGCCTAAGGTCATGTCGGTAATTAAAGGTATTGTCTAGCCTCTATTTCCAAAGCCAAAAACCCTAAACCCACAATTTACAAGTTTCTATGTCTGGCTTCCTGATAAAACATACCTCTCTACTCCCACAAAGAACAGACAATCCTCCACCACCCCCTCTGCCTCTCCTCAAGCCCAAGGGAACACCTTCCAGATATTATGAGCATTAGAATTCTACTGCTATTTTCCTTTTACCTTTGCCTGCTTTTGAAAAACACCATTATTAAGATAGAACACAAGCACACAAGTCATTCAAAGTATAAATTCCAGTGGTCTTTAGTATATTCACAGATATGTACAACCATCACCAGAGTCAATTTCAAAACATTTTTATTACCTCAAAGAAAGTCCTTTATCCTTCAGCTATCACTCTCCTCCCTACCCTCTTCCACCCAGACTTGAACAACCACTAATCTACTTTCTGTCTCTAAATTTCTCTATTATGGACTTTTATATGGATGGAATTATATGAGGTCTTTGTGACCAGCTTCTTTCACTTAATATTTTCATGATTCAGTCAAGTTATAATAGGTATTAAAATTCCATTCTTGTTATGGCTGAAAAATATTCCTTTGTATAGATATATCACATTTTGTTTGACCATTTGTCTGTTGATGGACATTTGGATTATTCACCTTATGGCTATTATAAAAAATGCTACTTTAAACATTTGTGTATAAGTTTTTGTGTGGACATGCATTTTCATTTTTCTTGGTATATACCTAGAATTGGAATAGTTGAGTCATATGGTAACTTGATGTTTAATACATTAGGGAACCACCAAACTGTTTTCCAAGGTGGCTGAGCCATTTTACATTCCCATGTGTGAGATGCCTATTTCTCCACATTCTCGTCAATCCTTGCTGTTACCTGACATTTTTTATTCTAGCCATCCTAGTGAGTAGGAAGTGATATCTCATTGTGGTTTTGATTTGTATTTCTCTTATGAGCCGTGATGTTGCACATATTTTTATATGCTTACTGGCCATTTGTATCTCTTCTTTATTGAATATCTATTCAGATTCTTTGCCCATTTTTTAATTGGGCTGTCTTTTTATTATTGAGTTGTGAGAGTTCCTTGTACATTCCAGAAACAAGTCCCTAATCAGATGTGTAATTTGCATATTCGGCCCAATCAGTGAATTGTCATTTTACTTTCTTGATAGTATCCTTCGAAGTACAAAGGTTTTAATTTTTATAAAATCCAATATATATTTTTAAACCTTTGTTATCTGTGTTTTGGTATCATATCCATATCCAAAAATCCCTTGCCAAATTCAGGGTCATAAAGATTTACTCCTATACTTTCTTCTGAGAGTTTTAGAGTATTAGCTCTTACATGCAGACCTTTGATCCATTTGGAATTAATTTTTGTATATGGTATTAGGTAATTGTCCAACTTCGTTCTTTTGCACGTAGATAACCAGTTGCCCCAGCACCATTTGTTGAAAAGACTACTCTTTCCTTATTGAATGGTCTTGGCACCTTTGTTGAAAATTAGCTGACCATAGAGGCATAGATTTCTTTCCAGGCTCTCAGTTCTGTTCCATTGATCTGTATGTTTATCCTTGCGTAAGTACCACACTGTCTTTCTCAGTATTGCTTTCTTGTAAGTTTTGATATCAGGAAGTACGAGTCCTTTAATTTTGTTCTTTTGCCGGATTGTTTGGTTTGTATTTCCTTATGAATTTTAGAATCAATATGTCAATTTCTACAAAGCAATGAGCTGATTCTGATAAGAGATTGTACTGAATCTATAACTCAGTTTGAGGATTATTGCCATCTTGATGTGAAGTCTGATTCATAAACATGATGATTTTCCATTTATTTTGATCTTCTATAATTTCTTTCAGTGATGTTTTATAGTTTTCCAAGCTACACATTTTTACTTTTTATTAAATTTACTGTTTTTTATTCTTTTTGATACTTCAATGAATGAAATTGTTTTAATGTTATTTTCAGTTTGTTCATTACGAGTATATAAAAATACAACTGAATTTTATATATTGATCTTGTAACCTGTAACCTTACTTGAACTCATTTGTTAGTTCTAACAGGTTTTTAGTTGATTCTATAGGATTTTTCTATAGACAATAACATGTCATCTGTGAATGGAAATATTTTTCACTTCTTCCTTTCTACTCTGCATGTCTCTATTACTTTTTATTGCCTACTTACCCCACCTAGAATCTTCAATACAATTTAAAGTAGAGGTAGCAAGAGTACACATCCTTGTCTTGCTCCTGATCTTGGGGAAAAGCATCTAGTTTTTTTACCATTAAGTATGATGTTAGCTATAGATTTTTCATAGATGCACTCTATTGTGTTGAGGAGGTTCCCTTCTATTCCTAGTTTGTTGAATATTTTTTTATCAAAAAAGGATGTTGGATTTTATCAAAACCTTTTTATGTATCAGTTGAAATATATAGTTTTTCTTATCCTTTTGATATTATGTATGACATTATAACATTGGGATGTTAAACCAACTGTGCATCCTTGAGATAAACCCTACTTAATCACCATGTATAATTCTTTTTACATGGATTTGGTTTGCTAGTATGTTCTTAAAGGATTTTTACATCCATACTCCTTTGAGAAATTGGTCTGTAGTTCTCTTTTCTTGTGATGTCTGTCTGGTGTTGATATGAAGGTAAGACCTCACTCATAGAATGAGTTGGGAAATGTTCTCTTCAAATTTTTTAGTAGATTTAGTGAATAATTGGTATTAATCCTTCCTTAAGTATTTGATAGAACTCAGTAATGAAGCCATCTGGGTATGGAATACTCTTTGGGTTTTGTTGTTGGTTTTTTTTTTTTTTTCTAACTACTAACTCAATCTCTTTACTTCATATAGATCTGTTTGGATTTTCTATTTCCTATTGAGTCAGTTTCAGGACTTACACCTTTCTAACAAATTTCTCAATTATTCTAAGTCATCTAATTTGTTGATGTACACTTATTCATAGCATTCCTTACTATGACCATAAAGTCAATGGTAATGTCCCTTCCTTCATTTCTGATTGTAGTAATTTGGTGTCCTCTCTTTATTTCTCGGTCATTCTCACTGAAGTTTGCCCATTTTTTGAAATCTTTTCAAAGAATCGGCTTTAGTTTTCATTTTTTTCTATTCTCGCCTTCATTAATTTCTGCTGTACTCTTTATTATTTTCTTGCTTCTCACTTTAGGTTTACGTTGCTCTTCTTTTTCCATTGTCTTGAGGTGGAAGTTTACTTATTTAACGTCTTTTTTTAATATAGACATTTACAGCTATAAATTTCCCTAGAAGAATTGTCTTAGCTATATCTCACAAGTATTACTATCCTATGCCTTGATTTTCATTCACCTCAAAGTATTTTGTTTCTCTTTTTACTTATGATACATTGGCTATTTAGTAATACATTCTTCAATTTTGGCATATTTTTGAGTTCCCGGTTTTTTTCCTGTTATTGATTTCATATTTCATTCCACTGTGGTTGGACAACATACTTTATTTCTAACTTATCAAATTTATTGAGGATGTTCTTTATGGCCTAGCATATGATCTACCCTGAAGAATGTTCTATATGCACTGGAGAAGAATCTGTACCTGTTGTTGTTGAGTGTTCTGTACATGTCTGTTAGATCTAATTTTTAATAGTGCTGTTCGAGTGTCCTATACAGTTGTTGACCTGTCTAGCTGTTCTATCCATTATTGAGAGTAGGGTTTTGAAGTCTTCAACTATTATTATTCAATCTTCTATTTCTCCCTTAATTCCTGTCAGTTTTCATTTCATGTATTTTGGTGCCGTGTTATTCAGTGCATATATGTTTATAATTGTTATATCTTCCTGATAAGTGAAACTGTTATCCTCATAAGATATCCCTCTTTATGTCTTACTAACATTTTTTGTTTTCAAGTCTCTTACCTGATATAAGGATAGCCACTCCAGCTTTCCTGTGGCTGCTCTTTAAAAGACATATCTTTTCCAGTATTTTTACTGTCGATCTATTTTTGTCCTTGAATGTAATCTGTTTTCTTTAGAATATATAGTTAGGTCGTGTTTTTTATATCCAATTTGACAATCTCTGTCTTGTAATTAGGTTGTTTAATTCATTGACATTTAATATTATTGATATAGTTGGATTTATATCTGTCATTTGACTTTTTGTTTTCTATATGTCTTTTTTGTTCCTCTATTCATCCTTCACAACTGTCTTTCATATTAAGTGGATCTTTTCTAAAGAGCCTATTAATTTCTTTAATGATCTCTTTCACTATGTTTTTGAGATTTTTTTAAAAGCAGTTGCTCTAAAGTTTACCATATATCCCTTATCAGAATCAGCTTTGAGTTTATGTTAGATTAATTCCAGAGTAAGAGGAAGAATGAGAGAGAGAATGTTACACCTATAAAGCTCTATTCCTATCAGTTACAAGAAAAAAAGAAAAAATATATGCATTTGTGGAATCTTTTATAATTACATAATTACCTTTATTAGTGCTTTGCTTGTGTGGATTTGATTTACCATCTAGGGCCACTTGCTTCAGCCTGGATCAATTCCTTTAGTTTTTCTTGTAAGGCAGGTCTGCTACCAACAAATTCTCTCAGTTTTTACTTATCTTGGAAAATATTTTGCCTTCATTTTTGCAAGATAGCTTTTCTAGATATAGTACTCTTGGTTGACAGGTTTTCTTCCTCTGAGCACTATAAATGTGTTATCCCACAATCCCAGGCCTCCATGAGGAGTGAGCTGCTAGTTTTATTGAGGTTCTGTTGCAAGTAATGTCACTTTTTCTTTTGTTTTCAAGGTTTTTCTCATTTTCTTTGACTTTAAGCATTTTTACTGTAATGTATCTGTTTATGGGTCTCTGTGCATATATCCTACTGGAGTTTATGGAGCTTACTAACTGTATAGGATATTGTTTTTCAAAATATTTGGGAAGTTCTTGCCCATTATTTCTTTAAATATTTTTTCTTCTTCTTTTTCTCTCTCATCTTCTGTACTCTCATTACACACATATTGGTGTCCCTTCTTTGGGCTCATATTTCTCTAAGGCTCTTTTCATTTTTCTTCATTCTTTTTCCTCTCTGTTCTTTGGTTTGAATAATCTCTATTGATCTATTTTTTCTAATTCTTCTGCAGATTTAAATCTACTGTGGAGACGCTCAAATTTTTAAAAAACATTCATTCACCGGTACTGTTGAACTCTAAAATGCATATATTTTTAAATAGTTTCTCTTTATTAATATTCTCAATTTGATGCGACATTGTCATTGTACTTTATGGCCTTCATCATGCTTTCTCTTACTTTTTTGAACATATTTATAATAATCATATAAATGACTTTGAAATCTTTTTCTGTTAAATTTGGCATCTTGTTACTCTCGGGGTCAATTTCTATTGCTTGCCTTATTTTCCAGCAAATGGGTCACACTTCCCTGTTTTTTTGTATGCCTCATAATTTGAGGCTGGAAATTTGATACTTTAGAAAAGATACTGTAGCATTCTGGGTACTGATTCTCCCTCCATGGCTTGCTATTTGTTTATTTAGTGACTGCCTGGGTGATTTTAGTCAAAGACTCTAGTGTTCTCAGGGAGGCACAGCTCTGCATATACCCACAGTCACCCTGGGAGGAAAGTGGTACTGGGAGGGCTCTCTTTCACTTTTCCCTGAACACAACAAGATGTTAACCTGTACGACTTGCAAGCTGACAATGTTATGCTTTTCAGCAATTCCCTGGAGACCTAAGTTTCTTTACAGACTAATCAAACTGTGGCTCCTACAAAGAAATCATTTCTGAGGTCAGTGTTTGATATTTGTTCTGACCCTGAGAGGGCTTCTTCCAGCTGTCTTATTTTCCTAGTTCTTTCTGCAAACTAGCCAGACTACATTAGATACTTATTAGATCCATGAATCTCCCAATTGCCTTTTACCACATCTCTACTGGTTTTGAGAATGCTCTTAGGCTTAAACTGCTCCATGCTCCGTTGCAAATGAAGTCCGTTCCTTTGGGAAGAGAATACCAGATATCTGTTTTGTAGTCTGCTTTCCCCCTACCTCCCTAGACAAAATCTCAGTCAAGGCACTGGAACCAGAAGTGGATTCAATGGCAACTTCTCTCTGAGATCCTCCTTCTAGGAGTTAAGCACTTGGTGAAAGATAGGGTAGCCACCTAAGATCCTCTCAGTTTGATTCTTCTCCCATGGAACCACCACCCCATGTGCACAGGCAAGAGCTATTGGGGACCCAGAATTCTCAGCAGGCTACACCCAAGATGGAGCATCTGACACATAAGTGTGGCTTGACGAGAAGATAAAAGCCCCACTTCCTAACTGCATTTGCCAGGACATAGCCTCAGCAACAGGCACCTGGAGACAGAGTAAGATATGCTGAAGTCCTGCTCCTCTGGGCAAGAGGGTCCTCCAGCTGGAGCTGGAAGGAGAAGGAACCCATGTTCTTGGCTGCAACAATCTGGAGTAGTCTCTACCTTTCTGAGATGGGAGACAAGAGAAGAGGAGAAAAAAGCAATGATTTGGGTTTAAATGCTACAGACTCTTGCCTTTTTCATAGGTTTTCTTAAATACATGTTTCCCTCTTTGCTCTTTGCCCTTAGGAGCATTTCCAAAGGCGCTGAACAGTTTTTGTTGTTGTTTCCTTTGTTTTGATTATTTTCACCAGGTTCACTACAGAGCAGGTCAGCATAGCTCCTCACACTGTCATGCTCAAAGTCTATCTCACCACTATGTTCTTGACCAGGCAAAACAGAGGGGGAGTGGGTTGTTGAAGAAAGCAAGAAAGCAGTCTGGTATACCAGGATTATCATCCCTGAGGTTCTTTGTGTGCCCTTGAACAAAGGGAACAGTTGGACAAGCCAGGAGGAAATAAATGTTATCACAGTGAGGTTTTTCATCCCATTTTTTACTTTAATGTTTTCCATGTGCATTATTAGTTTTAAATAATTCAGTACGCCTGTCCTAAATATTGGTCTGGTGAATGGTAATGGCTCTATCACCTGCAAAGTAAGGCCACTAACAACTGCTTTTCCTGTCAAGCCTAACTGTTTTTTAAAAACTGTGATATGGTGTGCAAAGCAGGTGGAAATACAATTACAACTGAAAGGATGCTTCCCAGGTCTGCTTCAGTTTGTTAGATCACAGGAAAAGAACAGATTTATTTTCTCCTGAGCAGAATAGAGACAAAATGACCTTCTCCCTGTGTATTTACAGTCCTGACCATTTGACTTAAGTAATTTCAGCAACAGAGAGCAAGCAGTGGTACCAGACAGAAAACAAGCCAAGAGATTATCAAAACCTAGAGTTCAGCATCTTCACAGAAAAATCGTTGAGACCCTAAACCAAGCAGTACATCATGCACAACCTGCTACTCCAGCAACACACCTTTATTGAACACTTACTGTGTATACAGCCATTTGCTGGGATAGAAGAGCCAACAATGCAGCCCTGACACATGAACTCTTAACGTAGCTGAAGAGGGTAAATGCACACACATACACATTCACAGAAAAAGAGAAGGCTTTTCATTTTATCATGTGATGACATAAGAATAGAATAAGCAGAACAAAATTGGAGCACAGTTTAAGTTCTTTGAAGGGACGAATCCCTATGCTTGGGATTAAACATAGGGCACTTCCTTGAAAAGCTGACACCTGTGCTAGATATTTTTAAAAGCTTAAAGTATATGGTACACTAAAGGAGAATGCATGGTAAGTGGGAAGAACACCTGGAGAGTGAGGCACAAAGCAGCAAATCAAAGAAAGGGTTTCTTCTCCTGAAGGAAACAGTATTGCTGCTAAATCAATTTCGTTTCTAGAAATGTGCCAAGGATACACTCAGGTGAGGGTGGGAGAAAATTGGAGCATTTCCATTCTAGATCTTCAAATTCAAGAAATATTATCTAATAGGAAGAAAATGAAGTTCTCTCTTAACAATCTGTGGAAGTTTGGGTAAAAAGGACCAAGATGGAAAAAAAAAAAAAAAAAGGACCAAGGTATAGTTCATAGAAACTGTTTGGGTTGCAATAAAAGGCTTCAAAAATCTCCATAACTGAATTTGGAACAGATTAGACCCTGCCTTAGTTTGTAGTTAAGAAATACAAATTACTTAAGTCACTTGAAGTCTTTTCAAACAGAATTAACTTTTTATTCATTTATTTGTTTCAAGTGCCTGGAGTGGGGAAGAGCTGAGATCATATTATGCCCGGAAGATCTTTGGATCTAAAGCCATATGTTTCTAAAATAAATAATTCCTTCAGAGAAACTTATTTAAACATTCAGTTAATTTATTCTTTTACAAAGTAAATAGGCTCCAGTAAGATCTAGGCAACTTTTCCTAGAATTAAGCTGAATTTACCATTTTGTTTGTTGATCCCCAACTTTAAAAAAAAGAGAGATGAAATGAATGAATGATTATAGAAAAATAAATTCAAAGATGTTTCAGACATCCTGCCTCCCCATTTACTGTACTTTTCTAACTCTGCCTTCAAGATAAGCAATCAAAATCAGCTACTGATCTGCAACCCATCTAATTTTGTCTTTGTCTTACTCTAAGTTGTCTCCCTTCCAACAATCATTATGGGAAAATCAATTCCTTCTGACTAAATAGAAAATCCCAGTCTTTATTTTGTTGTTGTTTGTGCCCTGCAATAGCCACCCTCTTGTTTTCAGCAAAGTTGAATAACTTGTCTGCTACAGCCTCCAGGGAAGATGTGTCAGCCTTTAGGAACCGCCCCCCACCCCTTGAGTAGGAATAATTAGTACCACTTACATATCAGAACTGCATTTCCCAGCAACTGGAATTGGCTAGATGTTGTTTACATCTAGATTGTTTAAAGGAAAAGTCCTTTAAACCCCTAAAGGGATAGCCTTTCTTATTTTCTCTCCACTAAGAAAGATGTGAAGCTACAGAAAGCATTCATATTTGTAAAACCCTTAAAAACAAGGATTCTCATGCCTTGTTTCTGACTTAGGTCTGGCAAGTATTATAGATGACTTAGACCTCAGGAGATATTTTTGAATAAATGAAATGAATGAGTTGCACTAAATTCAATTGACAAGATGAACTGAATTGGATTAGATCGGATTGGAATGAACTGAATTGAGCTTCTCTGGACTGACAGAGTAGCTATCATGAAAGTAGAAGGAAGATCAAGGTGTCCCAAACCCCAGCTAATCAAAGCCAGAACTTAGAACGATAAGGAGTCCTCCTAGCTTTTGAGAAGAATGAAGTTAAATGATTTTGCAAAGACAATAGCAAAGTGGGAGTCAGCTGAGACTCCAGACATAATAACAATACACTCAAATAATTGGGCTTACATGTATTGAGTACCTACTATGTGCGCCAAGTGTTTCACTGTATTATCTCATTTATTCCTGAGAGTAACCAGGCAGGCCAGGCCTCATTATTATCCTCACTTGCAGATAAAGCAACCAGGCATAAAGCAATTAAACAACTTGCCCAAGTAGCAGATCCAGGAGTGGACCCCAGAAGCAAGACCGCATGACTCTTGATCATTTCAAGACATCATGCGGGGGGGGGGGGGGGGGGTCGGAAAGACATCATGGGGAATGGAGGAAGAGAGTTTGTAATATAGTTGAAATTAAAATTTTAAAAAAGGAAATACCATTTTAAGAAAACGGAGAAAGAGAAGAAAGGACTATTGTTTCTTCTCCTGAGGACTTGAAGTTATAAACCTGTTCCAATCTTCTTTTTTAAAACACTTTTATTTTTTTTTAAAGATTTTATTTATTTATTTGACAGAGAGAGAGAGAGCACAAGTAGGCAGAGCGGCAGGCAGAGGGAGAGGGAGAAGCAGACTCCCCGCAGAGCAGGGAGCCCAATGCAGGGCTTGATCCCAGGACCCTGAGATCAATGACCTGAGCCGAAGGCAGACACTTAACCGACTGAGCCACCCAGGCGTCCCTAAAACACTTTTAAAAAGCCAAATTTCACATCTCTTGGGTTACCTGAAGTTAGACCTTGGTAGATATGCCAGATATATTGTACTGAGCCTTATAGGTATGTCAAGGTTCTAATTTCTGGGAATGCCATAAAGTAAAGCCTTCTTAAAAATAGTACATAATTTCATATTTATATTTTTCTATCCTTTACATTCCAAAACAGCCCCATAATGTTGAAAATGTTCAACTAGGGTGCCTGGGTGGCTCAGTCATTTAAGCAACTGCCTTTGGCTCAGGTCAGGATCCCAGAGTCCTGGGACTGAGTCCCACATCGGGCTCGCTGCTCAGCAGGGAGTCTGCTTCTTCCTCTGTTCCTCACCCCACTCTCGTGTTCTCTCTCACTCTCTCTCTCAAGTAAACAAAATCTTAAAAAAAAGGAGAAAGAAAATGTTCGATATCTTAGGACTCAGAGACCCTAGTCAATGCTGGACACCATGCTATGCCCTCACCTCCAGATGGACCAGGAACCCTGACATGGCATTATCTCCCTGCCCTGCATACCAAAGTCCTATTCACCTGTGAATTTTCTGTTACCATTAGTGAAGAGTAACCAAATGCCTCCACTGAGCCTGGCACACAGAGGTATTCTAATCATCCTATTGGAATCAGAACTACCCAAGTGATTCTAATTATTCACTACTTTAGTTCTGACCATCTGAGCTCTTTAGATCCTGAACAAATAGAACTCATTACAGATGGTTTTGTAGGCCACTTAGCAGTCTCTGCTCACTAAGAATCAGATGGGAATCAAGCCATCAGGGATGGCTACAGATGCCGAGAGGCACATGATGACTCCGAGTCCTCAGATGTGAATGATGGATTTATTGTGAGGTGTGAGGCAGAGGCCAGTCACAGAATAACGCCCAAATCTAGCATTTGCAACCTAGTAGATGGCAGTGTCATTTACTGAGTTATGTGAAGAGCAGACTGGCAGAGGATGGGTAGAGTAACAACAAAAGTAAAGTTTGGGACATGAATTTGACATGAGTTTGAAACACATGAGTGAAGATACGAAGCAAACTGATGAATTTTCTAGAAGATTCAGGTGCTCTAACCACCATGTGGGATGAGAACATGAAATTAGGATTGTCATGTCACGTTCTTAATGAATCCAAGCTATTTTCTAGTAGTTTTTAGTTTTATCTGTTTATTACCAACTATAAATTGCCAACCCTAGAAGAAATTGCTACTGGAATTGATGTTCTCTGGTCTATAGTCTCTTCAATCTGTTTTCCATCTTTCTGAAAAAAATGGATCGTTACTTATTACTCTCCAGTCTTCTGATACCACTCCTGTTCATAATTCTTCAAAGATGAAGCAGTTTCCTCTTCATTTACCCAAGTCTTTCCAGAGCCTTGAGATACTACCCTTCTGTGTAGGGAAGTAGAAACTCAACGGAGGCAGCTCGCTCTTCCCTTTCTCTCCTCTCATATATACTGAACTTCACTTCCAATATGACAAAAGACTATTCAACACTCTCCAGGACTATTCTCCATGATTGAGAAGGTAGAAGTCAAATAGGGATCACTTACTTCTGTGTTCTCTTGTTATCTCCCAGTGTTACAGTAGCAGCGGGATTGATCAGTAATTCCTGTCCTGAATGCAGATGGAAAGTCTTCTTTGTAGGTCTTAACATTTTTTCCAAGCCCCAACTTTCTCTAGGATTTAGGTTCCTGTCATTCTTTCATCTTTACTTGTGATTTTGGGTTCCTTTCTTTTGTATAGTATGACCTTTAACGCAATGTTTTTCAAGATGTTTTCTCAGCCATTGTTCCATCTGTTCATATGTGTGTGAGTTTAATATCCTCTATAAATACTTTTAATTTTATTATTATTACTTAACAAAATGTTTCCATTCATTCATTCAACAAGTATCTTTTGAGCATGCACTGAAGTAGTTACTGTGAAGGACAAAAAGACTAACCAGACAGAGATCTGAGTTTAGGAAGTTAACAAGCCAGCATGGGAGTAAGCCATGTACAAATCACAGGTGCCACAAGAGATAGAAGTCTTGTGGGAATTCAGAGAAGGAATATACTACAGGCAGCATTTGTGGATGACATGGAGGATCAGAGAAGGAATGTTTCATGGCATAGATGGCAGTAGACCTGCACCTTGAATAATTTAGATAAGGGAAGATGAAGCGTGTGTGTGGGGGGGGGGAGGGGGGTGGCCTTTGTTGAGGGAGAAGCAGGGTATTTCAGAAGTAATAAAGAGAATATTATTGAGAATCAGTCTTTTAATACGGGAAATGTAAATGTATTTCCTTGTTCCATTCCATTTCTTATTCCTTCCTTTCTTTCCCCCTGGTGCACATTTCTTGCAATTTCTTATCTATATTCCTTTACATTGTCAGATATTTCAATTATTTTTGCCACCTTAGGACTCCTTTTCACCCAAGATTATTACTTTCCACCTTTCCCTATCTCTATTTTCTTTGAGTTCACCCAGACCATCCTTGGTTGCTCACCGTTTCCCTGCCAGCTTGACAGAGGTAGACAATCTCTCTCTCTGGTGAATAGAGAAAACAGAGATAAAGGATGGACACCTCCCTGTGGGGCAGGCTTGCAGGCCATTCCTGTAACCCTCAAGTTCCACCTCCTGAGAGGTATATCATAGGACAAGGAAACTAACAAGTAGTATAATGACCCCAGGGTTTGGAGGGAGGAGGCCTGGGTTCTGGTTCTAGCCCCAAGGGCACTTTGTTATATAATAACCTATGAAAATCATCTAGCATTTCTGGGCCTCAGTTTACTCCTCTATAAAGTAACAGAACTAAACCCAGTGATTGCCAAAGTCATGTCCATCTCCACTAAACAGAAAGAAAACTTGAGCCCTGGGAATGAATTGTGACTGAATTCGTTCAACTGTTTAATAATCAAACCAGCTTCGTGTCTGGTTCACTGTCCTCAGACTGCTGCTTCCAGTGAGCCTTTACAGCTTTGCCATTTGTGATTCTAGGAATCTCAAATGTGTTAGTGAAAAATCCTGTTTTTTTTTTTTTTTTTGCAAGCCACTTTCTTCTGGCTTGTCATGATTAAGTGGCAGCAGGAATAAGCTAAAGGACCAGGGTCTTTTTATTGTCAATTTGTCCTGTAGACCCTGCCCCAGGAGGAGAGGCAGCAGAGGTTAACAGGCTCACCAGCCATCTGCAGTTTCCTAGTCTTTAGGTCTGTTAGCAGCTGACATTTCATCCACACCACTATAGCTAGTGGCAAGACTGGGAGTGAGAGCCATTTCAAATGCCCGTGTGTGATTGTTCCTGGCTTTCTTTGTCTAAGTCTAATATTCAATACCAACAGTCCTGCAAATTTGAGGCAGCAGATGACCTTAAATTCCTCAAGTAAGTGAATATCATTTCCTAAAGAAAGAAGGAAGCAAAGCTTGGTGACCACCAGTTCACTCATTCATTCAACAAAACCCACTGATTGCCTACTGTGTGTCAGACAATGTTCTATATGCTAGAGATAGAGCAGATAACAACACAGACTGCAGAAAGAGATAAAAAGCTCCTGTGGAGCTTATATTCTATAGTAGATGACTGAAAATGAACATGAAAAATAAGACGTAAAATATGCTATATAGTGATGTGTGCTAAGAAAAATAAAACAGGAAAGGAAGTAGGAAAGGTCAAAAGTGGAAAATACACTGGCCATAAAGCCCTTCAGAGAAGGAACCAATTGAGTCAAGACCAAGTTCAGTGATGGACTGAACTATATGAACATCTTAGCAAAGAGGATTGCAGGAGAGGAGCCAGCAGGACCAAGGACTCCGAGTCAGGGACACGCCTGCATGTACAAGGGGACAGCAAAAAAGTCAGAGTGACTGAACAGATGAGTGAAGAAGGCATAGTGTAAGGTAAGGTCAGAGAATCACAGAGAAGTTTGCATGTAGTGAAGGACGTGTAGACCCTTGTAAGGACACTTGCTCTTGCTCACAGTGAGACAGGAAGCCATGGGGGGGGATGGGATCTGATTCAAGTTCTCAGAGCATTACTGTTAAGAAGAGACTGAAGGATGTCAAGAAAGAAGTAGGAAAACCAGTTAGGAGGCTATTACAATAATTCATGTGAGAGGGAATGATAGCTCCTATGAAGGTGGGGACAGTAGAGATAATGAGAAGGGGTCAGATTCTGGGCGTATTTTGAAGGCAAACACAGTAGGATCACTGACAAACTGAACACAGGGTATAAGGGAAAACAGTGTCAAAGATGGCTACAGGGTTATGAACCTGAACAATGAGAAAAATGAAGTTGCTTCCCAGGATGAGGAAGAATGCAGGAGAAACAGGGCTTGTTGAGCTGGGAGGGGTGGGAGGAGAGGTAAACACTATGAGACAGACCTAACCAAAGGAAGATAGATCTTTATCCACTTGAAAATAATTCCATAGTCTAAAGATTTGATTTGGATATTATATTCTTATTTTCTGATGCTGTCCAGGCTAAACTTCTGTCTGTCCCTTGCCCTTAGAAAGTTAACACTAAAATCTTACACTTAAAAAACAAAACAGAGCTGAAGAGCTTCTGGATGATTACGTTATACTTCAAGATTAGCTTTTAAAAATGCCTCCAAATAGCTAAGTAAGTTCCCTCCAGCTACCAATGTAAACCATGTCTAGTGATGATGCAGGGAAGACCCTCTATTCCCTGAAGATAACTACTGGATCTGTTCCTTTTATCATCAACACTCTGTACCCTTCCTCTTTGCTTTGTCCTCCCCTTTGCAAAGTCCCAGTGCCTCTACCTCTACAAATCCCCTCTCTCTTTCTCCACCCCCTCCCCTAAAAGAGCAATAGGATTTATGAAACTTGCTTGGAGGGCATGACTTCTTTTACAACAGTTTTATAGACATGATATGGAAGACAGAGTCTCTCTATTACTATATTACTCAAATAAATAAGTCACTGCAATTTGTCATGTTCTGGTTGTTTTTTTTTTTAAATCACAAATCAAAATGTGAAAAAAAGGAAGAAGGCAAGGAAGAATTGAGGGAGGGAGGGACTGACAGAAATGAGGAGAGAGAAATACTACAGTCTTAGAGAATAGGATTAAAATGGGCAAGGCAATTTGCAACGACGTGGATGGAACTGGAGAGGGTTATGCTGAGTGAAATAAGTCAATCAGAGAAAGACATGTATCATATGACCTCACTGATATGAGGAATTCTTAATCTCAGGAAACAAACTGAGTGTTGCTGGAGTGGTGGGGGGTGGGAGGGATGGGGTGGCTGGGTGATAGACATTGGGGAGGGTATGTGCTATGGTGAGCGCTGTGAATTGTGCAAGACTGCTGAATCACAGATCTGTACTTCTGAAACAAATAATGCAACATATGCTAAGAAAAAAGAAAAAGAAGAAGATAGCAAGAGGGGAAGAATGACGGGGAGTAAGTCAGAGGGGGAGATGAACCATGAGAGACGATGGACTCTGAAAAACAAACTGAGGGTTCTAGAGGGGAGGAGGGTGGGGGGATGGGTTAGCCTGGTGACGGGTATTAAAGAGGGCACGTTCTGCATGGAGCACTGGGTGTTATGCACAAACAATGAATCATGGAACACTACATCAAGAACTAGTGATGTAATGTATGGTGATTAACATAACAATAAAAATTAAAAATAAAATGGGCTAGGCAGATGGACTCCAGCATATGTACTATATCCTTCACTTTATAAATGTAGAAGTTGAGATCCAGAGAGCTGAGGGGACCTTCCCAAAGACCCAGAACCAGGATTTGGCAAAGGCCAGGAAAGGAACCCAAAATTTTGGACCTTAATCTTTAGCAGAAGTGAGTCCTCCTCACCAGGAGGGACTTAAAAAATGAGGCAAAGGACTGTAGATTCAACATGACAGGCAATGGGAAGCCATTGTGGGCCCTAAAGCAGGAACAGGAAGTCATATTTTCAGAGTGTTGGCTTGAAGGTAAGTGTCCAAGACAAGTTAGAAAAGAGACAAACTGGTGAGAAGGAGACAGAGCAGAAGCTATTCAGTCATGAGGTGAAAAAGACTCTTGACCAGAATAAAACTAGAAATGGAGAAGAAAGGGTGAATCCAAGAGAATTTTCCAAGGAAGAAGCCATCAGACTTCTGAGTAATGGGGTTGAAAGCAAGAGACAAGTCAAAGACGACTCCAACTGTCATAACCATGGAGGCTGGCTCACTGTTTCAAAAGCTTATAGTAACCCTGCGGATCTATTCCTAGAGGAAGCCAGGGCCATCCCCTATCCTTGCAGTTGGAGGATGACAGTTCTGTCAGCATAATCAGTAAGGCACCAGCTCATTCCTGTGTAAGCCAAGAACGTGCCCACATGAGTCTGTCAGTCTATTCTCAGCTCTTTCTTTCCATCTTGAAGGTACAAAGAAAAGTGCTCAGAGCATGCTTTAGGCAAAGCATGTTTTATCCCAAAGCTGAGAAAGAAAAAAGTTCACTCTCGTACCAACAATACCAGGATTTTTAAAGCACCAAGAAGTGGATAAAAGAAAATAAGCTACAGCAAGGGCTCTGATTCCTTAGTTAGGAACATGTGCAGTGGCATGAATGTTGCCTGACTAAGCAGGCTTTGGGGAGGAGAAATACAGAAGGAGATTTGATTTAAAAGCTTTGGATGAAAATTTTCTCAAATAAATAAATGAGAAAGAATCATGTTCAAGAGAAAGGGTATTTATTTTTGTCCTGAAGACACAGATCATGAAAGGATGAGGCAGAGAAGAGATGCTACTTTATGGATATTTTTCTTAAGAAAAAAAGATCTTTGTTATTAAAAATGCAAGACTTGAGAATTTTGATGGGTGGTCCTCAGTTTTCCTATGATGAACTTCGATGTTAGAGTTTGGGTTGCTATGCATGTACCTCTGCCCCTGAGCTTCCCTTTTCATATGCACCGAGGCATTCAGAATGACTTAGAGGCAAAGTCAAAGTTACATAGGAGTCTATCACCGATACCCAGAACCTCAGCCAGGTATGCAAAAGCCCTCAAAGAGAATCTGGAATATAGTAGGTATCCAAAAAATAATTTGTCCCCTTCTTGTGCTGCTCTCAGTGATAGCAATGTTCAAGGCTAGGGACTTTTCTGTTCCTGAGAGTTCTACTCCTTCACAATAGCTAACATTTACAGAGCACTTTGACAGGCATTATCTCATCTGCTTCTCACAATATACAAGCGCCTTAGTCCATTTGGGCTGCTAGAACACAATATCAAAACCAGAGACTGGGTGAGTTATTAACAACAGATATTTATCTCTCAGTTCTGAAGGCTGGGAAGTCCACGATCAATGTGCCAGCAGGTTCAGTTTCTGAGGAGAGCCTGCTTTCTGGTCCACAGATAAGATGACAGCACATTCTCACTATAACCTCACATGGTGGAAGTGGCAAAGGAGCCCTCTGAGATCTCTTTTATAAGGGCACTAATCCCATCCATCAGGGCTCCACCCTCCTGATCCAATTGCTTCCCAAAGGTCCCACCTCCAAATATCACAATGGGGGTCAGAATTTCAACATGCAAATTTGCAGGGGACACAAACATTCAGACAACAGCAGTAAGGTAGAGGTTATCATTCTGAATTGATGAGAAAAGTGGAGGTCAGAGAGATTAAATGATTTGCTCAAGGGTATGCACTTTATAAATGATGAAAATAGAATCCAAATCCAAAGTTGTTGTTAAGACCAAAGGTAGGTCATGTCAACCACTGAGCACCACGTCTGACATACGGATGCCGCTCTGGAGAGTACCTACACCCCAGCATGCAAGAACGTCACCAAAACAACTTGTCAAATGCTTGAGCAATTCTTCCTTCAAAGGATGACCACGAAAAGTAGAATGATTTGGTTCATTATCACTCACTGTCTCAAAGCCTCACAAGGACTTCTCATTCCTGCTAATTTATTAAGAAGAAAATCCTCAATTCACCAGTGTCTTCCTGGTACATTGCAATGCATTTTGCTTTCTTATTCTAATACCCAATTAATTTATACTGTTATAACATTGGTTTGGAATTTAAAATGTGGAAGCAGAGCAGAAAGAAATCAAGATTTGCCCAGCACCTGCTATAGGTCACAAACCGTCATAAGTCCTTTTAGAACAACTCCAATAAGAGAGCTGGAATTACAGTTTCTTGGTACAGAAGTGAGTAAGGCACAAGAAGCCTGTATGATTTGCCAGTGGCATAACTGGTGTGTTACCCAGCTGGAGTTTGAGTCCAGAAAGTGTGTCTAGCTCCAAGTCCATCCTATTTCAACAAGAGCACAGTACCTCTTGCTTCTACAGATTGCTAGAATGCTATTAAGTGTTACTTAAACCAGCAAATTCTAGCTCTTTTAAGACATACTATTACATCACTGCATCAACATAATTAAAAGTGCTGGATTCTCCCCCTTGAGTTATGTTAAAGAGTCAGTTAACCACAAAAGGCCATTGCGTCCAAGGACAGAAACCAGAATTCATCAGTATTCATCCTCAGGGAGCCACAATACATTGCACCCAAATTGCAATTCATAATAAATTCCACTACCATCCCGACTTAGAAAATGAAATTCTGCACCTAGTGTAAAGAATTATAACCATTTCCTTCTTCTCTGAAGAGCTGCCATTTCTGGGCCTCTCCGTGTGCCGGCCCTGGCAGTGTGCTGTGATCACACTCTCTCATTTAATCCTCATATGATGTAAAGACTATCTCGTTAGTCCCAGTCTGCAGATGGGGAAACTAAGGCTTGGAGTGTTTGGGCAACATGACGGTTCACACAGTACTAAGTATGAAACGAGACACAAACCCTGAGTGTGGGCTCTTTGCTCCATTGTTGTATTTTTGCCCACTTGTTTTAGGTTGAAAATCATCTCTTATAAATCCTAACAGCTGCAAAAAGAGTACCTAAGGATAATGTATGTCACCCAAGATCTCAGTGACAATCTTTGATAAATGTTTGTATAATATTCGCACAAGAATCCTGTAAGATAATTCAATGCTAACAGATTTTAAAGATTTATTTATTTATTTGAGAGAGAGAACGAGAGAGAGAGAGCACGAGAGGGGGGAGGATCCGAGGGAGAAGCAGACTCCCTGCTGAGCAGGGAGCCTGATGGGGGACTCGATCCCGCGACTCCAGGATCATGACCTGAGCGGAAGGCAGTCGCTTAACCAACTGAGCCACCCAGGCGCCCAATGCTAACAGATTTTTTTACAAATAAAACAAACCTATAATATTTGCCATTGCAACAGAAAGGGACTAAACTGTGCAGGTGTGCAGTGACTTGAATTGGTGGGTTTGAAAGGGAAAGTAAGGAAATATTTCAGGTTTCCAGCATGGAACTTTCTAGAGAAGAGAAGGTGATTGGGATGACCAAAAAATAAAGACAAAAACAAACAATAACAATTTTTTTTTTAAATTTTAAAAGGTTTTGGGGGTTTTTTGTTTGGTTTGGTTTGGTTTGGTCTGGCCAAACTATGTATTATTTGCTTATGGAACATCTTCTAATATATGTAACCTAAATTTCTTCAAACTTCACCAGCATCGTAGAAACAAATCATACTGTGGTAAAAGCAAATTATAAAGTCTCTGACTTCTTGTCCCACTCTCTCACTCCCCAATCACGTCAGCTGGTACTCTGCACACCTGCTCATCAGCTAGACCCCAATACTTCTAAATCTATAAATGTTCAAGTCATCTGGATCCCAACACCCATATGCCACCCTGGTTCCTAGTCCAGGATTCAGTATTTGCTAAGTGCCATTTCACTGTTCCCTAAAATAAAATTCTCTAACTCTCCCTTGCACTGGGTTCTCTACCTCTTTGCTATAATGGGTGAGCATTGCTGTGAGGCAAAATAGAGCCCATGGCAGTGAATAAAAACGTTAAGGTGAGACCAGGTGAAGAGTTGGAATGAAAAAATTTACTTCCAAGAATGGTTAGGCAAAATAAACAGTGAAGGTAGAGAGAGGGGCACGTGAGAAAGGTGAAACACGGAAAGACAGCTCGGAGTGAAGGGTTTAAAACACTTCTCCTTGGTGCTCTACTCCGTCTAGTTCATTGTAACACATTTATCAGGTTGTTAGTTTCACTGAATCTTTTTTCCAGCTGCACTGGCCAATGCTTCCAATAAGGACAACCCAGTTACATGGAATAAAAACTCCATTCTTTAGAACTCTGATTAGTCTTCAGCAGAGGTAAACAGAAGCAACCACTAATTTCTATGAATCAGATTGAATTCCAGAGAAGGTAAAAGGACTATCCGTGTATTAACTAGTTTTTCTTTGCTTCCACTTTGTCATCAGTGGAGATACTCAGAGCCAGAGCAAGTCCTATCAGATTAAAGGTGTCAGGTGGTATGTCCCATTTAGTAAAGTTCCCACATTGGCATACCAGAAGTGCAAAGGTGTGTGTGTGTGTGTGTGTGTGTGTGTGTGTGTGTGTGTGTGTGTGTGTGTGTGTGTGTGAGAGAGAGAGAGAGAGAGAGAGAGAGAGAGAGAGAGAGAGAGAGAGAGATGGGGTGTGAGGGAGTCACTTTGATCTGGGAAAATCATCCCAGAAACCTGGAAGGGTGAATATTAAACACAGAAGCTGCATATTCCTGTACTTGCACTCAGTGATTTTTTTCATATAAAATTAAAGCCACTTTCTCCTGTGAACCATTTTTCTTGGCCTGATTTTGGGCTGGCAGCCTCCAAATTCTGACCAAGCCAATGACAGCAATCCTAGCTAGCACTGACTGGGTGATCACAAGGTGCCAGGGCCATGCTTTACATGGTGGCAAATCAAGAAGGGAAAGAAGCCTCCCCCCTCCCCAACTCCTTTCTTGTGTGTTTTTCTTCCTTTTAGAGCTAGCTGGACAGAAACGTTTCCACCCTTATGAATCTCAGGCAGAAATAGAACAGGGCAGGGTGACTATTCCCTTGTCTGCTTTTTGGCTTCTAAGTGAAGCCAACAAACCAGGTAGTAGGCAAAGAGGCCAGAATTTGAACTAAGAGCATTACTCTAACAAATACAGTAGAATGTGGATGCATAAAAACCTATTGTTCACAGAATTGGAGGTTATGAAAACATTCTAGCTTCCACTTTCAGCTATCACTTTATCAAGTCCTTAACTGTGCGTTAGGTCCTGCACTAAGAACTTTACATGCATTTATTTCATTTAATCCTCATAACAACCTCATTAGAAGCACTATTTTACCCTCATTTTACAGACAGGCAAACTCAAGTTCAGAGGATACACAGCATGCAAGTAGCATAGTCAAGACCGAGACCCTGATCTGTCTCACTCTAAAGCCATGCCCTTGACCTCACCATGTTGCTTCTGGGCAACACACTCATCGGAGCCTTCTAACTCATCAACCTGCCCTGGTCTCATCCTCCCTCCCTCCCTCCCTCCCTCTCCACAAAGGGAACTTCGAAACTCAACTTTGATCATCTTACTTCCACGCTTGAAACTTCTTAGGGCTCCCTAAATTCTCCAGCACGGCTTAACAAGAGCTTCCTGACTGGACAGTGCTCATACACAGACTTCATTCCTGCCAAATGCCTCACTCTTCTCTGTCCGTGAAGATTCTGCCACCATTCCTGGCAAATGCCACATCTCCTCTTATTTGCAGGTATTGGTGTCAGAGGACTCCCCCTACCAACAAGAGTCTTATCCCCCCCTCCTCTGTCCTGCTTACCTGTTTTACTATAATGCAAACACACCTACAGGATTTGACACTGATTTACTGCCTCTCAGAAGAGTCTCAAAGGCCCCAAAGTTCCATGAGCGGCTCTGTTTTTCTGGAATCCTACAGCCACCCCTGCACCTGTGTCATTGCACTTATCACACACACCAAATCAGTTCTCTCTCCATCCCCCAGACTGGGTTCCTGAGGGCAGCAACTATCCTATGGTCATTGTTTTAGCCCTTGAACTTGGCACCATGCCTGGCGTAAGCCAGGCCTTCCATCAGTCAGCTCAGCGAGTGGAAAAAACCTCGGTGCTAAAAGTGGATTTTTATTAATGGTGCAACATGAGCAGAAGATCCTAAGAGCATGGTTTCTTTACCCTTTTCATAATATAATACAGCACAATTTAAGGGGATTGTGTCTCCAGCGGCATGTGGCTCCCTAGTTTCAAATCCCAGCCATTATTAATGATTCGCTAAGGTGAGCCACCTTCAGGAGAAGCTTCACCTTGCCATTTCTCTCATCTTTTCAATAACAGCACTATGTCTGTTTTCACCGGCGTACTGAACCCAAATGACAATCGTCACTCCACCAGATTGCACAGTCCACACAAATCAGGACCACTGCCAACCCTGCTCTTCCCTCCTTCCACTCACCTAGAATAGCATCTGGCACATAGAAGGTGCTCAGTAAATCTGTGTTGAGTGGGTGAATACCGTACGTCTCTGACCTTATGTAAGATCATAATAACTATCAGATGTGACTGTCACATGGCACAGGTACAGAGTGCTAGGTTCTGGGTTGGTGTTCAAAGCAGATCTAGAGGTATCAAGGAGGTGCATCTGGACGCAATGATCTCTCTCTGCTCTCAACCCTCCGGACATGCTGGATGGACCCTGTGAAGGGTCATGCTGTGGCCAAGTCGTCTTATCTACCCTTCTTCCTATAAGTCAGGCGTTCTTCCCTCACCAGTATGGCGTTTGAGGAAGCCAGCTGCTTTCCTAGTACATGCTGTCCACTAGAATCGGGCTTACAATGGATCATTCTCTAAAGGCAGAAAAGAGGCCAGATAAACTTTTCAACCAAATGACTTAAACCAAATTCTAGTCCTTTGTGTTTTAGCATTAATAATACTCTTTCTGTATATCTTCTTAACTTTCTAAGGATCCTCATCACATCACATCATTTTTACCACAAAGACTTCTTTGATCACTGTAACAATATACAGCTGAGCCTAGTATGTTTTAGTGCTCCCTCCCCGCCAAAATTTCTGCTTTTATTAGAATTCAGGATGCCTCAGTCTCCCTAAGGCCAAGTGAGAGAGAAACCTTCCCAACTTCTTACTTCTTCAACAATATAAATAATTGTGATTGTTGCTATTACCTTAATCCACTCTCCAAGATATTTTCATATTCATGGTCCCTTTTCAGTAACACGGTAACCCTCTGAGGTTTCTTACTTTGTTCTTTTTCTTATAGTTGTGGCAACTGAGACTCAGAAACAGTAACTCACTTACCTAAGGTCACACAGCTGTTTAAGTACTGGAGCCAAAGTTTGAACATGGGACTCCAAATTAATGTGCAAACCTTCTCATTGATTTTTTTTTTCCTCTGAAGCACTTCCCCAAAGACCACTGTGATTCATAACAAAGGAAAATGTAGCACGCTGGTTCTGACATGTTATGTCAAAGCAATGCATTAAGAGAACACGGTCTTGATCTAGAATGGATGTTTGAGTCCACAGGGGCTCCCCAGGATGCAGAATTGATTATTCCCCAGTCATCATGTTTAGCATTTAGATAGCGCTCAGCTCTGTGATGTGAGACTCAGCAAAATTTCCTTGAGTGCAGGTGGCTGTACTGGCAATGGGGTGATGCTGGGGTTCCAAAGTTAGTCATTTACACAGTGGTCTCTGTGTCACCCTCTGGTAACCAAGGAGGGAAGTGAAAAGATGGCTTTGCTGGAGAGCAAGCCTGCCATGAGAGAGGCATGAGAGCATAACCATCCTGCTGATTGGAGTAACGGCATGTTTTGCTGGTATGACCTGGAATCTGGGAAAATGAGCTCTTAACTAAGCCAGCTAACTCTCTAAGCCTTAACCATCCCTACTTCTAATGGGGGTAATAAGACTTACTTGAGACAACTCACAGGTGACTTGAGAATGATGGGAGATATGGGTGTGAAACATTAAGGCACTTGGCATGTCATCAATGGAAATGCAGGGTTTGCTGCCACCATGTCTGGCCGTGTGTCAGGGCCTGTGTATCTGGGCTTCTAGCCTTCCCTCAGTGTGGCCTGGAGTCCTTTTCTGCACAGTTTTAGTTCAGAAACCACCTCCCACAAACTATCATTGTCAAAAGAGGAAAACCAGCAGCCATGTCTCCAACGGAACTATTCAATTCAATTAAAACTAGGTGGGGTAGGAAGGAAAAACAAACTTGTCTTCTCACAGGTCTTACATAGTTATCCTGGAGTTAAAAGAGAAAATATATATATATATATATGTATTAGGGCAAAAGGAAAAGAGACAAACAAAAAGGCTTGAATGGTTTTCGAGTTAAATCTTGTCTCCTGACCTGCTGAGCTAACATCAGTTCTCTCCCTGTGTAAATCCATAGCTTCCCGGAACATAAGGTAGGGATATTGCTGGATGAACTGTTTTCATAAATAATCATTCTTTTCCATTTTGGCACTGAGGAGACAAGAACTCACAGGCGCTCGGAATGTACTTTTCTCAGGGCTCAGCCTCTCACCCGCCTCATGCCTCCCAGACTTGCGCAGAACCACATAAGGCCATCTGCACGGAGATCTCCAACCCATATTTTGCCGGCGGAATAAACAATGTGTTAAAATGGCTTAGCCTTGTCAGGCAGAACTGGCTCTGGGAGCTGCCAGCATCACATGTCTGGAGGTGTTGGCATTCCCTCAAGGTCACTAGTAGTTAAGGCTGGTGGTGAAGGGCGCCCTGCCTGCACTGTATCCACCCTCACCTCTCGGGTCCTACAGCCCCCTCCTTTCTGCCCCTCAAACATGAGCCACCAACTAGCCTGTTTTCTTTTCCTCTTACACTCCTGCAGGCTTTTATCTTCCCCTCTGATTGCTTTCTCCCAACGGGGCATTTGGATTTTGTCTCAGGAATAAAAATTTTCCGGGCTGGATCCCTAATGGCCCATTTTGCATTAATGAATCTTTCAAACACACAGCATTACTGTCTCATCAAAATGCCTTGGTGCAACTTGAAAAACTAAATAAACAAATAAAAACAACAATAATAAAAGCTTATAGGGGCAAGAAGGGTTTACCATCCCCTTTATTTAGTTGAGTATTGGCAATTTTCTCTCACTGAAATAAAAATCCAGTGCCGGTCAGCCTTTGGTTCTAAGGGTTGCAGGGGTGATCTTACGCAGCGTTCTCCTTAAAATATTCACCAAGTGGCCTTCTACTTCCGCTTGAGGATTCCAAAGGCAGGGGCTCCTCCACTAGCAATGCATCTTTATATATTTAGCATTTTGTTATGACGATTTCAAAATGTTCAAAAACACGTGCACCAAATAACATAACAATCCCTAAGACTCAGCCTCAACATTTACCAATAAATAGCCAATCTTGTTTCATCTAGGTCCACCACCTCCTTCCACAACCTCTTCTACCATACTATTTTAAAGACAAACCCAGATATAATTACACTATATCCATAAGTATGTTTATATGTATTTTATTAGGAAAAAAGTTACATTTCCCTTTCCAATTTCACCTTCTTACTAAAATGCAGTTACTTTATCCTGAAGCACTTTGGGCAGTTTTATGAATGGAAATGTAATGAGGAGAATGGGAGTTTTCTCTTTAATGAACTTGCGGACTCCAATTAAAAGAAACACACACACATAACCAAGGCATTGACCTCATTTTCTACGAGAAGTGACACAATGAAGTGAAAAGAATGTTTACAAGAGTCTCTGTGCTACCCTATCACTTGACAGCCATGTTACCTGAGTAAATGATATTCCCTCACGTTCCTCTTCTATAAATTGGGGGTAATTGTGCCTGCCCCACTTGTTTTATTGAGCTGTTGTGAGAATCCCCCTGGGATGGTCCACATGGAATCACTTTGTAAAGATAATGTAGTGTTCAGGTGTAAGAAATAATTACTGAGGGAAAAAAACCCAACGCTAAACTAGACAAGACACATTGCAGAATCCGAGTTCAGCAGGAGTGGATAGAGAATATGGAGATTTTTCCCTGCCAATGCTCCCATTATGGTTCCCGGAGCCTTCTGTGAAAGCTCATAACACACACTTGCTGAGAAGCCATGGAGGGCACCCGCTGCAGAGCTGCGCCAGGAGAGACCTCATCATGTATGGTCTCAGTCAGTAAACCTGCCTCCTCCGCCACTGTGTGGGATGTTCGGACACAAAAGCCACCAGCAAAAGTCTATTTTTCACCTTCTTTTGAGACCTGAACAGAGGAACAGATCACTGCTCTTTCCCCTCAGAGAGAAGAGAAATTGTCTAATAATACTTTCCCTGGCTGGCCAGAGAAATAAAGTGACCAGCTGAGCTGCAAGTAGATGATTATTCTTTCAGCAAAAACTATGATCGGTCGGAATTCAAAGACCGAAGGCATTTTAAAGGCAAAAACACCTGGGGAGAAGAATGGACAGTGTATTAAAACAAAAATTTCCCTCACCTGTTTTCCTCACAGGGCCAGCCAAAAAAGAACAGGAGGCAGAACAGGCACTGGGATGGAATAAAATAACGGTTGGTTATACAAAGGCCCTTTGTCAGAGTAGTGTTCTGGGGCTGCCTTTCTCTCAGACATTCAGAACATGGGTTCGCACGTGTCCTAAAGACTGCATGAGAACAAGATGGCAACAGCTAACTAATCAGGACAAAGACAAGTCGGGAGTGGGGGTCGGGGGAGGGTTCTGCCTCTGGTTAAGTTCCATGGCTAAAGGCTATACATGAAACAAGACTCCATTTTTTCTTAATTTAAAGAAATCACTGTGTATTCATAAGAGCTGGCCAAAATGCTATTTAAAAATAAGCTAGCCAAATCCCAGGGGCTTAACATGGCAAAACTGTATTTCTCCTTCCTGCATCGTCCCTGGCTAGGTGGCTCTTTGACTTAATTCCATTGCCAGTACTCTGAACAGCCCCACCAGAATGCAGGGGACTATAAATGTTGTCCCTGGCTGGGCAGCCATCTCCTGGCAACAACCCCACACATGGGAGCGTAGCAGAAGGAGCAGCTTTTGACAAACCCTAGGATGATTAGAAAAGGTGCAGAGCTGCTAAACTGAGGGGAGGGAGGAGCTAGCTGATAGGCACTTATGATCACCGGCTTTACGCAAAGACTTACACCATCTGTTATAAGGCAGACAGGAAAGAAGACCCTTGATCTTCAAGAGGCTGAAAATCTAGAGGGTGACAAATGTGCAGTCAACTAACAACTAACTAGATGTTGAACCTCCATCCATTCCATTCTCCTTCAATTGTTCCAGCTAATTTACTCTTACAGGATATTGATGAACGTCATATACCCACCTAGAAAGAAATGACTTACAATTTAAGTGTCATAGAAAACTATGTTGAGGAATTTAAGGAGCAGAGGCGTATTAAGGCATATTAAGTGGTTAAGAGTTGGCATTAGGGCCGGAGTACCTGTGTTCAGATATTGGGCCTGCCACTTCCCAAAATTTATTTGCTCTGTCCCTCAGTTTTTTCACCTATGAAATAAGGATGGAGATTGTTCCTACTTCACAGGTTACTAGAAGGCTTAAATGAGTTATAAAGGTAAAGCATATATAAACATGAGAATTCTTGACTTAACTCTGTTTGCAAACGATCAACACGCAAATCCTGCTCCCAAATGCATTCTTCCTAGCCTACTCTTGCACCTCTCCTGACCTGCCTCTCAGGTGATCTGGGGTGACCTGTCACCTGTAGGTCCATTCTGTCATCCTAGACAGCTCCTTTTTCTTACTCCTTCACTCTGGCCCCACCTAAACAGATGTGCCCTGATTTCCTAGAAGCAGAAAAAATTTAGTCCTTTTTTTTTTTTACTTTAGAATACCTTATCCTTTTCCTAATTTTAAATTTTATTTTCATTTTCTTAATGTGGCACAGTTGCCTCTCATCTTCCCATCATGGAAAGAAATGAAGGAGAAAGCAATGAATTTCTGAGGAATCAGAGGGGCTTCTTAGAGAAACTGATATTGAGCCGTGCAGGACTGTGACAGGTACAGGAACCTTTCCATGGCGAGTGGTTTTCCCTTCACTGGACCAGCTCTCATGATGTCTGGTCTATATATCAAAACCTAGATTTGCCCTGTTTCCCCCTTCTTCTCCCAACTTTTGTAACTATGCCTTTGTTCTCTTCCCGGAACATAGTGGGTTATAAATGTCTACAGAATGAATGCATGCACGCATGACTTTTCAATGCCCCATATCCAGTTACTATTGACTCTCTTAACTCTCTTAACTATCCCTGGAGTGTATGCCCCTCATCGTCATTCTCCCCATCACAGTCACCCTCTCCCTCAGGCCACAACTTGCCACTATTCCAACCCAGTCTCAAAGATCTCAAATGCCACACATTCCCACTAACTGCACAGGTGTCCTTATTGCCCCTCTATGGTAAACCTCACTTTGGTTTGCTTCCATTTCTGAAAACCCCATGCTCAGCTTTTATGTAATGGGTTCTTGGCAGGAGAATTATGGATAGGACATTGTCAACATTTAACGATCCCCCCACCTGCAGCCCTTTCCCTGCTTTATAACCAGATCAAAAAGTGCCAAAGTTCTAAGGTGGGTTTCATTGGCCAGAATGGAGCAGAGCAAGGAGTGAGAAAGACAAAAGGCATGTGACACTTGGAAGGCAAATACACTCAGAAATACTGATATGTATTGATGTATTGAGGTAAGGAATGTATACTCAAAATATATCTCAATATGTTTTGCTATGGGGCAGGGGGAGAAGAAAGAGCTCCATCGTTGGAGTCAGAAGTACCTTGCCCGAAACTCACCTCTGCTGCTAAATAATTGTGTGTATATGAACAAGTCACCTAGCCTCTTCCCAACCTCATTTTCCTCACCTGTAAAATTGGGTTTAGTTGTTCTTCCTTTGGAGGGCTATCAGGAGGGCCACAAAGTAGGCATATAAAGATCCCCATAGAAATCTTGCCACACAGTGGATTCCCAATAAAAGATAGTGATTATTACTAAGAATTTTGTGATTAATCATTGTCGACCAGTTTTCATTTGAAAACTCAATAGTTTCTCTTGTACCATCATCGATGGACCAATTATTCTCCAATAAGTACTCACTAAACACCTATTATTTTTAAAATACAAGATGAATGAAATACAGAGCCTGCCCTCCCAGGGCTAATTATAATGGGGTAAGCAGCCAGGGCAGCAAATGATCACAGCAGTAACAAAAGTGCTGTAGGATGGGTATGTGCAAGGTAGCATGCATGCTCCAGGAGGATCCTAAGTAGGTCAGATGCCAGAGACATCCACTCTGAGGAAGTGACACTGGAGAGGACTTTTAAAGGGAAGAAATCCTTTGAGAAGTAGGAAGGAAGCAGAGAGAAGAGTAGCATGATGCATTCAGGATCAGCAACTTGAGGTGATCAGAACTGGGGCCTGGGAGATGCGGTAGGAGCCAGATTGTACAGGACTCTTTCACAACCGTCATTCTGAGGAGTCTGAACTTGATTCTGTGGGTAATAAGGAGTCATTGAATGGCAGTGACAAAGTGGGATTTGCATTTCAAAATTTTTCTTTGGGTAATTTTTCTTTCTACAATTAGAAATGGATTAGAGCAATGCTATCTTTTTTTTTTTTTTTCCCCACACCATGGCACAACAGACATATCATGGCGCACAGGGAATAACAAAGGAACGGCTCATTGTCCTCTGTGGCAAGACTGCTTGAGGCAAGAGGCTGCCCTGGACCCCACGCATTGCTCAGAGAGCCGAAAGGGTCACCATTTTACATGTACACAGCAGCCTTGTACCTACCAGCGTGAGGTGGCACATGAGTTGGGAAGATACAGACTCAAGGAGAGGAGAGATGATCAAGCAAGATATGTCTCAGAGAATTAACTATATTGAGGTTATTTATCTGGGTGAGTCCTAATGAGCAAAATGTGAGTAATAGCCAGTGACATAGATTTAGTGTCATGAATGCTACTCAATGCCAATGGGCATGGGGTTTGTTGGAGTTTAATAAAATGTCTCTTTCCATGGCATAAAACCTCCTAATGAGCAGGATGGGAAAAACCATATCTTTCTTCTTCCTTGATAATTTCAATCTGCATCTCTGAAGAAAAGCCCCAATGGCAGGATCAGCCTCAAGCCAAACTGTGAAATTGGTGACATTTATCCTGAGAATCTTGTCTTCCCTCATCTCTCTCCTTCCCTAAGCACCCACATCCTTATCCTTGAGCCAGCTTCAGGGGCACTCTCTCTTTCCCTCTCCCTATCAAACCTGCCTCTCCAGACATCCCAGATGCAACCACTCATTCCTCAGTGTAAATGTGTCATTGCACATCTGCTCCCTAGAGTATATGCACTTCTGATAGCATCTCTTTGTTAAACATGAAGACTTGCTTCCCTTTCAAGCTATTTCAGGCTCTAGGGCTCAGAAAAAAAGGGAGGTGGACAGATAGAGAGGCTTATCTTCACACTCCTGAAATCATACTACACTAGGTAGGTGTCTCTACAAACACCTGTATGGTATTTAATGGTTACCAAATATTGCCTTATTTGGTCTTCCTAACAACCTGGTCAGAAGGCAGAGCAGATGATCATATATCCATTTTACAGAGGAGAAAAATGAGATCTGGAGGGGTTACGTGATTTGCTAAAGGCCTCACAGTTCTCTTTAGCACTAAGGTCTACCCTGCCAAATGGTGGTAGGGAGGAGCACCCTCAGCTTGCCATGTAACTCTTCTGAGTTAGTGTTCTCCAACTCCCACCTCCAGTTGGAAGATCCAGCCAGCCCCATATGGTGAATCGAGGTCAGTCCACCCAGACACACCTCCTCCAGGGTTTTGTTTGTCTGCCTGGTGGCCTTGAGTCTGGCAGCTCCCAGCTGGCTGCCAGGGTGGCACAGCTCACAAGGACAGAGATGCTTTGTCTTAAAAGACCACATGTATCAGTGTTGAGACTAAGATGGGACATGTGGAGACTGAGAACCAACAGGCATTGATGAGAGTCAGCTTGTAGGGCCTGATCTCTCTGAGAAAGCAGAAACTTCAACTGTTTTTCTTATTTAAATCTTTTCCATTTATTTTTCTTTTTCTCAGCCTCCTGACTTTTAATGTTTAATTGCCAACTTTTGTTTTTTAAGCACAAAAGGGAAAGTGTCTGGCCTTCTAATGCATGAAGCAAGCTAAAATGAGGTTTCTTGGGACCACAGCCCTTTCACTGAACTTAGGAAATAAGGCATGCTGTCTCAGGAGTAAGCGTGGGCTAAGGGGAGCAGCAGGTGGTAGAGGAAGCTAAGGAGGAGTATGCCAACAAATCATGATTAAGGCATAGAAACACCAGTAGCAGTCCCCCAGCACACCAGGGCGACGAGAGGAAAGCTGCCCCTGCTCTTTCCGTATAGGCTGTTTTTGTTTGATTTGGTTTGGGGGTTTGGGTTTGTTCTGTTTTGTTTTGTTTTCAAGGCTGTTCTTGAAAGTCAGATAAACCAGGTTGCACTGGTGAAAATACACTCAATCTTTATGCTTGTGTTATTCTTTGATTCTTTGAGAAGCACAAATTGTGACTGGCACCAAACCCCCATCTCCTGCCCTTACCCTATCCAGGACTGATGGCTTTTCCCCAACATCTTTGTATCTGTGGATTTTTCTACTCAAAGCAGGTATTTCTGCTGTTAACTGGATTTACTAAACTTTAATTCCGCAGTCCCCATGACCAAGGCCTTCTCACCTTCCACATGCCCCAAGTAGTTTTTGGAAGCCTGGTCTCTTCGCTGCTGCAGATGTATTCCACCTTCTCTTCGTCTCCTGCACCATGACCGGAGGAGCTTTGGGCACCTGGGAGCCAAGCAGAGCTGGACCAGCCGGACTGCCTGGTGACAGCTCCCTCTCTTTATACTTTGCTTCTTTGAGGACAGCAGTCAGAGGAAGACAGGAGCAAAAATAAAGACCCAACTGAAGTTGCTCCCATCATCCTCACATTCAAGGAATTCACCAATCCCATACCACACCATGTGCCCTTTGAAACACAGTATCTTTCTGCAAACCATTTTCCCCTTACTAACTTTGCAAATTGACTTGCTTCTGTCAAGGTTAAAGCTTAACTAGAAGGCAAAGAAAAGTCTAAACAGAAACATTTTCTCTTTCTTGAGTGTTTCCCCTTTTTCCATGTAAAAGAAAAGGCCCTGATGGATGTGAAAGAAAATGGAAACAGAAAGGCTCTTAGGGCAACTTTCCATGGTGACTTGTTTTGAGCTCTGACCAGGAAAGAAACCTCCATGCTTCTGCCCTTTTCCTCCTTCACAAAGCATGCTAACCTGGGCAGCCTCTCCCTAGCACCACCTGTTCATACTCAATGCAATTCTCTGTCTGCAGGGGAAGGAAACGTTACTGGCTGACCAGAAAGTCAAAGTGTGCCTGTTAATCTCATCAGCCTGCTGGGACTCTAGAGAAATCCAAATTGCCAGCTTCACGGACCACCCTTTTGAGGGGTCGTTGGGCATTTTGCAAGCATTAAATCTACTCTAATTTTCCTCCGTTTGAGGGTTTGCTTCCTCCATGTGAAGATTTGTTCTTTTCTGTTGTCAGAAGAAAATTCAGAGAGCCTTACTCAACATCACTATCTTATTGAGCAAAGTGCTCATGAACAGGGATCCTTCATACCTGAAACTGGTATGACTCTTAGAGGTATGACATCACAGGGTGGCTTATAAAATGAAAATGAGGACATTATTAAACCTTTACAACTATTGGTTATTGCAATGGAGGTTTCCATATGGCCGGGGATTGGTTAAAAGCGATCACCTTGTATCATTTTAAGAAAATGACTTAAGTTTCATGATTCTCAGGAGCACTTATAAGAAATAACCTAAGTTAATTTTCACTTACATCCATGAAACATGCTGGATTAAGTTTCACTTATGTGGCTTACCTGGTTTTGTCTGTTTGAGGGACCTTCAAACCTGATCTCCATTTTATTTCAACAATACTCTCCTCTCTGGCATAACTGAAATTGCCACGATAATGCTAAGTTCTTTCAACATCTCTTTAAGGGATAAGGAAAGTGTAGTTCGCCCTACTTACAATAACCCATGGCATTTGGACTTGGGGGAAAACCAGTGGGTACTCCGTTCCCTCTAAAAGAAAAAGACAGCTCTTGCTGTCCCCTACTCACCTAGCTTTAAGTTGACCTGTCTTAATTCCAAATTTCATCCTAAGTAGTGGTGAGTGTGGGCTTTCTTATGTCTCTTCCGGAACATCCTGAGAGGGAAACCCTGGCCATTATGTAGATTATTATTTCAGTAACAGTCAGATACACTGGCTTAGAAACTCCTGCTATCCCCCTTTCAACATCGTTTAACATAAAAAGAGCAGAGACTCTCTTGGCTGACAAGCCAGCCATTAGGGGCAGGCCAACAGTTCTGTGGGTACCATCTCAGAATGTGCCCTTTGTCCTGAGATTGTTAGGTACTACTTGGCCCCTGCCTCAAGATCAGTGCTGACATCCACTTCTTGTCACAAGGGGCTCTACAAAGCAATTCCTGAGTTTGCAACTTTGGAAAGGGTGGGCAGAAGTGGACCTATGCAGTCTTACCTGAAGCAGGCATTATCTTTGTTTCTAAATCTTGTCATGTAACCCAGGTTGTGAAAGAATTGCAAGTCCTACTTTTTATGTGAGCCTGAGTTGATGTATGATCTTGTAATTTCTACAGAAGAAAGGACCTGACAAATTAGAGGAGCCATGCCAACATTTCAATATCAACCCTTCCATGCAAATCCTCAGTGGCCCCTATTTCCTCTCAAGAGAAGTCCAAACTTATTTACCTTGAACATTTCTTTTCCATGGGATGATATTACTCTTGAGGAGGCAAAAAATGTGCTCTTGGCAGGGCAAGGGGAGGCAGTTTTTACTCCTTTTATGTAAAAAGAACAGATATATACATACAGTACATAAACAGATATACAATGTATCTATGGTATTAAAATTTCATGAGAATGAGAACAGCAAGAGACGAAGATTAGGAGGAAAAATGTCTGTCTGACAAGGCTCCCTAGGGAAGCAATAATGAAAGCCAAGGTAGATCAACACTGACCTAGAAGAAAAGCTTGACAATCTGATCTCTACATGCCTTTCTGTCCTTTCTCTGTCTGGCCAATGGTTTAGAAGGCAGAGACCCTAACAATCATGGGAATTTTTGTGGAAATATTTATATGTTGGAATTAACATGATAAATCTATAATATTCTGTTATATCAGCTAAATTGACATAAGATTTTGAGCTATACTGCTTCATACATCATCTTAGATTTCAAAGTCCTTGTAGCTGACTCATTCAACAATTAACCTCCTATTTGCTAGATAACTCCAAAGACTCTCCTGTTCGTTCTGCAGCCATTTCCAGGGCACATCCTCATTTCATTTATTGTTCAGAATTGTCCATCACAGTCAGCATTTAGCCCCACTTGTCTATTTTATGACACACAACCTCCTATCTTACCAGCTCTCACCACACTTCTTGATTCTGACCTCCTGGCTGAATTCCCACTACATGATCCTTTAATTTTCCTCCAGGATGTCACCTGCCTCTTAGCCTTCCTCCTTTTTCTATCCAGACCTGGTTGAACTTTTACTTTATTCTCTCGTCAGAATTCTTGGTTCTCTGAACCCCTATCCAGCCCCACACGTTCCCAGCAAAGAACCAAAGGGAGAAATGTCCATGAAGGAGGATGGCTCTAGTTAACTGCCACAAACCAATCTCTTCACCCCTGCATCCAAGAGACTATGCCCTAAGAGTAGAAATGCACACACATGGGTAAATGGCCAATGAAACAAACAAAAAATACAGTCATGGACTACAGGTGCCCCTCTCCACTGAGCATCATGCTCAGCTATCCTTGGTTAGCCGTTTTGTCCATTCTCTTAATCCAGAACTCAACCCTTATTATTCTCCACACATGCCTTTCTCAATCCCACTCCACCACTGAAGCCAGTGGCCTTGCCCCCTGTATAATTTATTGTATACGAAATTCAGTGTATCTGGTTAAACTCTCTCCTTCAATAACTTGCTCTCTTACCTGGAGAATTAACTACAATCTCTCCTTTCTCTACTTAATTTTCTCTAGTCTCACTGGACAAGGGCCTTTCAGACACATTCAGGATCAGCTCCTATGCTAACATCTTTCACCCCCATCCACTCCCACTTTGAAGGGACCCCTCTATCACACGTCCTCCCACACACACTTGCTCCTTCCCAGCCTACTAACATGTTTGCATCTCTCACAATGGGGGGAGGGGAGCTGTTGACTTTCCCTCTTCCTCTAGCTACCCTCCAACATCTCTTCCCTATTCATTCAAAATTGTTGAAAGATTATTTCGCACTTGCTGTTTTTGTTTCCTTAACATCTCCACATCTTTTCTCAATTCAGTGCAATCTGAATGTTTTCTCTAACAGTCCACAGAAATTGTTCCTTATAAGGTCACCAGTGACCTCCCAAAAATCAAATCCAAAGTATACTTTAGAGTTCTTATCTTACCACATCTCACTGATGTACTTGTCATTTTTTTTTTTTTTATCTTCCATGCTGGGAGACTGGAGAAGGGTGTTGATAGAAATACTACTTTCTACACTTGAGACACTAATTTTTTTTTTTCCAGAAGGGGAATCCTTAAGAATTTTCACAGGAAATGTCTCAAATGGCCACCTTAAGCTGCAAGAATAGCTAAGCAGTAGAGTATTTTAGTTTGTAGCCTCCGAAATGGAAGAAATCAAGGAAGAAAGAAGTCATGAATTTCTGGATTTTGATTAGCTAGTACCCAGTGTCCGCCACAGAGTATAATTGCTCTTTCTCTCTTGGTGTCAATTAACTTTAATACACAGAAAGGCAAAGCACCCGGAGCATGGACACGAGAGTTGGGAGTCCCTACAAGTGAATTCTGGCACTATCACTTTCTAGCTTTGTGACTTTAGTCAAGTCACTTAAACCCTCTGTATTTTGGCTTTCTAATTTAAAAATTTGGAATAGGTGATGGTACCTACGTAATGGGTTTGTTGTGAAGATTTCATGAGTTAATTTATGTAGAACAGAGCCTTCCACAGAGTAAGTGCTAAAAAAAAAAAAAAAAGAGGTAGCTATTACCATTTTTATTATTAGTGCTTACAAATACATCTCTCCACAACTGCTTTCCCTCCCCTGGCTTTGGATTTGTGCAGCTAACTGCCCACCAAACACTGTCTTAGCTGCAATCTCTCACGGGTCTGGAGGTTACAAGTCTGAGATTAGGGTGTCTATGGTATACATTCCTCCCAAGGGCTCGCAGGAAGTATCTGTGTCATGCCTCTTTCCTCACTTCTAGTGATGACAAGCAATCTTTGGCATTCCTTGGCCTATAGACACATCACTCGAATCTCTGCTTCTGTCTTCAGGCAGCTGTCTTCTGAGTGTCTCTGTGTCTTCACACATCATTCTCTTTCCTTTGTCTCTACTTTCCTTTCTTATAAGGACATTAGTCACATTTGACGGGGGCCTACCCCAAATATGATCTCATCTTAACTTGATTACATCTGAAAAAATCCTATTTTCAGAATATTACAATTTCTATCTTTTTGGGGGGACACAATCCAACCCACAACAGACAGCACCACGGCTCTCGCCGAGGTAGCTTCTAAACAATACAGGAAATCCAAGATTCTTCTCAATCTCACACTCCCCATATTCAAATGACACACCAAGTCCTGCTGGTTCTAGTGTGCGTGTGTGCGCGTGCGCGTGTGTGTGTGTGTGTGTAGTAGTAGAAGATATATATGTAGGTACTTATGTGTGTGTACCCACACACACTCACACATTATTCCTTCCTCTTCATCCCTTTTCTTCTACTCTATTCTATTCTGAGGCCTCCTCCAACGTTCAAATGCAAAGACACACTCTCCATTAACTGGCATTTAGATCTTCCAAAGTCTGGCACCTGTTTTTGCTGAAGACAGTGTACTAGCTCCCACCTCCCTGAAATGTTTCCCTTTGCCTAAAATCTCTCTCTCTCCTTTGCTCCCTTGTACCTGGTTACATTCCACTCACCCTTTAGAACTCCACTGGAGCATCGCCTCCTCCAGAAAACCATCTCTATCTCTCCAGACCCTACCCCTCCAAGACTGAATCAAGTATCCAATCTTTGCTTTTTCCTTAATATTCTGTACTTAGTTCTGTCACAGCATTTATCACATTCCATTATAACTATTTTCATGCATGTACTACATATTGCTACCCTGGAAAAAGAGCAAAATTCAAACTCTGAATTACAATTTCTACTAAATGCATATTGCTTTTGCACCATTGTATAGTTGAAAAATCATTAAATTGAGCCATCCTAAGTCAGGAACCATCTCTAATGTAATAGGAAGGTTGAAAATAAAAGGATGACAAAAGACATATTATACAAACACTAATCAAAAGAAAGCTGGAGTGGCTATATTAATATCAGACTTCATAGCAAACAAAACTACCAGAAATAAAAGTTGACATTACATAATGACAAAGGGTCAAGACTTAATTTTAAATGTATAAACACCTAACAGCATTGCTTCAAAAATGCATGAAGCAAAAGCTGACACAACTGAAAACAGGAAATGGACAAATCTAAACTATATGTGGAGACTTCAACACTCCTCTTTAAGTAATCAAAAGAACAAGTAGGTAAAACATCAATAAGAACATAAAAGAATGAACAATATCATCAGCCAACAGGATCTAATTGACATTTCCAACTCATTTTATGAAGCCAGCATTACTCTAGTATCAAAACTAGACCAAGACAGTGCCACAGAAGAAAACGATAGACCAATATCCCTCATGAACACAGATGAAAACTCTTTGACAACACCCAGCAAATCAAATCCAGCAACATATAGTAAGAATTATACACAATGACCAAGTGGGGTTTACCCCAAGACTGAAAGACTGCTTTAGTGTTTGAAGATCAAACAATGCAATCCACAGGCTCTAATTAAGTCTAAAGAAGAAAAACAAGATTATTTTAATTAATAGATAAAAAGCATTTGAAAATAATCTCATATCCACTCATGGTAAAACACTCAGCAAATTTGGAATAAAAGGAAACTTCCCAACTTGATAAAGGGCATCAACAAAAATACCCACCACCAATGTTATACTTAATCATGAAGGATGGAAAGCTTTTTTCCTGAGATCAGGAATAAAGCAAGTATGTCCACTCTCACCACTCCCTTTCAATACTACCCTGTGCAACATGGCAAGAAAGAAAAATAAAAAGCTTTCAGATCGGAAAAGAAAAAAAAAAAATTGTCCATGGGATGCCTGAGTGGCCCAATCAGTTAAGCGTCTGCCTTCAGCTCAGGTAATGATCCCAGAATCCTGTGATCAAGTCCCACATCAGGCTCTCTCTGCCTGCCACTCCCCCTGCTTGTGCTCTCTCAGGCTCTCACTCTCTCTCTGACAAAATCTTAGGAAAAAAAAAAAAAAAAAAAAACTGTCCTGGGCGCCTGGGTGTCTCAGTTGGTTAAGCGACTGCCTTCGGCTCAGGTCATGATCCTGGAGTCCCGGGATCGAGTCCCACATCGGGCTCCCCGCTCAGCAGGGAGTGTGCTTCTCCCTCTGACCCTCTTCCCTCTCGTGCTATCTCTCATTCTCTCTCTCTCAAATAAATAAATAAAATCTTAAAAAAAAACTGTCCTCGTTAATAGATGACAATTATATACATATCCAATCCATGAAATTTCAAGAAAAATGATTCTAGAACTAATCAGTGAGTTTAGCTAAGTCGCAGGATGCAAAGTCAACAAGTAGAAATCATTTTTACTTATAAATTAACAATGAACAACTAGAAACCAAGAATAAAATCCAATACCATTTACAAATACTTAAAAAAATTGAAATACTTAGGTATATCAACCTAATAAAATAGATTCACAATCTGTCTCTTGAAAGCCATGAAATGCTGATGAAAGAAATCAAAGACAGTCTAAATAAATGGAGACATATACTCTGTTATGTTTATAATTGGAAAATGTAATGCAATCAAGATGTCAGTTTCCCCCAAATTGATCTGTAAGTTAACACAAGTCCAATCAAAATCCCAGAAGTATTTTTTGTAGATACAGATTAGCTGATTCTAAAATTTATATGGAAAGGCAAAGAAATTAAAACAGCCAAAACAATTTTGAAAAAGTATAAAGTCAGAGAAATCACATTACCCAATTTCATGACTTACTATAAAATCTAATCAAGAAAATATGGCATTGTCAAAGACACAGACACACAGATCACTGTAACAGAGTCCTGGAATAAACCCACACAATGTGATTTCTGACAAAAGCGCAAACTTAACTCAGTGGCACAAGTTGGAGCATATGCAAAACAAAACAAAACAAAAAACACCTTGACCTAAACTTTACATCTTATACAGAAATTAACCCAAACCCAAAATGAATCATAAATCTAAATGCAAAACAAAGAACTATAAAATTCCTAGAAGAAAATATTGAAGAAAATCTCTATGACCTGAAGTTAAGCAAAGAGGTTTCAGACATGACATTAAGCACTCTCCATAAAAGAAACAATCAATTGGAATTCATCAAAATTAAAAACTCTGTAAGTCAAGAGAATGAAAGATTGGGAGAAAATATTTGTAAGCTATGTACCTAAGAAACAGCAGGAATTCACAATATCTTTTTAAAATCTCAGAACTCCACAGAAAGAAAACAACAAAAAGGTTGGGTAAAGATTTGAACAAACATTTCACCAAAGAAGGTATACCAATGATCAATAAGCACATGAAGAGATGCTCAACAGCAGTGGCCAATAAGGAAATAATTAAACCTCAATATGATAAAACTGCATTCTTATTGGGCACAGCTAAAAATAAAATAAAACTGATACTACCAAGTGCCTGCAAGGTTCCAGTGTACTTGGAACTCTCCTATGCAGCTAGTGAGAATAGAAAATGGTAAAGCTGCTCTGGAAAACAGTTTGGTAGTTTCTCATACAGTTAAATTTATATTTGCCATGTAATCCAGCAATTTCACTCCTAGCTATTTATCCTAGAAAAGAAAACGTATATTTATACAAAACCCTGCACATTTGTGTTTATAGCAGCTCTATTCGTTATCCAAAAATGGAAACAATTCAAATGCCCTTCAGTAGATAAGTAAACTGTGGTATATTCCTACTATGAAATATTACTCAGAGATAAAAAGAACAGCTGACCTACACAGCAAAATAAAGGAATATCAAATGAAGTATTCTGACTAAACAAAGCCACTCTCCAAAGATTCTATACTGTACAATGCCATTTATATGACATTTTAGAAAGGCAAAAATGTAACAGCAGAACACAGATCAGTGGTTACCAGGGTTTAGAAGTCGGGGTGCAGGAAGTTGTAAGTGACTTCAAAGGACGAGCAGATGGAATTTTTGGTGATGGAACAGTTCTATATCCTGATTTGGGCGGGGGGGGGGGGCGGTTTTTACATAGATCCATGCATAGAATTGTGTACACACACACACACACACACACACACACACACACACACACACACTCTCACTTGCACTATATGTTAGGTTTTTTAAAAGAGCTTCCTTTGTTACACTGCAGTGAGAACTCAAAGTGAGAATGTCATGTGGCGAACAGCCTTGAGCAATGGCTGTACCTACTGAGTCCTCAATAAATGTTAATTCACTGCCCCCACTCCTTGTTTTTCTTAAGGAAGGCTAACCCCCTTTCCAGCGGTCAGTGTCTCCCCCTAGCTAGAATCGTGTCTGTTGCACAGTTCAGAACTAGCAAAGTCTGGTGGGGGCTGTGTGGATCTGCATCCCACCAGCAGAGACCTGGCTCCTCACCACCAAGTTTTGGTCTTCAGTTAGTGCAAAGATCCTGTTTAACTGAAACATTTATTTCTTAGATCAATGGGTGTTTTCCAAATAGAAAATGTCAAATGTCAGGATACAGATTTTAATCTTAGAGTAACATGAAATATGCCGGTGTTTTGGAAATTGGAGACAGAGCCTCTTTGTTAAGCGCAAAGTGTTGATACTATTAAATCATTGTTGCAAAGCTATTGCTTTGTGACCGGCATTCTAGAAATCATCATTTGTAGATTTCAGTGTTTTTTAATGAAGGAAAAAGTCCTTGTGTTTCTATTGACCGTTGCTATTTATTTCTACCAGTTAAGTATTATGGACAAATAACATTTTGCTTCTTTTACAACATGTGAACTATTCATCCAGGTTCAGCTCTAAGCTAGCAGTATCTAGAGAAACATAAAGTGTCCTTAGTATTACTTTATATTCTTCTGATGCAAAGAAGAGGTATTTCTTGATTTCTGATAAGATCTCTGAACCATATTCAAAAGAAATAATGCTAAATAATGCTTTCTTCTCACCCCCCCCCAGAGGAAATTAAATTTTTCATGAAATCTCTCCCTCTGTCAAAATTCATGTTACTCTTAAGGATTAGGTATAGCTCTCAGGTTATTGCCTTACAGACAAAACAAATCATTCCTCAAAATTCTATAACAAATAACATTTATTATCCTAGGAGTGATTGGACGCACTGTCTTGTTTGCTTTTCTCTGAATCTATTTTAAGTAGTTTTATGCATTTGTCTCTAACGGAGTTCATTTGAACATACGACATTTGCACTTTACAGTCAGTAAAAGATAATTATTCAACGCATATGCTTTCTGATTAAATGTGTGAAACTTCTAAATAGAAAATGGAAATTGACTTAAAGTGCATTACAAAAGACTTAAATTTATCTTTGGTTCGTGGAGCAGTGATCAGCTTTTCTCGTGGTGTTCTTGTGATTTCATTCTCAGTGATTGTCACAGTCAGTCCGAGCCCATAGATTCCAGAAGGAAGTTTATCCCAGTTAATCCTCACAGCTGAGCAGAGGTAGCCCCAAACTGACCTTTATGTGACAGTCATCTTTCATTATTGCATCTTGAGCTAAAGTTGTCAATAAAAATCACCGTTAAGTCAGGTTGACATTAGCCAAGGAGACCAAAAGACCTGCTTTAGAGGCAAAATATATTTGCCATGTTATCAGATGCTGAGACCCGAGTGAGTCATTAAAGTAGAATTCTGTTTATTCACTTTGACAGAGTAAGGGCAACTGTGAATTGTATCCAGAGCAAAATCCAGAACCTAGAGTAACAAAAACCCAATTCTGAATTAATTTAGTAAGACTGGCCGTCAGAGAAATTTGTGGTAAAATCTCTCCTTTCACTTTTTTGAGGCTTCTTTGTGTTTCTCCCTTATTCCCAGCACAATCTCCCCACTTTGAATTCATTTACCGCTTTTACTGCTTTTTAGAGCAATATCTAAGCCCCAGACCTGTTTTGCTGTCATTGGTCCCACTTTAAAACTCATGCCCTCATTAAAACCTTACCAGCTCTGCCAGCATAACCCCGATACCAAAGCCAGCCAAAGACATTACAAAAAAAAAGCAAACTATAGGCCAGTATCTTGAATGAACATGAACGCAAAAAATCTCAATGAAATACTTAGAAACCTAAGTCAATAATCATTCAACAATCATTCAATGATCAACTGAATCTTTCACCATAATCAAGTGGGATTTACCCTGGGGATGGAAGTGTGGTTTAATACTTGCAAATCACTGTAATATATCACATTAACAAGAAGAAGCATAAAACCATATGATCATCTCAATACATGCAGAAAAAATATTTGACAATATATAACATCTAGTCATGATGAAAACTCTCAACAAAGTCAGTTTAGAGGGAACATCCTTCAACATAATAAAGGCCATATATGAAAAACCTACACCTGACATCATACTCGATGGTGAAAAACTAAAATTTCTCTAAAACTAAATTCCTCTAAGATAGGAATAAGACAAGGATGTCCATTCTTACCATTTTTATTCAACATAGTACTGGAAGTCCTAGCTGCAGCAATCAGACAAGAAATAAAAAGCATCCAAATTGGTAAGGAAGAAGTAAAACTGTCACTATTTGCTGATGACATGATACTATATTTAGAAAACTCTGAAGACACCACCAAAAAACTATTGGAATAAATAAATTCAGTAAAGTGGAAGGATGCCCAGTTAATATATAGAAATCTTTTGTATTTCTATACACTAATAACAAAGTAGCAGAAAGAGAAATTAAGAGAGCAATCCCATTTACAATTGCAACAGAAAGAACAAAATACCTAGGAATAAGGTTAAACAAGGTGGTGAAAGACTTGTGCTCTGAAAACTGTAAGACACTGATGAAAGAAGTTGAAAATGACACAACTGGAAAAATATACCACTCTCATAAATTGAAAGAATATTGTTAACATGTCCATACTTCCCAAAGCAAACTAGAGATTCAATACAATCCCTATCAAGATACCGACAGCATCTTTTACCGAACTAGAACAAATAATCCCCAGATTTGCATGGAACCACAAAAGACCCCAAAAGCTAAAGCAATTTTAACAAGGAACAACTGAAGTACTGGCACAGAAGACACATAGATCAGCAGGACAGAAAGCCCAGAAATAAACTCATGCATATATGATCAATTCATCTATGACAAAGGAGGCAGGAAAAGACAGTTTTTTCAATAAATGGTGCTAGGAAATCTGGACAACTACACGCAAAAGGAAAAAAAAAAAAACTGGACCACTTCCTTACACCATACACAAAAATAGACTCAAAATGGATTAAAGACCTAAATGAGAGATTTGAAGCCATAAAACTCTTAAAGGAAAACATAGACAGTAATCTCTCAGACATTAACCTTAGCACCCTGTTTATGGATATGTCTCCTCAAAGGAAACAAAAGCAAAAATAAATTACAGGGACTATACCAAAATAAAAAGCTTTGCACAGCAAAGGAAACCATCAACAAAATGATAAAGCAACCTACTGGAAATGGAACAAGATATTTGCAAATGACATAGCCAGTAAGGGGCTAATATCAAAAATATATAAGGAACTCCTGGAACTCAACACCAAAAAGCCCCAAATAATACAATTTAAAAATAGGCAGGTAACCCGAATAGTTTTTTCCAAAGAAGACATACAGATGGCCAGCAGACACATGAAAAGATGCTCAGTATCACTAATCATCTGGGAAATGCAAATCAAAACCACAATGAGATATCACTTTACACCTGTCAGAATGGTTAAAATCAAAATGACAACGAAGAACAAGTGTTGGCGAGAATGTAGAGAAAAAGGCAACCTCAGGTACTGTTGGCGGGAATGTAAATTGGTGCGGCCACTGTGGAACACAGTATAGAAGTTTCTCAAAAAAATAAAAAATAGGAACAGCATACAATCCCAAATTTCCACCACTAAGTATTTACCCAAAGGAAAGAAAGGCACTAATTTGAAAAGATATATGCACCCTTACGTTTATTGCAGCATTATTTACAACAGCCAAATTATGGAAGCCTCCCAAGTGTCTATCGATAGATGAATGGATAAAGAAGACGTGGTATAAATATACAATGGGCTATAACTCAGCCGTGATAAGGAATGAGATTTTGCCATGGGGACCAGAGGGTATGGACCTAGAGGGCATTATGCTAAGTGAAAGAAGTCAAAGACAAATACTATATGGTTTTACTCATATGTGGAAGCTAAGAAAAATAATAACGAAATAAAAACAGACTCCTAAACACAGAGAAGTGATGGTTGCCAGAGGAGAGGTGGGGCAGGGGATGGGCAGAACAGGCTAAAGTGAGTAAGAGGTATGAACTTCCAGTCATAAAATAAAGAAGTCACAGAGATGAAAAGTACAGCCAATAATATTGCAATAACGTTGTATGGTGACAGGTGGGGACTACACTTGTCAGGGTGACCACTGAGTAATATAGAGAACTGTAGATTTGGTATGCTATACACCTGAAATATAACTTTGTATGTCAATGGAGAATGAGTGAGCATGGTCTTCAGGAACCAGACTTGAATTCAACAATCTCGTTTGCCACCTACTAGCTATGTCCTTGATCAAGTTACTAAACTACTCTTAACTCATGCCCTCATCTATAAGTAGATGCAAGTATAATTACTTTTTAAGGCGGTTTTGAGGATATTGGATAACGCAAATGAAATATTTGGCAGAGTACCTCACAGCAAGCGCTAAATATGACCACTGTCATCACCACTCAAAGTACAATATAATTAGATTACCTATGTATCTCTTACAGTAGAATTAACATTGGTAGAGCATAAAATGTATCTTTCTTACCACTGTTTTCCCTAAAACCATAATGTGTGTCATATAGATGATCAATAAAGAATTTGTAAAGGAGTAATTGCACATAGGCCTGTGTCTGTCTCGCCCTCTTCCTTCCCTGCCCCCCCATCTACTTATGCATAGGTATGCATGTAACTTTTAGAGTAATGTTTCTCCTTTGTCCTGTGAATTTATATATAACTGACCTTCCTTTCATTTCAAGCAATGGTCCCATGACTGTACCTTTTTTCTAATCATTTCCTCTTCCTTATTTTCCTGGCTGGACTATAAACTCATTAGGGCAAACACTTTGTCTTTTTTTACCATAATGTCATCAGGGCCTACAACAGTGTCAGACATACAAACAGGAACACGATAAATATTTGTCAAAAGAACAAATAGACATTCTCTGAATCTCAGGATCTGCCTTTGGTCCTTCTTTACATTGGATTCCCCCCTCTGGCTTGTCTCAATCCCATTCAATACTCTCCTTCTTTACTATGATATGCATTACTCTTATTCATTGCACTATATCTCCACCCTGATCCAGTCCCAGTACCAAAAACTTAAGTTGCACTGACCAAAGAAGGAAGTCTCCAAAAGAAGGTGCACATATCCTATCTGTGTTGTTATTCCAATGGATCATGATGTGTCAATTTAGATTATAAAGAACTCCTGGATTATATGGAACCCCTTAGGTTATGCCTCAACTTTATACTGAGGGGAGGGGGATTTGGGATAAAAGCAGCTTTCTAAAATCCGTTCCCATCATGCCCACAGGTGGTTGTCAACTCCCTAACTACTCATCAGAGCAACTTGCTGCAGCTGCTGCTTGTGTCCTCCCTTGAAAGCAGGTGTTCCCAATCTTTAACCGTGCATGAGAATAACTTGGGGGGCTTTTAAAATAAGAATGCCTGACTGTGCCTCTCCCCTCCTCCACAAAGGTGAGGTTTAGGAATTTGTATTATGTCAAAATTTCCCTGCGTGATTCTAATATGCCTCCAAGGTTGAAAACCACTAGGTTCTGAAGAGTTCAAGCCCATTGAACTAGTTGAGACTAGTTTTTCTGGTACCAGAAATCCCAAACTCAAAGTCTTAAGGCACAGGACACAAAACTAGACCAGGAAGGAGTTTAGCCAACCAGTAACTTGTGCTATGTCTAAGCATCAGCCATCACGTAATTGTAGCCAATTGTCATTATGTGGGAAAGCAGCCCAGGATTGCGAGATCTTCTTAATCTTTAAGAGAAGCCATAAATCTGCAATTTTAGATGAACTTTCACAATCTGAAGTGCCGGCAACCAATTCAAATTTCTTGAAAATACTGTGTGGGGTAAACAAAGCATGACTTGAGCTAGATTCCATTCACGGGCCAATAATTTGAAGTTTTTACCAACTGTTCTACAACATCCTGAGAAATCCTTTATATATTCTTCACCAAATGTCTATTAAGTAAATTCTTAGAAAGCTAGATTCCTTCTCATCACTCACGTATGCTCTACGTGTTGTTTTGAACAAATCTGATGGATATGGCTGGAATAATTCCAAAGGGCAAATATCATGTTATTCAGAGTAGGTGATGCTCAAATGCCTCCACACTTAAAGCTCCTGGCAGTGTAAACATCACTCCCCAATCTACCAATACGTATTAATACCTGAAGTACGCAAAGCTCTGACTAGGCTCTTTAGAATAGAGACAAGTGGCATAGTTCCTATTCTATAGAACCATTCCATATACTTAGAGACGTAGGACATAGCCTCATAGGATTTTAGTAAAAATACAACATGGCCATTTACTAATGGTGAGGGCAAGGCTAGATCTGAGTTTACCTGCAGGAAATAGAACATTTCACTGAAAAGGAAGTGGAGACAGAGAGTGGAATGCCTCAAACGGATGACAAATTAGTTGATTCCTAGAGGCAATGTCAAGCAATTGAAGGGCATTTATGTGTTTTTAATTTTTGTTATTTTGTTTTGTCTTGTTTTGTCTTACTTTTCAGGAGCAGAGTATCATGGCAAGTAGCGTTAAGAGGAGTATTTTGGTCATGGTAGATGAGACAGATTGCACAGCAGAGAACAGAGGAGGACAACCTGCTCTTAGGTCACAGCCAAGGTTGCAGACGTGAGGAGTCGAAGGGAGAATGGTCTGGCCTGGGTGGTGACAGAGGGATGAGAAGGAAAGGGTAAGGTCAAAGTGATTCTGACCTTGACTAGAGAAAAAGGAGGGCTAGCAATTATTCAGTAACCTCCCAGGACGGGCTTTATTCCACGTTGAACGCTTAACATAAAATTAACTCTTTTGCTTTAAAACAGAATATGACTGAAACGGGAGACCGCTTGAAGATTCCACTACATAACCACACTGTAAAATTTATCTTATAGGGCCTCAGAGATCAACCAGTCCAACCCCCTCACTTTGCAGAAGGGATTTGACTTTTCCCAGTCATTTACATACCTGTAGCAGAGCCAGAATAGAGCCCAGACTTCTAATTTTTTACCCTAATGATCTCTTCTCTCCACCATGTTGCTTCCTCAACCTGAGCTTTCATATAAACGGGCCATAAATCAGGTATCAGATTCAGGTAAGAAGATGCAAGTGAACAAGTGATAAAATGTGGTATAGAAAGTAATTCCAGAAGCACTCAATGCAAACAAGGGAGAGGGGAGCCAGAATAAACGTTTCCACAACCTTGATGTAAAGGTTGTGCAGAGGAGGAGATAAAGTCAGCAGTGACATAGAGTGAACAGTAGCACCTACATCCCTTTTATCAGCCCGGCACAGATGTTGAGATAAGAGGGCATAAATGGAAATAAAAGGAAAGCAGATTCAAAATAGCTGTTAGAAAGCCCTGTTCACCGGAAGATGATAAAAGTGAAGAATCACCACTCCGGAAAGGTTGTTGAGGGGAAATCAGACAGACTCAGGGGACAGGGAGGTGTCACTGGAGCTGGGTTTGGAGTGATGCCTGCCTCCTGTCTATCTTGTAAACAGAAACTTTTTCTCCTAAAGAAAATATCATGCATCATGAGTTGACACAATGGCACGTGGCAGGGTCTACACCAGAGGGATTATCTGGAAGTTTAACTGAATAGATGGTCTAGGGAAACTGAAGACAACTGGATCTCCCCTCTTGTAGCCAGCCATTCTGGTATTATGTAGACAATTACTATGGCTGGGCCCCTGAGTCAGAAATGTTTCTTGGCTATCATAAACTGTGCCAGAAGGGAGAGCCAAGTTACCCACTCTGTCCTAAATTGCCCATCCTCAGCCCATGTAATAAGAGCTAGGTAAGGACAGGAAGTAGGAATAAGAATGTTCTCCAAGCCTTTCTATTCCTTGCCTTATTGAAGTCCTATCACTTTTTCTCTCACAAATGAAGCATTACCCAGGATGACTTGGGAAAAGTTTTCACCAATTGAGAAATCCTATCTACCAGGATGGATTCAGTAGGGCCCAACCGGAAAGTAACTTTCTTCTTCACTACCACTGCCAGACAAAACCACTCTGCTGACTCATTTTTCCTCACCACAGATGAAATTTGGGGCAGGCATCATAGATGTTCCAGCCTCATAAATGAAATGAAAGTCCACTGTCATTCTATGGACTGCTTCAGGCCAGAAACCCCTAACTGAGGCAGGAAGAGTTTCCTCTTTCCTCCTTATTTCCCTTCCTCTGCTGTTGCCACTGTTTCCGGCTTCACCTGCTAGGAGGGTGCAGCCTAGGAGGGAGGGAAACTGGAGGGAAAGGAACTGGATCCTACTCTGATGCTGCAGGGGCCATCTGGCTTTGGGACCCACCCCCCCCCCCGGGTGGTGGCAGGTATTCAAATGCCAATTCTTATTCTCACTGGAGCTCACATGGGCTCCTCCAGATCCCTCACGCTGGAGGCCTCCACCTTCACAAGAATAATTCCTCCTCCCACCAGCTTCCCGAAGCCCACACTTGGGGCTCTCTTTTTAGATGAGTTCACTTTTCAGGCAAGTCCATCTTCCTCAGGGTGTGCAGTCAGCTCCCTTCTGCTGGCTCTAGGTCTGGCTCATGGGAAACCCACACCTCTGTCTGTAAGACTACAGCTCTCTCCTAAAGCAGCGGGATACCTCCTACCTTTAGAGGTCAGCCTTGAATCGTGTTCCAGTCTAACTCCCCAAATTGCAGGAAATGCATGTCAGCACCCTTAATTGGTTCTATTACTTTCCACGTTTGGCTTAAGATGGAGGACAAACACACCCTCTACACCATGAAAGAGGGACACAAAGAACACTGGCACTTCTATCCCAAGAAATCCTCATGGGAGACTTTGCAACCCCCAATGAATTTTTGGCATATGCCTACAATGCCTGAAGGTGGGTGAAGGGCTAATGCGAGCTCAACCCATTTCTCTGTATTTACAGTGACTGAGCACCTCAAATCTAGGCAGTTAAGATTCACGCCAAAATGTGAGGAGGCTCTAGAAAAACAAAGTAATTTAAAGTCAAATGATATGGAAACTACACCTTCCTACCTTCCCACCTCTTCCTTCCTATTCCCTGCCCCACTGGCTGCAAGACCGCTGTGTAACAAAATGAAAAATGTAACCAATTAGATGCACACATGATTCGGACAGTGGTGTAGTCGTCTGCTGGATCACGGTAAACAGCCAAATCAAGTTATTTAAAGTCTATTTTTTCCGGATGATTTGCTCATTTGGTTCAATCCACCTCTTTGGATAGTTTTCCTAAACACATTTCCAGAAAGTTAATTAGGGTAAGTGTTTGATCTAAAGAGTGTGAAGCTCAAAAACTCTTGGCATTTTGAGGTCAGGAAGATGATCAATTTCTTTTTGTATATCCTTTGCCAAGCTGTTCTCACTTTAATTTTTAAACTTGTGTGAAATTCAAAGAACACAGAGCCCTGTGTCATTTACACTTGGGCCATCATAAAAAGGCAGCTTTCTCAAAAAGAATATTGGCTGTTTTCCAGGCTGCCAGAAAGCTTTTTTAGGATCTTTTAAACCATTCTCCTTTAAGCCAAAAAGGGAAATTAAATTTGGCCAAGGGTGAATGGGCTGCCCAAGATATGAATTGCTTCTAACAGAGACAGAGTTCAAGGGAATCCTAAAGCTTCCCAATTTCAGGGAAGAAAAAAAGTAAATCCCACCTACTCCATTTATCACAGAAGAGACATTAAATAACCTGCAATATAGTGAGGAAAATTTTCTTCTCAGAGCCATTTTGATGCATTGTGCATTTTTTTACAGAAATCATTCAGACACTTTATGCCCCCTTACAGAGGAAAGGTGCCATCCGACAGGAACAATATGATGATACTTTCAAATTGCTCCCTCCGCTTAAAAACAAATAAATGATGCTTTGGATATGGCCTGGTGAGAATTTCAATCTTGAAAAATTATGAAATATTTCAAGTATGAAGTATAGAGAATAATTAATCAACACTCACAAAACACTCAGCTTTGCTGAATCTTAGCCTTCGGTCGTAATTGTTCAGATCTTTTTAAAAAACATAAAATACTTTAGATGTGGCTGTGTCCCACCCCTTTTCCTCTTGTCACAGAGGTAATATGTGCTCATTATGGTGTTGCTCATTCTCAGAAGTTTCCTTTTATATATTTATCAAGATACATACGTATCTCTACACATGTTTTAAAATACAGGTTTTATTATTATTCAGGAATGGTGAGGCCAACAGATCAGGACACAAATGATATTGAGGGGCGCCCGTGTGGCTCAGTCGGTTAAGCGTCTGCCTTCAGCTCAGGTCACGACCCCAGGGTCCTGGGATCCAGCACCCCTCACTGCTCCCCCCTGCTCAGCGTGGGGTCCGCTTCTCCCTCTCCCTCTGCCTGCCGCTCCCCTTGCTTGTGCTCTCTGCCAAATGAATAAATAAAAATCTTTAAAAAAATAAATAAATGATACTGAAAAGATACTCTGTTACACTCACAGCGTCCACACTGTGGAGGGGCACACTGGGAAGCACCAGGAGGGAGAAAACATGGCCAGAGCTCTTATTGTGGCTTCCGCGGAAGGAACGGATAAAACAGGGTAGGCAGGTTTAGGATCATCTACTTTAAATAATTTCCAAGAACTCTGGGGTGTAGAGGCTGCCCTGGGGTGATGAGGGCGGGGCCTTAGAGGGAGCGTAAGGGCTCCTAGAACGAGGTGTTTGGCCCTAAAGACTCTGGATCGGTTGGTATGCATATGAAAGGCACACTCAAAGGCCAGTTGTTTGCCAACTCTAGGAATTTGCTAGCCCTGGTAGGAGTAGGCCCTCCAGAGTCAGCAAAACCCCGAGATGTCAAAATTTCAAAAATACAGAAAAAGATACGATTAAATGCAAAAACATATTGTTTTAATTTGCATGTTAACCTTTATAAAAAATCACATACTGTACATATTGTATATATATGGCACCAACTTTTTCTCTCAACATTACACTTCGGAGATTTACCCTGAGTGCTGCATGCAGCCCTACTCAGTTCATTTCTTTTTACTGCTTTATCATTTGGCGCTGGGTCAATATACAACACTCTATTAATATTTATTCATTCTTTTGTTCATGGGCATTCATTTCCAGTTTTTTGCTATTATAAATTATGTTGCAATAATTAATCTTTTACCTATCTCCCGGTATGCATACGGCAGAGAGACATGGAATAGCTGAGTTCAAAGGCATTTCTATCTTTAACACATATCGCCAATGGGTACTCACAAGTACTTGTAGTAAATTACCCTTCCATCAAGAGTGTAGAAAAGGTCCTGTTTTTTCCACTGCCTCACCAGCAGTGTTATTGTGAAGTTTCCCTTCTAATGTTTGCCAATATGATGATGTGTAATTGTATCTCATTACTGTTTAAATTTGCATTTTCCTGATTACTAATGAAGTTGAGCATCTTTTCATGCTATTTGTTGTTGGCATTTCCTCTTATAGAAATTGCCTGTTCATATCTTTTGACAATGTTTTTACTGTGTTTTTTATTTTTATAATTTTGTAAAGTTCTTCATATTCTGGATGCTAACACTTTGTTAGTTTTATGTGTTACAGATATCTTTCCCCAGTCTATAGCTTATCTTCTCAATTTATGTATCTTTAACAGAAATATTAAGTTTAATAGAGTCAAATGTATCAACTTTTCAATTTCGGTGTGTAGTTTTTTTTGGGGTCCTTTTTAAAAGTATTCTGAACAGGGGGCACCAGGGTGGCTCACTCAGTTAAGCATCTGACTCTTGATCTTGGCTCAGCTCTTGATCTCAGGGTTGTGAGTTCAAGCCCCACAAAAAATAATAAAAATAAAAGTGTTTTGGAAAAAAAGTATTCTGAACAGAATGTTATATTTTATTTAAAAGTTTAAACTTTGGACTTTTCCCATTTAGATCTTTAGTAAGCCTGGAATTGAGGTTTTAATATGGTAGTAAGCAAAAGTGCTGTCTTTTTCTACAAGGATAATCAACAGTTTCAGCACCCCTTGTTGATTAATCCACATTTTCCTCCACTAATTTTTAATGCTACTCTTTCATTTGCCATTTCCTTTTGCTTATGATCTATTTCTGTGCCCTTTATTCTCTCCCACTGGCCTATTTCCTAATCCCTGTTGATACCACAGCATCTTAATCACCTTAGCTTTCTAAAAATTATGTTGCCCGGCATGCCAATTCCCCCAATCTTGTTTTACACCTTCAGAACTGTTCTGACAATTCTTTGAAACTTGCTCTTCCATAGCAATATTAATCAGCTAGTCAATTTCCATACACACATACCAGAACAAAAAAACTATTGCACCCCAGATGTGTCCTATGTTTAATTTACATATTAATGTGGATTAAAACTGATACCTTCACAATATTGAGACATCCCATTTATCAATGTGGCATTTCTGTTTGATTAGGGTTTTTTTTCATGGTTTTTTAAAATGTTTTTCAGTTAAGTATTTGATTATTCTCCATAAAACCCTGTCTTTTTTTTTTAGATCCTTTTATTGTGTAAGTTTTATGGCCATTATAATTGATATACTTTGAAATAAGCATACAAATTATTTTTGTGCACTAATTATACTGCCAGCTACCTTACTAGTCTTTCTTACTAGTTCTGCTACTGATCTGTTAGATTCAAGAAGAGTTCTTTGTTCGTGTAGACAATAACTTTACCTATAGATAATGACAATTTTTCATCAACAATACTGCTATCTTTTTTTTTTCTTCTCCTACTGTCTAGGCTAGTACATCTAGTACAACAATGAATGGAAGAGGTATTGGCAAACATCCTTGCCTCGTTCCTAAATTTAAACAGAATATATCTAATATTTCACCATTGAATGTGATTTTATCGCAGTGTTTGATAGATTTTTACCCCTTACAGATTGGAAATATTCCTCCCTTTCCTTGTTTGTCAAAAGTTTTTACCTGAGTAAACTTTTTTAAAAAAATGATTGATTGATTGATTGATTGATTTGACAGAGAGAGACACAGCGAGAGAGGGAACACAAGCAGGGGGAGAGGGAGAGGGAGAAGCAGGCTTCCCATGGAGCAGGGAGCCCCATGCGGGGCTCGATCCCAGGACCCGGGGATCATGACCTGAGCTGAAGGCAGACGCTTAATGACTGAGCCACCCAGGTGCCCCCGAGTAAACTTTTATTAAATATATTCTCTGTGCCTCTTTTAACTTCTCAATGTGGAAATCTTAAGAGAGTTTTCTAATATTTAGCAACCCTTGAATTCTAAGACAAACTCAAACTGGCAACAATATATTATTTAGCCTCTCTTGAGTACATATTGTCACTATATTATTTCAGCTTTTTCCATTTACATTAATAAGTGAGATTGGCCTAATCTTTCCACTCTTTTATTGTCACTGTCTGGTATTATTACTGATGTTATTCTAGCCACATAAAATAGGTTGGAGAGCATTCCCTCTTTGCTAGTTTCTGGAATAGTTTGTGTAAGATTGAGATTTTCTATTATTCTAAAAGGGCATAATTTACTTCTAAAATCCTATGATGCTGACCTTACTTTTGGGTGGATAGGTTTTTAAACTACCAACCCAATTTATTAACAGTTTTAGGTCTATTCAGTTTTTCTCTATCTTCATTAATCAATTTTGGTAAGTGTATATCTCTAGGGAAATTATTCATATTGTCTGATTTTTCAAATTTAATGTTTTAAAATGGTTCCTAGGGCTAATTTAAAGCCTGCTTATCTGAAAGAAACCATCAGCAAGATGAAAAGGCAACCTAAGTGGGAGATATTGGCAAATGATATATCCAATAAGGAGTAAATATCCAAAATATACTTCAAAACTTATATAACTCAACACCAAAAACCAAATAATCAAATTAAAAAATGGGCATAGGATGTGAATAGACTCTTTTCCGAAGACATATAGATGACCAGCAAACACATAAAAAGATGCTCAGCATCACTAAGCATCAGGGAAATGCAAATCGAAACCACAATAATATACCACCTCACACCTGTCCGAACAGCTAGAATCAAAAAGACAAGCAGTAACAAGTGCTGGGGAGGATGTGGAGGAAAGGGAACCCTTGTGCACTGTTGGTGAGAATGTAAACTGGTGCAGCCACTGTGGAAAATAGTATGGAGGTATATGTGTGTATATATGTGTATGCATGAATTCACATACACACATCACACACATGCACAGACACAATAGAGTATTACTCAGCCATAAAAAATGATGTGACTTCTGCCATTTGTGACAACATGGATGGACCTAGAGAGTATTACACTAAATAAGTCAGAGAAAGACAAACACCATATAATTTCACTTAAAAAACAAAACACATGAACAAACAAAAAAGTACAAACAGACCCATAAATACAGAGAACAAACTGATGGTTGCTAGAGAGGAAGGGAGTGGGGGATGGGAAAAATGAGTAAAGGAGAATAGGAGATACAGGCTTCCAGTTATGGAATGCTTAAGTCATGGGGAGGAAAGGTCCAATATAGGCAATACAGTCCGTGGTGCTGTACTAGCGTTTTATGGTGACAGATGGAAGCTACATTTGTGGTGTGTGTAGCAGAACATAGAGTTGTGGAATCACTATGTTGTACACCTGAAACTAATGCAGCATTATGTCAACAATACATCCAAAAAAACAAAACAAAAACTAACATCTTTACTCAAGCACCATTTTTCATGACTCATTTTTTTGTGGGTTTTTTTTTTTCTTGGTTGAAGTGAACAGATCTTTTATTCTATTGATCTTTCTTAAAAAATGGCTTTCTATTTTACTGATCTTCTCTATTATAATCTTTAATTTCTAGGCTTATTTTTATTATTTTTCCTCTATTCTCTTTAGGTTTCTTCTCTCAAGGCAGGGTTAAACTTTGAAATGTGTTTTAATCTGTTAGATTCTCATTTATTTTTATTTCTAAAATGAAAATTCACCAAAAATAATGCCTTAACCAATATTCCTGATTTAAAGGAAATCTGAACACAACTTTATCAGTTAATTAGAGCTTGTTCAGTAAAATCATAATGAATCAACTATCAAAAAGTTGCTGGTCAAAATAAACAGGTAAGTTGACTTTGCAACTAAGTGATAAATGATTTCCTTCAAGAAACATTCAGATAAATATGCTTTTCGAAAACAGTCATTTTTAGTGTTAAAGTTGTAAGTCAAAATTCTTGAAACTATTCTAATAAACCTTTCAATATTCTAAGAAAGCTCCTTACCCATGTTAACAATAAACTTATGAAGAAACTTAACCTTATAATAAATGAAACTAGTACAAACTTAAACTGTATCTATACATCGAGTTGTAATGTCTAGCTGAGCATTTATCTTCTCAAAACATCTCTATCAACAGTCCCTCATTTCCCCAATTTTCTTATTAAGTTAGTACGTAAAGTTCTGGCCAGAAATGGAGTAAATATTGACTTTATAGTTTTCTGTTTCCACTATGCTGTTGTTCCTTCACTAGTTTCCTGTGTTGGAAATGTAGCTTGTGACTTTTCCATCTTCCTTGTTTCCTTTTTGGGTATAATAATCTAAAGCTATTAATTTCTCTGTAGGTGGTGGTTTAACTGCATCCCATCAGTTTCGTGTTGTATTTTCACTACAGTTCAATTCCAAACAACTCCTAATTATGATGTAGTTTCTTCTTTGACCCATGTGTGACTTTGAGTGGGTTTTCTGTTTTGGTTTGATTTAGGTTTGACTTTCTAGATGCTTGTACATGTGTTATGGGGTGGGGGCTGTTAATTACTATCTCTCATAACTGATTTTTAAGTAATTTACATGCAGTATGTTAAACAAAATTATTTATTCTACACCAATTTACTTTGTGACCTAGTTCTTGGTCAGTACTTTTTCCAGTGTTCTTTATTGAATAGGTAAATTTTCCAAACATTATGAAAATCCACCTATTCAATAAGGCACACTAATTTTCCTGTTCACTATTCTTATGTTTTTTGTGCCTTCCTACTAGATTAAATTTTATTTCTCTGAAGGAATTCTTTTGCTAAAATTTCACTAATGACTAATTAAATTTGTCTAAAAGTGTCTTTATTTAACCCTCACATTTGAACGCTTGTTTCTGGATATAGGATTCTAAACTGGCAGTTATTTTCTCTAATAACTTTGAAGGTTTTTTACAAAGTTTTCTAATTATTTTTCTTTGAAGATAATATATCTTAAAATAGTTTCTTTTTTGGTTCCACAGTTTTAATTCACAGGTATCTGGCAATAGATTTATTTATTTTTGTTTCCCTTCCTAGGACTTGAGATTTCTAAATCTGAGGATTGATGTCTTTTATAAGTTATGGAAAATTTCCAGACATCATTTCACTAAAAATTGCCTGTCTTCCATTTTCTGCACCTTTTTTCTCCTAGAATGCATGAGATAGCACACAGAAATAAATCTTCTCATTTCATCTTCTGTATCTCAACTCACCCAACACCATAGCGTCAAAACACAAAGTGCCTGGTTACCAAGTCTAGAAACTGACTTCCACCCTGAATACTTTAGCTTCAGTTTACCCTCTTCGATTTCTGTTTGCCTTCACCATTCAGGGTTCCATCTGGTATTCAGTTGCTTTACTTTGGGCCCCCCGGGGATTTCTCATACTTTCTTCTAAGCTCAGCTATGCAATTAAAACAGTATGTGTTATGATTTATAGAAGACTTCTGGGTGATTTTTAGTGGAAATATCTTCAGGTTATCTAGTTTATAACATTTCAGGAAATGGAAGTCAAGACTATTCATCCTCAAAAAAAAAAAGATTTAATTATGTTAATAAGTTTGAAACAGTACAGGTATAGGTGTTGGAAATTTTAGAAAATGTGTCTGCTACTAGGGTTGAATCAAAAAGCACTATCTAGGGCGCCTGGGTGGCTCAGTTGGTTAAGCGACTGCCTTCGGCTCAGGTCATGATCCTGGAGTCCCGGGATCGAGTCCCACATCAGGCTCCCTGCTCAGCAGGGAGTCTGCTTCTCCCTCTGACCCAACTCCCTCTCATGTGCTCTCTCTCTCTCTCTCAAATAAATAAAAATCTTTAAAAAAAAAAAAAAAGCACTATCTAGTTGACTTATTATTTGCTTTTTCTCGTTTGTTTCATCATTCTTCTGTCTTGTGATAAATAGGAACAAAAGGAACTTTTCTATGTTAACTAAGATTAAATGAGTACCTTAACCTTGATTCTTTTCAGATGGGAGTTCTAGAAGTTGACACTCTTCCAGATACATTGCTTGCAATCCTAATTTAGATCCCTTTTTATTTAAATGGTTTCATATAGACTATGCTTTTAGTATGACCCGATGGTTTTAAGACCCAGGCTCAAATTTACCCGTTTCTTCCCACCTTCCTTTTATATATTTATGTACTTTGGGATCTTTCTCACTTCAATGTTTGCATAACATTTATAGTTTTTACATCAACTGTTTTCCGGTGATTCCAAGGTTTCTTGCTTTACCTTCCCACATATATAAACTCCTCCAGAGCAAAAACAGTACTTAAGATGCTCTCTCAGCCTTCTTCCCCATAGAGCTGGCCCACATGACAGCCAAAGGCAAAGTTAAAGAACTGTTTGCCTGAATAACTTTATCTGCAACAGGACTTTCACTCACACCAGTAAGTAGTAGGAAACTGAAGCAATTAAGGTTTACTCAACTATCCAAATCCTCAGTGTTTCATTATTTATTTCCTGCTGACACACCACCTTGTGGAAGGAAAGATTTAAGGTTGGAGGGGTTGGGAGGAGGAGTACATATGTATCAGCTACAAAGCAAGAGAAAGCCAAAGGAAGGAACAGTATTCCTGTTGTAGAGATTCCAAAAGCGCCACTTGTACGTCCTCAAGCTTAGAACTCTCAGGCGGATTAACATCCATTTAAGAAAAACTTTTTGAATACGTGCTACATACCAGTCAATGTTCCAGGGCATCTGGTATACCCTAGCAGACAAATTATACAAAAATTCCTGTCCTCACAGAGTGTGTATTCTAGTTATAGGTTAGAGATAAATAAATACATAAATAGATGAATAAATATAATATATAACATGTCGGAAGTGCTGTGAAGAAAAATCTGAGCAGGAAAGGGGGCCCAGAGGCTAAGTAGAGGAGATTGTCGTTTTAAACAGGACGGTTAGAAAAAGCATCACTAAGCAAGTGACATTTGAGCAAACAGCAGGCTGGAGGAGGAAGCCATGAGACTATCTGAGAGAGGAGTGCTCAAGGCAGAGAGAACTACAAATGCAGAAACACAGGCAAGAAGGAATCTGGCATGTCCAAGAACTAGCAAGAGAGTGCTGCAATAAGAACAAACGAAGCAAAGGGAAAACTGTCAAAATGGAGGGTAGAGGGTCCATGGAAAGGGAGAGCAGGAAGATCCTGGAGGGTCCTGTACGTCACTGTATACAATGTGGGTTTTTCCTGACTGAGATAAGGAGCCATTGAAAGAAACTTTGGGGTAGGATTAGACAAATATTTCAAGCAGAAGAAAATGGCAAAAACTGAAGGTGACTGAGATTAAGAGCAGAGTTTTTTTGATGAAATAAATTATGGTATGTTTGTATAGTGATGGGCAGGATCCAGTTAGAGAAGCAAAAATAGGTGAATAAAATGTACCTAAGAAAGGGGAAAATTGCTATAGTGGTTACCTCTACTAGAAGAGAGGAGGAGAGGTCTGATGTGGATTGGAGGAGCTGTTCTCAGCCAGGTCCAGAGTCCTGGTCACCCTTGGTAACGAAAGGGGGGCAGGGTGCAGATGGCTTAATGGCTGAAAGCCATGTGAGAGCATGAGCAAGTTCTCTTCTACTAGGTTCATTTTCTCCTTAAAATAGGAAGCAAGGTCAGCTAAGAATGACAATAAGGGAAGAGGTTTTGGGGGTTGGTGTAGAGAAAGAGAAGTGACCTCCCAGAAGGCCACAGGACGCAACATGGAGTACTGATGAGAGGGTTCATATTCCAACTCTGTCACCCATCACCCATCACCTGAGTGACCCTGGGCAAATCTATAAACTTCACTAAACCTGTTTCCTCTTATGCAAAATGAGGATCACCACTTTGTGGTAAAGATGAAGAGAGATCATATAAAAGCAATTGCTACTACTACTAAATGACTACCCTGAGTACATGTAGTACATGTTGGCTGTTGACTGCTATTATAGGTTAGGCACTCAATTATGTACCAGTGAAAGATCGTGATATTTTATGTCCACTCTCTTTTCAGGAGGTTTGTCCTCACCAAGCTTCAAGTCATCCCTAAAGGAGCATTTTCTGGATTTGGGGACCTGGAGAAAATGTATGTACCTGACAATGCTGTGAGTGCCTCAACCAGGTTGTGCCTCACATCACATCCAGTGTGATGCTCTGTGCTTAGAAGCCAGAGAACCTTCTGAACCTCCTCCCATTTTCTTTCCTAATAATGGGGACTCTTTCAGAGTGTGGCTGTTGAGATGAGCATATGGTCAATCTAAGCTACCCTCACTTTTTCTTCTCTAAGGTGTTGCTCCAAAGTAACTGTGAGCTGAATTTTTAAAAACCAAAGCCAATTTTCTCTGCTGATACTCATTCTTTTTCAGGGATATTGTTTATTATTTCTGATTAACTTTTCATTAACAGCAGGGCCTAACATTTGTGTTTGAGATTCTAGAGACTTCTCTTTCCCACGCCATACTGACAAGTGTTAATTGATATATCAACATTTAAAATCATTAGGGAAGTTTACAGCACTGAAGATTTCCTTTGAAAAGAGAAGACCCCTCTGCTAATGCAAACATTCACTCCTTACTGAACTAGTTTAATGTAGGGGTCTCCCCCAAACAGGCTTTTCTCAAAATGAGGCACAGCAGTAAAAAGCAGAATAAATTCCTCCATGTTTAAAATAACCCACTCTTCCTTTGAAGGCTCTTGATCCCATCTCCCGGGTCTTAAGGGCCGGGAAAATCTGTTCTTCACCACAGTGGCCACCAGAATTTAAACACCAATAAATATAGCAACAGATAGACGGATTACACAGAAGGGAATGATTTTTTTCATTGTAAGAAGAAAGCAACCCCCCAGGCTACATGCAGGTCTCTTTTTTAAAAGCGATTCCATTTTTCCTCTTGGTTCTTTCACCCCCATTTAAGAACACTCGCTGAAGTCTGCGGAAGCAAGAAAGAAATCCGTTAATGAGGGAAACATAAAGCAGAGAGAATGGCAATGTGTCTCAGCAATTATATCACCTGCTTAGAGGAGGGTGCTTAGAATCCTAGATTGGAGAGCTAGCTTTAATATAAACTTACTTTGTGACCTTGATTAAGTCACTGTATCTCTGGGGGCCTTGGTTTCCCCATTGGTGGGTTAAGGAAGAAGTTTTAAAAGAAGGAGATGCTTATGGGATCTCTAATTCCTAGGTGTAAGGATCCCCAGTTGGATGAGAGCCCAATTTAAAACCTGCAGTCTTCAGGATTTACCCTCTTGAGTACATTCAACACTTACAGGAATCGGGAGATGGGGCAGTCTTCGGAGCAGAGCTCACCAAGGGAAACAAGGAAGGGATAGAGTTGGAGAGCTTTCTGCTCAAGGTGTATTCCTGGACGGGTTAGCCATTGCCCTGCCTGGAATTGGCATGCACTAAAACTAGACTACCCGATATGCCTTGTCCCCGAGCAGCCCTATAATTGCACAGAGATTGTTCTAAAGGCAGGAATATGAGACACCACAAATAATCCACCTTAATCAAATTCAATCCAGGGGTGCCTGGGTGGCTCAGTCGTTAAGCGTCTGCCTTCGGCTCAGGTCCTGATCGCAGGGTCGTGGGATCTAGCCCCGCGTTGGGCTCCCTGCTCCGCCGGAAGCCTGCTTCTCCCTCTCCCTCCCCCCCGCTTGTGTTCCCTCTCTCAGTGTCTCTCTGTCAAATAAATAAATAAAATCTTTAAAAAAAAAATTCAGTCCAGCAGGTATGACTGACCCCTCATTGGGTGTTCAGCATCAGACGGGACCTTCCAATAGTATTATAAATCCCTAAGCTGAGCTGATATAGCTGTAATCCCAGAGACAGGGCAGCTGGCTCAAAAACATCTCAACTTCCTCAAACACAGCTTGCCCATTTCTACTGCATGTCTTTATTAATCAGCCTATACTGACACAGCAAGATGCCTAAAATAAAATTAAAGTGATCTCATTTCTTTTGAATGCTTTGTGTGTCCTAGGGCTTCAGAAACATTGCGTAGTAGAAGGGCTGGCACCAAACTGAACTCTGAACAGACTGTACTCTTCAGTCTCTATGCTCCCCTTCATCCATCGTCTCACCTTCTACTCTTGGTCAGAAATGAGTTCTCATCCCCTTTCTCATCTCCTTTCCTGATCTATCCGCTGTATTTCTGTTCTTCACCCAGTTTTTAGCCAGTTTCCTGAACTTATTAAGTATTGGCTTCCTCTTCAATATCTCTGTCTCCATGGACTGTAAAATTCCTCCGATTCTTTCTGCGCATGTGGCCAAGTTTTCCCTCTCCTCTTCCCTGCCGTCCCCACTCTTGTGAAAGAACAGGTGCATCCACTTCCCCTTGTCGTCTCCTTTCACGCACTCCTCAGCCAGCCCTCTTGCTACCGGACCACAAACTCCAGAACACCACATAATGACTCTATAAAAGGCCCCAATAATGATGGAACTGCCAGATCTCATGACTTCTACTTTGTGTTCTTAGTACGTAACTTACATGCAGGTTTTGATGTCACTGACTATTCCTGCCATTCTTCCAGATACTTCTGCCTCTTTTCACTTCAATGACACCACATCCTCCTGCCCGCTCTGCTAGGCTCCCAGACTACTCCATAGACAGTTCTTTCCATCTTTCTTAGAAATCTCTCTTTTGAGGTTATAATTCTTGTTTTGAAATGGAAAGACCCCTAAACATCTATACCTAATTAAACTACAAGTACCTCAAATGTAATATATCCAGATTAGTTCGTTGTCTTTATCCTTAAATTTCTCACCTTCCCATATTGCCCAGGGAATAACATTACCACCTGCCTAGACTCCCAAGCAGGAAAATTCAAAATCTCCCTTGACTTTTTATCCCTTAAACCCAGGTCCCTTTCCAGTCCTATTTACTCTTTCTCAAGAATATCTCTGGAATCCAGCCCTTCTTTCACCCCCACTGCTATTAGGTTCAAAGTCTCATCAACACTTAGCCTGTTACATGAGGCTGTCATGCCAGCCCCAATCTCCCTAGCTCCCTGCTGCCAGCCCCACACGGCTCAAACTCTCTTGCAGAAGAAACTGGAGGGACTCTTACCGCCATAAGCTTCAGTCTTAAGTGCCTGGCATAAAAACCAAAGCCCTTTATATTTCTACCATATGCACTGCATACCCCCACATTCTCACCAGGCAGGAGAAATTGCCACTTCTCAAGCATTATCATTACCAGACATCATATTTATTTAGAATGTGATGGCCGATTCTTTGGACAATGCCTGGCACAAAGAGGGATCAAAAAAAAAAAAAAAGTTACAGGTGAAGTAATTAATTAATTAGCCAATTAATTAACAAAATATACTTCCACACTGGGCTATGTAGATGCTGTCCCTCTGCCTAAAACTTCACTTGAAATTGGAAAAGAAATCCTGCTAGTCCTCCAGGGCCCAGATTAAATGTTTACTCCTCTAGCCTTTCCAGAACTTTCTCAGTGTTTCTAAACCATAATCTTGTGTCCATACTATCAATAGCACATTTATCAGACTGTATTAAGAATTTGCAGTTTTTCCAGGTCCCTTAATTGTTCTTTAAGGGCAAGATTAAGTGTAACTTTTTATTAAAGTACAACACCTAGTCCTGCTGTTTTTATCTCCATGCTATACCTCTAATCTGTCCACTTACCTCCTTCCCCAGCCACCGTAATCTTTCCCTAGCTAACTGCAACAGTTCTCGACTTGCGCTGCCCTATCCACCAGCATGCTCTGCCATTTACTACATGGCAACCAGGGTGATATTTTCTAAATTCCGATCTAATCATGTCACCTTCCACATCTGTCTTGCCGTATACACATACATGCCATGCCTTACCACTGCTCTCAACAAAGAAATGATAACCTCTCACAGTCTCGCCTTTGCTCTATTAGCCCTTTATCAACTCACAAAATGTACTGTGTTATCTGCCCACCATGAGCCTTGGTTGGTGCGTGCTGTTCCTCCTGACTAGAACATCTTTTCCACTCTGCACTTTTAATTTAGTTGGCTCCTACCCATCCTTCAGATTCCCATGCCACTGTCATTAGCCTAGAAAAGCCCTCCCTGACCTCTCCAACTAGGGCAAAACTCCCTACTACATACACTGTCCTATCACTAGTATCTCTGTGCTGACTTTCATTTTAGCAATATATGACACTTATTTATGTGATAATTTAGTTTCTAATTCCCCTATTGAACTGTCTAAGGACATGTTTGCTTTTGTCAGGATTGAATTCTTGGTGCCTTGTACACTAAATAACTGATAAATGCATGAATAAAAATGAATCAACAAATATAATTAGTTGGGAAAAGAAGAATATCCAGAAATAAAAATACTAAATAATATGAAGATAGTGATAAATAATGTAGGACGTGATAAGCATACGAACACTGGCTGAGAATCTACTATGATCTAGGTACTTACATAGTTCTAGTTCAAAATGTAATCCAGGACAAAAATGCACAAGATAAAAGTAAGTGATACAAACACTGTATTTGTTCGGACGCATTCTGTTGTGAGAAGCTAAAGAAAATAAACCTCAGATAGGCTTAAGGAAAGGCAGGAAATTTAATGGCTCATTTAACTTGATGGTCAGAGAGGACAAATGGCTTTAAAACAGCTCTATTCAGGCTCCATGTCCTTAGAACTTGGCCTCTCTCCCTCTCTCAGGTCTCCCTTACACTACGTTAGCTTCAGCCCTTCGCCCCAACCTGGTGACAAGACGCCAGCAGCAGTTCTGATTGCTCATCTCCTGGGTTCCATTCAGAAGCAAAGATTTGACCTTTTTTTATCCCCCCCTCCATCTCATAAGTGTCTTAAAATTTAGTATGACTCGATTAGATCACACAAGCATTCCTGGACCAACCACTACAACTAAGGGAAGGCAATGCTCAAAGTGAGCCATGGCCTGGGTAATGGGTTCCATACTCAGAGTTGAAAACACCCACCCCAAACATGGGCTTGGAGCGTGGGAGGGAGAGCTGCTAACAAACCCTGAGGCCACTGATGGAAAAAAGGTAGAGACTAGGGGCTGGTGGCTGGTCCAACAGCTAATGTTGAAAAAGAAAATAAGTCCGGTTCTCAACCCCGAGACAGGTCTCTGTGGCTTGGGTGGTTGAGGATGTGTTTGATTCTTCCCCCTTCCTCCTGTTAGAATGATTTAAAGAATCCGGTAACTCTGCCCAACCCATGCCCAATGATCCTTCTTTCATTAACCCAGCCCCTCTGCTTCTATAAGAAGTCACAAGGGAAAGGAGTCTTTCTGGGAAAAGGAGAGGCAGTTGCTTCTTCCTTAGAAATGAAATGATCACTGTTCACAACATAGCTTTACTCAGCATCACTATCTCAAACCTCCCTACTCTTCACTGCTTTGGGAATGGCTAGGGAAAAAGGAACAATTAAACTCTCTGCAATGTGAAGTGGCTTTGCAAAGTGCACTGTAAACTGTTTACATTGTCTTTAATTACTTCAGAGCCATATGTCAGCTTGGTATAAAGTGTGAAGATTACACTGAATGGGGTAGGGGGAGTAGGTGACAAGGTGGTGATTTATGGTAACCAGAAAAATTATGTATGGAAATGAGTGCAATTTAAAAACACGTCTACGTGCTATTATAACACTGGAGGGGGAAGAAAAGCCAGTTTATAACAAAATATCTTTGAAAATAGGAGCATGATGAATATGTAAATGAGGCCAATCAACATCAGCTGAGATATGGTATATGCAGATGAGACGGCAATGAGCCAAAATGTGAAATAGCTCCCAAGCCATAAATATGAACCATATAAAATTCATTTGAAATATTCATGATAACATAAGGACAAAAAATATAATCAAGTGATTTATTTACATATAAAAATGAGAACACTAGTCTAACACTTCAGCCTCCACCCCCAGATCACTGGGGAAAGAAAAGTTAACTTAGCAGAGGGACTTCTAGAAGAAGAAATTTATTAAATGAGAACTGGTGCAAGCACACTAAAAAAGTTGAGGATCCTTCGACTTCTCAGTTCTTTGGGCTCAAACACACATAAAAAGGAAACAGATCAGATAACCAAGACTATAATGCTAGAAATTTGGGCTCCAATCTGCTTTGCCTCCCTGAGCACCTCCTTGTTAGATAATGTAAGTCTATTCCTACCCCAAATTTCTGTGTTTCTGATTTAATAGGCAAATGAGCCTTGAGTCCCACTTAGTGAAATAAAGCAAGAGGTAGGCAGGCTGATGATGTGCCAGGCTCCTGGTTAACAACTGGAGGCCAGTGTTGGAGCAATTAGAGCCTGAATGGGAAGAGGGGATATGAATTGCTGGTCATGACAAGATAATGAAATTCAGTGGTTCTCATCTCAGATTGTACTTTAGAATCCCCCAGGGAGCTCTTAAAATAATCCACAGGCCTATCATTTCCAGGGATTTTTTTTCATTTGTCTAGGGTGGGGCCAGGCAGTGATCATTTTTTTAATGCTCTCTTGCTGATTCTAATGTACATCCACTGTTGAAGGCCCTAAGGTGGATGATATTTAAGTCTGATTCCAGTTTGTAAAGAACATAAACGTATTTAGTATGTCTCCATGGTGTGGCGGGAGAACAAAGGAGGGTGGTAGAGATAAGATCAAAGCAGCAGCTGGGGTGAGGTCATAGAGTACCTTAGAGGTTATGGGGACAAGTTTGGGTGTCATAGTTAATCATGGGAATTAAATGGGTTATTTTGAACAACCAAGTGAATGATTTGATTGTATTTGTTAAGTATCATTCACACACAGACTTTCATTAAGGATTTTTGTCTCTGTGTGTAGAGCTATTAGTCTAGACAACCCTAGGTATTGGTTGGGCTGTGGAGCAAATGGAAATCTCATACATATCTGGTTAAGAATGCAAGATGGTACAACCTGTTCGGAAGAGAGTTTGACAGTTTCTTTAATGTTATTTCCCCAAGAGAAATGAAAACATATGTCCACCCAAAGACTTGCTGGAGAATGTTCCTAACAGATTTATTCATAATAGCTCAAAACTGAGAACAACCCCAGACTCATCACCAGGTCAGGGGGTAAACAAACTGTGTTTTACCCATGTGACAGAATACTACTCCAAAATAAAAAGCAATCAACTGCTAATACAACAACATGGATGAATCTCAAAAGCATTATACCAAGTTAAAAAAAAAAAAAAAAAAAAGAAAGCCAGACCCAAAAGTATATATACCATATGATTCTATTTATATGAAACTCTAAAAGAGAAAATCTACTGTGGTGCCAGAAACCAGATCAGTAGTTGCCCAGGGCCAAGAGTGATAGTAGAGATTGTTTGGGAAGGGGAACAAGGAACTTTTTAGGCTGGTAGAGAAGTTCTGTATCTTGATTGTGGTGCTGTTACAAAATATATCCATTTATAAAAACTTGAACAGTTAAAATGAGTGCATATTATTATTTGTCAAAATTATACTTCAATAAAGTTGACTTTTAAAAAACAATTATTTAGTACCTATTTGGGGCCCGTTTTAAATACCACATCTCTGTTAATCTGCACTTTACAGACAGGGATACTAACATTCAGCAAGGTTAAGCAACTAAACAGCATCAGAAGGTCCTTCAGTGGTAAAGCTAGGATTTGAACCCAAGAGAGTCTGGTCCTTTCTGCTACATAAGGCTTCCTTTTTGGTGGCTTCTACCATTTTCCAGAATTATTCAACTAAAATTGAAAGAGTGACCAAGGGAAACATTATGGCTGTGAAAGCTTCCGTTGCTGTCATTTATGATTAGAAGAGAGAATTTGTATACCTAAGCACTTGGAACTTCCGTAAACCAGAACCCAGAGTCATTTTCTAAAGGGACACTCATAGAAGGGGACAAACCTCTTCTTGCAGCATTTTTTGCCTTCAACTTCCTGTGTGCCAACCCATTTCTAGGTAGAGCTCTTTCTGAGACTGGCTTAAGTCCAAGGGTTTACAAACTGAGCTGCCTGTTAAGTTGCAAATTAACTTAGTCAGCCCCTGGGAAATGTAAGATTAAGCCAATTAAGTTGTCATTATTGACCCAGGTCAAACATGAGTTAGTGTCTAGAAGGTGAAAGTCCTTGTCTCATTTCCTGTTCTCCATAAATATTCTGAAAATAAGTATTTTTGTTATATTTATTGCTTCAACCAAGAAATACAAGAAGCTGTTTTCTTGTCACATTTTGGGTTCATGTGGTTTTAGTAATCCCATTAAGTCTCCTTATTTCAACAGTTTCTAGGTGGGTCCTTAAAATAAACTCTGTAACATCTAATGGCTGTCCAGCTCAGAAAGAAAATAACTTATTTGCATCATATTTATATGCTTAGGTTTTTGCCTGTTTTGGATTTGCTTTGATTTCTTTATGTGTTGGGGGGACAGGAGAGGGGAAATGTAATAGGGGAAACAGAGTTCCTGAGATGTGGTGATTTTATGGATTCCCTCAACATGGTATTCATTTAACTCTCCACATCTCAGTCCCTTAGGCTTTATTCATAAAGATAGTGTAGGGTTTCCTTGCTGGAAGGGATTACTGGAAGAACATAGGTGAAAACCCCACTGTCTTAGTCTGTTTGGGCTGCTATAATAAAATATGACTGGATGGCTTAAATAACATTTATATCTCACAGTTCTGGAGGCTAGAAATCCAGGATCAGAGTGGCAACATGGGCAGTTCTAGTAAGAACCCACTTCTTGGCTTACAGACAACTGCCTTCTCCCTGTATCCACACATGGCCAAGACAGAGTGCTGGTCTCTTTATCCCATTGTATGGGCACCAACCCCATCATAAGAGCTCCACTCCCAAGACTTCATGCAATTACTTCCCAGAGTCCCCACTTCCAAGTACCACCACACTGAGGATTAGGACTTCAACATATAAATTTGAGTTGGGGATACAGAGAGAAAGACACAAACAGTTAGTCCACAGTACGCATTGTAAACTAGCAAGCTTATAGTAATAAAGATGTGTATTATAGATGCTCACTTGCTTGGGAAAGCACAGATATGCTGTCATTTACATATTCCACCTCTGAGATCCTCCACCCACTTGACACTCCAAGGCATTCATGGTCCTGGTGACCTCTGCTTGGCACCTTTCATGCAGCAGCTAAGATTTCCAGGTAGCAAGACTTGATGGAGGTTACTAAAACAAGGCTTTTCTGGCTTGCTGTCAAATACAATTTTCTTCTATTTCCTAATCAACAGCCAAGCAATATCATCTTCTCTATCTTTTAAGACTTCTGCTTCAGCCATGTTTGCCCTTCTGACCTTTCTTGACAAGGCAAGTTGTGGGAGGGAGTTGTGGGAGGGACTTTCAAATGCGTTATGTTTGTCAGTGCTCACAGATATACCAGAAAATAAACAGGGCTTTTTTTTAATCTCTCTGCCAGTAACTCAATGTTTGTGTCTACTCAGAGAAGATACAATTAAGGCAGCATAACACTCAAGTTAAAAACAGCCTCGTGGCTCTGCCTTGGTGACTCCTGCTAGGTTTTGTTTTGGTTTTTTTTTTTTAATAGAATGGTATTAAAATAAAAAGATGGGATCTAAATGCAAGCTCCAGTCGATGCACAAACTACTTATTTTTATTTCCTCATTTAGCCCATGCCCATCACAACCACATCCATCTGGACTGTTTATGACTTAATAAGATGCTTTAAACAGTAAAAGACTCAAATAGGATATGGACCCACTTGCCTGCCCACCCCCCAACAAATAAACTACCTGAATCTTACACTTCATAAACCTCTCCTGTGGTGCTCGGCTCCACCCTGGCCAGCCTACATGGAAATCAAATGATCAGAGATGTGTTTTTATAGTTCAGACCATTCCAGAAGTTAAACAGGCAGAGAGGCAGAGAGGAAAAGCATTAAGAGGGATAAATGCCAGAGGAGCCTAAATGAATAAAGTAGAAGTTAACCACCCCAGTGGGTCTGAGATTCTGAGAGAGTCTGGGCAGAGAGATAGCAATTGTTGATGCCAAGTGTTTTATAAACATGTAATTTGCACTTGGATGCGAGCGTGCTTTGAAAAGTTAAAAGTGCGTACAAATGCAAGGTACGAATAATAGAGACCATTTGCTCTGCTTCCCATTCATGGTATCTCAGCTCAGCTACACAATGACTTTCTTTCTTCTCATATTCTTTCAAAACACCAAGCACAGGGCTGGGCACAACTGAAAGACTCTAGCTCTTGAATTCTTTCCCAGCCTTTGAGAACATTTTTCCCCAAATAGGGTCTCAATCTTTTTTTTAATCCTTTTTTCTTTATTCTTCTTTCCCAGTAAAGATAAGGGCATCTGAAAAAAAGTAGTGCCATTGAAATTTAAAGAGTTAATGGATTGGAACTTCCAACACAATTTGCCTTTTTAAAAAAGACATGAAGTGGCTAATACCTATTTCAGAGGACTAAATTGCTAATGGTGAGATTTTAGTCAATGTGGCACATGTGCTTAGGGAGATTTGCTTTAGTACGTGAAAAAATCCTATCTAGATTGGTTTACTTATTTGGACTGCAAGGACCCATGTGTACATGAACTGAAATTTGAAGGAAGGATGAGCTTCCTGTAATCGAATTGACATAAATGCTTTCAGGACTCCATCTACTGAGGATGGGCTCCCTCCCTCACTCACTGACCAGAAGGAGAACCCAAGCTGGTTTTTTTTTTTCCTTCAGTGAATATTAAAAATTGAGGTGCCAATCTTCATGTATTTGTTACAAGTGTGCCCTTTTATACCTTCCTTTATATTGTTTTCCCTATTCCCTCTCATATGTACATATAACTTCACAGTCCAACCGAGTAAGACACTTTTAAGATAGGACTTTTCATTTAGTAAAGCAGACATTTGCTTTGGGGAACAGGATGGTGGCTTATTGTAGCACCAAGTTCTAGATGAAAAAAATCCTGGATAGAGAATAAGTTCCACACTAACTTCAAGGAAATGAAGCCAAATCAGGGATCAGTGTTTGGGCCTTTTTAAAGGGAAGAGATTTATAGACTTCAGTCAAGTACTCAAGACAAGTGCAGGCTGATGGATGACACCAGCTAATCCATCAAGTGATTTATCAGGGTTCAGAGAGTAAATGATTGTGAATTCCATCACTCCCTGAACACCAGTGAGGATGAGGCTTGTAGAGCTAATGAGCTTCCTCAAGCCAGGGACACCTCCTTCTGACTAGTCTGTGCACTGTTGTGTTTATTCTGTCCTATTTGAGAGCAACTCTGAGAAAGACCAAGCAAACTCAGAGAAGCATAATCCATCCATCAGTCAACAATTCCACAAATTCTTCTTGAACCACAGTATATGTGTTAATTACATGAGGGAGTGATTTGATGAAGCTTATGTGCCAGGCACTATTAGATGTTCTGGGCAATCAAGATGAAGATATACAGTACCTGCTCTCAAGGAGTTCCCATAGTGATCAACAACAATAATAGCTGTCACTTGTTGAGTGATTATTTTGCCATAAACTGAGATAAGGCACTTTACACGCATTAGCTTAATTATCATCCCAGTTTTACAGTGAGGAGATTGAAGCCAAGAAGGGTATGTGACTTGCCCAGCCTCACATATCTAACAAGTGATAGAGCTGGGACTTGAACCCAGGCATTCTGACTCCAATGCTCACACAGTAATCTATTATTCTATAACATCTATGAATACAACAAGGGTATTCCAGATCATATATGATACAGGAGAATGATAATCTTTCTAATGGAAAAGAGGAGGACACACACAAATTCACAGAGTTCTCATTTATTTTAATTGTGGTAGTAGCAGTAGTTTGAATATCTTTACATTTGTTACCTATTTTATAATTTCAAAATACCTCATATACATACAGCTCACTTAATCTCCCACACCAACTCTTCAGTGGCAACAGGGGCAAATATCTGTGCCCACCTCAGAGGGGAGAAAATGAAGTTCAGAGAAGTGTGGAGACTGGCGTAAGGTCAACAGCTATTAAGTCATGGAGGTGGGATTCTTCCCACTTCACATTCTCTGCACTTTATCCATATAATACTTTGTTTTTGCAATGCTGCCTCTCCTTTATTAAAGAGAAATTATATCTTAAGAGTCTTATGGTCACTTCAGTACAGGATAGTAAAAGTGTCCAAGTCACAAGAAAAAAGTAACCCTTATATTTCTGCCAAATACATACCTTCATATGCAGGTGTTTCTGCTCAGTGTTCCCATACTTCCCACTCAGTCCTGAGCACTTGGCAGTAGTAAAGAAGGATGCCCTAGAAGTGGACAGATATCTGATCCAAATAGTGAAAATCCAAGTGCAAAACTGACCTTTTCCATGCCAAAGAATCAATGCTCCAATTGGGTGTGTTATTAAAAATTAGCCCAAGCTATCTCATCAAAACATTATTTTTGATGGAAAATTTTTTAAGTCAGCTCCACTTATAGACTTGTTTTCTTCCTGTTTTTGCCTACTTCTCTCTGCTTCTCCTTAGAATCAACATTCTAGTAACATATAGACTCAACCAGAAATTCTCAGCTAAGGTATAGGATTTCATCTCTGCAAGAGAGGATTTTTTCTTTAACTAAATGCAATGCACATTTTATGAGCCCCTGCTAAGTATCTCCTACACCATAGCATCTGAGATCTTAATGTGCACAAATCCCTTGGAGATCTAATATGGAGAGTCTGACTAAAGTGGTCTGGGTAGAACCAGAGATTCTACAGTGCTAACCAGCTCCCAGGTAAGGCCAACGCTGCTGGTCCATGTTCCATATGGAATAACAAGATATAAAAAATACTAGTTCTGTGTAAGGCACTGTATGGTGGAGAATCCAAGAGAAATGGGCCACAGTACCTGCTCTAGTGTAATTGTTAATAAAATACACAGGACACAATTAGAGAAAAGCACAGAACAAAACGCCTAAACACATGCTCCATTGCTTTAACCAAAAGATAGATAATGGGACAAAGTTTTCTTACTCTGTCATTGTCAGATCACATTTAACAGGTAAAATAGTACTCAGTTTTTTAGTTTAGTCAATTATCAAAGTATTATCTCAATTTCTGAAAGCCCCTTTGTTGGTGCTCTGCAAACACAGCTAGACACTGAAAAATACAATTCTCACACAACTATTTCAGGAACAAACCCACCGTATGCTTCACCTAGGCAAACTGAGCCTAGGAGCACTCCTTCTTGTGACAGGAAATTTGCATCACAGGCAAAAAGTAGGGAACTAAATATAAACATTTATGTCCTGGCAGTATCAGTTGGGCAAAAGTCAGAGGGAAAAAGCAGGTCAAGTTAGCACCTAAGTTTTCACCCAGAAGAAACACAGCTGAGTTGTGAGTGGGGTGGGTTGGGGGAAGTGAGTTGGAAGAAAACAGTGATAATGCTGGAAGGAAACAAAGAAGGCTTCTTTTCTCCTTTTCCTCTCCAGCCAAGATGCAGAAACATTCCTGGTACAACCAAGGGGCTCATAGGAAACCTAGAGTAGAATGAATGCTGTGCTGGTCTTCATGAGTTCCAAGGGAGGAATGCCGCAGAGCTAATCACTGGACTGAGATTGCCATTTAATGCCCTTCCTCTACAAGCCATTCATCAAGTTTATAGCAGCAACAAGAGTTCATTACCATGTTCCTGTTTTGCACATTCTTGAACAAGGTTATGCCTCCAATTTTAAGTGTGGTGTATAAAAGAAATGAGGGAAGGTGGGAGGGTGAGAGGCTTCCTGGAGGGAACAGTAATAAACAGAATAGGTGCTCCTCACCAACTGGAAATAAGAATCTCCCCCACCTGCTTATGACTTTGTATAATCAGAAAGAACAACACATCACAAACTCTCAGCTTCGTTCCTACTAGCTTTCCTAAGCTCCTTTTATCAATCTATCCATCCATTCTTCTTTCAATCTTCCATAGGAGGACCTAAAGAAAAGATCAGATTTCGTTCTAACCTCAAGAAGTTTGTGATGTAGGGTTACAGAAATAAGAGGAATTCATGTGCAACAGAGGAAACAAACCAGGAGATAAGTTGCCTCTAAATGTTGCTGTCCAGACCCTGGGTGCTGAAAGCAGTTCAAATTGGTGGGAGTTAGACCAGTGTAGAGCAGAAAAGAAGCTTTTATGGAGACAGTAGGATTTCCATAATCAAAGGGGAGAGGGGAAAATGTTCTGAATGGCAGATATGAATGAAACAGATTCAAAGTCATACTGAGGATCTGAGGTCTCCCTAAAGAGGTCTGCAGGCTTCCGCAGTCCTTGTCCTCTGATCACATTATATACAATGGGCTCCTACTGAGCTCTGAAAGTTCCAATAGGAGAAGAAAAGAAGCTCCATGCACTGGGATAACTTCACCTGAATTCACCAGGATATTGACTTCTTTGATGTCCCATCCATGATCCTGTACACAAGATGCCAGGTGCTTGTCTATCAATGCCCTAATAGTGTAATGGTCTGTGTACAATAGACAAACTCAAATTACATTTTTTAAAACTGCTTAGTGTTACTGATTTGGAGGAGCCATTGTTAAGGAGGTCAGCTCTCCACAGAGTAGATGTCCCTAAGGCTGGGCTTATGTGGAACCAAAGGAAATGGGAGATTTATACATATCCTCTTATCTGACCCCAATTACATAGTCAAATTAAGACATATGCAAATTTCATTTCAGGGCCTTAATTGTCCAATTTCTCCATTTTCATAGATTGCATTCATGGAGTAAATAATAAATATATAGTGCTACTATATCCCAGTCAGAAGGACAGGTAGAATTGGCAAACCACACATGGGATAATATGGTATAACCTTTCTCCTAGCTCCAAGTAATTCTCCTTCCACAGAACAAAGTAAAATTCTTCAATGCTCTCCTGAACTTGGGCAGGAATGAAGTCAGAAAGGAAAATATTCTGCTCCTACCCAAAGAACAATAGCGTTTTCCTGATCTTGTCTGGGAAAAGTCAAGCAAATGCTCACTTTCTCAAGTCAAATTTTCCTCTATTATAGGAAGATGAGGTTTGGTATGCCTTTTTAAATGCTCTGAGATCTGATATATTCTGCCATTTTTCATAAATTGTTGTCTATGTCAGGGTAAGAAACAAGCTATGTCTGGTCAATGAGTCTATGGGTGATACAACACAATAGTGGGTCTCTGCTTCTTGGTAATCTTCTACTTAAACAACGCAAATGGCAGGATTTAACTAAACTAAATATGCCCCTTCCTCAGTATCTCCGTGTTTTTGGTACTAACCTGTTCCAGCTCCTCTCCCTGGAGTCCAGGGATGACCAACATTAAAGATCCATTTGGTTCTTTACAGTTTAATATGCCACATTTAAAGCCATAAGAAAAAGGAATTTGCCATCCCAATGTTCACTACTATATGATTAAAAGCAAAAACTATATCCTTTGAAAGGCTTCAAAAGATACAGTAACAAACACATATGTGAGTTTTGGGGCCATCCTATATACAGGAAAAAATAATGTTGATAGCAAAGAATTTTTCAGCTCTTTATCAAGAGCACTGATAAATTTTGACTCCCTCTTTGTCAAAGTGCCCCTAGCCTTTTTGAGATTTACCACACTGCTCTGATAATCCTATTTTGGGTTTCAGTGTTCTCAGCTCTTGTTCTATCGTTCCTTCTTTGGTATTCAAAAATCTCCTCATCTCCCTATTGACACCCTAATCTGGCCTGATTCTCAATGTAAATAATTCTTAAACACAGAGGTAAATGATCACCTTTAAGTCACAGGTTAAATGTCCCAGAATCAGGCCACTGGGCAAAATTTGAGAAGGTAAAGTTTCAAAAGCACCAGCTCTAGAGTCTACAGTATAAAACATGCTTGCCTTGCTAATGTCCCTGGAAATATTTCCAAAACCAATTGCTATGATATGGTGGGAAAGTGATTAATGTGCCTTAGGCCACTATCATTGCACCATTTCTCCAGCATGTTTTCTTCCTCTTCACTTCTTAAAAATGTCCCATGATTAGACAGGAAGAAAGCTCCCTTTTAGGTTGAGAAAGTCTACCCCCTTCCCTTCAAGCAAAGGTTAATCTCAAGGAAAAATACATTCCGTAGTCTAGAACTCCTCAGACCAGATTCTCTTTCAATTCTAGATTTTTTTTTCATTTTTTTAAATTTTATTATGTTATATCAATCACCATATATTACATCATTAGGTTTTGATGCAGTGTTCCATGACTCATTGTTTGCGTATAACACCCACTGCTCCATTCAGTACGTGCCCTCTTTAATACCCATCACGGGGCTAACCCATCCCCCCACCCCCCTCCCCTCTAAAACCCTCAGTTTGTTTCTCAGAGTCCATAGTCTCTCATGGTTCGTCTCCCCCTCCGATTTCCCCTCCCCTTCATTTTTCCCTTCCTGCTATCTTCTTTTTTTTTTTTTTTTAACATATAATGTATTATTTGTTTCAGAGGTACAGGTCTGTGATTCAACAGTCTTATACAATTCACAGCACTCACCATAGCACATCTTTCTCAGCATTTTGGGTCTTCTTTAGAATAATTGAGAAATTTAAAAAATAAAATAAAACCCTCTAAGGCCATCAATCCAAGATAATATGAGGAATGAAATAGTTTTTCATGAAGCTTGGACCTCTTTTAAAAGACATGCAAATCTCTAGAAAGGAGACAGGATCTCTGTTCTGCCCATCCTAATTACAATTTCCATTTTCCAGTGTAACAGGATTTCTGCATGGCAGGAGGAGCTCCCTGACATGTCACCTTCAGAAGGTGGACTAAGCAAAAAGGCATGCTGTCTCTTCAGAAACAGCAAAGGCGTGCTCACTGTAGCATGTAAACATTTTATACTGAGTGAATTTCATTTCTATCCATACTCATCACAAATGAGCATCACCAAAATGCTCAAATACATATTCATGGTGTGCCTTTCAAATGCATTGTATGGAAAAAAATCAGAGCTAAGCATGAGGCACAGATCTGTTTCATTTAATTAGAGTTTCAGAGAAGCCTAAATAAAAATGTCTATATCTCCTTAAGTGTTCTGTTTTTACATGAGTATAGCTGTCTTGCATTGTCAGTGGTTTGAATTGAAAATGATTCCAAATGCAACACCTTTAAACCCTGAGTGTTTGACTCAGGTAATATTATCACAGACAATGAAAGAAACCATTTTGCCCATTCCTCTTCTGAATTTTATACCAGTATCCACTTTTCCTTTATAGTAAATCAGGGTGAGAGATTATTCCCTCTGTCTCAGTGGCAGAGCCCTAACTTAATGCCATGTTAGGAAACCTTCATTGCTCTCAGCACATCCCCTGAGTGTGTTCACTCCTTATTTTGATTTGCAACTTTTTACTTTCACATCCCTTGTAGCATCTCTCCCCAGCCCAACCATCCAACTTTGTTACTTCTCACCTCCAAAGACCCTCCCTGACAGCCAGGCTAGGCTCCTCAGGTCCCGGTTCCATGCTACTCCCTTCCTTACATTCCCGTTTCTACTGTTGTCCAGTCTTCAGTGTTATCACTGCTCTCTCCATATTTATGTAACCATGTAGTGTGCACTCCTTCTGTCAGCATTTATTTACTGAGCACCTACAGTGTGCTGACCCTGGAAAGACAATATTGGCCAAACAGACAAAGATCCTTGCCTTTGAGGAGTTCAGATTCTTGGAGCAGGAGATAGACAATGGACAATATACTTCTTAAAAATCATGTAACTAGGTGAAGGGGATTAAGGAGTGCACTTAATATGATGAGCACTGGGTGATATATGGAATTATTGTACTGCTATATTATATACCTGAAACTAATATTACACTGTGTCTTAACTAACTGGACTTTAAAACTTTTTAAATATCAAGTTACTTACATAGAGAGTAAGATAAATTCTGAGAGATGGCAGGGGAGAAAAATTACAGCAGGGTAAGCAGGATCAGGAGGGCCTCTTCTAAGACTTACTGCCCTGGTCTGAGGTACAGCAGTCTACAAGATACTCAACTTCCATATTGGTTTTAGCATAACATAATATCTTTACGGTCACCTTTGCAACACTTCTCTGGGCTTATTCCTAAAATAAACCTAACTGCAACTGAATAGGAAAAACAAAGTTGGCAACAACTGTTTCTCAAGTAGCTTCTCAAATGCGACATATATTGTTTCAAAGGCTCTGTGTACTTACATACTGTCTGCCTTCTTTTGGCAACCTATACAATCACTCATGCTGTGTAACCAGGAATGCCGTCCATGATGGAAATGGTTTCGTGTTTTTTTTTTTAAGATTTTTTTTTATTTATTTATTTGAGAGAGAGAGAGAATGAGAGATAGAGAGCACGAGAGGGAAGAGGGTCAGAGGGAGAAGCAGACTCCCCGCTGAGCAGGGAGCCCGATGCGGGACTCGATCCCGGGACTCCAGGATCATGACCTGAGCCGAAGGCAGTCGCCCAACCAACTGAGCCACCCAGGCACCCCGGAAATGGTTTCGTTTTTGTTTTGAGTAATTAAGATAGAAATTTTTATGGTTATAAAAGTATAATGCAGGCTTGCTATTGGAAAAAAAAACCATTAGACAATGCAGAAAGTTAAAAAGAACAATGATTTTACATATTTCTACAATGATATACCCACTGTTAACATTTTGGTGGACAGCCTTCCACAATTTTTTCTCTGCTGACACGCATTTTTTAAAAATTAAAATGAGATGGGACGGCTGGGTGGTTCAGTCAGTTAAGTGCCTGCCTTCGGCTCAGGTCATGATCCCAGCATCCTGGAATCAAGCCCCACATCGGGCTCCCTGCTCACTGGGAAGACTGCTTCTCCCTCTGCCTGCCTCTTTCTCTCTCTCTCTGACAAATAAATAAAATCTTAAAATAAAATTAAAATGAGATATTACACAAGCTCTTTTGTAACCTACTTTTTTTTATATATAACTGTACGCTGACAAAGGGTTTCAGAAGATACTGATGGTTGATATGCTGTCTTTATCAATGGATGTTAACTATCATTAGAGGAAAGCCAATATAAAAGATGTCAGGTCTTTAGAATATAAGCCTGGCAACACACAAAAAGGCAGTTTTGGACTCCTTCAAAAAATGACCGGAAAATAACAATGTAAATGTTCCCCCTAGAAGCACGTGTACCTGCATCCTGGTTTCTCAATCTATTGACTGTAGCGATATATACAATTGTACTTGCTACAAAAGAATAACTTAGAAAATTTGTCAATCTGGGTCTATGCATGTGTTGAAACTGCTTTCATTTACAACTATTATATAAGTACACACACACACACGGTTAAATTAAAATAGACTTGTAAGCTATGAGCTATGATTTATAACATTTACTGTGAGCTATGAGAAGACATTCAGCATCCAACGCATACAAACATATGTGCACACGCAATAATAAAACCTTTCCTGTTAGTGCGTGAAAAGTCACCATACAATTTCTTTAGTCTCCCTTTTTTCCTCTCTACTGTTCTGGAAGTTTAATGTTCTATTCATATTATTTTATTGTTGCTTTACATTTTTAAAACATTTATCAACCCCCCAAATTAATCAGCATCATGTTGCTCTACCTGAACACAAGAACCTCCAATGCTTTAACTCTGATCTCCTCCTTGCAATTTTCCGTCATTTTGGTCTAGCACTTTTTTAAAAATACCTCCCAATTAGCATTCTTTCTAATTGAATTCTTCAGTATTACTATCATTTTTGCCAAGGATTTTGTTCTTAAACTCTGTTCCTTCTGGGTTCCATTTTCTTCTTGTTGATGAAAATTGTTTAAATGTTCTTCACATTTAAGGATGATAAGCTCTCGGGGCACCTGGTGGCTCAGATGGTTAAGCGGCTGCCTTCAGCTCAGATCATGATCCCAGGGTCCTGGGATCGAGCCCCACATCGGGCTCCTGGCTCAGCGGGGAGCCTGCTTCTCCCTCTCTCTCCCTGCTCATGCTCTCTCTCTCTATCTCTGTGTCTCAAATGAATAAAAAAAAAATCTTAAAAAAAAAAAGGATGATAAGCTCTCTTCACTCTTTGTATATCTGAAAAAGTCCTCTCTGCCCTCTCCTGAACTCTTTATAGTCTAGGTGAACTTATAAGCCTGGGTTGACCAGAATTTCCACTCAGCTATATTTACTCTATTATCTTCTATTGTGTATTGTTGCTTCTGTTAAGTCTGCTGTCAGTCTAATTTCTGGTAATCTGATAAGTTTTAAGTTATTCTTTGTCTATAGTTTCACTGTTGGGTATGGATTTTTATTATTTTTTTATACCTGTGACTCAGTTGTTTCCTCAATCTAAGGTGGTCTTTTCTCAACTCTGGAAAAGCTTTTATTGTCATCTCTAACCTCTTGATCATTCTTCCTTCTTCATTCTTCATCATCCTTCTGGATCTCCTATTAGATCTATGTTGGAACTTAGACAATCTTCAATGTCTCTTCACTTAGCATCCCTGTTTCCAACTTTTTGTCTGTGACCTACATTCTGAATGACTGCCTCATCTCATGAATTGTCCAATTCATTCCCTTTGTTTTTCAATATATCTAGTCCGTTACTCAATCCATCTACTGACTGTATGTTCTTTTCATTAGTTCTTTTTAAAACTCTGTCCTTTTACACACTCTCCTGTTACCTTATGACTTCTAAACCTTTATCTCTGAACACTTCAAATATGCTTCTTTTTAAATCTCTTACAGTCTTATTTTAATCCTTAGTCATTGAGGTATAAATATTCTCTCTAGCGTGTTCTTTGTATGATTTATAACATTTACTCTCAGCCCATCTTAGAAGGGATGAGGTGTGCTCAGTTGGAGCCCCATGCTCTAGATATAGAAACACCTGAACACACAGTTTCTCATTTGCTGCTGTCAAGCATTCTCATTTTCTCCAGTTTTGTTATGATCTTCCTATTAATTTTTTGGCTTGAGCTCACTGTACACAGTGGATAGTATGAATTTTCATTCACACAATCATATATCACTGGCCTGGTGTTAAATACTTGCAGGTGACTACTTCTACCCAGGGCTTAAGCGGCTTCTTTGATGATTTCCTTAGCCACAAAGTGGAATTTTAGAGTCCCCATTTTTCTAATATGCACTTTCCCTAACTTGACTTTATGCAGATAATTCAGCTCTAGCTCCTCTCAAAAATAAATCTGCAATTTGGGCTCATCTTCCCAAGTGGGTTTTGAAGCTCCAAGACCCAGCCATTAAGCTAATTAGAACTTTTCCTTGGTCCCTTGGCACCCCTGTACATTGACCCTTTTGACCAGGTTAGGAGGTGGAGTAACTTTGTTTCTAAATTAGCTGTTTTGTGAATGTTTATCTAATATTCCTATGTGTTTGAAGGAAAGAAGCCTCCTCTCCAATTTCCCTAATAGCCAGAACTCCCAACATCACTCTTCCATTCTTTTTTTTTTTTAAGGTTTTATTTATTTGACAGAGAGAGCACAAGCAGAGGGAGAGAGAGGGAGAAGCAGGCTCCCTGCTGAGCAAGGAGCCCGATGTGGGACTCGATCCCAGGACCCTGGGATCATGACCCGGGCTGAAGGCAGCCGCTTAACCGACTGAGCCACCCAGGTGTCCCATCTTCCATTCTTTATAATAGTCCATCACCCTCTCCTAGCTCTCCTTTGAAAACAGGAAGAGGTCAGAGGGAGGTAACCAACATCTTAATGGAAGATTTAGTTTAGATTACCTTCTGCCTTGACAAACTGGGTCTTATCCCATATAAACAATATCTAAACATCAAATGCATTTAACACCAAAAACTGAAGAAGTTAAATTCTGTCATTCACATGTGCAAATAGCTGAGAATTTAAAACAAAGAAAAGGTAAGTATCTTGAAACTATGGGATGATAAGATGGGTTGGGATAATTGATCTAAGAGTGGTAGTTAAGTCCACTCACAAACTGGGTGATTCATACCACCATAGCAAATCTAAGGCCAGGTAATATTATGACTGCTTTAGTTTTATACTTTGCCTTTAAAAAATGTAGTTAACTTTTCAAAGCACTTTTCTATCTACCATTGATTTATCCATTCAACATATGTTGCTAAGTTGATCCTCACATCTTAGAAAAGTGATAAATAGGTATTAACATCTTCACATAAATCATGAACACTTGGACCCCATTTACATTAGTAGCCAATGGGCCAACAGCTAGTTTGTAGGAAACTTAGTTTAAACATAGTTCTTTCTAACTCCTGATCCATTGCCCTGTCTAGCAGATAGCATTAAACTGGCTTTACTGGTTTACAGAAAGGTACTATTTGAGAAAAGTTGATTCATAGATTGGATAGAGGAGTATCTGGTTGCTCCCCTTCTAAGTTTGACTTTCAGGTTGGTTCCATCCTTCCCCATTCCCCAGCAGCACCAAGCGCATTCCAGCTTTCCCTTCCACTATCTCTAAGCAGGTTACATTTATGAGGCCTTTGTGTTTCAGGACAAGTATTAGCAAGAATCATTCTTTAGACTCCCCAAACCATAAGAGAATACAGAGTTCAAGTGTTTAACCAGCTTTTGAGAAACTGAGGTACCAAAATAAAATAATATTGAACTGATGACTGGCAGCAACAATCCTTAGCAAGAGAGTCTATCAAGCCTTTTTGAGTAAATCTTTGGGGGGCATTCAAAGCTTCAACATGTTTAAGTTTAGGGGAGAGACTAAATATACAAATAAAGACCAGAAAGGATGAGTAGAGATGATGAAACACAGATCAAGGACAATAAATTCTTTGACGATAATAAATTTCAGACCCCTGAAGAAGGAAATAATTTTTTTGAGAGCAAAATATCCGCCACTCTTTCTTTCATGACAATTTCTAGATATAGTTCTGGTAGAAAATATGAAGAGTAATTAACCTTGTTGAAAGTCCATTTAATATAAATGGGAAAAGAGGTTGGTTAACGTCCACAGAAGAGAATCTTAAGTGTATGGTAACTTACTTACCTCTGCAATCTATCATATATAATATCTACCTGTCTGCATTGACTGTGGGTGGCGGGATGAGATTGAAAATGGGAGGAAAAGAAGTGTTGCTCAAGTTTTAAAATTAAAGCTACATGCTTGAACATGTGGTGATGTTCACCTTAAACAGAACGTATCAAGTTCTACATCTTGTGATCTAAAAAATATCTAAAACCCTATTTGCTCAGTGATCTCTCCTACTGGCCTGCCAGAGTGCTTGAAATTCCCATCTTACTCGTGGTTTAAAAATTGCAATCTTTTATTCAAAGGCAAAGCTGATGCCTGGAAATATAAACCACCAGCACCCATGTAAGTCTTGAGCAGTCACCCTCTTGTGGTATTAGATTCCCTAGAAAGTTGAAATAAATGATCTCTTAGATCTCCCCTTTCATTGGGAAATTCTGTAGTTCTCTAATTCTCCAATATATTAAGCTCATATGCATATAAGTTTTGATAGAGGACTAGGAATCAGGGTAAATTCATAGTCTTAAATCCCACTTGGGATAAGTGGGGCCAAGGGGTGGTTAAAGCCAACATAGGCATCACTACGAAATTCTTTATGATCCAAAATGCTTTCCTAGTGACACTCCCAAAGGAGTTACACCGCACAGCTTTGCACCTTGGACGGGCATGATGTTAATGTATATAAAGTGCTCCTTGTCCCTGGTCCCTTCTGTCACTGGTAAATACCCTTTGAAAGTGAAAGGCAGTGTGAAATCAAAGAAAGCCCTTAAGAAGACTATGCCAACAGGAGCAAGTTGCATATAAGAAACTCCTTAGGACACCATTAGTATTTCTGCCCTCTCTCCCCTCTCCTACAATCCTGTGATTTGTCTTTCCAGCAGCATATGAGAATACAGTTTCTCTTTAATATAGCCACCCCATGTTCTAAAAGAACAATGCTTTGCATAAAATATAAAGCCTATAAAGACCAGTATTAATGCTTGAAGACACTGAAAACATGTGGAATGTCACAGCGAATAACTACCTGTATAAGTAAAAGAAGTACCCCACCAGCAGTTTTAGGGGAGGGGTCCTGGAGGGGGTCATCCCCACAAAATAGAATTTTAAATTAATACAGCTTCTCACATTCATCCCTCATGCCTAAATTCTACCTCCCAGCACCATATTATAAGTTAAATATTACTCTCTATTTCTCCGGGGGAGAGAAATGCTGGGTGTATAGTAATAGCTTGGGGGCCAATTTATCAAGTTGGTTATGAATTTTATCTCTAACACTAAGGAGAAAAATCATAATGGAAAGGAGGAAAAAGAGTACAGAATGAAGCAGGGAGTGCGGGTATCCTCAAAGAAAAATAATAGTAATAACAGTAGTGATAATCATTCGCCTCATTTCAAAAACATGGTTATGTGTTTAATGCTTTACTGTTTAACAAATGCTTTCACCGATATCACTTAATTTTGATTTTGGTGATATGAAGTAGATGAGAGAATTGTTTACTCACTTCACACATTAAGATTTGTAAAGAATCTGTCCCAGGTCACATCACTGTAACAAAGTGGGAACCTGAAATTAGATACTAGCTGTCAATCCTGCGGGCACTGTTTTGTTCTAAAGATGTCTCAAGGGGCACCTGCATGGTTCAGTTGGTTAAGTGTCCGACTCTTGGTTTTGGCTCAGTTCTTGATCTCAGCATCACGAGATTGAGCCCCATGTCAGGCTCCTGGCTCGGTGGGGAGTCTGCTTGAGATTCTCTCTCTCTTCCTCACCCTCTTCCCCCCACAATCCACCCCCTGCCACACTCTCTCTCTATAAATAAATAAATACAGGGAAGCCTGGGTGGCTTGGTCATTAAGCATCTGCCTTCAGCTCAGGTCATGATCCTGGGGTCCTGGGATCGAGCCCCATGTCAGGCTCCTTGCACAGCAGGGAGCCTGCTTCTCCCTCTCCCTCTGCTCCTCCCCCACTTGTGCTCACTCTCTCCCTGTGTGTCTCTCTGTCAAATAAATAAATAAAGTCTTTAAAATAAATAACTAAAATAAAATAAATATATCTTTAAAAAAATAAAGATGTCTCAAGGGCCACAGAGACTGTTGTAGGAGACATATTTGGGGATGCTAACCACAGGTTTAGTGGGTCAGCTGTCCTTAAATACTCAGGATCTTGCTGGCATCAGGCAATGCTCTAATAGTCTGAAAACATGAGGCTTCATCTTGGCCGCTCTCAGGGGCCCCTGCTCGCATCCTCTCCCATCTTAGAACTGGCTTCCTCCCATTCAGTTCTCAGGCAGAAAACAAGTAGAAAGGGTAGTGGAGGGGGAAAGGGAGTGTCAGGCAGAGAGTTAGTCCAAGTCTGCTCCTGGACATTAAACATTTGAGCACTCTAGACTTTGGGTCTTGTCTCCTCAACACAAAATCTCCCAGAGAGTATGACTTTATGTTTGCTTTCCACTATGTTGCCTTGTGTTTGAGCTGCACCTACAATTTAGTCACTAGAAAAATGACCTCATTTCATCTTTTCCTTGACTGGGTGAGGACCCGGAGCTCATTTTTCACCACCTTCTATGAAATCATGGTAAGTCACAAATCTGATTTAAGGGAATCCAGAAAGGCCCAAAGCCTCCAAAAGTACTTCAGCTATGTGCTCCATTGTGCCCAAAATTACTTGAGCTATGTGTTCCACTGTGCCCCAAAATACTTCCGCTATGTGCTCCATTGTCCCCCGTGTTCATCTTGATCTGGTTACATCTTTGCTCCCTGCTAAAATGTAATGCCCTCCCCCTCAATCAAGACTGTCATCAGTTTTCAGAGACACTTTGGTGTGAATGAGTGTTTCTTCTTTAAAGCACAGACTAATACAGGGTGTGGGAGAGACAGGAAGTCACTGACACAGGTCCAGATGATGCAAGGTGCAAGGCCAGCTTCACTTCCTACGATGCCTGGAGCCAAGCTCTGCTCCCATGAGCCACTAAGCAAACTTGGTTGTGGACCATACCATTTCCTCTCAAATATCCTCATTCCCTATCTGAGCTGAAAAGAGCTCCCCTGTGTTTGCCTCTTTGTTAACACCCCCCTTCAGCTACTCTTTATCCTCCCTTTCAAGTTGGTGATTTTCAATCTTTAGTTCTCTTAAGTTTTGGGAACTAGAAGAAAAAACCACAAGTGAACATCTCATTGCCTCCGTTCCCCAGTTCTTGTTGGCAGATTATAAACTGTTGCCTCTGTAAGACATCTCTTTAGGTTACAGAGGCAGCAAGCAATAAAGGACTCACTCTCAACCCTAGGGAGAGATTTTCCAATATTTTTCTCATTTCTTCATTGTCCCTGCACCTCCCAGTTCTCTTTAAATACATGGAGCATATTCTGTCACTGACCTTGTCTGATCATACTGATCGTCAGCAATTGCAGTCTAATTGAAAAGGAAGTTGCTATGGTAATTCTTGTGTCTTATGCCTTACATTTAAAGACATAATGATCCTAAAAAGGGGGAAATTGCTTGTGGTTGGTGAAAGAGAAAAATATATACAAATTGTGCAACTAATATATTCAAATGAATTCTGAAATCTCAAACAGGATTAGACGTAATAAATTGGTCCTAGAATTTCTATCAAAAGTACATTTGGTCAGAATTTTTTTGTTTTTTTTTTTTTAAAGATTTTGTTTATTTATTTGACATTGAGAGAGACACAGTGAGAGAGGGAACACAAGCAGGGGGAGTGGGAGAGGGAGAAGCAGGCTTCCCACTGAGCAGGGAGCTCGATGTGGGGCTCAATCCCAGGACCCCAGGATCATAACCTGAGCTGAAGGCAGACGCTTAACGACTGAGCCAGCCAGGTGCCCCTTGGTCAGAATGTTTTTCCTTTTCTCCAAATACTTATATTTTTAGGGGGGGGGGGAAGTATCATGGATGAGCAGGAAGGAGGTGACTATTCATAGCTAAACATGAGGTTTGAGATCATTAGCACAAAGATACCACATTGTAAGCTTAAAAGAACATCAGATGGGAGTAGGCAGTCCCAGGTTCTACTTCTCTAACTTGGTGTATGGCCTTAGGTAAATCACCAAACCTTTCTGTACTTTCTCATTCTTCCCTCCTAAACAAGATAACAGCTTTTGCTTCTTTTACCACTTTACTCAATCAACAGTCACTTCTTCAACAGGAAGCCCTGCAATCAGTTGCACTGAAGACATTACAATTTCCTATTAGATTAGAAGCTCCCTGAAGGCAGAAACTGTATTCTCTTAAATATGTCTGAAGAAGACAACTGAAGAGGAATTTGAGATTTGATGCCAAAAATACTAAAGCATTGTTAATGCCTAGTCCCTTCAGCTCAATAGACTTGAAACTCCTGTGTGACGTGATAGGTTCAGTATTATTGAGAGTGTGACAGTGGCCACAGATCCAGCCCGTGGGAGCCTACAGACAGAAGCACAGCCAGCCTGACTACAAGTACAGCAATGATAAAATACTCTGATAAAGACACAAGGAGTGTGCTAGGGAATCTGAGAGGAAAGCAAATGTCTTAATTCCAAGGATTAGAGAAGGCTTCCTTAGAGAAAACTATAAAGGTTGCCCTGAAAATTGATGAGTTTCCTTCCTGCTCTGATACTTAGGTGTGAGGGGTAAAGTTTACTTTAATCAATGTAAGACAAAGGATCTCAAGTCTTGCAGATGTCATCTGTCCAATCAGCACACATTTGTGGAGTGCTGGCTGGGTGTAGAGGTGACAAATTATGAATATAACAAAGCCGTTGGCCTCAAGGAATTTATAGTCACTAGACTAGACTCCAGAGCAAAATAATAATAAATACCATTTCTTTAACACCTACTAAGCTTTAGGTACTTAACATGTAATTATTTAGTATTTACGCCTCACAAAGTTCTGCAGGGTAAATAATATTGTCCTCATTTCAGATATAAAGAAACTGAGCCTCAGAGAATTTAAGTAACTTTGCCAGCTTCACCCAGCTTGGATGAGTCTATGAGTACTTGTATGCGTCTACAATACCAGCTCTGTTGCCTAGTTCCTAACATAGATATCCCCTTTTCCTGGTTAGCCTTGACTCAGTTTCTACAGTCCCAGCAAAAAGCTTAAGTGGATGAATGAAAATGCACTCTATCATCATGAAGAACATCTTCACCTACACCAGTTCAGTTATTAATCACCAAGTAAATACAGCTTCTTGTTCCTTTGTTACTCTATCCGTTTGAGGAAGAAAGGAGAAGATGCATGTGTAGGACTTGAAAATCTAGTAAATGTAGAAGATAACTACTCAAGGGCCTTCCTTCCTTTGCTGATACTCTGAGATTCTCCTTTCAGGTGTGTTACAAAGCAAAAAACATACCCTAAAAGAGGTCTTCCTAACAAGATCTTTGTTACTTGAAATTATGTTAGTAAAGGACAAATGTGCATTTCACAAATTACACACATGCACTGGAGTACAGAAGTTCCCCCCAGAAGCTGCTAAAGGGAGGAAGGAAATATGGATTCTTTTCTTCTGCCCCACAGCCAACACCCTACACTTCAAGAGGGATAATCCCACCATTATTTGTTTTGCCTCTCTCTAAGCTTTTGTTTAAACAAAGGTTTCCAGGGCCTGAATATCTACTGAACTGGATTGATGATTCCCAAAATGTTGGGTGTCCTTAACAGGCTAAATCAGACTCATGTCGAAAGACAGTCCACTCCCCTCCTCACTTACTTTTTTTTTATTTTATTATGTTATGTCAACCCCCATACATGACATCATTAGTTTTTGATGTAGTGTTCTATGATTCATTGTTTGCGTATAACACCCAGTGCTCTACGCAGAACGTGCCCTCTTTAATACCCATCGCCAGGCTAACCCATCCCCCCATCCTCCTCACTTTCTAAAACAAGGGCATTTTTCTCCAGGCAGTGAGAAAGTCTCATAACATAGAATCTCTTTCAAGACTTTCTTCCTTTTTCCTGACCATACAGGTGTCTTTGCTATAAAAATAGGGACACGTTCCGTACCAACGTGAGGCAAAGGTAGCCTAAGAGTAGGGCTTTTGACTACCATTTGATGTGAGATGGAGAAATCTGCTCAGAAATTGACATAAAATTAACGAAATATGTAGTCAGTAAAAATGGGTCCCTGAATTTCTGAATTCAAAAAAATTCAGAAAATGTAGCAAAGGGCAGGATGGTATCAGTTTTCCATTGAGGTTGCTACACTCATGCAGGCCAAAGAGGAAAATAAGAATCAATCCAACTCAAATTCAGAAGTGGCCAAATGTGAGTTTCTTCCTATTCCTTCACTGCAGCCCATAAAAGAGGCACTTTTATGCCAAGAATAAGAGTTAATGAGGTGGAAAATGGTGGGGCATAAAAGGGAGAGTAATTATGAATTACAGAGTGAAAACAGAGACTGGAAGGAGGATGAAAGCCATTTGGGGAAGGGCAGATAATGTTATGGGTATGGGAAGGGTAGCAAAAAAAGGCATAATAGATCCCCAGAGATAATTATTAAGGAAGCTTTTGCGGGTATTGTGGGGCAACAGAAGTGTACAGGAAAGCCCGCAATAATTGCCACACACACACACACACACACACACACACACACACACACACACGGTGTTTCTCTTGGTTAGGAGGCTCAAGATATTTGACAAGGAGGAATTCAACACTGACTTACAGGGGGATCAATGGAGCCCTCTTTAAGCTGACAATAAAACAAGTACTGTCTTCAGGAGAATAATGGCTCAGACTAGGGGTACCTTCTTCCCTTGTCCAGGGCTCAGGAAGAATGGCCCTTGCTGGCTATCTCACAGAGCTGCTCCCAAGGAAACAGATGCAGTGCCTTAAGAAGGATGCTCCATGGAGCCCTTCACCCCAGCTTGTTAGAAACGGAAGCTGGCTGTCATGCAGGACTGCTGACGATGTGGCTGGCTGCCTTTTAATAACAGAATCACAGAAATAATTAAAATCACTGAATTCTAGGGCTAGGAGGGACCCATGAGATCATCTGGATCAACAGTGTTGTTTTATAGATGAGGAACAAAGGCCCAGAGAAGGTAACTGATTTGACTCAAGCAGAGTGGTTAATTAGTGGCAGAGTCAAGACTAGAACCTAGGTCTCCTGACTCCAGTAAAGCAATAAAAATAATGGTAAGCAGCATAACCTTTGCATAACACTATGTGGCTTTTTTTCTTCTGTATGACATACATTATTCATATGACCTTCAGTAGCCTGACCAACTACAAAGAATCGAGTATGAAATATACTGAGGTACAGAGAAACTTACCAACATCTTACTGCAGGAAATGGATCTCAGAGAGATCCAGTGATTTGCCAAAGTGAGGAAGGATTTCCTATTACCCACTCAAGAGACCTTGCCTCATGCAGCTCCACAGTGCTGTAGTTCAGAGAGCTAGAGGTTCAAATTTCTTAATCTGAACACCCTTCCCTGGGTCTGTGTGCTAATGGATTTAGTAGTCCCCATTGTGAAAAAGTTGTTCTTTCTGGCATGCTGGGGTGTATTCTTTCATGACATAATTGGAAAAGAAAAGAAAAAACCAAGGGTCCATAATTCAGGAAGGAGCAGCCCTCTGGTGTGTTCACAGCAAGAGGCCACACAACTTCATCACAGGTAGTAAATACTGTATCACTAAGTTTAAAAGAGGTCTCTGGTAAATGAGGTCAAATAGATACTTAGTTTTGAGGGGAATTTTTTTGGTGGTTTGTCTTCTTCCAATGTAACCCAGCAACGCTCCTACATGACTCCTAATTGAAAGGCCAACAAAAACTTAAACACTTAGGAGATTTGTTGGGCAAATACTAGATACCATTCAGGATGCTAGAGTCTTAGGTATTAGAACGGATAGATGGCAACAGCAAATTCCAAAATGTCAGGGACTTTAAAACTAAGTTTCTTTGTCACCCAGTAGTCACACCACACTTTACTTAGGATGCCAGGGCAACAGCAGCTTCACCATCTTTAATCATGGCTTCCAAGTTTGCCCTGGACATCTCCAGCCACGTTGGATGGAAAGGAGACGGAACATGGAGGAACATACACGAGGGGCTATGGGCCAGGCCTAAGGTCACACACAACACTTCTGCTCACATTCCATGGGAGGAATCTCCTCCTCACAAGATGATGCCTAACAGCAAAATTGGCCAGAAAATGTAGTCTAGCTATGTACCCAAAAATAAGAGAGGAAAAACAGATTTTGATAGACAGCTAGAAATCTCTTCATGCCATGTATTATATCCATAATTCTCATAAAAACCCTAAGAGGTAATTATAATGATCCCCACTGAATTAAATAAGTCTTATGAGGGTTAGTTGACTTATTTAAGATAAAGGTAGAATTTTATTTCAGGTCTGTTTGTCTTCCAGGTGTGTGTTCACATATACTCATATGTGTATGTGAGGTAAGACAAATAAAAGGCAGCAGAACCTTAATAAAACAAGATCATTAGTGAGATTACCCATGTAGAGCATTTCACACTATGCCTGCTATACAACAAGTGTGTAATAAAGGTTAGTTATTATCATTATCATTATTATTGCTGCAGCCTTGAGTTACACAGCTCAAACTTCCACATGCCCCAATCCTACAGATAATTTATCATGGCTTGTGTGTCAGAAGCACCACCTACCTTCCCATCTCCCTTTCTTTGGCCTCTGCTGAAGCTGGCAAACTACACTGAAGCCAAGTGACCCAGTCAACATCCCTTCCCTTTCTTCTCTACACACAGTCTCCACTCCCTTATACATTCCCAACCCCTTGTCTTCCATCACCTCGAACTCCATAAATTCCTATTTAAACAATTTCCAACAGGCATACAGAGTAATAAAGGAACTGTTTACTTTTTTAACTTCTAACTCCAATATCATTCTACCTCTAGAAAGTCTCTTTCCCTTTCCCTCCTGCTCTTTCTCCTTCCTTCTCTTTTTATCATCCTCTTAATTCCATTTGCTTTCCCAAACAACAATCCTCATGGCTCCCAGGCCTAAGTACTAGCTACCCTCCTAAATTCGGGTAGAGATGAACTCCTCGGGCATCACTTTTTACTCCACCTTTGTGTCCACTACCTACTCCTTTTTTGTTTTCTTGCATATTATATACATAACCTTGGATTTACCCCAAAATTTTAAGTAAATCATTGAGACATTCAATTGTTTGAAAAAAGAGGACTCATGACCCACATCAACACCCCCCCCGAGTCATCACATGACTTTTAATAACTAAAGCTCTAGCTAAAATTGCAAAGAGCCATAATTACAATAATGATGGTAGGGAATGAAAACTTTTGCAAGGAACACTGAAAACAAGTAATTGAGAGGACTTAGGACCTGTTAAATGTTGAAGAGGAGTTAGAGGTGACCCCAGGTGACCCCAGATTGCATTGGTCTAGTGAACCAATAGGGATGACAGAGCTGTTGGCTGTACTAATTAAATGGGGAAGGGAGGAGAGTTGGGGGGAGGAAATGATAAACCTGCTCTAGACTAGTTGTCCATGAAGTGGTCACAGAACATGTAGTATCATATGGCTTTGGTAGTTGCATACATGGACTCTAGTCTAAGAGAGAAATATGTCCCAATAACATGTGAAGCATCAACAGAGAGGTTCTAACAGGGAAAGCTTGAGAAATACAAAGATGGGGCTTCAGAAATGCTGACATTGAGAGAGCATGAGAGAGAAAATATGGTATATGAGAACAAAGAATTAAATGTATTGAATCCTTACTCTGTAACCTGCTCTGCTTGCTCTATGTTGGGCATCCTTCCCACACTTTCCTCCACTTCTATTCTATTGCACTTCTGCTCTCACAACATCTCATGCGTGTTGCTTCCGTCCAACAAAACTGCTAATTCTTGGGAGACAGTACTTTCTTTTTATGTGCCCTTACATGCTCTACACTTGCATAGAGAATGTACTAAAAAAGCACTTATCATATGAGTCACTGCTTGAGACTTTATCTGTGAAAGGTGATTTTGCACGTTGACATAATGTCTTGCCATAACTCCAGTATGATGCAGCATGGAGGAATGGGGTGGTATTTAGTTGTTTTATAGGCGTATCGCTCCCAAAAGGATTTCCACTCTAACAGGATTTTCTGAAGTGGAAATAGTTTTCCAACTCACTGTAAATAATGGCCTACCCAATTTCTGCCATCTTTTTGAGGCCCCATGATCATATCCAAGGTCAACTTTACTTACTGGCTCCATGGTAATTGGGGAAATTACTTACCCTCTATATGCCTCTTTTTCCTCTTCTGTAAAAAGAATAAGACTGATACAACCCTCATAGGGTTGTTATGATGATTAAGCAATTTAATAAATATGAAGCACAGAAAAATTGGCAAATAAGAGCATAATAAATGTTAGCTATTATGACTGATTTTTAGTCTTTTTCCTCATCTACTGTGAGAAATGAAGGAAATACATTACTTCAAAATATAATTACTCAACGTTTTAAATTAAGACAAAACTAAAAATGGACACAATCATTTGCTGTTGATGTATTTGAAAATGAGTTGTATTCAAATGTCTCGGACTGAGTCATGGAGGGTTCTTTTATCAGTCTCATTTTGGGGCCTTACTTACAGCATCTTTAGCAAAGACTCATGTAACCCAGGAGGAGGAAGCAGATGTGACATCTCAGAAAAGGAAGGCGTCTACCTGCTGCCACTGAAGAGGGAAGAGGAGCCCTTTGGCAATGGCCTTACCACACAATGACTCCAAGTCCCACTCTGTATTGACCCTGTCCTAAAGGGAAAAATATCCTTTTTAGGTTATGCCTTCATTGACAGAGACATCCTTATTGGGACACCTTTATGCACTGCCCACTCTTTGGTGGTCAATAGACCAGCAGTGGGTCTCTGTGGGAAATACTCAGAATGGAGGTTAGGGCAATGCTATATATCGCCTAGTTTAAGAATCTAATCTGTAGATGGGGTTGAGAGAACTATTCCTAGGACTTTTGCTAGCACCATTTTCCCAGCACAGTGGTTGGCCTGCTCAGTATCTCCCAGCTGCAGAGGAATTCAGTCCTAAACTCCAGAAGACGGCAGGCGGTCTGGTAGGCATGGTGACATCTGGAATTTACCATGTGATGAACATTGTGCTTTCACACATACCATCTCATTTAGACCCTTTGACAACCCTATGAGGTAGTCATTATTCCATTTTATAGACAAGGAAACTGAAGCTCAGTGAGACTCCCTAACTTGCCCCCAGTTATACAGCTAGTAAAAAACAGAGGCAGGATTCAAACTCAGGTCTCTGATTTAGCCTCTGGATCTGACCTTAAGGGAATTCTAAATGAGACGGTTAAGTACATGTTCGGAGACTGTTATGAAATTTTCTGAAAGGCATTTTCACTGGAATTTTCACCTGACCTGTTCTGTATTTTTTAAAATTATATAGCACATTTCCAGAAGAATTTGGGGAGTAGACATAGGATAGAAACACAGAAAATCACATAGTGTGTGTGTGTATAATGTGTGTTATGTATATCATGTATAAGCATGCTTAACATTTAATATGTAATAGATAATTATATGTACTATATGTAAAAGTATATTCTTCATATATCTGCAGCTATATTCAAATGCAACATACCAACCATCCATTTTCTTTTTCCATTAACTCAGATGTAGCCCATCAAATAAAGATAGCACCCAGTTAAAAGAAAGCCTAGAATACTAGACTTAGAGATGATTGCTAAAACCCAAGACCAATTTTAATCATCTTTTAGATCCCCAGCACCCAGCTTAGTGCCTTAAACACAAAGGCTGCTTAATCAAAATCTGTTGAACATGTGTTGAATTTGTTCTTAACTCCTTTAAATATTCACTCCAAGACTGTGCTAAACAAGAAGCTTCCTACAATTTGATTTGTAAATACTGTTTACTGCAAGTTTTCAAGAACACAGCTTTCTTGTGCAAGAGCCAAGGTAGAAAATCTTTTATAATCTCTCAAAGATAATTCTTTCATTCAGCAAACATTTGGCTGGTAGCAGGAATAAGATAAAAGGCAATGTCGCTGTCCTCTTTGCCTAGTGAAGGAGACAAACCAGAGAGCAAATTCAACAGGGCACGTGAGGGCTCCAACAGAGGGTGTACATGGGGATCCCAGACCACGGGGACTGAAGGAACGAAAACAATCAACTCAGTTTAGTCTGAGGTTATTAAAAACAAAAGAAACTTGATTTAGTGAATATGAAAAATACTTTAATGCACTTGAATCCCCTAATGTGCCGAGTTAGGGAGGGGTACGTTGGATATATTAGAGGAAAATGCTCTGTGGAAATCAAGGGAGGAGGGAAAAGAGGAGGCAGACCCAGTTGGAGAACATTTCCTACGTTGGGGGGAGAGAAAACAACGGCAAATTCATTTCCACGGGTATTTAATTTCTTATTACATCCCAATTCGTAGATGTCACTGACATTCTAGTGAGACCTTTAACTTCTGCTGACAGTTTTTTAGTTATTCCTTATCCTGTAAACCCATAGCACCTCTGCTCTGAATCAGACAGTCCCAGCATTTAGCAAATAAGTATCAGGCGAAATGGTGGACAAATTAGTACCCCTCTATGATAGTTTGAAATTCTACGCTAGACCTGGCTGAATTCTACATGCTCATTCATTCCCCAAAGTCCCTCCTACTGAACACCCCACCCGCTTCCACCAAGTGTACCTGTATATAAATACCACTCCACTGAACAGAAGAATGCACATCTGGAGTAGAATTTGTGGCTTGGAAACTTACTGCAGAGACAATGCCCTGAAAACCTCCAGTATCTCATGCAAGCGCATCTCCCTTTCCTTCGAGAAAACCCGGAACTTCATGCACAGAAGAGACTTTAAGAGTCATCTTCTCTAATCCCCAATCATAGACTCACCAGATGACTGGTGTTTTGTCAATTCAAAGACTTCCCTCTCGGAGCCACAGGGAGGTGGGAAATGCTGTGACCCAGAGAAATAGAGCTAAAGGCATCCAGAAACTATTAGTACGACAGACCAAATACATGTATGTGCTCCTTATTGTATTCAATGTGAAACTCCATAGGACAAAAGCCTAACTCACAGACAAGCTAGCCTTGGCTGAAATTTGGGCATGCTGCCTACAGAAAAGGGGTGAAAGACACTGAAGACAAGTGTCATCTCCTTTGCAGTTTTGCAGATGCCATTTCTGGACCCAAAGACTCCTTTCCTCCACCTACTCATCCATCCAACTAAACATTTACTGAGTATCTAATACATGCCAACTTACCACTAGATGCCAAAGATACAAAGACAGATGAATAAGATACCATTAGGAATTCAAAGTCAAGTTGGGGAATTAGACAATGACCATACACTCCCCATCAAAAAAAAAAAAAAAAAAAAAAAAAGCAATGACAAAACAATGTAATTCCTTTAAGGGAACAATCAAATAAGTCTTGTGAGAACTAGAAGGTAAGAAAATTTCAATGAGAAAAAAAAGAGGAGGCTTTCCAACAGAGATACGGGGTTTTTAAAATCAAGTGCCTCACTCCCCTTGGTTTAATTTAATTGAACTCTTCTATCATGTTTTTCATATCCAACCATGTGTGTGACGTGGAGAAAGGTCTGGTGGGGTGTTACTACCATTCTTCTAAAGAGCCTTGCAGTCAAAACCAGCACTATCCCCATCACCTGAGGTATTAGAAATGCAGAACCTCCAGCCCCACTCAAGATCTTCCCAATGGAGAAGCATTTGAACAAGATCCCCAGGTGATTCACCTGTGCATGAACAATTGAGAAGCACTATCCTAAAAGATGAGTAGAGCCTCATCTCTGGAAATAAGCTTTCCACAGAGTCAGGATCTCTCACCCAATAAGAGTGGCATTCAATGTCTACATTGAACATTTCCCAAACTTTCTGATCTCAGAATCCCTTTACACTCTAACAGTTATTAAAGACACCAAAGAGATTGGGTTTGTGTGGGTTATAGCTACCAACATTTACCACACTAGAAGTTAAAACTAGGAAACATTTTGTCAGTCCATTTTAAAATAAATCCCTACATGCTAACATAAATAATTGTTATGCAAAATAACTGTCTTTTCAAAAAAATTAGTGTGTAGAGTACCATGGTTTTACATATTTGCAAAAATTTTCAGCATCTGGCTTAATAGAAGACAGATGGAATCTCATATCTGCTTCTCCATTATAGCTGTTGCCATATTACACATCGAGTAACCCCTAGACTCCACTATATCCTCAAGGAGTGAGAGGGAAAAAATTCTATTTTAGCATTATTATGAAAATACTTTTGGCCATATAGACCACAAGATCACACTTAGAACAGCTAATCTATCACATCCCTAGAGCTCTCCTCTCCTCACAAACCTTTTCCCTGTTGCCTCTAAGAAAATGCCACCACAGCTGGAATTGTGCCAATTGCAATGATTTGTCACAATTGCAAAGAAAATTCTTAACTGAAGTTATTGAGACAAAGGATGGTTTCTTAATTATCTAAGTTCTTTGGATGTAAAGATTCCACAACCTCCCTTCAAAGACCAATTTAATGATCCTCACCACTGAGTATTATCTTAGTCAAGTCAGGTAACCTTTGTTAAACCTCTCTGGAGAGTATTGGCTCCACTAACTCCACTTTACATAGGTACACTAAAAATGAAGGGAAGCTATGCATAATCAAAAATACTGTCAATTATCAATACTAAATAAGTGTTCTTATACACTTCCCACAACAGCTCTTGCTACACATTTAACATCTGAAATGTTGTGACTTTTTGTTTAAGTGTTCTGACTTATAATGAAGGAGAGTAAGTTTGGAGGGGGAGACGAACCATGAGAGATGATGGACTCTGAAAAACAAACTGAGGGTTCTAGAGGGGAGGCGGGTGGGAGGATGGGTTAGCCTGGTGATGGGTATTAAAGAGGGCACGTTCTGCGTGGAGCACTGGGTGTTATGCACAAACAATGAATCATGGGACACTACATCAAGAATAAAAAAATAAATAAAATTAAATAAAATTAAATAAAAAATAAATGTTCTTACTTATAAAAAACTAAACCTAACTAGTGCCTTTTCTGTTTTACTCCTGCTTCCATGTTAGATCTTTGGTTTATCTAGCTACTATTTTGCCTCATCATCTCTCATTATCTTGTGCTCCAAGAACCTTATTTGTCTAATTTATTGTCTCAGTAACCAAGGGAAAATTGTCCCTTCTTGCTCCTGAAGCAAACTTTAAAACAAAATTCATAGATCTAAAAAGTACCTTAATGATCATCTAGTCCAGCAGTTCTCAATCTTTCCTGTATATGGGTATCCCCATTGCTTGGAAAATTAAAGGGAGAAAAAAAATAATACCAGAGTCCCACTCCAGACTAAATAAATCCAACTCTTTGGTACGGATCCAGGGTTTGGAATTTTTTTTAAGGTCCACCAGAAGAGTCCAACATGCAGTCAGATTGAGAAACTATGATAAAATCCAACTATTCACTTTACAGATGGGGGGCAGTGATGACCAGGAGGGGAAGAATGCTTACTTAGAATCAGCAGGATAGAACTAGGATTTGAACACTACCTCTGGCCAAAAAATATGACCAAGATTCTTCTATTAATTTTCTTAATTCAGAGCTCTCAAAACACAAAAAGTTTATTCTCTTTCCCTTGCATAAAAGTCATCTTTCAAATAACTTTACTTATGTTCTATACACAATAAAATAGATGCACCCATTTCTTAAAGATTTTATTTGAGAGAGAGAGAAAGAGCATGAGTGGGGGGAAGAGGGAGAGGAAGAAGGACAAGCAGACTTCTCGCTGAATGAGGAGCCAGATGTGGGGCTCAACCCCAGAACCCTGAGATCATGACCTGGGCCAAAGTTAGATTCTTAACCAACTGAGCCACCCAGGCTCCCCAAGATGCACCATTTTAAGGTTAAACAAGTTAGGCAAGCATGTACACTCATGTTACTACTTCCCCAATCTTGATATAGAACATTTCCATCACCCAAGAAAGTTTCCCCTCACCTCCTCCCTGTCAGCAACATCCATCCCAGACCCCAGGTGACAATTACTCTGATTTCTGTCACTATATCTTAGTTTTTCCTGTTTTAGAACCTTATATAAATGGAATTAAACACTATGCATTCTCTTACTCAACATAATTTTTTAAAAATTCAACCATGCTGTATCCACAGTTTGTTGCATTTTATTGATGAGTAGATTTTCATCATTACAAATAAAGCTGTAATGAACATTTGTCTACAAGTCTTTGGGAGGGCATACCTTTTTATTTATCTTGAGTTAAAATACAGGAGTGGAAATACTGGGACCAAGGCGGCCTGGGAGGCAGGATGTGTAAAAGAAAGTGCTGCAGGGGTGTCCGCCTTCAGCTCAGGTCACGATCCTGGGGTCCTGGGATCAGGCCCCACGTCGGGCTCCTCACTCAGCGGGAAGCCTGCTTCTCCCTCTCCCACTCCCCCTGCTTGTGTTCCCTCTCTCGCTGTGTCTCTCTCTGTCAAATAAGTAAATTAAAAAAAAAAATCTTTAAAAAAAAATGAAAGTGCTGCCACCCTGCAATCAGCCAGAGGTGATTCTGCATACAAGTGGGGCTGTTTATTCACATGGAGATCAAAATACTTTACAGGCATGTCAAAAGGAGTAGAGAGAATATATATGGAGTAGCTGATAAATATAGATATGTAATTGATGATAAGAGAAATAACTAGAGATGGCCCCTAGGTTGGACTAGAACAAGATCCCTGAATTTCTCAGTGATATGCTATTCCACTGCTGCGTATTGTTCACCTCTCCTCAAGCCTCATCCAGTCAAAGGCTCCCCCTCCCCCTACACAACCCCAACACCCTCTCCTGTATTTGAAGGTGAGGCTATAAGATATGAACTACCTTCTGAAATAATTTTGAAGTGTTCTTTGGCTTTTAATTCTAATAATTTGTAGTTCTCTTTGACAAAAGGACGGAAGGAAGGAGGGGTGGAGGGAGGAAATCCAGATAAGGGAACTCTCAGCACATGAATTCAGGAAAGGAGAAATGTCTACCTGTTAGGCAATACTAGGCTGAGATATTACCATGAGTGGTGAACCAAACCTACTGGTAGCAGTAAGTGAACCTGGAAATCATTTTTGGAAGATGTGGCCCCATTTGGATTTAAGCCCTGTCATCTAGTTCTTCCTCCATGACTTACCTTTCCCTGTGCAACCTTTTCACTCAACTCCTTTAAGTTGAGTGAATTGTTTAATTTAAGTGTTTAAGTGTTCAAATTAACATCTTCTTTTTCTAGGTCTACCACCCTTTTCCTACCCCTCCTCATTCCCGTACCTCCCAGTACTCCTTCCACTTGTAGGACAGAGGAGCAAAATAAATGGCCAATAGCCAACATGTTCTATCTGACACACACACACACACACACACCACCCTTATCTATGTTCAACTGTAAAAATTATGAATACTAAAGTTCATCAAGTGAGTCATGAAAAATGCTATCATAGAATAAGAAGGCTTTTTTCTCTCACAAACTATCTCCTCCCTCGTGAGAAGTGACCCATCGCCATTGAGTTGACAAGCTCCAGATGTCACCAGCCCCCCTCACTGAGATGCCTGCTGATCATAATCACACCTCCCCTGTAAAACATCCTCCCTGCTCTGCCCATCAGGCTTTCCCCTGATCAAGAGCCTTTCTAGAGCTCTTCAGCTAAACCCCAGGCCAGCAGACAGTGCTTCTGCTTCTGCCTCAGCCAATTTGAAAGCATGCTGCCTATGAGATTTCCCGAGACACTCTCAGCTGCCGCATTAAAACTGCATGAACCTTCCTCTGGAGACCTAATAATAGCACGTTTCATCTGTGAGCCATTTTATAAACATTAAGTGATTAGGCCACCCTCTATCTTCTCAAGCTCTGGGCTTTGGCAGAGTGGACTTCACTCTCCACTGCCCTCAGATTACTCCGGCGGGGGGGGGGGGGGGGGGGGGGGGGAAACAACAACCTGAAACCTGAAAGATCTTTTCTGGGTATTTTAGGCCAAGATGTTAAGACGGAAGGCCTTGCAGTAACAACCCTGCTTGGGGAATAGTATGGAGGGGGAAGGTATTTAAATCCACACTCCTTTTAAAAGAGACTGAATTGAGGTTCTCATCTCCCAAAGCTAGATTAGCGGAGAGAAGAACTTGACTCCATGGTCTAGAGCAAGGTCACTGAACTAGAGCCCAGGGCGCCAAATCCAGCCTGCCATCTGTTTTTATAGATAAAGTTTTATTGGAAGGCAGTCATGCTCTTTCATTTGCTTGTTATCTACGGCACTTTTGCACTGTATGATCAACCGAGCAGTTGTGATGGAAACCAAATGACCCACAAAGCCGAAAAACAGTCACCGTCTAGCCCTGTAGAAAAGCTTTGCTGACCCCTGCAGGGTCTAAGGAACCTAAAGTTCATTCTCATCTTGTATATTCCCTAAGTAGCTTTAATCAATTCTCCTTCCCTTCTCCGGGCTTCAGCTGTCACACCTGTAGACTGAATATTCTCTAAGCTAACTAAGCCATCATCTTAGGCTTAATCCTCTCAGCCTTCTCTAAGTATCAGCATCTCATGTGTTAGCTTCATCTCATTACTACAGCTTACTTCTTTGAGGGCAGGGGTAGAGTTGTGTGTGTCTCATGAATCACTGTAGGCTGGAGGCGCCACGCCGAGCCCTTAATCCACCTGCGGAGTATAACTGAACCGACTTGAATCATATGGTTCGTTTTTTGTTTTCTGTTTGTTTGTTCGCAGAGAGATCTCACAGAATGAAGTCTTGGAAGTGATAGAGGCAAACGTGTTCTCCAACCTGCCCAAATTACATGAAATGTAAGCAAGATCCTATGGGGTTTGCTCATGCTCATTGGCAGTAGCCTTAAACTTTGTGTGTATCCCTGGAAGGCTCTATCTCTGCTCAATCCTCGGATCTCTAGAAATTCATCTTAAGGGGCGCCTGGGTGGTTCAGTCGGTTAAGCATCTGCCTTCTGCTGAGGCCATGATCCCGGGATCCTGGGACCAAGCCCCACATCAGACTCCCTGGTCAGCGGGGAGCCTGCTTCCCTCTCCCCCTGCTCATGCACTCACACGTCCTCTGTCTCAAATGAATAAAATCTTTAGAAAAAATTCCATTTTAAGATGTCAAAGTCAGCCCAAAAGGCACTGTCATGTGTCTCTCTGCCTGGCGATCCCGGGACCAGCCCAGAGCCCAGTCTTGTCCTGCTCCCTCCCAGATTTTTGTCAATAGACCCAAGAACCTTGTTCTGTGACTGCAGATACCTCTATCTCATCCTCTCGCTTAATATTCCAGAGGCAAAGTCCAAAATAAATCCCACATAATGTAGTTAAAAATAAGCAACCCTCACTTGAATATTAGCCCATGCCGCATATCAACATGAAATATCGGCCAAGATACAAAATCACTCCAAGACTTAGTTTTCTAATCTGTAAAATGAGAATAATAATAATAAAAGTGCATGGCACAGGATCACTGTGATGAATAAAGGAGATAAATATAAATTAGATCTAAAACATCAACAGGCATAGAGTAAGTATGTCATAACGATCCTTGGTTCCGTATTATAACCCAATTTGCTTTCTCTTTTGACATTCTAGTTTTACACACCTGTCAATATTCATACAGATGCACTTCTGTTTCATACCAGCCTATAATTACAATAAATTAATGCATAGAATCATAAAATGTCAAGGCCAGAAGAGACTGTAGACTATCTGGTCCCTATTTTTCCAAAATATATTCTGTTTATCATTAAACACTTGGGAAATTAAGTGGTTTTTTTATTTTATGTTATGTTAATCATCATACATTATTACATCATTAGTTTTTGATGTAGTGTTCCATGATTCATTGTTTGTGTATTAAGTGTTTTTTTAAAAAAGGTAAATGACTCAATGGTCAAATAAGATTAGGAAACACTGGGCGAATAAAGTTAGATTCACTTACTATAAGAAAACTCAGAACATATACCATGCAAATATATACTTAGAATCTTCAAGGAGGATATTTTATTAAGGCTTCTCAACCATTATCACTGGAAAAATTTCTTCTGTGGGGCATGTATTAATATCTCACAAAATTCCCACAGAACATAGTTAGGAGAGCCACTGAACCACTTTTCTTAGCATTACAGATGAGGATGAAAGACATAGAGAAGTTGCAAGACCTATCTGAAGTTACCCAGCCAAATCCACAGCAGGATAAGGACTTGAAAATAAATCCCAATTCTGGTATTTTTTTAAAAACCTCTTCGCATTTGCCAAGCATATCTACATATACACATTCACATAATTCACATGTTTGTTTAGAAATGACACTCGATCTGTCCATACTTGCAGACTGCTGCCCCTTCCCTTTTCCTTCCTTCTACCCACTCTGCCTCCCACCTGCATTATTCCTCAATGCCATTAAACCTCTGCAACCGATGCCTTCCCTCGTTCTCCCCCATTGCCCTCCTGTTCCTTCCTTTCTTCTCTGTTTGGTCTCTCCTTATCCTAGTCGGGAAAAGAGAGTTGACCAGGGTCTCGGACCCACAGGGAATGTCAAAGAAATGAATCAAAGGGCAGCCAGCTCTCTGGGCAGGGTCAAGCAAGCATCCCTCTCTGTGGTTCAGCAGGCAGTGGAGCTAATAGAACGGCTCTTTCATCTCTTCCCTGCACGGAGAGGTGCTCACCCCCATGTAGCACTGACTGTACTTAAAATAATTAATTACCTGGTACTTGGATCTGGGTAGCTACAGGTTACTGCAATATAAAAGCTAATGAAACAGGGAGGAAGTAATTAACACAGAGCATCTCTGCAAATATACATTGATCCAGCAAGATGAGGAGAGGGCAGTCTCTCTCTGCTGGAATCCAAATGTGAACATGCTCACCTCCAGACTATCGATCAGGACCCAACCAAAGCCAACGAGGGCAGAAGTCACCACTTCTCATGAGCTTTGAGAGCAGCCTCAGCCTACGGCATGAAGGGAATCACCAGCCCATTCCCAGCTACTGTCGGCTGCAATTTCTTGGTTAAAATCAGAGATGTCCACTGCTTTCCACCTAATCTTTGTTTTCCTTCGCCTCTTTGCTTTTTCCCTAATCCCCTTTTGTCCTTCACCCTTCCCCTTCCTCCCATCTTCTTTTCACCTTCTTTTATTGTTTTCCATCTCATGCACTCTTGTCTCCAGAGCAGACAAAATCTCTTTTCCCTGTGTTAGTCTCATCTCTGCCCTCTTGGCTGCCTCAGAGGAACCGTGAGGAGGTCTCTAAAAGACACTTACTGGTTAAAAACGCAGTGTGCTGGGTGGAAAGGACACACTTGGCCAGTGCTTTGTTCAGTTATGATTAACAGGTGCCAAGAGGGCATTAGTTATGAGAACCAAATGGGTTAATATTTAGTTTGCACAGTTTAGTGTAGTAAAAGAACTGCACGTGGTCTCAACTCTTTGTTGAAATGATGGATGGATGGATGGATGGATGGATGGATGGATAGGTGAATGACTGAGACACCTTTTGCGTAATGTGAAAAATACTACAGCATTCCTTAATGTTGAGTTCATGTGCATGTTCTTTCCTGTTTTACAGTAGAATTGAAAAGGCCAACAACCTGCTATATATAGACCCTGATGCCTTCCAGAGCCTTCCCAACCTCCGATATTTGTAAGAATTCTTATATTCTGGTTCCCCCCCTATAAACAAATTATGTATTCTTGTTTTATCAGAACGTCCACTTGCTACTCTGGGGAACAACTGCTTTTTATAATAGATGTGGGTTAACATAGAAGGGGGGAGACACTTGCTGGTGAATTTTATTTTAGTTGTATAAGAGAGTTCCACTAATATAACTGCATTTTTGTTTTCATTTACTAAAACAGACATCATAAGGCATGATTTGTATTAATGGAATTGTCATATGTACCTCTTGCAGAACTCAGTCATGATTTAGTGTTAATAAGATGCAGCCATTATTTGTGCTAGCATTTAGCTTTTGACCTTGACCTCAAAAGCATCTCATTTGTTCTGCATATATACATTTTTTCTTTGATACATTATAGTGTTTTATTTTGTAAGTTTTAGTTAAAAATAGACATGGTATTTTATCAGCAGAGAGATTCCTAGTGTTTGAATTCCATCCTTTGGGCATGCCGCATCAACAAGAACACTGCTTCTTCCATTCAGATGGCTTCCAAAACAGCTGAGTGCTTGACAGAGCCCAGAGTGCTATGATAGGGCTCCATAAAATACCACATAAGAACTTGGGCTAGAAGTCACACTAAGCCCATTGTAGCAGGCTAGAACTTAATCTCTCACAGTTTATTTCCCAGTCACAAGAATGGAAATAATAATAATGATAGATGCGTATCGGATACCTATTAACATAATAATGCATAACCACCACCACCCCCAAAAAAGAGTTTTAAAGCAACAGCTATATATTATCTCTCATCTATCTGTGAGTTGATCCATGGAACGTCTGCTGACCTGGACTCTGTTTGCCTGACCTCAGCTAAGCTCACTTAAGTAACTACAGTAAGGTGGCAGGTCAACAGGGGGTTGGCTGCTGTTGATGGTCTCAGTTGAGAGGACAGGTCTCCACCAAGAGGTGCTCATTTCCAGCAGGCTAACATAGGCTTACTCTAATGGCAGTCCGGGGGCTTCCAACAGAGAGAGCTCAAGCTTGCAAGCCTCTTGAGACCTACACCCTGAATTAGCACACTGTCTCTTCTGGAGGATTTTATTACCCAAGGGAACTCAGGGGGCCAGCCCTGATTCAAAAGCTAAAGAAACACACTCCATTTTTTTATGGGAAAAGCTGCAAAATCACAAAATAAGGTGTGTGGATACAAGGAAGGATAAGGAATTGAGGCCATCTTTGCAACCAGTTTAAAGTATGTAAAAAGTTCTACACACTGCCTGTAACATGGTAAATGCTCATATTACTATTAGCTGCTAGTAATACTTTGACCCTAAATTTTGATCCATCAGAACTGGAGTTAGTAGGTACAATGAGCAACACTGGGCCATTGTATACCTCAGCTGACTGACTGACTAAGGGAATAAAAGATTTAACAGAACAGAATCTATATGACATGGAATTTCCTCTCCCAAAAGGAGCCCTGGAAAGGATCTGAGAAAGAATTAAGGTTGTTCACTCCTGAGTTAATGTCAGAGGCAGGACCAGCTTCACTGGCACGCTGCCCATGCAGTCACACAGGGCTCCATGCTCAAAAGCACCCCACACGCAGATGGCCTCCCACTAGGTTTAATTCCCTGCTGCCACTGTCTTGAAAGGCTTAAACATTTTTTTTTTTTTTTAACGAAGGGCCCTGCATTTTCATTTTGCACTGTGCCCCACAAGTGTAGCCACTCAGGCTCAGAAGTCAGGGTTATGCCCTCTTTTAATTTCAGACCTGGGAGTCTTGGCTTCCTAAATGGTCCTTGCTATACTGTCTGCAGAAGCTAACATGGATTAGGCACATGATAGTAGAGGAAATATGGGTTAACAGAGAAGGCATGGGCCTTAGAATTAAAAAAACTAAGACTTCACCTTCACCCCATCATTTACTCTTGGGCCAATTCCTGGACTTCTGAGATGCACTTGTATAGGACCCTCAAGTGAGATATATATATGAAAATATTACACAAACTATGAAGTATTCAAAAACATTAATGAATGAACTGAGTATTTTGTAGGATGATTATTTCTGGCCAACAAAAGTCTACCTGTCCACTCTCAGGAAAAGTCCAGTAAGGGCTGAATAAGAGTTATGGTGGCCACTAAGACCTTCAGCTTTTACTTAACCCTGTTTGTCATGAGTTCAATAAGACAAGTTTGGGAAATGCCTTTACATTTCATGGAGCGGTATAGAAAAGGAAAAAAAACAAAACTATATATGATGGCAGAAGGACTAGATTCCGGGTGGGATACTGATATTTATTAGGTAGATAGCAAAGTACCTTCTCTAAGCCCCAGTTGCCTTATCTGTAAATAGGGTGGGTTGTGAAAAACAAGATTATGCCTGTAAAAAACACCTTGCAAATTGTTTTTCAGTATACAAACTGTAAGTACTATGCAAACAGGGGTGCCTGGGTAGCTCAGTTGGTTAAGCATCTGACTCTTGATTTTGGCTCAAGTCGTGATCTCAGGGTTGTGAGTTCAAGCCCTGCATTGGGCTTCATGCCCAGCATGGAGCCTGCTTAAGATTCTCTCCTTCTGCCCCTCCCACTTCCCCTGCTCATGTGCACGTGCTCTCCTCTCTCTCTCTAGAAAAGAAAAAAAAAAAAAGCTATATATACATAAAATTATTAGCTATATATACATAAAATTATAAAAAAATAATTTATATATACATAAAATTATTACCCAGTTGGCTTATTTCATTCCTTCTTTTCTTCTTTCCCTCCCAACTGCCATCTTCCCTTCTTTCTCTCCCTTTCCTCTTAGAAAAAGTCTGAGCAGAATATGGGGGCCACAGAGCCTTTAATAACAGAATAAAATCATGTTAGGGTATGCAAAGACATCCACAGGAGGACTGCCACTCACATACATGTAATGAGAAGCATTCCTGCAGAGGACAGATCCAAAAAGAAAACCACCCCTACACATACATATTCCATAGTGTCGAATAATAACAGCACGAATAATAGCCAGAATGGTGGGCTGGGAGCATTTGCGTAAGGGATGAGGAATCATTGCAAAGTCTGAAATCAAGAGATCTAGAATTAGACCCAATATTGGCCTATACATTATGGTCAACACCATTCACTCTTATTAATAAGGACCCTTAGCCTTCCCTCTAGGGGGTGAGAGCTGGGGAAGAACTTGGGAGGCTGTGGGCATGGAAGGCACAGCCTCAGGGAGAGGAATGGGAACTGTGACCAAAGAGAGGGGCCAGGCTATGACTTTGACTCCAGAAGAAGCTAAAATCTATGCCATCAGTCATCAAATCCAGCCCCGCTCCCCCTGCCCTGTGTCCTTTTCTCACTTTGAGGTATTGACGACACCCCAGTCCCACCTGGCTCTCCCGTCAAGTCTAAACAAAGCTGTGGGTGACCAGTTCCAGCCACATCCTTTCATAAGAGGAGGTTATTATTCTCAGAGCATCTGAGAAAAGAACTTGTAAGCAGTGTGGAGGAACTGTGTCATTGTCCAAGTATCCTCCTTGCTTACTCTGAGAAAAATATTCATAGAATTCTACAGTGAGTAAAATTCTTCCACATCCCCTGGCATGCTGATCTCCATCAGGAAGTTAAGAGGAAGCATGGTCCATCTTCAGTCTTTTGACTTTATTGCCAAGGGTGTGCTTTTCCCAGCTGCACAGTCTTCCTTTGATATGGCACATGGTGACCCTGGGAACCCCAGCAACTCCGCACTCTAACAGCACTTCTACCAGCAATACTTCTATTCGGGGCTCAGGCTGTGGCCCTTTGAAAAAATCTCCATACCGATAAGGGATGCAAATTAGTTGAACCTCTAATCTGAGTGAGCCCATAATGGAAACAAAGCCCAGTTGAGTTTCCTTCTCCTCCCATGCTTACCTGTGTCTGAGCAGCCATCATAATGGCCGCACAATCCAGCAGCTAGGGGGAAGTAGATGGCGACGGTTTCAGATATTCTTTGGGATGATGAACTACCTGCTTCAAGGCGAAGATACATAAAATGGATGAAAGAATCCAGAGGGGACCAGGGGATTGAATACTTGTTTATTTCATGAAGCCAGGATAAATGTGTATCATCACAGCCACCCAAGCAGGAAATTAACAAGGGGTTAGAGGTAAGTTTCCATTTGACTTGAGCATCCTAATTGCCACACACACACACACACACACACACACTTAGAAATGTTGTTTTGAAATTTTCAGCACTGATTCCATTTCATGCTGATCATTTGATGGCACAGAATTCAAGACAAATAGAAATCAATGATCTTCATTGCTGCCTTCATACTTCACCGAGGAACCTAAAGTGGTTAGAAAAAACTCATGAATAAAGAAATGTACTTTGACTAGAAGAATATACATCAAAGGATTCATCTGGGTGCATTTTTTAAGTCAATATTGTATTTGCGGGCAGTATTTCTTTCTGTACAGCTCTGCCTTCCTGGAGCTGACCTTTTGTGTATGAAAGATTACCTATTGATCTGTAAATAAGGTTTACACAATATTCTCTTGCCTTTGCATCCTGTCAATGTAATTCTCAGGCAGCTGCATATTGCTCTTTACTTCTCAATAAAGCCTAATTCCATCTTAGCAAACCCTTCACACAGCTGGGAAGGGCCCCTCCCCAACTGACAACCATCTTCTACTCACACACAGGCTTGTTAGACCCTCCTTAGGATCCCTGTTAATGGTAGCCACACCATCTGCTTTCTCCAGCCAGGGATAATTCCAAGAGAGTCTTCACTGGGACTCACCTTAGCAATTCAGGCTGCTTCTTCCCCATCCCTCCCCTAAGTCCCTCACTCTCTGTTCTGTATTACTTTCTCATTTCATTTAGAATGAGTAACAAAAGTAGCTTCTCTGATGATAAAAGTTGAACCATATGTTGGACATCTCAAAGGACTCAAGAAGCAGCACTGAGTAGTGCCGCCTGTCCGGGCTCAGGTCTTGGCCCCCCCCCCCTTCTCAGTTGTGTGACCTTAGGTAATGGTTTTACTTCTCCAAGTCTCAGTTTTCCTTTCTATAAACCAGGAACAACATTACCTGCACCTTTGTAGTGTAGGAAAGAAGTTACTGAGAACAATGACTGACATTTAGAAAATTCTCAATAAGTATTAGCAATTCCTATTAAACACTTGCCCCTGTTACTAACTAAGACAGACCACATAGGAGAATTCATCTCTTTGTACCACAGTTCTCCCCTATGCTTAAAGAAAACAAAGTGATACCTACCTTTTGAGACTGTTGTGAGGATTAATTTGATGATGGTAATGACAGCAGTGGTGATGGTAGGATATTTTCCCCCTCCAGTATTCCTCAAGTTTTTGAAAGCCTTTTTAACTTTTTGTTTCGCAAAGAATCCACTGACCAGCATTCAAATGTGGAAATACATCATTTGTGCTTCTCAAAGGAAAAAGGCATCCTTCTTACTGAACTCCTGACCTATCCAGAAAGGTCCTTCCAAACAAGCAAAACTGCATTACTCTTCAGAGTTCTAAGGGACAGCTCCCGACCCCTCCCTTTAACGTTTATTTTCAACACTCGTCCACAATATCCCTTAGCCATCGCCATAAAAATTCCATTTCTTCACACCACCAGCTGGTTGGATTATGCTTCCTACTTTTACTTTGATTTACAGTTTAACACTTTTTATCATACTTTATTGCATTGGAACCTCACACCAATCCAAGAAGTAGGCAGGGTAGTAAAAGTCCATGCATTTTGCTGCAGTACGCTAGGCTTGCCTGTAGTCCCTGATTGCAGGGCTCTCCTGACAGGAATGTGCAATGTCCCTGTGAATTGGAGTATTCTGTGTGTAACAGCAAAGTTTGGCTCTCTATTCTGATGGGAAAAGGACCATATGAGGGTTTCAGAAGTATGTACATAGTGGAAAGGATTGGTGCCTCCCCTTTTCTCCTCCATCATTTTGGATGTGAATTGGCCAATAAATAAAAACTCATTCAATCATTCAACAATCATTTATTGAGGTCATACTATATTCTAGGCTTTGCAGTAGTTGTTGGGTATACAAACAGTGCCAAGACAGATGAAGCCCCTGCCCTGATGGAACTTAGATTCCAGCTGAAGAGACAATGTTGGATGATGTTAGGTGGTGTTACTAGTATAATGAAAGATAAAGCAGGTCAAGTAGAGTGTAATGTCTTAGAAAGGGGGTGGTTGAGAAAGGATGGAGGGGATGGCCTTGTGAGAGATATAGGAGACATCTATGGACAGCTATCAAGGAGCTCAGTCTTTTGTGGAGAAAAGGCTGGCTAGCACCCATTAATCCTTGGCAATAACACATCTGTAGAGCTGTGCAGTACTGGTCATATATGAGAGGACTGACCCAATGCTTTGGGCTGGAGTAGTCAGGGGACGCTTCATGGGGGTAGGCAGCACTTAGCTGCAACTTAAGGGATAAATAAAGTTTGGAAAGACAGAAAAGAAGGACAAACCATGAGAGACGATGGACTCTGAGAAACAAACTGAGGGTTCTAGAGGGGAGGAGCGTGGGGGGATGGGTTAGCCTGGTGATGGGTATTAAAGAGGGCACGTACTGCATGGAGCGCTGGGTGTTATATGCAAACAATGAATCATGGAACACTACATCAAGAACTAATGATGTCGTGTATGGGGATTAACATAATAAAATAAAATTTAAAAAAAAAGAAGGAATTTCCTGTGAAAAAAAGAGATGAACAAATGCATTTAAGGTAAAAGGACCATGAAGCAGGCAGATGAGGGGGGAGAAACTGAGTCCCAGCTAAAAAGAAGATACACACTGAGGAGCAGGACTGCACTAAGATAGATGGGGTTTGGTAAGATTAGAAAAAAGAAATTAAGGCAGGGGAGTTCAGGCCTACTACCAGAGTAAAGAGTAAGCCATAAGAGATTTTGAAGCAGCAGAGTGACAAGATGACAATGATTTGGGCTGCAGATTGACCAGGAGGAGGGTACAGACTATACACTCAAGGGAGACCTGCTAAGGGGCAACTTCTGTAATCCCAGGGCACAGTAATGGTGGCACCTGGAGGATTGGGGAGGCATGGTTCAACGGGGGACACATTTCCAAAAAAGAGATACGTGATTTACGTCTAGGTGAGACATGGACCCAAGGGACTGCAGGGATTTTTGCCCCCCACCTCCAGTAACCCCCAAAGCCTTCCTTCTCCCATGCCTCCCCTAACCACCTCCTACATAGACCATCCTGCAGATGGGGCCAGAAGTCCTTTTACACAGGGGCTGGTGATTATTGGAAAGAAATTATTAGCTATCTCCCTGGCTGTCAGTATTGTAAGGATCTAAGGATGTTGTCATGACTACAGAAATGTTTGGGCACAATGGAAATTATATGATTGTTTCTTTTAACAGTTAGATGTCTAGCAGAGCCAACTCTGCCTGCCATTATCAACGCTAGGAAAACTATGGTCAGATTTTCCTTCTGAAGTTCAGGATGAGATTTCAGCCTGAGCATGTCAGCTCAAGGAGGGCAAGAACCTCCTCTTAACTGAGGGCCTGATCATCAAGAGGGTGATGTTTTCATACTGCTCACCTCCCCTCCTCATTCCTCTAACCCGTTTCCTGTGTTTTCTCCTACAAGAAGCCTGGGTCTTTTCCATCAGCAAGACTATGACTTGATCTATCAGAGTACATCAATACGTTCAGGTCTTGATGTTCTTCTTCCTAGAGGAATTTCCATTTTTAAAAGAGATGCCTAGAAAAGGCAATGTGCAACCCAAGAATTGATAATGATAGGCTCCAGGTATGGAGGTTTCTGGAGGGAGACCTAAGTCTCAAAGGATCCACTGCAATAGCACCTAGGCAACCATACTCAACCCACTTGTGGATTCTCTGAATTGTATTCTCATTGCATATACCTTCTCATGAGGTAGGTGTGTCCTTACCTCGTTAATTTTGAACTAAGGCCTATCTGTCATCACCAGAAGTCAGATGTAAAGACAAGTCTAGTGAGGGTTCAGAGAGAAACAAGTCTCAGATGAGCTGTGTGAAGCTCAGCCCTGTTGTCTTCCTCAGTGCTAGCATAGCTCCCACTTCCCCCAATAGTGATGATTGATCCTTTTAGGTCTCAGTTTCTTCATCTGCAAAAGGGACATAATATGCTTAAAGAGGTTAATGAGAAGAGGAAACTGGACTACACATCCTCTAAGATCTAACTCTCTAGTCTAAACCGTGATCTTCACAAATCTGGGGCTCCCGGTATGGCTGCCAGTCTTCAGTTCAGCATATTCAGACCCAGCATGAGATGCCTTGCATGGAAGGAGAAATTCTCTCTGCAAATGGGAAAATACAGCATCCTGCAGAACACTGTATTTCCCAGATCAGACTCCTCTTCTCCAGGATTCATGTAGACCTTTCAAGAGCTGAGATCCTCTGGGTACATTAAGTACTTAAACCAGGTAGAGATTTACTCTTAAATCAGGAACAGCAGAAGCTCAATTCCTGGAATTAAAAGGACAGGCATAGGATCCATCACTGCCACTTCAGTCCCTCACACATGAGCATAGCCAGCCTCAGCAGAGGCTGGGAGACCACAGAAGTGGGGGTGAGGCTGAAAAGGCAGACAGCAGTCGGCAGCCACTGGAGCTGGCCTGGGAGGGCCAGATCCCAGGAGGGGCTGCCTCAGGCACAGGCAGGAGGAGCTACAACTCCAGCAGCAAACCTGAAGACATCAGGCAAAGCAGCACCTCCATGAAAAATGAACTCCTGCCTCATCTTCCACCACTGCAGTCTCCTCAATGTTGGGAGGTTTAAAGGGTGTTTTTGTCTTTTGCAGACCCTTTTACACTTGCAATTATCCCTGGGAGACACCACACATTAAGAGGTTAGAGCTAACACAGGACTCTCCCCAAGGATTGGGGGCAGCCCCTGGAGGCCAGGATGGGCAGCCGGGGCAGGCAGGACAAAGACAGAGCGAGGGCGACACAAGAGAACTCTAGTTACCAGATTCTGTGCTACTCCAAGGTGGGAACTAGATTGTCTTCATAGCTAGATCCCCAGCTCCGGGCATTAAAAAAAAAAAAAAAAAAAAAAAGGCACTCAGCTCTTCATTTTTCCTTTTAGAGGATGCTGGCTGTGCAGCTCTCATGCACCTGGTTCTCGCCTCCCTTTAATACCTGTTGAGGGACCCACTTTTTCCTTGCTGCCCTCATTTATCTCATCTGCTTTTTCTTTCACAATGTGTGTTCGTTGGCTGTCGGCTAAGAACAAAGACATGAAAACCTAGGCATGTTCTAGCAGAATGGCCCTGCTGCTCCCAAACTCTCGACATGCCCATCTGGGAAGAGGTCTTCCCCAGGCATGGGTGCAGAAGGAACACAGCCCAGGGGACTCACCAGTCAGCTCATATCAAGTGGCTCAGGACTGGGGAGCAATGAAGTGACGGGAGATGTCACCCCGATTCTGCTGTCAGAAAATCCAGAGTAAGGGCTGTGTTTAATTCACCTCTGGGCCCCCATGGGGCACAGGGTTTGCACATAGTAGGCCCTTAATGAAAATGCAGGTCTGAGTTTGAACCTATCCATCTGGGTAGGGGAAGGGAAGACGGGGTTGTTTTTAGAGGACTATCTGAGGGCATTACAGAGTATGAACGCTGAAGTGACAAATGCTCTAAGGAAGAATATCTTCATCTGCAGCAGACATTACAAAAATGTTCTGCTGTGGCTTAATCATGAGTTCACCCATAGAGAACAACCTGCAAAAAACCATTCAGTTCAAGAGGCAGCGAGCTCCTCCCTCACCAGTTTGGGTTTCAAAGATAGCAGTGCAAGGAAGACAGCAGGATATTGGGGGGGGGAGCTGTGGGGAAGAAATCAGGTGATTCCCCCCCCTTAACCAAGGTCAACCGTCGAGGTCTCTTTGGACAAGGAACGAACCACAGGAGCCAAGTGGACACAGAGTCAATCTGCAAGACATCAAGAAGAGCCATAGACCCAGGTTCCAGCCCTGGTCCTGCCAGTGAGAACCAGACCCCTCTGGGCCTCAAGCACAATGAGGAGAAAAGCCATGTTCCTCTCTCCTTCCAAAGGTTGTCGTAAAGAAGGAAAAGGAAGGGAGAAGATAAAACAGGGTATGGGACTGCTTTTAAAGTCTGAAGCAGCAAAAAGAGCAAGAACTGCTAACTGGAAGAGGCTCTGATGGATGATATGGGGGTGGGTAACAGGAATTGTAACTTAGAAAGAAAGCACTTGCACTTGGTATTAGTTGATACAGTCTTACAAAAGTCCTGGGAGATACTTCATGATGGCTCCACTTTATGGGTGGTAAATTTGAGGTTCATGGACAGTGACTGAATTGCCCAACCTCACAAAATGGGATTAAGAAACGATCCTGGGGCACGAAAAATAGGGAAACTCGTATTTTTTGAGCATCTATTCATCTCATCTTCCAATCTTCCAAAAGTGGTACGCGTGTACCTTGCCCAATTTACAAATGAGGATTTTGAAGGTCAGAGATTATGTACTTGATAGAATGGAAGCCAGGAATGTCTGCCTCCAACCCAGTTCATCCCACTTTCTGGCACACCACAGCAGGGAAGGTGTAGAGCATGGATGAAGCCAATAATGTACTCAGTGTTCTGAGCACAAGACTGACACCTTATTAATGTTTGCCATTTGGAACTTGTGATCATCTACTCAGGCTAAGTCAAAGTGTACCTAAGAAATAACTTCCTAAATAATTAATGTTAGAAATGAGTTGTTAGGAAGGGTGTGCAAACTGTTTAAAATACTATTTTGTGACTCCCCTATGTATTTTAAAAGTAACTGCTTGCCACAAATTGGTAGCTTGATTAAACTTATTCTTACATTGGCATCCAAGCAGGTCCCAAAAGGTTGCCACTTGGCAATGCTCTGTTGGCAGTGAATCTAACCTAGAGAGAACTTTAGATTTTAAAAGTCCTTATGTAGCCAATGTGCTATAACAGAAAAAACATCGCAGGAAAGGCACAGGACCCAGAGTGCAGAGTTCAGATGCCATTTCTTCCACTTTCTAGCAGACAAGTCAAGAAAACGGAGGCTTTGAAAGTTTCAGTTATCCATAAAATGGAGCTAATACTACTACCTTTCTTCTAGAGTGTGGGCAGGACTAAAGGACTTCCATACAGGAAGGCCTTTACAACGCAGCCTAACCCTTGCTAAGGTAATTGGTTAACTATGTGTTAACTATGATTCTTTCTGGTTTGAGTCTAGAAATATGATTTTTTTTAACGTCTGTGAGCACTGCCTCCCTTATCTATAAGATGCGAATCATAATCATGCTCATCTCAGAAACTCACTGTCAGGTCACATGACATAACATGCAATAGCTTTGTCAATCATATGTGCTACACAAGTGTAAGCCAAGGTCTGTTCCAGTCCTTCCTTCATCAGAGAGAAGTCTGGATCAGAACTGTGACCTGTGTAACCAGCTCTTAAGACTTCAGTTACTTCCCAAAGTAGTCCTCTGGTCTACTGCCACTGTAGCCAGCCTCTCACCTGGCCCAAGTCAGACACTGGTCTCTATGTCCCCTAAGCAGGGAGAGACTGCTATCAAACCCGCCACTTGGTCTTCTTCGAGTCCCTTTCTCAACCTATGTGACGCAGCTAGCAACCCCCACACTTCCTCATGGAGGGGCATGGGAAGGGCGTATTCACAATCGTCCCCAGATGCCCTTCTCGCAAGATCTCTACACCATTTTTGTCTTCAATTTGCATGAGAGGTTAAGAACTATGTAACTGGAATGTAGCATCTCTCATCCCTTGGTGTCTTAGGCAAAACCAACGTGGATATTCTGTTACATGAGATGTGCCCTAGCTAAGCATACCAAGGCATCCTACAGCATGCTCTGAATTGGAAGCACAAATAGCATCAATGGTGAAAGCTAGCTGCACATTAGCCCATCATAAACTTTAATTTTTTTGCATTCAGGCCTGTTTTGTCTAATATTTATCTCCTTGATTCAGTTTGCCATTAGAGCATATGATTTTTTTGTACCCAGCCATGGTATGTGTAGAGGTTAATAGTTGGGCTGGGAGCACGAATCTTACTCTGTGGCTAACATATTCCATACAATTTTAGAGGAGTTACTCAGAGTCTCTTACCTTACCTCTCAAGGTGGTCATCTAAAGGGGGCCACCGCCACCCTAAAAGCTCTGAGGATGCAAGCAGAAAGTGAGCCAAAGTTCACTTGACAATGATCCCTCCCTGGGTTCAGCTAACTTGCTGGAGTGGCTTATAGAACTCCAAGAAACATTTTGCTTACTAGCTACCAGCTTATCATAAAGGGATATAACTCAGGAACAGCCAGATGGAATAGATGCGTAGGGCAAGGTGTGAGGAAAAGATTGAGAGCTTCCATGACCGCCACTCTCCCCAAATCTCCACATGTTCATCAACCCAGAAGTTCTGCACAATGAAGGGGGACAAACATGAAAAATTTGTTTCTTATTATAAATTTCAGTATCACGCCCCTGATGAAGCAACCCTTCCGGGCATTTAGTTGGAACCATTTCCAGAGGTAAGGAGCCAAGTGCTTAGCTATACAGTCCATTCATTCCTCTGTGGACAACCCTCATAATGAACGACAGTCAGTCATTATGCTAAGCCCGATAATGTTAACAGCCCCAACTTTATAGTCAGAAAGATATAGACTCAACCTCCAGCTCGTCCCTCCTTATGTGTGGCTTTGTGAAAATTACTGGACCTCTATCAGCTGAGCCTCCCACGCTCTGATATGAGTATGGTAATGATACCTGTCTCCTAAGGTAGAGAAGAGGAATAAATAAAACGATCAATGTTAAGTGCTTGGTGTGGTGCCTGGTGCATAGGAAATGTTCAATAAATGTTGACCAGTATTATTATTAATCCTATACCTAACTAGAGCAACACAACACAAATCTATCACCATTTCCACCTGGCAGCCCTTCAGAATTACAGGCTTCTTTTTCCATGCAAAATATCCTACACCTTGGACAATATGGTCTTGATTCTCCACCCCAACAGGCGGAAAAAAAAAAAAAAAAGCAAACACGCATCCCCAAATAACCTTACTTATAAAGTAGATACACATACAATTGCAGTATGAATGTGCACATGACAAAATATACACAAAAAATATTTTAAAGCATGAAACCAAGATGAATAATAATATGCTTTTACATATACATCTTGTCTCATTATATAACATTTTATATGGCACAAAAAGCCTATTTTACTCTCACTAATTATAGTGAAAATATTTTTAGAGAAAGCAATGTCATAGGATGTGCTTCATTATTTTTTAATCCTTAGTTTAACACTGGAAAAGCAACTCACAGGTCGTATCAATACTAGCTTTCAAGGTCTGTCAAAGCTGAGAACAAAGTGTCACTAAAATAAGTAGATCTCATGGAAGACGAGCCTACAGCAGTACTCTGAGTAATCAGACTCAGTGTTCAATCCTATACTTTCATGCTAATGTGTTTATGAAATTTAGGTAGGAAATTTTCTTCCCTAATGTCAATCAGATATTCTTACAAACTACCTGGAAGATATTGCATTTTTATATTTTCAGCGAATGTGTTCAAAACCCAGTGAAAAAACTTGAACAGGTTGGAAAGTTGTTTCCATAATTTTAAAATATATGAGTTTTCATCAATGATGACATGTATCATTTTCAGCAATAAATTAACTATTTCCATTTTTTTCCCAAATTATCTCTACATAGCATAAATTTCTTCAAATGCATTGTTTTCCTCCTCATTATTAATATATCACATTTCCGGGGTGCCTGGGCGGCTCAGTTGGTTAAGCAACTGCCTTCAGCTCAGGACATGATCCCGGGGTCCTGGGATGGAGTCCCACATCGGGCTCCCTGCTCAGCAGGGAATCTGCTTCTCCCTCTGCCTCTGCCTGCCCCTCCCGCTGCTTGTGCTCTCTCTGTCAAATAAATAAAATCTTTACCAAAAAAAAATATACATATCTATATATATATATCACCTTTCCCTTAAAGAGACAAATCTAAAGTGCCTAATTTAAAAATATCTGCTCTGTAGAATTATTTCTGAAGTCATTTGTTATCACAGAAAATATAAACCTATTTGGATCACTTTTATTTTTGTTAAAAATGTCTAAGTCTTCAATTTTGTCAACTCTTTGCAGTAATTTTCCTTGAGATGACCCACAAACTTCTAGGTGATAATATAGTCAGGACCCAGAAACACAGAATCAGACAGGCAAGAAGGTTGATTCAGGCACCTTTATCAGAAGTAGCCAAAGGAAATTAGAGAGAGGGAGCAAGAAGAATCTCGGAAATGTAGCTGTGGCTTCCTGGTGTTGCAAGAGAGTACAAGGCGCCTCGGGCAGCAGATAACAGACCCACCCGCTCTGGCATCATGGAGGTCCCACAGGGACAACATTGACCTGGACGTGGAAATGCCATTTCAGTACCCATGAGAACTGGAAAGAAGCAGGACATGGTCCAGGTCCTAGGGGAACCTGGAAATCATGCAGGGTCTTGGTGCAACTGGAATACAAGGCTGGAGAAAGACCAAGAACAGTGCCTGAACATGGTGCTAAGGTTTCCTGTAAGGTGCATCTTATCATTTCCCTGAGTACAAGATGAAGGATGGGAGTCATAGAGACATGACCTAACACTCTTAAGGCCAAACATCTTAAGAAGTGGTACAGGCGGTACTTGAACCCAGATCCTCTAGCATTGGAGATGCTAGTTTCAAAAGCTTTGCTCTATGCTCTAAGAAGAGGACCAGAGCCTGATTATTAAGCCAGGATATTAAGTCAAAACAGAATACGCAGCCACGTTAACAGGGCTGAGCTCTTTAAAATCCTGCTCTTGGGCTCATTAAATCCACCCCCATTACTAAAGAGTCTATTTTCCATGGAGGCCAGATGGGGGGGGGGGGCAATTTAAGCTGAACATGTGTTAAATGGTCCCAGTTCTTTGAAGTTAGGAGATGGGGGAGGCAGGAAACCAGGCTCTCCACTATCTCATGTAATTCTTTACATAAAGTCATTGTACAGAGAAACTGAGGCTCTGAAAAAGCAAGTGAAGTACTCAGTATTGTCCAGCTGGTAAGAGGAAAGGCATTCAAGTCCAGGGTCCCTAATCTTAAGTACAAGCCCCTTTTCATTGTACCACAGCTTCTTACACACTGCCATCTAACTCCAAGATTGCAGGATTCTACACCTAACCAATCTTTAGTGATTCAGAGAATACACATTAGCTAGCTAGCATCTTATATAGTGGTAACGTATGTAAAAATTCAAATTCCCAATCGGTAAGGCTCTGTGGTAAATAGAAATCTCAGTATCAGTGAGCCCAAGGTAAGAAGTCTTTTCGTGTATTAATCAAGCCCAGTCTATTCTCCTGCTTATCCATCATTGGATAACTATCTTCTCCCAGAGTGGTCAGGAGGAAGAAGTTCATTTCATCTAGGAGACTAAATAATAGAATTAAAATGTAAAAAGAAAAAAAAAGACTCAACTAGGTGCAAACAAATTCCCTATCATGGGAAACCAACTAGAAGGTAGAAAAAGGAGTTCAATTTCAACAATCAGCCTTAGCTTGTAGGAAATGTGCTTTGGCAAAAATTATAGATCCCTGACCTGAACACATAATTGGCAGTATACCCTTCCTAAACCAAATTTGCCTAAAGCATCTCAACTGGGCTCTCCAGTCCCTGGCATGAACTCTATTTCGGCCTCAGTTCATAGATTAAAAGAGCTGATTCGCACAGTCTCAGAATTGATCATTCCCTGCCATAGTGGGTTTGGGGTAGGATACAGATAAAGAATTGCATTCTCGGCTAGCATGTGTGATGGAGAGGGTGAGGGTCTTTCTTTCCTGACTTTTCTCAGTTCAGTGGGTTATGCATCAGGGTCTCAACCACCAATTGGTTTGTCCTGACCACCACTATTAAGCCCGGTGTTATGGGATGGTGAAAACATGGGCCTCCTCTGCTCAGAGAGTCCTCAAGTCATACTTCCCCTTTCAGCACCTTAAGGTGACTTCCAATCACTTACCCATCAAGTCCACATTTCCCTATGTAGTTGTAAAGGTCCTTAAGATACTGCCTCCTCCTTCCCTTTCTGTTCCATCTTCCTCTGTTCCCCCACAGCCCTCCTGTGGTCAAGCCACTTGCATTCACTTCTCTCATTCAGGCCAATAAAGCTCTATACTCACCCAGAAATCTGGTTTTCTTTCCTTCCTACAAGAAGTCCTCCATGACTGTTCCAACCCACATTGTTCTCCCCTTCTCTGAACTCCTAAGACACTCAGTAAGTAACATACGGTTTAGCACTACACCAGTCTGAGTATTTCATCTGTACTAGCCTGAACTCAATTCACCTGCAAGCTTTCTGAAGCAAGGAGATGGTCTTTGGTATGCTCTTGGATGGGACAGAGGTTGTTTGGAAGGAAGGCATATGGTCCAAAGCAATACAAGTAAGAACACACACAGTTTTAGAGACAACGAGCACTCTTAAAGATTAATTAATAAAAGCACTAATGATGTTTACAACAATGAGCCTCAGAGCTGTGGAGTCACCTGTCCATAAAAGGCAAGTATAGCCCTTGCTTCGGTAGCACATACACTAAAAGGCAAGTCCATTATCTTGTTACGTGGCAGCACACAGTGGGAATTTTTCCCATCAATAGAAGGAACCTCACTAAGTTCACCCCAACAGAAGCAGTGCCCATTTTCATTCCTGTGACCTAAAGATTAGCAACAGTTCATCATGAAAGGTGTTAACACCAGCTCAGAATGTGAAACTCGCTGTTGAGAGGGGATAACTGTAAGCTTTTCTTTAGAAGATCCTTTTGCAGAACTTAAATTTGCTGACATTTTACCCTCAGGCCTTTACCTGTTTTTGAAGATAAACCACAGTTGAGTGAATCAAAATAATTTTGCAGCAAACAGTCATTTGACCAAAGCAAACCCATTGAGACATAGGAGCTCCTAGGTGATTACCCACTTCCAGCCTCCATCAGACATGAATTTATTGGTCAAAGGGGAAAAATGAATTGAAAACTAAGTGTTCATTCGAACTCCATTTCCCGAGTTATCTCGGGGTTGTGGAGAGTGTTAGCTATAGGGTTATTACCAATAATCCATCTCACTAGATGGTCACTAGATCTTCTTAAGTGTCTTAAACCTAGCACTACTGGAATAATTTTAACTATTTTGCTGTGTATTTTCTATAAAAACCAAAGATTTCAATGTGCAACTATAGACATTTATAGATATCCCTTAAGTACCATGGCTTCAGAAGTTCATGCTATTGATATTAAATAATGTACCATTCTCATTGACAATCCTAAATTCTTCCCTCCTTCAATGCAGTAAAAGTCATACTCATTCATTAAGAGAAAGAGCCAGGTTACCCTCCATATAATGTCAAAAACATCAGGCATGATGAAAACAGGTAGTGAATGATTCCTTTTCTTGTGCTCATCTCTTAACAGCGCATAGTACATGGCCTGGCTTGATAAACATCAAGCATATTATATGTGCCAACACTGAGTTTTCAGGAAAAACATGATTTTTGCATTCATACCATTCACAATCTAGTTGAAGAAAATGATATTAAACAAATAAACACAAAATGTATAGTTTAGAATTTTTATGGGTGCTAAAAAGAAAAAAACGCTAAAGAAGACATGATTGTACTGGGACTAAGTCAGAGGCCTTAATTTAAACTGGCAGTCAGGGAGCTCTTCACTGAAAAAATGACATTTGCAACTGACCCCTGAAGCATCAGTTGAGAGGGACCAAGCAAGGCGTAGGTGGTGAGCCTTCCATATAGAACATGTCCAAATGCCAATTTAGTGTATGTGAGGAAATGACTGAAAGCCACTGGTGCTCAAGTGCAGTGGGAGGATGGCATGAGATAGGCTCCAAGAGTAGGTAGTAAGAAATATACATTCTATAATGGAAATGAACTAAAGAAAAGCAGAAGACTAAAACAATCTGATTTGCATTTTTTTTTTTAAAGAATTCTCTGGATGCTGTATGGAGAATGGGTTACAAAAGGACAAGACTATGTGTATGGGAAGCAGGAGTCTATTGCAGAGATCTAGAGGAAAGATGATGATGGCTTATTCTAGGAAGGTATCCGTAGTGTTGGAAGACACTGTATGGAATCAAGAAATCTTTTGGAAATGGAATCTAAGAGGATTTTGAGATGTACTGATGTTGGGGAGTGAGGGTGAAGCAGCCAAGTGTAACTGTCACGTTTATAACACACAACTGATAGATGGTAGTGCTATTTTTGAGAAAGAATTGAGGAGGAGCAGTTTGATGGAAGTGGTGAGTGAACAAATTTAGTTTGCTCTGTCAATGAGACATTCAGAAGAATGTCTCTAAAGAAACTTGAATTAGAGACAGACTATAGCAGTCAGAAGTCAGGTAGGAACCTATGAGTTGTCACCATATTGATAGTACTTAAAGCCATGGGAAAGGAGATCTTCCCAGCAAGATTATAAAGAAAAAAGGCAAAAGGCTCAGGTTAAAGATAGAGGAGGAGGGAGTCAAAAATAAAATAAAAAGGAGTAAGAAGAACAAAACAGAAGAGTGCAAAATGACAGAAACTAACAGGAAAGGGAAAAAGGACTGAATTCTCCTAAAAGATGTTTAAAAAAGAGAGAGAATTTAAATTGCCCATTAGATTTATTGGTTATGGATTGGTGCATTTGGCACATAACAAAGTAAGCTCTGGTGGAGAGATGTACCATGAAAAAAACTTGGAGGAGGTTGAAGAGGAATGGGATAGAAGAAAATGAAGACCAAAGATACAGACAACTCTTTCTAGAAACTTTACAATAAAGGAAGGAAGAGAAACAGGGCAGGCTGGGCTGCAACTGGAAACAGATTTGGAGTAAAGGGTAACAGCAACCATCAGGGAATCTATGTAAATGTGAGATTCAGTGCAAGTTGGTATTTGTCTTAGCCTAGGTGCTCTAAAACATGTCTGAGGAAGGACTTATATGGGAGTAATTTATTTTTATACTCAAACCCAGAGAAAGAGATTGGATGACTAAGGAGAAGAAAACAAAGAGGGAAAGCCACCTCAGGAATTTATTATCAGCTCATCACCACCAGGTAATGGGGGTTCAATCATGCTAGAGTCCCTCTTAAGTGTCATTTAGAATATATTCAAACTTCTTCACCAAAAGAATGGAAGAGAGGAGTTGACCACTAGTCAAAAGTTGCCCTATGGGGTATTAACTCTCTTGCACTTTGATTTGTATTGTACATGTCTCTGAATGGTAAAGAAGATTCCTTTAAACGTCCCACTCAGAGGTGGCAGAGAAGTCCAAGGCAGAAAATGAGATGATCAGTATAACTGCAACCAGTATCTGCCAAGTTAAGTCTGTATGTAGCTAGTTGCTATGGTAACAGCTAGAGTAAAAGATGGACCAAAAGGATGTGAAGCATGGCACAAAGGTGTCTGATAGAATGTCTACCTTGATATTCATGCACTCCACATCCTTTCCAGTCTAGGGAGATGAAATGCATTGTGTCTAGTTCATGACAGAGCTGGCACATAGGTTCTACTGATTCCTGGCCTCCAGACTTCCCTGCGTCTGTTTAAGATTAATTATTCTAGGTAGCAGCAATACTGGACAAGTAAATTAACTGAATAAGGATTTTTATATATTCTCAGTGACAGATTCAAGAACTGTTTTAGAAACATCAACCAATTAACTCAGTATTTTATGAGCACATACTACGTTCAAAATCTGTACATGGTAGTATAGATTGTCAGAGAATATTAAATATGGTCCTTGCTTTGATATCTCACTAAGGGAATAGTGTATAGACACATGAGAAGAGATCTAAAAATGGCAGAAGACTGGATATGATTAAATAACAAATGTGGAATAGAACTGTGTCAAGCTAGTATATACATATTTATGGCAATGTTTCTGTTTAGAATGAGTAGACTCTCAGAGATTAGGGAAAGCAACTATGAAAGCCATTTGTTTCGGTAGAAACCTCAAATCCCCAGTATTAGCAGAAACTATCTGGGTAGACAAACTAGAGGTTATTTTTACTTTCTTCTGTAAATGTTGCCATATTTTCCATAACTCCCACAATAAACATGTATTACTTTTATATTCAAAGAGTATTTTTAACATAACCAAAGGATGAGGAACAACTAGAATTCTCACCCATTGCTGATGGCAATGCATAACGGTGCAGCCACTTTGGAAAACAGTTTGGCAGTTTCTAATAAAGCTAAACATACACTTACCATACAACCCGGCAATCCCACTCATAGGTATTTACCCAAAGAAAAATGTTCTCTCTCTCCCTCTCTCCCACATGTGCACAGACATGTGCATACACACCACCACCACCACCACTGTTTAAAGCAGCTTTTTTTTAATTATCACAAAAACTGGAAACGACCTACCTGTCCTTCAAATGGTGAATGGATCAACTGTGGTACATCCAATGGAATACTGTTTAGCAATTAAAAAAAACAATGAACTAGGGGTGCCTGAGTGGCTCAGTCATTAGGCGTCTGCCTTCGGCTCAGGTCATGATCTCAGGGTCCTGGGATCGAGCCCTGCATCAGGCTCCCTGGTCCGGGGGAAGCCTGCTTCTCCCTCTCCCACTCCCCCTGTTCTGTTCCTCTCTCGCTGTGTCTCTGTCAAAAGAATGAAATCTTTAAAAAAAAAAAAAAAAGAACTATTGATACCCACCACATGATGGAAGAATGTCAAATGCATTATACTGTGTCAAAGAAGCCAGATTCAAGAAGTTGCATAATATATAATTGCACTGATGTAACACTTTGGAGAAGGCAAAATTATAGGAACAGAAACTGACCAAAACAGAGGAGGACCATATCAAGGGCTGTTGAGTAATCAAAAGAATTGACCAAGATGGATTCTACATGAATCATTGAGAACCAAGAGGGAATAAAACATCTGAGAACGATTAGAGAAGCCATAGGCAGAATTCACCGATCCTGAATATAGAAGCAAAGATACCACAGTCTAGAGTCATAAACCCAGAAGGACAAATGATCCTTCACAATGATGTATGTACCAGTGAAGATTCTTTAGATTGCAAGTGACCAAGACCAACTCTGGCTTGAGTAAGCCACATAGAAAAGAAAAATGGTGGTGAGAAGGATTCTGAAAAACTCACAAGAGAGGGAAATGCTGGAGACCAGGGTGTCAAACAACTCTCATGTGCCTTGAAAACCTTCACCACTGCTGTGGCAGCCAGGTCCACCCAAATTTCAATCAGCTTAATGCAGGTGCAAGTGGATATCACCTCACCTGGCCTTGCAGAGCTCTCATTTCCTGTCCTGGGTCTCCTCACTCACTAGGCACTCATACAGCATGCAAGCCATAAGTAGGGAGTTAACACCATGGGGACACATCTGACCAATAGGCAATAGTAGTCCATGAATAAATGTTTCCCCTTCTCAAACCCTCCTACGCTGTTGGTGGGAATGCAAGCTGGTGCAACCACTCTGGAAAACAGTATGGAGGTTCCTCAAAAAGTTGAAAATAGAGCTACCATATGACCCAGCAATTGCACTACTGGGTATTTACCCCAAAGATACAAATGTAGGGATCCGAAGAGGTACGTGCACCCCGATGTTTATAGCAGCAATGTCCACAATGGCCAAACTGTGGAAAGAGCCAAGATGTCCATCGACAGATGAATGGATAAAGAAGAGGTGGTATATATACACAATGGAATATTATGCAGCCATCAAAAGGAATGAGATCTTGCCATTTGCAACGACGTGGATGGAACCGGAGGGTGTTATGCTGAGCGAAATAAGTCAATCAGAGAAAGACATGTATCATATGACCTCACTGATATGAGGAATTCTTAATCTCAGGAAACAAACTGAGGGTTGCTGGAGTGGTGGGGGGTGGGAGGGATGGGGTGGCTGGGTGATAGACATTGGGGAGGGTATGTGCTATGGTGAGCGCTGTGAATTGTGCAAGACTGTTGAATCACAGATCTGTACCTCTGAAACAAATAATGCAATATATATTAAGAAAAAAAAGAAGATAGCAGGAGGGGAAGAATGAAGCGGGGGGAAATCAGAAGGGGAGACAAACCATGAGAGACGATGGACTCTGAAAAACAAACTGAGGGTTCCAGAGGGGAGGGAGGTGGGGGGATGGGTTAGCCTGGTGATGGGTATTAAAGAGGGCACGTTCTGGTTGGAGCACTGGGTGTTATGCACAAACAATGAATCATGGAACACTACATCAAAAAGTAATGATGTAATGTATGGTGATTAACATAACAATAAAAATTAAAAAAAAAATGTTTCCCCTTCTACCCCATTTAGAGCAACAGTTCTGAGATCCATTTTGAAAGTCTCCTAAATCAAGTACTTGTTATTAAGGACCAGTAACCAGGAGCAGTGGCCAACTCAACAACTTATCTTTGTATTGATTATCTTTCTTCCCCATTTTATTACTGATGTCACAAACTCTCTAAACTCATTATCAAAGATACAATCTACAGGCCAGATTTCATGTCAGTCTCTGCTTTCTGGGGAACACAGGCCAAAATAAGCAGACCTTGGGAAGGATCCATTATAGCTCTGGACATTTCAGCTATAGAAATTTATGGACTATCTCTTAAGGGTGATGTCATCAGTGGACTCAGCGCTAACCAACCTCCAACCACTTCCCAGGAGACAGTCTGATTCACCAAGATTAGGTTACATGCGTATTCTGGGGTTAAAGGGCATGGAACCTCATGTTCTAATGTCAACAGAATCACTTGGATTGGGGAAGGGGCAGTTCTCCAAAGACTGTGAGAAGGCAGGAAACAAGGGATGATTTAGGAACATTTTGTTACCTAGTTACAATTTGCTTTTGGATCATGTTAAGGTACCTTAAAAAAAAAAAAAAAGAGTATTGTGCATTGCGCCTGAAGTGTAAGTTTCTTTTCTCTAAGGAATCAGTATTTTGCTAGACCTTGGTTACAGCCTTAAAATAGAAAACGTAAGCGTGCGGCAGGTGTATTACGGGATTCTCTGGTGGGTTTTTATGCTAGCTCAAAACTGTTACTTTGAATTTGGAAAGCTTATACCATAGCAATTGTTAAGATAGCCAGGTTCTTTTCTTCCTCATTCTAATTCTGTCTCTCTCTAGGTTGATAACCAACACAGGTATTAAGCACTTACCAGCTGTTCACAAGGTTCAATCTCTCCAAAAGGTTCTACTGTAAGTGTTTCCTTGAGTGTTGACTTACTCAGTAGATGTCTTGCCCAGTGGCCTCGGGGCCTATAATATGCACTGCTTAGCCTAGATCCTCCAAGTATGTCACTCTGGGTAAGCAGAGGTAGGAAGGCAAGCAGGAAGGACCCTTAGTTTTATCTGAAAGCCTGCTAAGCTCAGTTTGGAGACAGTCAGCAGTCTCCTCAATAAGACCATTATCAACAGAGCCAGCTTGTAGCAAATCAAGAAGGGCCTCCTTTCTTCACTATTCAGTGCTTTATATACCGCCCCTACAAATACCCTCCTCACCCGTCTTCCCCCACCCTCACCTCTTCCCTCCTGAATTCTCATACGACCCTAGGCATAAAGAAACTGGCTGACAATTCACAAATTACACTGTTAGCAAGATCGTCTATTTGCCTTTTCTCAAGACATCTGTATTTTCAAAGAGGAGGAAAAAAGGCCATGTGTAATGCCAAGTTTACTTTCAATAGTGAAATTGTAAGAATCTGGACAGACCCAAAAGGAAATGGCAAGGAAGGGGTATAAAGAGCTAAGGAAAAGGGGGACGAAAGGGGAGAGAGAGGGAGAGAAAAAGAATCTCTCACCATTTCTCAAATTGTTCCAGGCAGTTTACTACTCCTGCATACAGTGTATTTGTTAAATCTGACCCAACAGGGCCTCTTGAGGGGAGCATGAGGGACACAACCCAAAAAATGAGGCTTTCTCCATCCCTCCATTGAGGAAGAGAATGATACAACTTTTCTGTGACCCAAGGGGCATAGAAGGAAGTAAACTGGCTGTGAGAGGGGGACTGAAATGGGAGGAAGCTGAAGGCCCAAGTATGGTGAATGGAGAAGTTCCATACGGAGGTGAAAGGTCAGCGTTAGTGGCTTTGTCATAGTGAGCAGACAAGGATAATAAAGGAGTGTATCAGAACCTGAACATGGTGGACTTAGCTAAGAAAATGTCCAGAGACAAGAGACTATGAGAAATTGCAATTTCATTTTTAGGCACTGATACACTGAAGGTAAACTAGATGTCATTTATTTCCCCAACTTTGAACTCATCATCTCTCAGAATACTAACTGTTGCAACATTGCCTCAGCTAAAGACCACATAATGCCCAGGAAATGAAATGTGGGGAGGTTACAGGAGTGGAGCTGGCATAAAGACCTAATGTATCTGTACTTTCTTCTAGAGACATTCAAGATAATATCAACATCCACACAGTTGAAAGAAATTCTTTCATGGGGCTGAGTTTTGAAAGTATGATTTTGTAAGTAAAGAAAAAAACTCCAGTGGAGTAACATTTGGTTTCTGATTTAATCATCTTTCCCCTAACAGGATGCTCCTTTTGTGTTTGGGTAACTTTGGCTTTTCACCATTTAAATTTCTCTCTGCTTCAGTATTTCTCTCTCATTTCCCATCTTTACATTTCAGAATCACAACATGGAGTCATGTTAATAATGCATGATTCTGCCGTGTGATTCAAATATTTAAAGTTACTCTTTGAATGATGGTCTCCTGTGATGCAACATCTGTTCTGAAGGACAGAATAACTCCTGCATCAGTAAAGCTAGTTATTGCCTAGCAAGGCTTTTGTTGCCCCAAGAAAAAGACCAAGGAGGAGGCTGAATTTGGGAGATTTTCCCTCATAACCATGCCAAGCAGCTCCTATTCAACCCCATGCTGGGCGTGAGATGACCTCTTTTTTCTTGAAACAACCACATTTTCTAATGAGCTTCAGTTACTCCCTCTGACTTTTGGGAATGTTTTTAAATGCACTCTGTGCCATTAATGGACTACTTGGTAATCTTTTGTGCTAGTAGCCTGTGTGCCCGTTTATCCACTGCCCAAGATGGCCCAGAAAGAGAGAGCTTGGGGCTACCCAGGTGTCTGTGGGATCTACGGAAGTTAGATGAACAGAATGGCATTTGGGAAACTGGTAACTGCCATTACATCTGTAAGGAAAACATTTTATCCTCCCACTTCAGAAATTGTTGCATTTTTTAAAAATATACCAGTGTGTGTGCTTAAAATATGCCATTATGTACAAAAGGTAAGTTCCAGCCAAGGAAGAATTTCAGTCATTTTCAAAACAGTAATGCGATTCAGAGAATACCCAGCAGTAAAGAAAAAGAAAAGGGGCGGGGCGGGGGGGGAGAAACAGTAGAGATGAGGACATGCTGAAGATTAAAGCTAAGCACAGCATTTGATGTAAATTAATTAGAACAATAGGAAAGGTTTCAAAGAGACTAGCAGAGACATTGCAAGTATGAAGGACAAAAATTAAAAAATCAAAGGCATGTATTCAGAGTACATGGTATTAGACACCAATTTTAACTGAGTAATACCTAATCCTTCCCTTTAATACACTCACAACATTCGGAATTTATGCGCACCTGTATTAGAATGAGTCGATGGGGTATGGGAAATATGAGAGAAGGGGAAAGCAAAATAAATGGATTAAAATATAAACAGAATAAAAAGTGTGCAAAATGAAAGCAATTATCCTAAAAGGGAAGAAGGAATGATTTACTCTGACTGGCCAGTGACGTGAGGGTTGAAGGAACAGTTAAAGGAGGGAAAGGAGGTTGCATCTAAGATGGGGCTTTAACAGGTACGTGGGAGGTAGCCAGGCAAAGGGCAAGCAGAGGAAACAATCATCAAGGCTATTAAGGTTTAAAAAAAAAAAAAAGGAGGAGGAGGAAAGATAGGAGTTCGGGGAAAAGAGGGAGTCCCTGAGTAACATCAGCCTGGCGGGTTAGAGCACGAATAGACAGTGAATGGACTGCCAGGCTACATTATGGAAGGAGACTAGTGATACATGTCATCAGTTGTACCTGGATATCCGGTGCTTCTTTAAATCCTGCTCTAAACATCTTTAAATATAGTAGTTCTAAGTTACTTAATGTTAGCATGTGGCAAATCTATTGAGTATTTTATAAAAATATATCATTAAGTGGGAATGTGCAGACTGCTCGCAGTCTTCTACTCTGACACACATTCTTTTTGTCCAGAACGTAAGACAGAAGGCAAGGATCCTGAGCTAAAAAGGCCTTACCTCTCCCCAAGTGTAGGCAAAGGACCTGAGGAACTAAGAACTTAGGACACAGCCTCACACACCCAAACCTACAAAGGAAATGTGCAGATCATGGCTGCTCTTCTCGGACTTCTGTTCATGGACACTGCGTGGCTCCCCAGAATTTAGAACATACTCTCCCCAAGAGGAGAGCTTTCTTAAGAGTCAATACTTCTCAGACACGTCTCTAAAGGATACATTCACTTTTGTGAGAACAAAATCTATTTTTCTTGACCTCAGATGGTCCTTAATCCATAGATAATGGAATTGGAAAATCCATACTCAAGACAGTTTAAGACTCCAGTTGTTCTTAGTTGGGGTGACACATCTGGATGCAGGGGTGCCTTCTCCCACTAAGGAAATCCAAGTGTGGTCAGAAAAAGCAGTATGGCTAAACGGCACCGAGGACTGATAAGAGTTTTCTATGCATTGGCACTTTTCAAATCTTGACTCCCTGTTCTAAAAAAAATTTATCATACACACACACACACACACACATATATCACATGCACACCACAATTTTTTTAAATAGCCCAATAATAATAAAGGATTATCAGATACTGGGCTAGTGTCTCAGAGGAAAATGAGCAATAAAGGTCCACCCCCGTGCTGCAACCACAGGGTCTGAATGGGGAAAACATCAAGCTATGACTGACCAAAAGAATGGCCTCAATTCAGAAAAAAATAAAATGAGCTTCCATGTGTATCAGCTCTCACCACGTCCCAGGCATAGGAGAGGCTCACTCGATGTGCATTTCCTCCTTTCCTCAATTGCTTCCATCTCACTTGCCTGCCCCAGCGGGCTTTACGAGGCCGGTCCCCCAGTCCCCTCACTCTTTAGGCTGAGAGCAGATTCTGCTTCTGGAGCCTCCTGAGCCTCTGCTGAGGCCACAAACACATAAAGATCAAAGAAAACCATGATCCAGTTATTCTTTAGCTGATGCTTTGCCCAGGTTGTCCTTGTCATTGTGGTCATTGCCATCATCACCATCATGCTTTAAAACCAGCACTGTATCTCTTAAGAGACTAAGAGTACATATAATCAATGTCAGCTTCTCTTTGTTAGTAGTTCGAGTGTTACAGCCTAATGTAAAGCCTAGGGCCGGAGTTCTGGACATCACTTTTTTTGTATGTGTAATGATCCAATGACATTAAAAACTTCCACCCCCTCCCCATATGATGGTATCTCTTCACTGAGAAAAATCCATAAAGACAAAAGCCTACTTCAAATACAGTAATTCTGTTAAATCCATCTATATATTATTTAATCATAGCAAGATCTATTTGCAGGAAATTTATGTACAGAAAAATCTAGTCTACAGAAACATAGGTGGAGCCCACCTGGATTTACATACCCCTTTGTGTTAGATGAGGGGTCAGCCAAATCCAGCCCATGAACTAGTACTGGTTTATACAAGTGAACATTTTGATGACAGGGAACACTGACGCTAACCTAAATTAAGCAAGATGGTACCCTGCCCAGGAAAAAAAAAAAAAAAAACATGCTTTTCAATAGACCTCTATTTAAAAAAAAAAAAAAGTACTCTATTATTATAAGTTTGGTCAAAACCTTTGTCAACATTGTTTAGTACATACCTATATAAAATACCTATGTAGTATTCTCCATTTTGTCTCTTGGCCCACAAAACCTACAATGTCCTGCCTGGCCCTTTACAGAGAAAGTTTGCTGATCCCTGTGGTTGGTTGAAAATCTCAGGGAACTACATCCCATAGGTTAGGGGCAGCTGTCGCAGCAATTCACTACCAGGGACAGGCTGACAAAGACGTGAGCAGGCTAGATGGCTGGAGTCCAGCCAGGGAGTTGCAAGGCAGGTGGGATGCAGGGATACACAGCCACTCTTTGGCCATCAGAACCCACCAAATGGTTGCTGAGGTTTTAAAAAGATTTACCTTGCTCCTGTCTGGATTTTTTAATGTAAACTGGTTTTCAGGAGGAAGGAAAAAAAAACATATGGTTGCTGTCCTGTGATTTTAAGTGTTTCTAGCTACCCATTGCAAGCCAGAAAATAAGAGTTCAGAATATGCAGGAGCCTCTTGGGGTCAGCTTTTCAAACACTGTTATTTGTAAACCCACTGAGCCTGACAAGGAAAAGAATCTGACAGCAAATCAAGAGCAGGTGGTCAAGGGCTCTTCAGGCTAAGCTCTCCCGGCCTTGGATTTTGTTTTTGTTTTCAGGCCCATCCAGGAGCACAGCAGTGCGAAGCTGTCGGCCCAAGGTGTCCTTAGTCTCCCCTAACCAGCTCGCTGTCCTTTGCACAATCAGGCTGACTGTTCCACATCCAGCCCCCATCAACCGCAGAACCCCTTCTTGTTCCCACTCACACTACTGCACCCTGCCACAGCCCACAGTCTCTGTAATTGATTTCTCTTCCTTTCTGGCTTAACCCAGAGCCACCTCCACAAACCTCCAATAACCAGGTCCCTGTGGGTCACAGGAGATGTTCAGGTTGTCTGACAGCTTAATTAGATCACTTTTTGCTGACAGCCAGGCCTGCTGCTATGGGTGAGCATGGGTGAGAGGCTTAAGGCCTTAGAGAAAGGGGATACAAAATGTTCTTTGTCTTATAAACATTTGTCCAATAATTGCATGATTTCAGTCCTTCAGGATGGGAAACACCTTTGTCTTATCCCTCCATGGCAACATCTCTGCACACTAATAATGTGCGTGAAGACCGTACAGGATGCAGGTGGTAGGCCTAAGTGTGCCTTTTCAAAACTAATTGTTCCCCCCTCTGGAAAGGTAATACATGCACGTAACGCAAACTTCAAACATCACATGAGGTCATACAGTGATAAATCAGCCTCCCTCCCACTCTTGTCCCTGAGCCTTACGGGTGGCATTTTATTTATGCCAACAACCTGCAATGTCTGACCTTGCCCCAGTGCTTCCAATTATGAAACCCCTGTATTGTTTGCATCTGACATTATTGGTTTTTTAATGGGCCTTTTATTTCAGATGGCTGAATAAGAACGGCATTCAAGAAATACACAACTGCGCATTCAATGGAACCCAACTAGATGAGCTGTAAGTAGCCCTGACTATTCTTCCAGGCCATTTAGAGGGAAATGGCTCTTACAACAGTGATATTTATGTGGCTTTGTGTTTCCCTTCTTCTCTGAACTCCATCCCCAGGAATCTAAGTGATAACAATAATTTAGAAGAATTGCCTAATGATGTTTTCCACGGAGCCTCTGGACCAGTCATTCTGTAAGTAGCTTCCCCTGTTTCCATGTGCTAGAGATCAACATGTACAAGTTAGAAGTCAACTTTCTCCAATTCAGAGAGGCTTCCCATATAGGGTTGGCAATGAAGGTCAGTTTTTATCTGTGTCATCTACAAAGACTTCCAGGGACAATTTCGGGCTGATCAACATCCTGACTTTCAATAGTGTAACAGCAACAGTAACAGCAACTATTATTTAATGAGCACTTACCAAGCCCCAGACAGTGTTTTAAAAGCTTAAAATGAATTTTCGAATTCAATCCTCATAAAACCTCTGTGGTAGGAGCTGTTGTTCCCATTTTAGAGAAGGAAAAACCAGCTTCCATGGGGGGGTTAACTAACTCATCCCAAGTCATGCAAATTTTGGAGCATGTATTTAACACCAAACTGGTCTGACTCAGAGCACAGGTTCTCAACTCTTCTGCCATACATTTCTTCCCTGGAAGGGAAAGCACAGGTCTCCTTCCTCACCTTCAATGTCCGGGAGTATCTTTCCCTGAGAGATCCCCACACACACTCATTTTTGGATCCTCTTTGCCTCGATTCAGATCCCTTGGGCTCCATTCAGTGCCCCACAGCCCTGCAGCAGCACCCCCCCTCCCGGGGCTTGCTTCCTCACCTCCATCTCTCCCTCCACGAGGAACCATCCCCATTTCTCTTCTCATGGGCCACTGACTTTCCACTAGAGTCAGGCCAGCTGCCACCCCTTCCCTGGCCACCTCAGCCAATAGTGAATTCTTCCTCCTCTGACTTCTACAGCCTTCACGGTGGCAGGGACCCCAATCTCCAAGAGCTTTTAAAAAATGTGTTTTCCTGGACTCTCAGCAAGACCTACCCCATCTACTGATGAAATGTACTGCAGGAAGGAAGGAACCAAGAAGGAAGAAGTCAGATGTAAGAAGAAAGAGTGAGCACAGAAATAAACAAAGAAAAAAAATCTCAGGTTTTACTAGATGATCCATCTATGGCCCGCCCAAGGTGAATTTTGGCATTTGAGAGCCACTAGACTGCACCTCGTATTTGGCAATATAGGCTCCCACGTGTGGTTACCTCTCTCCTTCCCTCCCATCTGTCAACATAACTTTCCTTTTCACTCAAAAGCTTATATTCTCCTGCAGGTTGGAACCTAGTGTATCTCTAGAATTAGACCGTGTATGGTAGAGCAGAAACTCCACAAATGGTTTTTATTGACAATAGAGCGTGTGTTTGAGCCATATACAGGATTCTGCCTCTTTGAAAAAGTTCAACGATTATTCTAGTATGCCTGCCTTGAGATGGGCAATATATGCAAAAGAAGGAAGTGTCAGCATGATTAAAGCAGAGAGGCCAGAGCAGACGACCTTGATTTAAAACCATTCCTTTGCCTCCATAAGCCTCCATCTCCTCACAGAAAGCTTATATTCTCCTGAGAGAGTCAGACAATAACTAAATATGCACCCTAAAGTAACAGGTCACAATGTGTGCTAGGAAATACCAGGTAGTTGCCAAGCATAAGAGAGAGTGCCAGGCATACGGTCCATGTGCTCTAATATACCAAGTACTTAGAACTTGTAATGCTTAATGTTTCCTCCTCTTCAAGGACTCGGGAGACAAATAGACTTAGAGACAGTGCTGTTGACGTCTCTGACCGCCCCAAGAGCAGTTTGTCAATTTCCCTTACCTGAAAGTCCTAAGGATTTTGAATATTCCTAAAGCACCTCTATCTGTTCTGGCAGAACTTGTCTGTGGTGGGATAGGTTTCCATTATGTTACTTGTACCGGGTATACTATTAAATCATAGCTCCTTAACCACTCCGCTACCATGAACATTCGAGTTGGACTGGATCCTCAACCAGCTCATTATCCAGGCAACCAAAACCAGAAATTTAAAGTGACCTGCTGAACATCAGACTGCCACCGTAAGTGGCAGAGCTGGGACCAGAAACTAGGTCTTCTGCCTTACATTCCATGTATTCCCACCATATCATGTTGTCTAAAGCACATAAATTCGTCTAATCAAACGACTCGAAGTTATACAGTTGGCTGCGAACCACAACAGAGGGTGAAAATATTTGTAAGCACCAGACTCCCACCCTAAGAACACCAGTGAATGATAAGCACAGACAACACAAAGCACATCTCCTACAGGTGCATCATCAGGCCCCAGGCTGAGGCACCGTGCCATGTGTCTCATCTGAGTGTCTAATGGAGAACATGGACATGAATCCCTCAGCCAGTCCTGCCATGTATGCCATCGGGAAGTGGGATGTCACCATCACAAGCAGCTCCACAGGGTCCTCAAGTTACAGGTGCATTTTTCAACCCTTTTACCACAGGAACAGATCTGGCCAGAATGAAGTCAGTAACATTTACAGAAAATCCAAAGGAATTATCAAGCACTTGCCATGACTTAAAAGGGTAGAGGGTGATAATACACTCCCACATCCTTTCATTGCAATGCATGATATATGTGCAAGATCCTGGCCAAAAGCCCAGCCTATAATTGCTAGTCTCCTCCTCCTCCCCTTAAGGGCAAGAGGATTGATCACTTCAAACATCGAGCCTCCCATACTGGGGCTTTCAGGTTAGTCTGCAGAGGTCCTTCCAATCTCTGCTTGCTCAACTAGGATTCTATGGCCTATGCCATTTCTCATTCCTACAACCTGAGGTGCCAACCCCAGCCAAACCCTGGCCTGAGAGCTGCTTGCTGAGGTGTGTGCAGAGAACGAGCCCACCCCAGGTGCTACGGGTTGATGAGTAGGAGAGGGGCAGACTGTTCAGACTGCTTTTGCAGAGTAGATGCTTGGGCTAGGACTTTGATTGTGCATTGGGTCAGATTCCCGTTCCCCCAAATAAGCCTGTGATATGGATGTGTGCATGCAGGAGGTTGACTGGGGAGTGCTATCGGGGTATGCGGGAAGTACTTGCTGGGAGTAGAATCAGGCTAAGAGGGAAGTCAAACTGCAATGCATTTGCAACAGAAGCCTCATCCAATCCCATGGGAGCTGTGCAACTGAGATGGCCCTTCAAAGTTTCACTGAATTACGGCAAAGAGCCAGTCCTCTTCATCAACAATCACATGATGCAGGCTGTCCATGGGGAGGAGGCAAATCGTGGCTAAGTCAGGAGAAGGCATTTCCAGAGGAGAGCTCAGCTACTAGCCACTCAGCTGGGAGTGGTTCCAAGTTTGATCATGCATCACAATCACTAGGCATGCTTGTAAAACCCTGGAGTGCAGGCCCCACCCCCAGAGTCAGACTCATCAGGTCAGGAGTGGGCCTAAGAAGCTCCATCTCTAATAACTTGCCCGGTGAAGCTGCTGTTGCTGGTCCAGAAAGCACACCGAGGATCACTGCACTAGAACAAACGCTGAGAATAGGGAAGCTTCGCCCTGTTTCCAGGGTAGCTCCTCCACAAGCTAACTGCCGTGAATCTTCCTCCGCAATAGGCTTAGTCCTTTATCCCCAGTAGATGTATGCAAAGGATTCCAAGAGAGTGAAGGGAAGGGCACCCAAACCAATGGTACTCCTTTACTGAAGACAAAAATTTTTAATTGAGTGGAAAACAGGGAACTTCTCAACACCTAAGAGTGCAATGGTGAGATGTTCCACTGCAAAAAGAAACAGATGTGGAGAAAGCCAGGGGCACATATGCACGCTCCTCTGAGTTTCAGAGGAGAAGCCTAGCATCTCTATTTCCCCCTCCAGAGTCTTGACCTTGACCATCAGTGGCCATCTCAGTTTTCACCTAATATTCTAAACTCACTCAAGTTTGGGGTGTGTGTGGGTGTGTGTGGGTTTTAAGCAATCAAGCAATTGCTGTTTCCTTGGGAAACTGTTTCCTGTGGGGAAAATTTAATGCATTGCCTTTGCAGGCTGGAGCCAGTACAATCATATTCTGATGGTTTATCAAATTGATTTGGCTATAGCTCAGATTCATTTGATAGTTCAGATTCAAACACTGAGTTATTTGTATAAGAATGATTCTCTTCCATTACCAGTGTACCCACAGTCCTATAGATAGTAAATTGCCTTTTTATTCCGCCTGGGATCATGAAAGAGAGGTCTTCTAGCCATCTGTCAGTGTAGTATATACACCAGAAATGTGCTCTCACTTATGGAAATGATTGACCTGTAATAACATCTTTGCTGGAAAAAAAGAAATTGTTCAAATCAAATTTGTGGCACTGGCTATAACACACTTTATTAAATGGGGCACAGAGTGCAATTTAACTCCTGCCTCTCCTGACTCAGTGCCTTATTACTGACAGCTGTCTCCCTTTTCGTTCTGTGTCTCAGAATCAGGAATGCTAACAATGTTGAACAATTTAGGATTACTAAATCTCTTAAGCCCCAGCCATCATCCCATTATGTCTCCTGTTGGTACTTTTCAGGATTTAAATTCTCAAAACCAGTCACTGCCAAATATAGCATGTGCTGAAATGTTAACCAAAGTGACATCTTAAAAAAAAAAGAAAGACTGCAGTCATTAGACCAGCCTGAAAGACAAGGATTCAAAACACCAGCCCACGACTAGCCTTCCCCGCCCCCCACACCACCCAGCCCAGCAGCCCAAGGTGATAAACCTTCGCAGCTATGCCCTGAGCATATTGGCTCATACATGTCCTACATTTAGTAGATGTTGACTGAGCACCTACTGTGCATCCAGTATTCTGCCAGGTGTAAGGGATGGAGATAAACAATGTCTGCCCTAAAGTATCTCATTCTGGTCGAGGGACAAATGTTACTGTCCAGAACAATATGCTCTGCAGAAATTTTCCTCAGGAGGCTATAGTAACAGAGCAGATGCCCAATAAATCTTTGTTATGTGATACAGTGACTTTAACAGATGAAGTGACAGTGTGTGGGGAAGAGAGCGCTTATGTCTGACTTCCTGCAACAGTCACTTCATTCCCTTCCCACCTTCAATCCTTTCTCCTTCCAATGCACTTAACACGGATTTATAAGCACCTACTATGTGCCAGGCTCAGGGTTCTCAAGACTAATCCTATAAAAACACAGCTTTCAGTAAGTTGTTAGTCTGCTCATTATAAATTCTGGACTCTTCTACCTGGCTTTCGAGGCTCAGAGATCTAATTTCATCCCTTTATTCCTCAAAATATGGTTGGCCAGAATAACCATTCTGAAAACTCCTCACTTGCTATGCTTTGTGTTCTGGGCCTCTCTCCAAGCCCACCTTTAGCCAATAGTCATAATAATCCACTTCCATGAAGATGTGAGTAACTGATGAGGTCTTATTTTGTTACCCTCCCCATCTCCCACCCCCCGCCAGACATCTGCATCCTAAGCATGGAAAGTGCTTTTACAGAGAAATTGAAATCAAACATTAGACTTCCAGTCCATGAAGAAAGATCATAGCCAGGGAAAAAAGAGAGAGAGAGAGAGAGAGAGTGTTTTAGGGGAACAGAGAGCAAAAGTGGGAATATTTGTAGTTCAGTCTCAACCACACTCAACACTATCCACTTATCTTTGTCCCTGCTGATATAAATTTCTATGGATTTTTCTTAATCCATGGAGATAAGAGAGAAACATTTTTCTGCCAGTCCAAAACTTGGAAGTCTTGGTAAGTCCCATGTTTACTCCACTCCAGCAAGTATCCAGCAAGCTGTAAGTCAACCCTTCTATAAAGACTTTTATTCCCCTATCACCCTGGAATTACTTTGCTAAAGACTGGTTTTACTGTAAGTGACGCTACATCCCTCTCCTACCAACCACTCCCTCCTTTCAACATCCACCGGCAGAAGATCTGGATCCCAGGACTCTGACAAGATGCCTTAGCCTCATAGCGCAAATCCACCTAGTGCTAATGACAACAGCTCATGTATTTTGTACCTGTGATAAGGAGGAATCTGCAATACAAGCTAGCTCCAGAACACTGAGCAGGCAGAAAGACTCCAAAGCTTCCCAATCTAACACCTAGGCACTGGACTGCATTCAGGTCAATCCACCCAATACATTATTCTGCTGCTTCTCTCATACATGCCTATCTCCTTGTAAACTTCGCACAAGGTTGCTCCCTTCCTTGGTGCTTTGATACTCTGAGTCACATAGAATTGCCTGCTACAGAAGCACCATTTTGCTGAGCAACCTTGAAATCCAGGTTTCCTCTCTGTCTGCCTTGCAGTCTTCTCCCTTTAGAATGGCCCTCCTGGAAGACTTGCTCCAGCCTCTCATCTGTACTCTGATGCTAATAATGAGGCATTTCTGCTCATCAGAGGACTATCTACTGAGTAGATTTCATGAGCCCAGCCCTATGCTCAATACAATGTCTAACACAAAAGTATGTTAATAATCCAAGCTCTCAAAACATCTGAAATCTGAGCAGACAAAACAAAGATACATGAAAAGTCAAGCAGTATGAAACAATAGAAGAGATAACACAAGGTGGGAGATTCTTTGAAACTGCCAGAAGTTAGGGGACATCACAGGTGGCCCGGGTGACCTAGCTCTTCCTCTCCCATATCCTTGTTCAGTGTCACTCCCCAGAGTCTCTTCAAACAAAGCGACAATTTTCTGGGGCTTACTATATGAAAGGCACTGCTGAGAATGCAAGGAGCCCTCCACCATCAAGGAGAGAGAAAATGCAAATACAAGGAGCTAGTGTATAAAACAAAAGCTAGTAAGTGGTGAGAAAGGCATAAAATGTACAGAATATAACACTATTGCATTCGTAATGGCTTTCAAGGAAAAACACCTCTACAGCTGTTAAAAATGATGGAGACGACAAAATCACAGAGACGTCAGGGAGAGTTTGGGATCTCTATTATGGCATAAAAACTATCCTAAAACTTGATGGCTCAAAACAATCTTTCCATTTGGCTCATAATCATGTGTTTCAGAAATGTGGGTGGCTTGTCTCTGATCCATGTGGTATCAGCTCAGGTGGCTGGGGTGATCTATGTCCAAGTGGTCCCTTTCACTCCCATGCCTTGGGTATCAGTGCGCATTATTTCTCCCTCTCTCTCCTCTCTCTCCCTCCCTCCCTCCACACACACACGCACACACACACACACACACACACACAGTGTCTCATCCTCTAGGACCTCTACACACTGCTTAGATTTTTCCCAGCATGGCGGTCTCAGGGCATTCAGAGTTCTTTCATAGCAGCTAGGGCTCTGTGAGACCAATATAGAAGCTGTCAGCTCTCTTAAAGTCAAGGTCCAGAGCTGGTAAAGCAACACTTTCATCATACTCTATTATAGTCCAAAGGCATCACAGTACAGCCTGAACTCAAGGGAAGGGCAAGTAGACCCTGTATGGAAAAAGTGTAAAGAATTTGCAGTCCTCTTTAATCTACCACAGTATATGAGACGAGAGCACAGCACTGCACGGAATATAAAAATTTGTTTATTTTTAGAAATCTTAATGTGGTTTTTTAATATATTCTGAACTCAAGGGGGGAACATATCTAAGAAAAAATAGTCCTCTGTTTTATATTGCTTGCTTTTAAAAATATGAAAAATATTCATGGTAGGTAACAATTGCCCTGGTTTCAATTGTTCCTAAGGACTTTTTTTTTTTTTAATGCCTTCATCTTATTCCTCGGATGGAGCCTTGAACTGTTTTAGACAAAATGGGCAGTCTTTGCTTTCTTTCACATTTGAGGCGGGAGAAAATCCAGATGAAAGAACTTGGACATGGAGACCAGAGCAAGTGTCAATAGCAGAACTGGTCAGTGGAGCAATGGTGTGAAGACAGAAACTAGAAGAGATCTTCTAGGGCAGAGAAGGATGTTGAGAAGCTCCGGAACAATGGGAAGTGTAAGTGGAGAGCAGGCCAGAGCAGCTGGATCACTGAGCAGTGGAGAGTCAAGACTTAGCACAGGGACAAAGATTCATGGATCAGATTCTTATTTTCAGGGACCCCAGCTCTGAAGAATCCTACTACTTTGGAGATAACCAGAAAAGATACCTTGGAACACCAGAACTTTCACCCTATGGTGATAGCAATGAATGTTGTGAGAAGTGGCTCATTCCAGACATATCTGAAAAGTAAAGCCAAGATGTTCTGCTGAGGATTTGCATATGGGGTGTGAAAGAGGAGCCAAGCATGCCTTTCAAGTTCTTGCATTAACAAGTGGAGAGGCCACAAGTGGAGCATGTTTGGGGGACAACCAGGAGCTCAATTTCTAATACCCAAGGTTTGGCCCTCCCATTAGACATCCAAGTAGAGATTTTAAGGAGGCAGCTAAATTTAAGAGCCTGTAGTTCGGGAGAGAAGAGTCATCTAGAGATAAATATAGGTGATCCATCAACATATAAATGGTGTTTAAGCTGTCAGACTAGATGAGTAAGCCTACAGATTAAGGGAAAATAGAGGAAAGAAGTCTAGGCTCTGAGCCAATGGGTACTCCAACAGTTGGTGGTCAGGGAGGAACCAGTGAAGAAGAAACATCCAAAGCATTAGGAGACAAATAAATATTACTAGATACCAAGCAAATTTTATGTACTTAAAATATTTTCAAAAATACATAAAGCAAAATATATATTTTATTTATATATAAATATATAAAGCAAAAACTGGCAAAACTAAAAGTAGTAGTATACAAATCCAAAATCATAGTTGGAGATTTTAATGCACTTCTGAGTAGTGATAGAACAAGCAAGCAAAAAAAAAAAAAAAAAAAATCAGAAAGCACACAGAGTATCTGAATGACAGACGCCAAGTTTACCAAATTTGTCAGCACTAACAAGGAAGGGACTAAGTGAAATATACATAGGTATTACATAAAGGTAATCATTAGCTCTCCAACGTACATTTGCCTAAATATCAAGCAGAGGATAAGCAGTCCAGGGATTAGCATTGGTAGGTAACCACTACTGAAGGTAGGACCTGAGGAGCAAGTGAGTAGAAGCTGGATCCTCAGCAGATCGAACGACGGTTGAAGTCATAGAGGAACCGTTGCCTGAGGCAGAGGATGGATGAGAAATACCTTAACTTTTACCCCTCCTCCTAGCCTCCAATCTCCTACCAGTTTCATTTGCTGAACGCAGCAAAGCTGATTGACAAGGGGGTATCTGGGAAATGGAACCTGCAGAGGCCATTCCTTCTGAAATACAAACCAGAGCACAGAGAAGGGCACAGAATGGATGTTAGAGACACCAGGCAAATGACCCACACATCACATCCAATGCTTTGTACTTCAAAGTACATGGGGAATCATTAAACAGTTTTAAGCAGGAAGCCACAATCTAACTGGGTGATATTTTTGTAAAAATACCAATCTGCAGTGTAAAGATTGCACTGGACAGATGGGGGGGGGATGGAGGGGGAGGGAGGGAGGGAGGGAGGGAGGGAGAGAGAGAGAGATGGTTGTGACAGGTAATTTTATTTGTCAACTTGACTGGGCCATGGGATGCCCAGATAGCTGGTAAAACACTTCTGGGTCTACCTATGAGACTCTTTCCAGAAGAAATTAGCATTTGAATCAGGGGACCAAGTAAGGAAGATCACCCTCCCCAATGTGCATGGGCATCATTCAATCAACTGAGGGCCCAAAAAGAACAAAAAGGCAAAGAAAAGACAAATGTGCTTGCTTTCTTCTGGAATTGGAATATCCATTTTCTCTGGGCATCAGACTTTGGAGCTCCGGGTTCTCAGGCCTTTGGGCTCTGGGACTTAGACCAGCGGCCTCCCTGTTCACAGGTTTTTGGACTTGGACTCAATTATACCACCAGCTTTGCTAATTCTCCAGCTTACAGATGGCATGTGACAGGATTTCTCAACCTCCATAATCCCATGAGGTGATTCCCATAATAGATCTCTTCCTATGTATCTCTTTATATCCTATGGGTTCTATTTCTCTGGAGAACCCTGACAAATGCCATAGTCACAAGAAGAACAGTTATGAGACTACTGCCTTTCTCTAGGTGACCTAAACTAAAGCAGTGGCAGAGAAGTGGACTGATTTGAAAGAGACATAAAGTCGGACCTAAGAAGACAAAAAACCCAATGTCCAAGTGAGGTAGAGTGAGGAGTCAAGGAAGACTTCCAGTTTCCATTTTGAACAACAGGGGGGAAATGGAGGAGTCATTTGCTGAGATGGAAAAAAAACAAAAGGACGAACACATTTACATGGAAGGTGGTAAATTTAGTTTTCATACTTGAAAGTCATTAAAATGGTGGGGTCTGAGGGACAATTGATTATCTGGGCCTGAGGTGCAGAAGTAGGATCTGAGCTGGGATTTACATTCAGAAGCCATTAGCATATCCCTGGTATTTGAAACCAACAAAGTGGGTAAGATCACCTGGAAGGTTATTTACAGTCAGAAAGGTACCTGAGGTTGGAGAAACTCCAATATTTAAAGGAAAGAGAGAGGAGAAAGAGTAACAAAATCACAAGTTAAAGATGTCGGAAAAAATTAAAGAGGATGTGATGCCATGAAAAAGTCTCAGAAAGGAGGAATGTTTTACACGCAAAATATAACTGAGAAATGGAGAAGCTTAGAATGAATAGACAACCTTGTTGAGTATTATTTCTCTAGGGGTTAGGAAGAAACTGGACTGGATTATGAGGAAATAGTTATCAATAAATGATGTCACTATTTTAAGTTTGGGAAAGAGGTGACAGAGAGAAGCAGTTGGGGTGGGTTTCATTGGACAAAACGAAGCATTAAGAATTTTTGAGAAATCAAACGAATGATGCAATGACAACAAAGTTTTGAGAATATAATTTTCACCAGACTGTGAGAACATATGTGGTAGCAAATATATTTTCATACCCCCAAGTTTCACTGCTCTGAGTACCCACCGCTTTGACTTAGAGGAATGCAGACATGAGAAGAATCTCCTTCTCCACATATATCCAAGTGTGCTGAGATGAGTCCATTCCGGTCATCACTTGCTATGACCCCCATCAGAAGCACTCCTTCATGTCCAACTTGCTGGCCCCAACAGGTCTAAGCTGGTACTATTGAAAGTTCCTTGCTCCCACCAGCTGGTCTTGGTTGTTTTGAGAGTTGCAGCTGCCAACCAAGCTGCCAGCTAAGCACCTAATGTCACTGATGCAGGTGCCAGAGAGGATGGGATTCGGAGCCCTCCAGGGACACGGCCCTGATTAGATGGTCCAGATGGTCCATTTCTGGGGGCTTCCATAGATCCCCGCTGATTTGCCCCGATAGAGACTCCTACAAAGCAAGGACAACTGTGTAATCGAGACAGAGGCAGAGACAGAGATACAGAGAGACAGACAGACAGAGATGTTTATAAGAATAGCTACCAGTCATTAAGTGCTGTCTATTAGCCAGGAAGTTTTCTGTGTACTTTTAACTCATTTAACTGTCCCAACAACCCTCTGAAGGAGCTAGGATTATGACCATTCCTATTGTATGGCTGAGGAAACAGACATGGAGAAATGACATGACTTTACCAAGGTCACAGGGCTAATAGGTAGAGGGGCGGGGAACATATACAGGCTAGTCCGGCTGTGCTGTGCCCACCACTCTCTGGCGCCACTTGGACTTCGTGCTGAGGGTGCCTCTACTGCCCACCAGACTCCTCTTCCCCTTATGGTATGTTTCTTCTTACCCTTTTCTGAAATTGGGCCACAGATTCCATCCCTAGCTCATCACAGATATTTTTATAGCTGACTTCACATTGGGTAGGAAATGGCTTCAGTCTTTTAGATATCCACTAACTTACATAGGTCCATTTCAAGACAGACTGTAAAAGGGGAGATGGCTGAAGTCAAGCCCCAGGTCAGGCAGGATGTGAGTATATCTGGGAATCAGAGAGACCTGTTATCTAAGTCCTCCTAATGCAAACACAAGGGCCAGGGCTCCAGGAGACCAAATGCCCTAGTAGCTGTATACGGATCTGACTGAGGTGTGTTGGATCTACTGGCATCTCCCTCCTCACCCATGTTAAGAATATCCCTACTGTGTCTGCCATTCTGCCTGCCAACCAAGCAGAAAATTTTAGGTCCATGATAATCATGTTATATTTATGTTTTATCCTTCTAGAGACATTTCAAGAACGAGGATCCATTCCCTGCCTAGCTATGGCTTAGAAAATCTGAAGAAGCTGAGGGCCAGGTCAACATACAACTTGAAAAAGCTTCCCAGTCTGGATACGTTTGTCGCTCTCACGGAGGCCAGCCTCACCTACCCTAGCCACTGCTGCGCCTTTGCAAACTGGAGACGGCAAATGTGAGTCTTTCCATGTCCAACCCTTGAGCCCCACTTGGACATTTCTCCAGTGCAGAACTTGGTCCACAACTTCTATGTATCTGCAGCATGACGAGAATCCACTTAAAAGACCTCCCAGGTTAAAGCCCTTAGGCATATTCTAGATCAAAGCTTCAGTACTGTGAAGCGTTTCTAATTTTCTTGAGAATGGGCTCATGACAGAGGGCTACACACAATGGTCGATCACCTTCCAAATATTAAGGGAGGTAACATGAAAAACTCCAGACTGTATAGCACCTGACTCATAGCTGATGCTTCATGAATATTTATTCCCTTTTTCCTTGGTACCAATATGGATTTATTCTTCCAGTCCCACACTGTGCCACCTATATGTGTCCCAGAAAGCAGCCAAGTCAACTCTTGAGGGGAGAAGGATAACTGCCACACCAGAGACTGACGCACACATGCACAGTACAGCCCAACCCCTCCAAGACTCCCTAATCCATCTTTGGATGTTAGCACCTCACAGAGAGGACAAAGATTGGGACACCTGTTCGCTTTGGCTTTCAAGGTTGGTCAAATTTGAAGAAGCCCAGAAAAAGAGGGTAATCCAGACAGAGATAAAAACCAGGAGGCAACTGGTTAAAAAAGATGAGGAAATCATACAGAGGATCTGAATAAAGTAGAGAGGAAATATTTTGGAGATTGCACATAAAAGTTCCAGACATTGAAAGGATCCATTGCATATAGAATGCACCGGATATCAGGAGTTCTCAAAGCCCGCACCCTCCCCGAGCTCACTGACACAATCCACACCATGCACTCACACTCAGATGATGACTTACACACTCTTGTGCAGCACCCCAGCACTAACACAGCTCCCTGTGTCCTCATTCCACTGCATGGTACGGTCTCCTCTATTGTTCAACCTTTAACACACATTCACCTGCCCATGTAGACTTAGCCCCCGCTCAAAAGCAAGATAAAGCAAAAACAAAACAAAGCACGGTATATATCTAAAATGTTGTCCAAGTAACTAGGAGTCCCCACTCACACCCATTAGAAGGATTTGCAGAAAAAGGGCTACTTTTCAGAAATACCATGCATCAGGGAGGCACTCTCCAGAACTGGACACTCCTCACACATTAGCCCATGGGTCAGGGAACTTCTTCCTGACGACTAGAATGTGTAAGGGCTTGGGCTGAGGCACAAGGTTTGCCTCTTTTGTATTCCAGACAAGAGTTATTCCAGCCGGGGCAAGAAAGATACCAATTTACCAACAAAACCCTGGAACTCATACCCTTCCGCAGAAATCTCAAAGGCTATCAAGATCACTCTAAGAACTGCATGTAATCTGCTGTCTGGCCCAGGTGCTAACATGCCACAGGAATATGTTACCTAACTGTCCTGCTCAGACTCCGCTGGTCTTGCCACCCCTGGTGGCATACATGCAGCTTCGGGGTTCTTCTCAACCGGAAATCTCTAGGTCGGTCTCACATTGTCCCGGGACTTGAAGCCTTCCCGGACTGCCTCCAGACCCCCTGGCTCTCACCCTTTCTAGGTCCCTATTATAATTTACCATCAGGGCCTGTCTGGTAGAGCAAAGGAGAGGCCCACCCCTCTCCTAGCAAGAGGTGCCAAAACAGAGTAACAAAAATTGCAGCGGGCATTTAGTCTCTGTATTTAACAAACTTACGAACACAAAATTAAATAGGTATGCTATTCATAAGATAACTGCAGGGTTTTTTTTTTCTTTAACGGTGGCATTTCATTGTATACCACAGTAGGTATGGTTTAGTAACAAGATGCAAGCTTAAAATTGTATGATACAATTGTTCTTCCAATCCTCATTTGACAACAATGCCCAAGATATAAACGTTAGGCCCTTGTGACCGTGAGGTTTTGTCAACGGCCCTCCTGGACTATCACCGAAAGACCTTATTAACTACACACCTGATCTATCCTGAACCATGTAGCTCTTCGTCTTGAGTTCTGCACTCAGCTGGTAATGTTATTTTGCCCATTTTGTGATGTTAGCTTTATTTAGGCCTTTTCTTCACAACAAGATTTTAAACTGATGCACTGTGGCATAGACATCTAAGTGCTCACACAGGGCCTGGCCCCCAGCATGAACTCAGGAAGTCATGCGGTCATCTGTCTTGGTATTGCTCACATTGGCTCAGTTCTCACTGCCCAGCTCTGTGATTCTTTGCAACTTTATCTCATATAATTCTCATAAAGGCAATAATATTTTTATTCCCTCCTCAGAGGCAGAAATGGAGGCTCAGAGACAGTAAATAACTTGACCAACACCAACCAGAGTCAGAGCCAAACCCTCTGCTTTGTTTCCAAAGCTCAGACTCTAGGCCACTCTGTTATACACTTCCCAAGAACCTGTCCAATGATTTATCAAGGTCCAAGAATACCACTTTTTAAAATGACCCTAACCTGAATTCCCAACTCTTTATGATGTTTATTATTTGCTAAGGTACTACAAAGGCAAGACTATATTCCCTCATTTCTATTTTTGTTTCTATTATAAGTGATATACACTTATATGTGGAGGCCCTGATGGTAAATTATAATAGGGACCTAGAAAGGGTGAGAGCCAGGGGGTCTGGAGGCAGTCCGGGAAGGCTTCAAGTCCCTTTTCTACACTCATGTGATTGGGTCATTTCTGTTTCAGGAAAGGGAAGCATCAATATTTAAAATAAGTTAGTAGCATTATCCACAGTAAGAATCTTCACAGAAGCCAACATAAGCCCCAGTAAGCAAAGACTGTCCCTAGATGGTTAAGTCAGATCTGTTTCAATGAACCGAATTGTCATCTGCAGGCACCAGGTTACTTACTTTCTGTTCTTAGAATTGGGCTGCTGCTAATCCGATGACAGGGTTTAGGAATCACAAGTTAGATGAAGGACCATAGTGCTTCTCTTGTTCCCCCAGGGCCCATCTCTGAGCTCTGTCTCACCTTTCTTGTAAGATCTCTGATGAAACCGAAAGATTCTCTGGCATTTTCAATTACATGTATGTTACTGTTTTGCTCCATTAATGCAACCTGTGAGTGATGGGAGAAGCCCAACCAGTCTCTAAAAACAAAGAGGACACATTCTCCAGAGGAGTGGGGGGGGGGGGGGGAAGAGTCCTTGGGCCAAGGGACGATGACTTCCTGGCAATTCAGTTCACTTCCCAGAGGGGAGAAAAGGAAAGCATTCTCCCTAATAGCCTCTTCTTGTAGATGTTGACAGGGAAAAGTTCAGTCAGTATGTTGGAACACTTAACCAGGACCCCGCCTTCAGTATCAAATGCCACCTTTACCTCCTCTACTCCCCCAGCTGCTCTCTCTTTATGGGGGATTCTTTCAAGGGTTTAAATACCTACTTCCCTACTCATATGAGATTATGTTAGGGTTTGAGAGAAATGAAGTCACCTAACATTGCTGTGAGATTGCTTCTCAGGGAGGGAGAGTGGGAGGAAGTGTATGTATTTATGTGAAATTTTTTTCCATCCAAAAAGAGACCTGGTGTAGAACATCTCCTTTCCTTAAGCCTTTGCTTCAAAACAGAACTATTATCCCCCCCCCCCCCCCCGTCTCTACATGCACTATCCACCCATATGGGTAGGATATTTATCATCTGGTTTTCATGCAAATCCCTTCTGAAAGTACTTCTATTTTGTTGACTAGGCCTCTTGTACATTTGGGCTTAAAAGAAAAACCAAGACAAAAAAGTGAGCCCGAGAAGAGCCAGTTCCCCAGGGAATAAGTTATAATCTCAGAATGATTAGAAATCCCCCTCCTTGCAACCCATGTTTGCTCTCTCAGCACTCACTAGATAACTATTTAATATGAGAGAGCCAGGTTTCCCTTGCAGACCAGTATATACCTGGGGCCTATTGTGGCTCCTGGGAAGTGAGCTGAAAGAGAATAATAGGACCCTCAGTAACATTTCAGGCAAATCACAGACCTCCCACTAGTGTGAGCAGCAAAGACCCAGGGAAAGGTGCTGGCTGGCAACTGACCACAGACTGAGCTTCTCTGCTTTATGTAGATAAAAGAAGCAACTAAGTTCTCATTTCAGTCAGCAAACAGTCCAGACCTTCCAGCAACTAGAGTAGAGAGTAGAGGAATAGCACTGTATCCTACTCAGGCATAGTAACGGAGAGCTGAATAGAAAGGAGGAAGGCAAAGGGTGGAGTAGGTATTAGGTCTGTAGATGATTTGCACTTAACAGCAAAGCTTAGCTAGTCCCAGGCGCCTTCCTCCCACATTCACGTTGTGGCCAGATGGTTTCCCCAGTGGGCCATCCAACTGTATGAATATATACACAAGTTGTTCTGTTCATTTACAGTAAGCACCATTAACCCTTGAGCTTAGCCTCAAGGGCAGACTGTGAGAAGAGAAAAAAAAACAAACCAAAACAAACAAACAAAAAAAAACCAGGAAGAAACCCCATCATTTCTACCCTGTGCAAAAACAGGGATGTATTTGCCCATTCTGGATCCAGGATGTTGATTCTGTTCCTTTTTGTATTTTTCTAGCTCTGAGCTTCATCCAATTTGCAACAAATCTATTTTAAGGCAAGAAGTCGAGGATATGACCGAGGCTAGGGGTCAGAGAATCTCTTTGGCAGAAGATGAGGAATCCAGTTACGCCAAAGGATTTGACATGATGTACAGTGAATTTGACTATGACTTATGCAATGAAGTGGTTGATGTGACTTGCTCCCCCAAGCCAGATGCGTTCAATCCATGTGAAGATATCATGGGGCATGATATTCTCAGAGTCTTGATATGGTTTATCAGCACCCTGGCCATCACAGGGAATATCATAGTGCTGATGATCCTGATCACCAGCCAATACAAACTCACAGTCCCCCGGTTCCTTATGTGCAACCTGGCCTTTGCCGATCTCTGCATTGGAATCTACCTGCTGCTCATTGCATCAGTTGATATCTACACCAAAAGCCAGTACCACAACTACGCCATCGACTGGCAAACTGGCGCAGGCTGTGATGCTGCTGGCTTTTTCACAGTCTTTGCCAGTGAGCTCTCAGTCTACACTCTGACAGCCATAACACTGGAAAGATGGCACACCATCACCCATGCCATGCGGCTAGAATGCAAAGTGCAGCTCCGCCACGCTGCTGGTGTCATGCTGCTAGGCTGGATCTTTGCCTTTGCAGTTGCCCTCTTTCCCATCTTTGGCATCAGCAGCTACATGAAGGTGAGCATCTGCCTGCCCATGGATATTGACAGCCCCTTGTCACAGCTATATGTTATGTCCCTCCTTGTGCTCAATGTCCTGGCCTTTGTGGTCATCTGTGGATGCTACGCTCACATCTACCTCACAGTGAGAAACCCCAACATCGTGTCCTCCTCTAGTGACACCAAGGTCGCCAAGCGCATGGCCATGCTCATCTTCACGGACTTCCTCTGCATGGCGCCTATCTCCTTCTTTGCCATCTCTGCCTCCCTCAAGGTGCCCCTCATCACAGTATCCAAGTCAAAGATCCTCCTGGTCCTATTCTATCCCATCAACTCCTGCGCCAACCCCTTCCTCTATGCCATCTTCACTAAGAACTTCCGCAGGGATTTCTTCATTTTGCTGAGCAAGTTTGGCTGCTATGAAATCCAAGCCCAGACTTACAGGACAGAAACTTTATCCACTGCCCACAACTCCCACCTGAGAAATGGCCACTGCCCTCCAGCTCCGAGGGTTGCCAATTACGTGCTCGTCCCTCTAAGCCATTTAGCCCAGAACTAACACATTATGTGCAAATACCACCGTGTTGAATGGTAACTGAAGTCTCACCTTTGAAGTATGGGCTACGGCAGAGTACTTCTACATACTCCATACTATTTAATCTTCCTGGCACACCTAGAAGGTGACTTGCTCAGGAACTACTCCATCTGATCGATTAGGAAGTTCAAGTAGTAACAACATTCATAATTAAAGCGATACAGTACTACATTACATTTGTCCTTTTCTTTACAATGTTCACAGTGCTTTTGTTCAGATCATCTCAACTGATCCCTATAAAAGTTCTATTAAATAGGCAAAACAGGGATTGTTCTTGGAGTTGCATAGACAAGTAAACCAAGACTCAAAGGATTAAGTGGCTTGGCTTGTAAGAGGCAGAACCAGGATTAGGTGTTCTGGTCTCCAGAGAACTTCCAAGGGAAGCAGCACAATGTTCATTCACTCATTTAACAAATCTTTCCTGAGTACCCAATGTGATGGCTTTGTTATGTGTCAACTTGAATAGGCTGAACTACATTACCCAGAATTCCCTCATGTGTTTCCCATCAGGGTGGGCCACAGGGAAGATTCTTGGGAAAAGAGATTAAGGGAAGCCCTAGCCATTTTGTCATTCTTACACTTTGTTGCCGATCAGCTGATTCAGCTCACAGCTATGAAGCAGCTCCTGGGCCTGCAAGTGCTCCACCTTGCCCCAGTTCTCTGACTCCTGTGGCCAGGTATATGTGCTTCATTCCACGATGAAGAATCCCAGCTTCCGCAGAATTCTTTCATGACCAAGGGGAGAGCCAACAAGATGGAAATGGCGCTCAGTTTGATTTCATGGGGTTCAGCTCATGCTGTGGCTTCCAGCATGTTCATCATCTTCCCTTTATCACTGCCTCCCCTGTGGACTTAAGCTCCAGCATCGGATGTAGAGATGACATCCTCTGTAGAGATTGCTTAACCAACCTCCAAAATTGCATTAGCCAATTCCCTGTAACAAATATTTACTGCATGCATGCATGCCTGGTTCTGCTTCTTTAGTTGAACCCTCATTTGTAGAAGATAGAACCTACTATATGGCATGCATATAGGTTATAATGTTAAGAACATAGCAGCTTTGGCATTAGAATTGAGATCTTATCCTGAATCTATAATAAGCCAGGACACTACCTCTCCAGGCTCCGTTTCTTCCTCTGTTAACTGGTGTTGGTTTTAATTCCTACCTATTGGGCTTATTGTAAGAATTGGGTACGAAAATGGGTACTAACAGGCTTGGTGAACTTTAGTTTACTTCTTTCCCCCCAGACCAATGCCTGGACTAGTGCCCAGGTCTCCTGACCCGCAATCTAGAATTCATTCCATTATACCATATTGTTCTTGATAAATACCTATACTTCCCATATCTATTTTCATGAAAGACACCATCTGGATAAACTGGACCATAAACACCAACCATAAATCTTCACCAGGTACTGTGCCAAGACCACCTCACAAGGTTTTGAGTCTCCTCTGAGTAGATCCTCTTTCCATGTTAAAGCCAATCCTTCCTCCTCTTGCCCTACGGCAAACATTTCATAACTCGGTCCCAAATGCATTAACAAGGAAGTCCTTATAGGGCTGCCAGGAAAAGCAGTCATCTCTGCCTATGTGCCCCGGCACCATTTTGATATGTTATGAGCACCAAGTGAAAAATAGAATGATTTTCTTTAGAAATAGTCGAGACCTATGTTATTCAGTACAGTAGCCACTGAGTGTATGTGGCTATTGAGCACCAGAAATATGGCTAGCCTGTATTGAGACATGCTCTAAGTACCAAAGACACACTTGATTTTAAAAAGTGCAAAAAAATAAGGGATACATCTCAGTAATTTTTGATATTGACTACCTATTGGAACAATATTTTAGACACATTGAGATAAGTGTATCTAAAATTAATTTATTTCTTTTTGCATTTTTTAATGGAGCTACTAGAACATTTAAAATTACCTATGTGGGTCATATTTGTGGCTCATGTTCCATTTCTACTGGAGAATACTAGTCTAGTACCATATGAAAATAAAGCATTTTTCACTTAGCATTTTCCTCCCTGCTCCCCATACCAGTTTGCCGCACTATGGGCTGTCCCAGCTCCATCTGCAGTCATACTTTTTCCTTGTTTTTGTCCAAAGAGAATATGCTTCTGAATTTGGACTCAAAAGCAAGTAGAAGCTAAATTAAAAATAGGATACAATATTAATTATTTCACAGCTTAGCTGTGGATGACACACTGGTTTAACAGATAGTGGTTCTGAGAGGCAAGAATATGTTTAAAGATGAATATACAACAAGAGAAGCTCATCAGACTTTTGTTCCATCGCCCTATCACTACAACACTTCCTGGTAAGAGATAAGATTTTTCTCAAAAAAGCAAACATATTTATAGGGAGCTAAATTTAGTGCTTCTAAACTCTTAAGACAAGTCTTAAGGGAAAAGCACTTCCTACATTTCCTGTATTTGAATAAAAACATTTGGAGTCCAGTGTACCAATCACTCTTTTCCCATTAAAAAAAAAAAAAATGATTATACAGGTAACACCTATAGGCTGTGCCTCCTGGAGCGATGCTTCAGTCCCAGAGTAGTATACTCAGATTTTAAATATATATAACTAAACTAAACTGTTATCCCACATTGTTTTTATAAAACTTTTATTTCCAGTCCTAACATCACAGAGGACCTATATCTCCCAGAGATGTGTCAAGTACCCACGACTCCAGAGGTGATATTCAAAATATTAACTGTCACAGCCCAGGTACCGATGTTTCCGAATGAACACTGGACTGTCAACAGTCCGTTTGGCCATCCTTGTGCGAACGGAGTGACTGGCAGCCCTGCCTAAGTTTCTCTTGCAGGACCTCAACCTGGACCTGCTCCCATGGCTCTCTCCTCAAACGTTCACCTACCATGAACCCCTGCAGTCCCATCCGGGCCAGCCTCTCCTCTCACCTTCCTCCGCTCCACCTTTGCTCCAGATTCTCTTTCACTGCCTAAGAAACAGTCAGACAATGTAGAATCCTCCTCGGAGGGCTCAGAACTGAGAGCGAATGAGTAAACCCAGAAGGTTTTAGTGAGCAGAATGAAGTGATGAGATAGGTACCTAGATTAATACAATTTTTATCTTGCCACATACAGAAACAGGACTGGTGGGGGAGGGAGGGCATGGCACTCAAGACCGTACCTTACTACAGAGCTCAGTGTATGTTACACATGGAGAACCCTTCAGACCTTGTGTCTGGAAGGGATATATGGAAGGAGGAATAAAACAAGAAGAAAGGCTTTTCTGTACTCGCATCACCAACATGCTGCAGATCTTACCAGGATTGACACTTTGCCTTATTTAGTCCAGCATCATATAGCATTCATTAGAAAATCAGAAAAAGATTGCTGAAACTAACTTTTTTTTTTTTTAACTCTAGTGTGATGGCCATAAGCTTTGGATTCACTAAGTAATTTTTTACTTAGGAAACTTTCTATTAGGAAAATTTATAAAGACAATCAAGGAATGAACTTTCACCTTCTGGATAGTAAAGGGCATTGGAGAAAGACAAATATATAGGATGTTTGGTCAGTTTAATATGTAACATTAAAGAAACTAAAAGTTAGCATAAAATAAAGCCCAACCATGAGGGTGTGCTTGCTAGTTCCCGTCCAAATGATTTCAGCTCAAGTAGCAGAAATCCCAACTAAAATTGGCTTGAACCATAAGGCCAATTCCCTAGGATGCTCCAGATGTGCATAGGTGGCTCTGTGGTCTCAAGAACCCAGGACCCCTCCATGTTTTTGCCCTGCCATCCTCGCGTCAGTCCTGATTCTCCCTTGGTAGCGAAGCTATAGCGATTACAGATGCCACATGCAGATGTGACCAAATCTAGAAAGAAAAATAGATCTTTCCTTCCTTGTATTTCACTTTTCAAAGGGAAGAAAATTTCTCCGAAAAGACCCTTAGCAAACATCTCTTCCTGTTGTCTTAGATTACTACCCTGGCAGCAAAAGAGATAGCAAAGTGAAATCTGCCACTTTTAGCCTCTGTAGTCCAAGGGCAACTCTGCCAGCTAGGAAGGTGGAAGGGTAAGTTTCAGGGGAAGGAATGGTGGCTAGGCAATCTCATCCTACAACCTGATTTAACCCAAATCCTCGCCTATGAGATGAAGCCAGGGAGTTTAAGGTCAGGAAGCATAGGACACCTTCACACCTCACATGTTATGTTCTTATCCCTCACTCCTCTCTCCCTCTACCCATTGCCCATAGTCCAGCTCCTTCTCCCTATGTCAGTCTGTCCTCCCTGCAACAAACCCTAGAAGTTGCTCAAATCTGAAGGCAACCACTGGAGTCAGACATTACCTAAGAAATACTCATTCAAGGCAAGATATGGAAAATGAAAAGGACAAAGAGAAGAGATAGAAGGAAAAAAGACTTAGACTCAGCCTTGGATTCCAGTAGAAAGGTCCATTGGTCATATCATCATGTTCTAGACTTCCCAGGATTCCACATACAATGATCTGGAGCCCCAGGATCTAGTTTAAAGGATGAGCAATAAGAAAATATTTCTGAAGGTCTTCAAAGCCTCCTCATTTCAGACATCAGAAAAGGTAAGGGAAGCTCGATGCTTTTCAGGACCCAAGGTCTTCCTAATATTCTCTTCTCTCCAATAGCACTATCCACAGCCCCGGGGCTCTCTTCTTGGATAGATAGGCCTCAAAAAATGTACTAAATCCCAAAATTGTAAGAGCACTCTATTTGTGCACAGCTCTTGCTTCCTTTTCTTAACATAGAATCCCTTGAATCTTGAAACATTCCTTATAAACAAACACAAGAGGAGAAGAATATAAAATATCTTATTCTTAGGGATACTCACCATATAAGATACAAAGAGCATTTTTGCTCTGCCTTTAGTGAAATTTCAGGGTATTTTCCCCCTCACATGTCATTAGCTAGGGTCACTTAAACTTCCAGGTATTAATGAGTTCCTTGAAGATAAGGTTTGGGTAGACAAGGTTTTAAGTTGTTTCATTCAGTTTCATTCAGAGAAGCCATACCACAGGGTTCCTGTCTCACAAAAAAAAAAAAAAAAATCTCCCAAATGGCTATATGTTCCTGATATCCACAAAGTGGGGGTCGGGGGGGTAGGATAAGAGGGGAGGAAGAGAAGAAAAGGAAGAAAACTTGAAAAATACCAGTAAGAATACACTGCCTTGGACATCTGGGTGGCTCAGCCAGTTGAGCATCTGACTCTTGATTTTGGCTCAGGTTATGACCTCAGGTTCATGGGACTGAGCCCTGAGTAAGGCTCCGCACTCAGCAGGAAGTCTGCTTCTCTCCCTCTCCCTCTGCCCCTACCCGCCCCCCACCGCTCACGCACATGTGCTAATAAATAAATACATCTTTAAAAAAAAAAAAAAAGGAATACACTACCTCTGTCTATAAAGTGATCGGAGTACTTTATAAGCCACAGCTCTTCAGAAATCCCAACAAAATTCTCCTCTCCATCTAGTCCAAGTACAGCATGGGATGCTTCCAACCCAGGCTCCCAAATACCACAAGCGAGGGTAAGTGCTTCCTCAGGAAATGGCCCAGAAAGACCTCTATCCACCTTGACCTGATAGAGCATTGGCGGGTGTGTTAAGCCCAGGTCTTCCTAGGATATCTGGAGGTTTTACGGCAGCTTAGTTTTCTATGTATTTCTATAGACAGCTTTAGATCAAAATTCAAGAACAAAGTTACTTGTGGGAGAGTCTAATCAAAAAATCATAATGGTTAGCATTTGTAGTTATGTAAAGATTCGGTGTCAGAATAAGTTATATCACTGGTGGCCACTTCCAGAAATCAAAAACTAACTTTGAAGAAGCCCACACGGTTCTGTTTTCCTTCCATCCATCCATCCATCCATCCATCCATCCTTCCATCAAGTAAAGATTTATTGAGTGCCTACTGTAAGTACCATGCCAGTCACTGAAAACTTGTACATAATGAGACACAAATTCTGCCCTTGTTAAGTTTATATTCTAGTAGAGGTAACAGAGGACACACAAGCTAAATAATATGTATTGCATGCTAGACAGTGACAAGTGCTAATGACAAAACACAAATCAGGGAAGCAGGGTAGGGTATGAAATGTCAAAGTATATTTTAAAGGCCTCCCTGGAAAAGTGACTTTTGACTAAAGACAGGAAAGAAGTAGAAAATATGACATGCGGATATTGAGGGAAGTGTGTTCCAGAGGGAGCGGCAAGTGCAAAAGGCTAGGGTGAGCTAGGTATGTTCCTGACAAATAAAGTCAGTGTGCCCAGAGCAGAGAAAAGGTGGGTGGCAGAATGGAGTAAGGGACAAAGACAAGGCGTATAAGGAGCCAGATTATTTTGTTTTCTTTCATTCTAGAAAAGGTCAAGGCAGAGTGATAGAAAAAGTATCTGCAAGACTGCAGTATTAACTGAGGTGATATACACAGATTGCCTCTCCTAGCACTGAACACGAGGAAATCTTGAATTCCAGTCACTTTTCATTTCCTCTAATAATGTGCTCCACCTCATCCTCCTGGGTCCCCCGGCCCCACTTTACCTGTTCTACCCTCATCTCTCCATCCTCCCGACAGCAAAGCTGCTCTCCTGTACAGCTGTCACTTTGTAAAGGATATGACAAATTGTTCATACCACAGTGATAATAATCTCTTAAGTTTCAATGGGCTTCACACATTCTAGAAGACTTTGACTTGCATTGGCTTATTAGATCCTCAAAATATTCCTGTGAGGTAGGAAGGGTTCTCTCGCTATAGAGGAAGAAATTGCCATTCAGAGGTTGAGCAGCCTATGTGGGGTCAGGCAGGTAACGGAAGGCAGAGTGAGACCAGAGTTCAAGGCTCCTGCTATCCCCTTCCTAGAGTGCCATAAAAGTAAGGACACTGCAAACACCGGTCTTAGCATGAATAAAGGGCAGTAGCCTATATGAGACACCTCTAAAAGCAAGACTGGACCAGCAGCTGAGCAGCTACTGCATTTTCATAAGCTGGTGATCACTGGTCATGGTGAAGCCTTGACGGTATAAATTTAATCAAATGAACAAGAAAACTGGAGTCACAAAGCAAAGCCCAGCATTCAGGTAAGCAGACATTTTACTAATTCCTTGTAACATCATTTTTCCTCCTGATCCTAAGCACAGGGTCAACCTGACCGGAACGCAGTTAAGCTCAGGAAAAGCCAGGGGAAGATAAAGTCCATGAAGTATACTCTAACCCAGGACCAGCCCTAACTCACAGACCATACGTGGGCATGAACCAAAGTGGTTAACATGCTTTCATTTCCTCAAGAAAGAAATAATCTTTAACTTGTGTGTATTTTTGTTTATCCTTAGAAAAGTCAACTTTTTTGAAGCAAGACCGCTGCATGCCCTGGGACCCTCTCTCTGCCACAATCAGTCATTTCAAAAACGAAACGACGTCAGGGCAAAAATTCCCATAGATCTGGGCAGCTATGTCCCTGCCCTGACACCACACTGGAGGGCCCCACTCTGGCCCTCCTGCAGCCATGCGTGCTCCAGCCCTGCTAAGGAGTCTCAGAGTCCACAGGCCCAGGGGACATGACCACCCAAGCCTGCACTGAACATGCTGATACTTGGGGCCCTGACACCTCCTGCCCAAATAATCAGGGTCTGCCTTGTCCTCCCTATGGTAAACTACACCCCCAGCATGCATACCACAAGGCGTGAAGATTGCTGTTTGCAGGGTGCTAATAGAGCTCAGGGTACAGGCTGGAGTGTACCAGGCACGCTGGATGGAATCAGGATGGGAAGACACAGGAGGAGCTGTAGGTCAGTACCTCCATTTGCACATTTACCTAAGTCCTGCAGATGTTAATGGTCTGCACAAAAAAGTGGAGGTTAATGGGTAGCCTCCCATCCCCACTACTGAGAGAACTACTCAAGGTTTTCGAGCTTTTTTCCTAGATGAAGTGCTTTTTGTTTTTAGACCGAATATATTTAGTATAAAAATATTTTAATATACAAACTGCAATCACAACACTATCTGTGTAGCTGTAAGGAGACGGAGAACAGTGGTTAATGAGAGAAGAAAGGTTTTCACAGTCCCTCCTGCTTCCTTTGCCCACAGTCACTCTGCGGTCTGTGAGAACACGAGGTCTCAAATCTGTGAGGGCAGATCAAGGCAGCCAGAGGCAGAGGGGCCCTGTTGCTGACACTTAAAGGAAACATAGCAGCTCCCTCCAACATGCCATCTCCCCACCATGATAGTCCCCAAGTAAAGCCCAGGCTAGTTAGGAGGGAACAAGCAGGTGGTAATGACTAAGAGAAGAGAGGAGAGTCAACCATCATTCTTCAGCATCCTTCTGATCACACCTTTGGGAACAGTTTTCCAGAGGCTGTTGGATTGAAAAGACCTGAAATTCATCCTAGACCTACAGAGCTGGCAGGCAAGTATTGTCATCTTTACTTGGGACACATCCATGCTGACCCTGTTCTCTGCCCTTCTCCTTTTCCTTCCTCAATCCAGCACCTTCCTGGGGACTTCAGCACCCTCATGGGTCTCCCAGCCTGGACCTCACAGCTTCCCAATCCTTTGAATTACTCATTCCCAGTGCTTTACACCTTCTTGTACTTTGTCATGCAGGCATAATCCTTAAAATTTCCAAAACTGCCCCCATCCCTCTGAAGTCTTCCCCTTCAGAAACCTGCTCCCTGACTCCCTATTTTACTGCCTTTCTCAAACCTTTCCTCCTGGAATATGCCTTGTCTTTCAGACTGCCATGCCCTTGCATGTACTATGCTCCCTGCCTAGAAAACCATCCCAGCATTTGCCTGTCTGATGTGCCTACCCCATCTATTAAAAAGGCAGTTCAAACATGGCTTTTTCATTCAACATAAATTTATTAAGCCTCTGCTAGGGAGTAGGCATTGTGATAGGCAGCAGGATTACAAAAATGTGTAGGTGGTCTTCTTTTTCCTCAGATACTGGTTCAGGAAACTGACAAGGGAAAATTTAATTCCATCCATATAGGAGTTCATCATCACTAGACCTGCCTTACAAGAAATGCTAAAGGGCATTCTTCAACTGGAAATAAAAAGATGCTAATTAACATTGTAAAAACCTATGAATGTATGTGTAAAACTCACTGGTAATGGTAAATATACAGTCAGAGTCTAGTTGTCTAATATGAGGGCAATTCATAATTCACTTACAATTAGTTTAAAAGTTAAATGAATGTATTAAAATATTAATTTGTTATTGGCTACACAATACAAAAAAACTACATAAATGGTAAGATCAGTAATCTAAAATTCGGGGGTGGGGTGGAAATCAAGAACATAGTATTTCTGTTTGCCAACACAGGTTGCTATCAGCTAAAGGAGGTTACAAATTTAAGATCTTTTATTTTAGCTTCATGGTAACAACAAAGGAAAAACCTATAACAGATAAAATAGATTATGATGAAGGAGTCAAAGCATACCATCACAAAAGTCACCAAATCACAAAGGAAGACACCAAGAAGCAAGGAACAAAGGATCTACAAGAGTCAGAAAACAACAAAATAGCAATAGTAAGTCCTTACCTATCAATAATTACTTTAAACATAAATGGATTCAATTCTCAAAAAAAAGACATAGAATGGCTGATGGATAAAACAAGAGCCAATAATATATTGCCTATAAGAGACTCACTTTATCTTTCAGAACACACAGATTGAAAGTGAAGAGATGGTAAAACTATTTCAAAAAAAAAATAGGGGTAACTATACCTATAGCAGACAAAATAGACTGTCAGCTAAAAATGGTCAAAAAGAACAAAAAAGATCATTATATAATAATTAAGAAGATGTAAGAATTATATTTATGCACCCTACATTGCAACAGCTCTATTAGTATTTGCTTTATATGCACCAATTGCATATTGTGCATATATGTACCATTTGCATAAAAAGCAAATACTAAAAGAACTAAAAGGAGAAATTAACAGTAATACAATAGTTAAGAATTTTAATACGCAGGGTTCCTGGGTGGCTCAATCAGTTGAGCATCTATGTGGGGTCAGGCAGGTAACGGAAGGCAGACTCTTGATCTCAGCTCAGGTCTTGATCTCAGGGTCGTGAGTTTAAGCCCTGGGTTGGGCTCCACACTGGGCATGAAGCCTACTCAAAAAAAATAATATATTTTTAAAAAGATAAAGAATTTTAATACTCAACTCTTAACAATGGATACATCATCTAGACAGAGAATCAACAAGGAAATTGTGGCTTTGAACAACACTTAGAGCAAATGGACTTGGACATACACAGAACGTTCCAACCTACAGTACAAGAATATACATTCCTTTCAAACACACATGGAACATTTTCTAGGAAAAATTTGATGTCAAGCCTCAAAACAAGTATCCACAAATTCAAGATGGTAGTAATTATATCAAATATCTCTGCTGACCACAATAGAATGAAACCAGAAATCAGTAAAAAGAGCTGGAAAATTCACAAATACGTTGAAGTTAAACTACACACTCCTGAATAATCGATGTATATCAAAAAAGCAATCAAAAGGGAAATAACAAAATTATCTTGAGACAAATGAAAATACAATATACCAAAACTTATGGGATGCAGCAAAAGCAGTCTTAAGTGAAACATTTATACTGAAGTCTACATTAAGACAAAACTAAAATCTCAAACAACCTAACTGTACACTTCAAAGAACTAGAAAAAGAATTAAGCCCAAAGTTAGAAGAAAGTAAATAAAGATCAGAACAATTCAATGAAAGAGGAAACAGGAAAACCACTAAGACAACTTTGAAAAGATCAACAAAACTGACAACCTTTAGATAGATCAAGAAAAAGAGAGGACCCAAAGAAACAAAACTATAAATTCAAGACAAGACATTGCAACTAATACCACAGAAACACAAAGGACCATAAAAGACTATTATAAACAACTAGATGCCAACAAACGGGACAACCTAGAAGAAATGGATGAATTCCTATAAACATATAACCTATGAAGACTGAGTCATGATAAAATAGAAAATCTAAATAGGACAATAAGAGATTGAATCAGTAATCAAAAACTTCTCAACAAAGAAAAACCCAAGACCAGATGGTTTTACCGGTGGATTGTACCAAACATTTAAAGAACTAACGTCATCCTTCTCAAACCCTTCCAAAAAATTGAGAAAGGAAACATTTCCAAATTTATGAGGCCAATATTATCCTCATACCTAAGCCAGATAAGGACACAATATTCCTGATAAATACAGATGAAAAATTATCAGCAAAATTCTAAAAAAAACCCAATCAATAGTATATTGAAAGGTCATATACCACAATCAAGTGAGATTCATCCCTGGGATGCAAGGATGGTTCAACATGATCAATAAATGTGATACATCCTATTAATAGATTGAAAATTAAAACTCATATTCATAGGGCGCCTGGGTGGCTCAGTCGTTGAGCATCTGCCTTCGGCTCAGGTCGTGATCTCCCGGTCCTGGGATTGAGCCCTGCATCGGGCTCCCTGCTTAGCAGGAAGCCTGCTTCTCCCCCTCCTACTCCCCCTGCTTGTGTTCCCTCTCTTGCTGTGTCTCTGTCAAATAAATAGAATTTAAAAACAAAAACAAACAAACAAACAAAACTCATGTTCATCTCAACAGATGCAGAAAAAGCATTTGTCAAAATTGAACATTTATTCATGATTAAAAATACTTAACAAATTGTGTATAGAAGAAATGTACCTCAACATAATGAAGACCGTATAGTAGAAGGCCACAGGTATATTACACTCAATGGTGAAGGGCTGAAAGCTTTTCCTGTAAAATCAAGAAAAAGACAAGGGTGCCTACTCTGACCACTTCTATTCAACATAGTATTGGATGCCTTAGTCACAGAAATCAGATAAGAAAGATAAAGGATTCAGAACTGGAAAAGAGGAAGCAAAATTTGCTGTTTGGATATGATGATTTTATAGAAAATCCTAAAGACTTCATACACACACACACACACACACACACATACACAAAACCAGTTAGATCTACTCAATGAATACATGAAGCTGCAGGATAAAAAAAAAATCAACATACAAAAGTCATTTGCATTTCTATACACTAACAACAAATTTTCCCCAAAAAAAAAGACAGACAACAATCCCATTTACAATAGCATCCAAAACAACTAGATATTTAGGAGTGCATTTAACCAAAGAGGTGAAAGATCTGTACACTGACAACTTTAAGACATCAATGAAAGAAACTGAAAAGACGCAAATAAGTGGGAAGATATTCCACAGTCATGGATTAGAAAAATTTATGTTTTTAAAATGTCCCTATTACCCAGAGCCATCTATAGATTCAATGCAGTCTTCATCAAGATTCCAATGGCTTTTTTTTTTTTTTTTACAGAAATAGAAAACACAATCCTAACAGTTGTATGGAACCACAAAAAAAAACCTGAATAGCCTAAGCAACCCTGAAAAAGAAAAATAAAGCTGGAGGCATCACTCTTTCTGATTTCAAACTGTATTACAAAGCTATAGTAATCAAAACAGTGGTACTGGCATAAAAACCCACACATAAACCAAAGGAGCAGAATCAAGAGCCCAGAAATAATGTATAATGTAATATGTGGTCAACTAATACTTACCAGGAAACCATGAATAACTCACTGGAATCGTCTTTTAAATAAATGGTACAGGAAAAATTGGATGTTCATGTATCAAAGAAAGAAACTAGACTCAGATTCCTCCAGGGCCAGGGCCCAGCATGGGCTCTGGTGTGAGTGTCAGGCACAGAGAATCCAATCAGGAAGGCGTGATTATCAACAGAAATCAGTACTTGGTAAAACTCAGCCATAACTTCAAAATGCACAACCCCATACCCTTTCTGCCAACACTGTTCAAGTGTGAGGGCGAACTAGACTTTCCAGAATACCATGACTGTGCGAGTTGACCATCCCAGACCCATGAAGAGTTCATAGGCAATGGGAGGGTACTAGAAAGAATGGTAGTCATGGAAACAAGAGTCAATGTAATCAACTATTGACTCTTAAAAACAACCATTTCTTAATTGCTTAAAAGAAGTGCAAGACTTTCACAAAGATTATAGAACTTGTTTAGGTTTGACCTAATGCAAGATAAAATGTTCTCCAATGTGACCTTTTGATATTATAAAGATATCATTCACTTTATACCAATGTATAAATTCAATGCAATTCCAATGTAAACTCCCAACCTTAATTCACAGGGAGAGATTCATGGAACTTTAGAACTCCATTTGGTTCTATCAAGTAAAGATGCACATATCCTGTAACTTAGAATTTCAACTTCTAGGAAGGTGTTCTAAGGAAAAGTCTTATTCTCTGTGGTTGGAGAACTGGTCTGCATGAGGTTGATTCTGTGAGATTTAATGATAAATCTTTCATGGCCTAATTTCATGGCCCTTTTTTTTTTTAAAGTAACCTTTTTCTATTTAAAATAATGTGCATTCTGCGTTTGTCCATTACTTACTTACCTTTCTTCCTGGATTTAATTGGTTCCTCCTGGAGTCATTTCACTTCTAGCTAGAATACATCTTTGAGAAGTTCTTTCGCAGTGAACCCTTGGTAGCAATTACAAGGAGACATACATGCCCCCAAATATCTGTATGTCAACCTCACATTTAAATAATTTGGCTCTTTGGGACACCTGGGTGGTTCAGTCGGTTAAGCATCTGCCTTTGGCTCAGGTCATGATCCCAGGGTTCTGGGATCCAGTCTGACGTCAGGCTCCTTGCTCAGCAGGGAGCATGCTTCTCCCTCTGCCTGACACTCTCCCTGCTTGTACTCTCATGCTCTCCCTGGCAAGTAAATAAAATCTCTAAAAAATAAAAAATAGATAATTTTGCTCCTTATAAAATTATAGTTTTACTGCCTTTTCTTTGACACTTTGAAGATAATAATTTACTACTTTCCCCATCTAGCATAGCTGTTGATTATATACATAGGGTTCTATAAAGTATATAGGTATGATCCCATAAAGTAGGACTATAATCTGATTTTCTCATTCCTTTTGGGTGCGAGGCTTTTTTATCTTTGAAAGCTTTTAGAATTTTCTTTTTTTCATATCATTCACTGTCACTGTGGAATGTCTCCGTGTGAGGTCACCTCTCCTGTTCAGTACTCTGTGTCCCTCCCATTCAGAGTCTTTGCCCTTCTGTGATTCTGTTGAGAGGAATTTTTACTTCAATCCTGATCTCTCAATGTGCCATCTAGCCATCCTTTTCTGATGCCTTATGGAGAAATTCCTTGTTCCGGTAGTTTTTGTCTTTCTATGGTCTTTGGCTGTATCCGTTTATCGTATGCAGCCCATCCGCTGAGTGCTTTATTCCCATTATATTTAGGTACTTGATATTTCCAATTGGTTCCTATTCATGTTTGCTTCTCCTTACTTTATTTTTTTCAATATCGCTCTATTTTTTATATTAATGTTCATTCTGTTTCCTCTGGTTTAGCTCATTTTCTTAAATATCTTTCATAGACCTTTTATACCTCACATGTCTGGCCATTTTTCCTTTTAAGCTCATCCTTTATTCCCTTAAGACTGCCAACTGTTTTTGCAAAGAATATCGACCTGGAAGAGATATAAAAACTTTGGCTTTGCTTATTCTCCAGGTGAATGAAAGGAGGGTGGTCTTCAAGGTAGAAAGTCCCAAAGGTTGCCCTCTAAATTCAACCATTCCCTGATCCCCACCACCACCCGGCATTCCGCTGACCTCTAGGGAACATCTCATCACTTCTTCTGCAGGCATGTTCTCCTAAGCACAGACATCCTTTGGTATAACTGCTTAGCCCACTGGATGGAAGAAGGCAGGAGGTGCAATGCTCAGGGAGCCTATAGGTGTTATGGCTGCTGGCTTCTCACTGTGGCTCTGGAGCTGCCCTGCCACTACCCTGCCCCTTCTGCCTGGTACTGTTGCTTCCCTGCCCGCAAAGCCAGGTGACGGATCACCAGAGTCACACAGGGAAGGAAAAGGACACACTAGAAATCTCTGTGCCGGCCAATCTTTGGGATGTCCCCGGCCTTCCTCTTCAGTATGTTGTGCCTCCTATGCTGGCAGCCAAACACACTCACCTCCCCAGGGCTGGGCTCTTAGCTTTTCTGTCAGTTAATAAAAACAGTTGAGATCCACCAATCTTTTTTTTCCTGTGACATCTCCATTGTTGGGTTCAGAAAAGAAAGCCAACAGCATGCAAAGACTGAGCCATATGGGACTCCAGGTATATTAAGGCCATGTAATAGTAACTTTTGTCAAGAGAAATTTTTTTAAATACACTCTAAGACAAGGGTATCGATAACTGAGTGCAGAGCCAGATTACATGCCAGCTCACAGCTCAGGCTACACAGCTTTCTTGACATCTTCAAACCAAAAAGAGAATTTCAGAATCAATTGAATTAATCAAAGCTCACCAGGGGCACTAGAGATCAAGAATCGCACAAAGGCAGTAACTCCTGAGAGGACTCAGTCACAGACGCACCCGTCTTAGGACACAGTCCCTGCCTTCATCTAATCTACCTTTTCTTTTAAGCTACCTTTTCAAACTTCCATAGCTTTCTATCAGTTCCTTTCCCTCCCTTATATCAAATCTTAGTCTATTCTAATTTTATTTATTCTGTTCCAATAAAAAGATATAGACAATGGCTAGAATAAACAGTCTTTCATAGGTTCTCTTCTCAGATAGGCTACAGTCCAGTTTCTTCAACGACTTCTGGATAAATACTAATTACTGTGAAATTGAAGAGGACATTATGGAAATTCGGGATAACAGAGGATAAAATCAAGCTCCTTTTCTCTGCCAAAGGTAACTTAGCATTTGTATGGTATCCTGTGGAAAACAGAAAAGCAGCCATGACTTGAGCCTTCCGGAAATTTGCCCCGCTAGAGACTTGATTTTCTCCTAATGAAAGAGTATCAACTTAAAAGCCAAATCACTTCTGAAAAAATGGCCAAAGTGTTTCTCCTATAAGGCCCTTTGAGTAAGCATGCAATAAAAATCCCGTCATTTTAATAACGATGCGACTGAAAATACATCCTTAACATATCGAACATCACAAGACCACCCAAGTCCCTTAACTGTTAAACAGGGACCCAAGACCATCATCACAAGTTGTTATGAGGATTCAAGACAACTAAGGATGTCCTGACCACTCCATAATAATAGCCAGAAATTATGAACATTTCCTATCTCTCCTCCTTTCTATGGTTCTAGACCTAAGTAGACCTATGTGTGCGCATGCGTGTCCCGTGCGCACACGTACACACATACACACCACAAAACCATTATAGAACTTGTTCCATCTCACCCTTTACGTCTATCCCCTTTTCTATCCCAACCTGTGGCAAAAAGTCCTATCCATGGTTTTCAGAATGAGAAAAACATCTACTAAGACTCCATCTACCTGACCAAAAACAAAGAATTGAAAAACAGTAGACAGTGACCAAGATTTTTTAGCCCCTCCTTCTCCTTCCCAAGGGACACTAAACCTCAACTTCTTTTTCTCTTCGCTGGTAAAACAGGGCAAAATCTTGGAGAAAACTAGCTCAGCCTCTGACAACTTAGGTATTATCATCTCCCATTTTACAGATGAAGCAACTGAGTCCCCTAGAAGTGACTTGTCAAATATACCACCATCAAGGGTCAACAGGTGAACCAGAATGCACATTGTGTAGTTCCTAAAGCTTCTCCCCATCCCCCACACCGTCAGTCCTTAACCAGATGCTCAGGTATTATCAATTCATCACTATCTGTGCAGAATTGGGAGGACACTAGTATTCCTCAACTTTTATTACTTCAAATCTCATCAACCATGTCATTTCACAACATCACAAAAGCTTCTCTCTTTCATTGTGGTGAGTTTTCCACCACCTCTAGTTGACTTTCTGCCACCCTTTGTGAATGGGCAGTTCATCAGGCCAATACAAGGTCACCATCTAGTGGTAAAATCCTCTAACTGCAGGCCACTCAGCACATCTTAGCTTCTCTGCGCCCCTTTTGCCTTATTCCCACACCCACCTCCCACCCCAGCAGTTACTTCCAAACTTCCAGAAATAATTTACAAAGGAAATAAGGAATTTCCAGTTATGTAACAAAATACTTTTAAGATACATTTAAGATTTAGGTATTTACTAAGGCAATATTAGACTCATATTAGATAATGATCTAGCCAGCCAGCAGACTAATTTTAGCAGCCTAGACCTTGACATGCAAAGAGACATCAAGAGAACACTACATATGAACCACATGCTGAATAATCGTAGATCACCATAACTTGAGATGAGCTGAGTGCTGGACTCTACTTCTACTTCACTAAATGAGCTCTACAATCTTAGCAACTTCCTGAAAATTGACCAAGGGCCCCTCAAGCAAAAAAACAGCTACTTCTAAAAAGGATGTGAATTCTGATTCTACTCTCAAACTCAAAACAGTATTTACTGAAGATCTACTACAGGCTTAAAAATAGGAGGTCTGTTAGAAAGGTACTGAACAATCCTTCAGGAGCTTGCTTTAGCCCATCACTCTCTATTCCCTAAAATCTGCTATCTTCATATTAAGCAAGTAAGTTTAAATGCCAAATTCTATCACTTTTTCCCAGTCCTCAACATCATGAGCTTCTCTGCAGCCTTTAGCACCATTAAGCAAGTGCTCCTCCTCAAACTCTTGCCTTTAATTCCTTGAACTGTGTATACGCTCTTGGCTGTGTGCCCACCTCTCTGAGCACACCCCTAGTTGTTAGCCTCCCACACTTCCTAAAGTCTGTGTCCCCGAAAGATCTAGTTTGGGACCCCTTCTCCTTTCCTTCTTTTCACTTTGTCTTGACAATCTATCACATTTTAGCTTCAGCTATCACATCTCTCTCTCCATCCTTGGTTTTATTCTAAGCTCTAGTTTCACATTTTAACTGCCTGATTATCTCCCACTGGAATTTCAAATTCAACATGTGTAAATCACATCAGCAACTTCCCCTCCAAACTCCACTTCTCTTTGTTCACCATTTCAATTCATCAGGCTCCATACTTTGCTGCTAACTTTAACTCCTTCCTATCCTAATATGTTCTCATCCCATTATTTTTTGGGGCAGTGAACTCTGTATCTGCATTGGTCTCTCACCATCCCTTCCTCCCTCTCCCCAAGGCCACTAGTCTGATTCAGGCCCCCTTTCTCTTCTACTCTGACTACATCAGAGTAGTCAACTATTATAGCAACTATGATTCATTTTATGTCTATGGGTTCAGAAGCTGTTATGTACCAGTCATTTGCTAAACACTGAAAATATGGCAGGGAGCAAATGAGACAGCAGCCTTGCCCTGATGAGGCTTATGTTATTGTAGGGAAAGAGGAAAAACAAAAAAAATAGGCGTGAAGAAGAAGGGCACAAAGGAAAACTTCAACATTTTCATCTTTGTCTCCTTGATTCAGCAAAACAAGATCACTGTCATCTCAAACTTTTACTTTCTTATTCTGTGCTACCCATTTTAAGTAATAAACAGAAATATTTGAAATGCTACATATTTTGAAATTTTACATAGTTTTTGATGGCAGAAAGGGGAAAGGCAAAAGTTTACATTGCTACCCTAAACCTGAAACTCTTGCTTTACATTGAATGGAGCACTAGGTGTTATATGCAAACAAGGAATCGTGGAACACTACATCAAAAACTAATGATGTAATGTATGGCGATTAACATAAGAAAAAAAAGAAATATGGAAGATGTAAAAAAAATTAAAAAATAAAATCCCCTTTGTAAATGAAGAAAGAACTTCTAAACTTCTGAGGCTGGGTGGAGTTAATTAGGCAAAAATCATACACGTGCCTTGCCATAGCAAAATGTAGGAAATAACCAGCTCTTGTTACTAGCAGGCAAATTAGTAGTGCGTGCCTGTTTTGTTCATTTAGTTGGAAACCTAAAAGTCTAAATTATGTTTATTGTCCCTCCTAGAAGGTATTAGTCCGTCAAACTGATGCTAATTGAACCTAAGAAGTAATTACCAAGATCTGTGTTTGTTCATATTCTCAGTATTAACTGCTGAATTTTAAGGCCTTACATACGTGATTCATTCACTCGTTTATTTAACGAATGCCTGTAGAGTGCCTACTATGTGCCAGGCATGCAGCTGGCTGCTGGGGTAGAAAAATAGGACACTGTAATTATCCCCGTACGACAGCCTCACAGGACTAGGTTTTGTGAAACGATGAGAGTTAAAATAGAAACTCACATCAAGTTCTGTAGGAAGAGAATGGGTAGGGAGTCAAGCAAAGCTTCACCCACGGAGGTAGGTTGGGTCTTGAGGGCTGAGTGTTTTTCAGTCAAGGTGGAGAAGGGTATTGCAGACAGGAGGGAAAAGATGTGCGCAGGGTTGTAACACAACAGACATTATCTGGGGCGTTTAACTGGGGCAACTGCCAATACATTACATAGGAGTCCCAATGTTAGATGAGAGGAGGAAGAAGCCAGCTCTCAAACTTGAACAGAAACATCAAGACAGTGTCATATCTGCACATCACTGGTAGATACTAACCACTCTCCCTATTAACTTGTTGGACATGTATTCAAAGGACCCATGATCATGTAATATGGACAGACACACATCAGTCTACTCCAAAAGTATCAATCACTGGTAACCTTTTAGCCACTGACTTTGCATTTAATCATTTCACAATTCCTTCAAGATGTTAAATTAACATACCATCAGAGTGCCCAGTTTCTCCAAGGCAACCATGAATTTATTAAAAGAAACTTCAATTCTGCCTGCTGGTTTGTGTGATCTACTGTTTGGCTGTTTGTGTTGTTACCACAGCAACAGGTGGACAGTTAAATTTGGCTTAGAACATGTGACACTGCTAAAATATCATTTTACGACGAACTTTCTGGTACTATTTCCCCTGGAAGAGTTAAAGATGACATAATGAGCCACGGTCCCTGAGGAGGAATCAAACAGAAGAGGGAGTAAGATAAGGGGCGAGGTTTCAAAAGGGCTTCATGGACCACATCCTATGGCAAGGAATAGATAGCTCTTACTAGAAGTCTTTGAGGCATACAGTGGGTTAAACAGTGCTAATAATGCCTGTGTGAACTTGCCTCTCCCCAAACAGGAAAGGGTATTCAGGCTTTCCAGCCTAATTGACCACAGATCACTTTTTCACCTAGCAACTCAGGGACCTTCCGTGAAACATACATTGGGAAAATGCAGAGTTAGTTATTATAGCTTTAAAAGAAAAAAAAAAAAAACCCTATTAAAAACCTTACACCACTACTAAGTTAAAGAAGCCCATATGAAAAGGCTACATTCTATGTGATTCCAACTATGTAACATTCTGGAAAAGGCAAAACTACAGAGAGAATTTAAAAGATCAGTGGTTGCAAGGGTTTTTGGGGGAGCGAATGAAGAACAGGTGGAACACAGGATTTTTAGGGCAGTGAAGCTATTCTGTGTGATACTATAATGGTCATTATACATTTGTCCAAACCCATATAATGTCCAACACCATGAATGAAGCCTAACATGAACCATGGACTTCAGGTGGTAACGATGTGTCAGTTTAGGTTCATCAATTGTAACCAACATACCACTCTGGTGGAGGATGCTGATGCCAGGCTGTGCAAATGTCGGATGAACAGGTATATAAGAAAACTCAGTACTTCTAAGTTTTGCTGTGATGTAGCAGCTCTAAAAAAAACTGCTCTAAAAAATAGGGTCTGTTTAAAAAAAAAAAAAAAACTATTATATTCTATGTAGGAAAACTACCAAATTAGAGGAACCGCCTCTCGCTGAGCTGTGATCCCCAAAGTCCGTTCGCTGTATTTTAAAAACAGGGTTCTAGGTGAACAACTGTGGACTGAGCCCTGTGCTAGGCACTGTGGTAGCAACAGGAGAAACAGAAATCTTGGCCCCCAAGCTTTTGTAATCTGATTGGGAAGGAGGAAAATTAGAGATGGATAGATAATGAAACAATTAGAAAAATATACTTAGCTAATATTTATTGGGTCCTTCTCATCACGGAGCTGACAGTCTAGGTCGAGGGAAAACTATCAGCAAAAACACAAACAGGAACTCCTATTACGGAGCTGAACAAAAGCAGCTTCATTTAGAATCTGGTATTGAAAACTTTTCTGAGGAAGTGACGTTGAGCTGAAACAGAAGATACTAGTCAGTTGAAAAGTGCAGGGAACAGTGTTCTAGGCAGAGGAATAGTATGTGTAAAATCCCTGAGGTGGGAACAGCTCACAGTTCCTAGAACTAAAAGTCACCATTTCCACATGCCTGGGTGGCTCGGTTAAGCATCTGCCTTTAGCTCAGGTCATGATCCCAGGGACCTGGGATGGAGTCCTTTGCTGGGCTTCCTGCTCAGCGGGAAGCCGGCTTCTCCCTCTGCTTGTGCGCTCTGACAAATAAAACCTTTAAAAAAATAAATAAAATTTAAAAAAATAAAAGCTGCCATTTCAAAGAGGAGTGTGTATGAGGGGAGAATGGAGAAGTGGACAGGGCCCAGCAGGCAGGGCGCTCAGGACAGGCGAAGGAGCATATCTTCTATTCCAATGGAAGTGGGAAAACTTTGAGAGGTATTAGGCAGTGACAGGTCATGATCTGCTTTATGTTTTTACTGTATAGGATGCTAGGAATCACTCCCTCATCAAGTTTGCCGGTTTGGTCACTGACCCATTCTCTGGTGAAATGCAAGTCCACAGAAAGAGAGAGCCACTTGGGTTCAAGTTTAAGTGTTATTTCAGCCAAAAGCTATAGCTGTTATGGGGGTGGGGGCAGGGGCACATTTATTAGGAAGCCTATGTTACCATTGCAAAAAACTTCTGTTGGTATGGCAGCATCTAAGTGTGTGTGGTAGGGAGAGGGATGGAGGTTTTCCATTCACAAAGCTTGGTTTGAGCCAGAAGGGAGGAAGATGCCATGAAAAGGAAGGACAAACTGAAAGGCCGCATTCGTTTCTTAGCATCAGTGCATTGATTTTATGCCTATGCCTCTGCTGTTTTGACAACTATCTCTGAAAAGCTGTTAATACCCTCAGTAGTCATCAACTAAATGCCTTAGCTGGGAAATAGTTACTGGTTAAAAGCAAGATAGGTCCCAAGTGAATGGAACTCAGGGGAAAGAAACAGGGTCAACTTGGAACAGACCTCCTCTGCCCTGAATCTCTTTCCTGCCAGTGTTCAACTAGGATTCAGGAGACTCAGTCTGGATGCTGCTGTCCCCCTGCTGTGTGACTTTGAGTAAATTGCTTCACTTCTCTCAGCCCTTTATCACGGGTAACTAGTGAGGGTTTAACTATATGCTCATGAAGGTCTTTTCCCACTCTAACCTTGATGCTACGATTGATTGTCTTTACCAAAAGTTCTTTCTTGAGACCTCTCATAACACAAGTTGGGGATAGAGAGGGAAGGGGGAAGGAGGCAAAGGGAGGGGTGAAGGGGGTGTTCTGCATTTTAATAGTCACGGAGTTCACCCAAGCCTTGTAACCTGCCTGTGTGTGTCACTCCTTGGTGACAAGGATTGGGTGACTTGTTCAAGAACAGGCCAGAGGCTGTAAGAATACCCAGAAGGAAAAGCATCCATGCAGCCTCTTTCATTTTTAATCCCCAAGTAAGTCCATGCTGTGTGATTCTACCTCACGCTCCCAAGGTGGGGAAGGTCACCCACTGCACAGACAGAGGTGCTTTCATCAGTGACTCCCGGGAAATAAGCATCTAAACAGATAGTGTAAGATTGTTTTTGAAAATATCCAAGGTTTGGTTTTGGTCAATTAAAAGATTTTAGTAGATGATTTTGAAATAGGTCCTCATTTTGACCCATCATGTTCTCATATACTGAAGAAGAGTCTGTGAGGAGGTCAAGATAGGATGAGCTTTGTATTGATAGTTGTTGAGACAGTAATGGGTACATGGGGAGTCACTACACTATTCTTTTCAGTTTCACATCTGTTTGAAATTTTGCATAGTAAAGTTTTATAAATAGAGTGAATTTGCAAACTCTAAGATGTATCCATATTTGATTTTCCAAATTTATACTGAAAGTTCTATGAATCAAACTACATGGTTAGATAGATCAAGGATTGGCAAACTATGGCCTATAGGCCAAAGCTGCCCTATTGCCTATTTCATAAACAAAGTTTTGTTAGTACATCAAAAAAAAAAAAAAAATGAGCACGTCTGTCTATGTATGGGTGCCTCTGTGCTACAGCAACCAGGAGGAACAGTTACAATAGGGACCATAGGGCCCACAAAGCCACCTGTGTACCAGAACACCCTTACAGAACAAGTCTGCTGACCCCTAACCTACAGACTATAGTGTAAGCTACCCTGGGTCGGTATTTACTGTGGGGACTACTAATACTTGACTCTAACCCTAATCCGTCAGACTGAACCATGACCCTGTATGTCTGACAAGTACAGAACATCTAGTTAAGGCTGTCTGATAGAATGTTCTGTGATGAAAATGTTCTCTACCTGTACTGACCAATACAGCACTCACTATGTTATTACTGAGCATTAAAATGTGGCTGGGGAGACTGAAGAACTGAATTCTCAATTCTATTTATTTTTAATTAATTTAAATGTAAATAGCCACAGATGGCTAGTGACTACCCCACTGGACAACAGAGAGCCAGAATTTTGATGCCTTAGTCAGTGGAATGCTGGCAACTGTTTAATAACAAGGCAGGTGCATACCTGTACACACATGCACATACCCCTTGATTTCTAAGTTTGCCAAGTTTGCTGACTTTTACGGTGCCAATACTGCCATTATTATAGGTTTCAAGTACCAGGTGCAGAATTGAGAAGAGATATACAGGACTGGCTCTCGTGGGCCAGGGGCTGCCAGGCCCATCACACCAGGGATGAGACCTTAGTTTTTTGACCTAAGCATATGAGGTAGCAAAGCAGCTCAGGTAAGTCAGAGGTTAATAGAGATATAGGATTTGTGGCTCCGAATTAAGGCAGGATGCGTTTAAGTGGTAAGAGCAAAATTGCCCAAAACACAGGGAGAACGACTAAGTAAGAAAGTGGGACCTAAGGCGGCAGCAGAGGGAAAAAAAAAAAAAAAATGAATTACTACAAAATAGCCTCCTTCCAAACCAGCCTCTTCTTTTTTGAGGAAGAACTGTGCCACACATGTTCCCTTTCCCTTGGTCTGAGACTACTGATGCCTAAGAAGACCAAGAACAGTATTACTCACTTCTCAAACCCAGAATGCCTGAAGATTCTGAAGAAATTTAGTGTCACCAATAGAAATCTTCCCAGCTTACTGGCATTAAAAAGACCAGACTGCAGAGGGACAGGAGTAGAGGCAAAGACGTATTTACATGCATGCCTACTACAAGTAAGTTGTCACCAACGCTAAATAGAAGCAGAGATCTTCTAGGCTGACAAGGCCTCGACTCTCATTCCTTCTATTTCCAAGTCATGGAACATGGGGACTCCTATTCTTGGGGTGTTCCTAGTTTTGTTTTTTTAAGTAGGCTCCACACCCAGTGTGGAGCCCAGTGCAGGGCCTGAACCCATGACCCTGAGATGAAGACCTGAGCTGAGATCAAGAGTCAGATGCTCAACTGAGCCACCCAGGGACCCCACTGGGGTGCATTTGCAGAGAAAGAGACACCCACCTGCTATAGGTACTGTTTGAAGAGGGAGGAAGAGTGGGAGAAGAAATTGAGCCATCTGACACAGGACACAGTGAAAGGTGAGGAACAGGGAGGAGTAAAGAGTACGATGAACCTGACTGCAGTACAAAAGGCAAGGAGGAGAATCAGGCCTGGGAATACCAAAGAAAGAAGCCAAAACTAAATACAGGTAGATACTACAGTAGACGTGAAAGACCCAAGGCACCACAAAAAGGGTGAAGGGGAGGAAAAATCAGCGTCGCATTCAACAAATATTTACTCGGCTGCAAATACCAAGCAAGGTGCTACGCTGCAGAAACAAGGTAAATAGTGCCCAATCCCTGAGCCCTGGGTGCATACTCACGAGGGGGAGAGGATACTGTAAATAGGACATTACAATGTGGCATGGTGGCTTTGATGACAAAGGGGAAGTTTTGGAAGCAAGGCATCTAACCCAGTCCTGGGAGTCAGGGAAGTCTTCCTGAAAGAAAGTTCATTACGGGAGACGAAAACCTAAAGAATGAGTGAACAGCTGCTAACCAGGGAAGGTAGAGGGAGAACATTCTACACAGCCAGAATGGCATATAAAAAGTCCCAGGGCAAAAAGTACACCTAGTCCACTGGTGTGGGGCCCTACATCTCTGTTCAAGTGGGCTGGCTCTGGTTTGTTCTTGCTGTCCAAGTGTAATTATCAATAATTACCATCTGACAACTCAAGTGTCCCCATTTTGGATGCTAAGTTATAATGGTATCTTTTACCCTCCGGTGGCACTTAAAAGGAAAAGAAACCTGAAGAGACAAGGAGAGCAACCACCTCCCCGCTACTTCCCACCCACCCACTTTCTATTGCAAAAGGAACTTATGCTGAATCTCCAGGGCCTAGAGATGGTACAAGTGTGTTCTGGAAGGTTAGACCAGCAGAAAGATGAGTGGCAAACTGAATTAAGGGCAGGTGCTACCAGTACAAGAAACAAACAGGGAAATTAAGACTCAAGGGAGAGGCAAGTGTTTCTAAAAGCCTGAACCAACTGGAGCAACTAAACCCCTAATTCCCCCAGAAAGTGGTTTATACGTGCTTCCGGGCAAAGCCAGAGAGAAACTTGACTACTACTATCAACAAGCTGGCACAGGATTTTGACCCTTCATCTATGCTATTTGGAGCAAACTTACAGGGGAATTTAATTTCAGGAAATGCGCAAAGAGTTAGATGCAGACTTCCTCCCCCAACACACAGCGCCGTGGAGAAGCCAGAGGGGAGCTGAAGTTCCAAAAATGTTCTGTTGCTATCACAACGGAAGAGAATATAACCTCTTTATTACTGGGGCAGACAATTATGTAGTGCTCTTGGAAACCTAAGCCCTTTGGGGAATTAGAGATGATGGAACAATAAATGAAAGACAATTCTTTTATCACCAGAAAGTGTTTTCCAACAACATTTACACATCTCCTTGGCTGGGTGCTATTTTTCAGTGACCACCACAGGGCTCAGAAGAAGAAGCCGTGATCCTATTCCGGGTGACCGAGATCTGGACTTGCCCCCAGGTTTCAGGTGGGTATAGCTGACCTGAAGAGACTGCAGTAGGGCACTTGAGGCACCCAGGATTGTCCTGATCATTGATTCCAGCTAATCCTGTCCCTCAGCAAGACAGGGAGCCAAGGAATCCTGCCTCCAGCCCCTTTGTTTGCATTCTGCCTGAACCCTCTGGGGCCTCTTCTCTCCCATCCCAGGTCCCCATGCCCACTTGTTCTTTTATTTGGTTCTGTGGAATTCCCAAGGTACTCCCAGAATCACCGAGACAGGGACCAGTGGTAGCCTGCACCAATGGCGGGTCCCACCAATTGGCATCATTCCATCAGCCTCTACTTGTCTTGGCCTGCAGGTGCACCCACATTTCCTCTAAGGGCCCAGGAGACATTTGAGCCGTTAGGGGTCCTTTACAGAGAAACCATAATTAGCCAAAGTATTCAGGGAGGGAGAACTGCTCTGTCAGTTCATCACGTAATCTGACTCTAGTGAACAGAAGATTTAAGACCATGGCCAGAATTGCAGTGGGCTGTGGTATAATGGGGAGATGTGAGGGAGGCCTTCATCACCTATTGTTTATGCCTGAAATCCACTAAAAGCTCAAAAATAGTTTGGAAATCATCCATTCATTTTACAGATTTATAAAATTAGGCCTAGGGGGATTATAACCCAAATTCACATAATTCATTATAGCCCAAGAGTATTTATTATAGTAGGAATGCCGTATGTGACAGGTGGAGATGATCCAACCCTGAGAGGCTGCTGATGACCAGCAGGAACTCTTCTTGAACTTGATCCACAGTTACTTGTCAAAAGTACAAAAATTGGTCCCCGGTGTGCAGTCAGGAAGGGAGGTACTCAGATGGAGAAGTGACCTAAGGATATTGGTCACTCATTCCCATAACTCTTAGAAACTTTTCTCTTGGGATCAAGGTTATATTTTCTGTAGCTTAGAAGATATGTCAAGAAAAAATATTGGTCCTGGTCACTTACTCTTGGTTAGTCCAAGAAGAGGACAAAATTGAAATTGGACATCTTATCCATAGCAAGTAAGGTGCAGCCAGTTAAACTAGTAATTAGATGAACTTCAAGCAACAGTAAATATTCAGAATTTGCTGCTGCATGGCACCATCATCTAGGAACACTATTAAAATGCAAGGAAAATGGGTAATTATGGTGGAATGCTAAAAGGAAAGCAATACGGTTGTTCTCTAGGTTTTATCAAGACCCCCAACTTATCACTCTTTGAAGTGGGAACAAGGCTCATTTTCCTGACTAAAAATACCTATTTATACTAAAGCACCCTGGGGACATGTCATCCCAAGTGTTACCACGGCCAATACCAACTTTGTTGGTATAAAACCTACAAAACCATGACTGACGCAGAAGACTATTCAAAGACACTCATCCCTCAGCTCCATCCCAAGGCTCTTATATCCCTATCACTTTACCCTCCACCCAACCATCTCTCTCTCTCTCACACACACACACACACGCCATATATATATATATATATATATATATATATATATATATATAAACGCATCCTGCCTTAATTCGGAGCCACAAATCCATGTATATATAAAATCACAAAAGCCTATCAAATCTACCCAGCAGGGGCAGAACACCATCAAAAAAGGCAGAGAAGAAATTTGAAGAAGCAAAGCCCAACCTCTCTTCCCACCCCTCCTTTAACAGTCCGGTCTATTCCGGACTCTTGTTTACGAGTAAGTTTGACCCATCATGAGTGAGATTCAGGTATGTTTGCTAAACATTTGAAGCCATTAAAGGGTAATTTTTTAAGGTAAAAACATGACTCACACATAGAAGATGTATCTGTATGAAAAATTTTATTTAACTTGTGACTGAGGGAACCAGTAAGATATTACAACAAGCACAACGGAGAATCAATGGCAGACACATATGGATCATCAGGAGTGCTCAAACCATCCAAGTTCAAAGACAATGAAGGATGCACACCCTCAGAAGATCAAATAATCCAGAAGGGGGCACCATGCAACACCTAGGAATCCACCGAAGGGACCCTGTAGTCATTTTTTTGGCCCGTTTCAAAGTTGTTCTCAATTTTCTTGCCATTGTCCTGCTGGCCCTGCTGGTACCTACCAAAGGCTTCTTTCTGCTGCCAAGATGGCCAATCCGTATGTGAAAAGAACTATTGCTCATCTTGGCAGAATTCACCAGCACTCCAAATACTCTGTGGTCCCACTTGGCTTCCCAAAAAAGCAGGGAAGAATCCCACTCCCTGAATTTTATGTGTATTTTGCTAACTAAGTCCTAAAGAGAAGTCGTCTTTTTGCCTCTAATGATATTTGGTGGCCTTGGCAACATAACACAACCCGTCTTAATTTCTAGCCCTGTCTTTCTGACATCTTAGGAACTGGACCAGAGGATGGGCTGAGTGTCCATGCTGACCACATTCACCATCAGCACTCGATTTCAGCTGGAAGACTCCAACCCTGGCTTACAAGACTTAATTTGTTCCCTTTTCCTCCCTCCATTCCTCCCCATCCTCCTCCCAAGAAGTTCTTTCCCAGAAGGTCCCTGGCCACCCCCTACAAATAGATTATTAGAGAGTACAACCCACAGTTCCTGGGGACTCCTCTGAATCCCAAGGTAAGAATAGTTGCCCCTCAGGCTAAGAGCTCTTCTACTTAAAAGCATCTTCCTAGAGAGGCAGTACCATGCTGTGGAGAGCTCAGCCTTTGGCCTCAGAAAGATCAGGATTTTAATCCCAGATCTGTCATTATCTATAAAAATCCAATTATTAACGTTGACCTTTCAGGGTTGTTTTAAAAATAAAAACGAAAATAGTGCATGCAAAATACTCAAAGTGTGTTATCTTTATTTTTCATTATTATGTTGGTCACTCTAGGGGCTGATAGCCACCCTGGCTTTGTTCACATCAGTTTCATGTATCAATTACATTCTATATCTCATTTCTGTACAAGGCCTTCCGTCTCCCCTCCTAAGTGGTTCATGTGTAGGTTTCCTATCTTCCCCTTGCTCCAGGCTCAATGTCTCCCACTTAACTCGCTGAGGAATACATGTACGCAGCGCTGATGATCTGCCCACTATACCATATCCTACACTAACGCCAGCCCTCAGCTGTGAGGTATCCATAAAAGGAAAGGTTCATTGTTCATCCCCTTCTTCCCAAAGCCCATGGCATCCAGTCCCTGAGCCATTGAAATTACCTTGGTTTCGAATGGAAGTTTGTCAAAATCCTTATAAAGGGCTCATATGCAATTCCATTATCAAGAGGCTTGTCTAGAAATGACATTGGTAATGAAAAATATTGACTAGAGCAGGGAAGCTCAGTTTTTTAGCAGTCAAAATTATACCTTTTCATTAAATTGAGTCCCTAGAGAGGAAAAAAAGATAATTAAACAGACTTATGAAAAATTACAGATAACATTTCCTGTTCAAAGTAATCAGAAGAGCAGACGCTCAGAAGGAAATGTAATGTGCAGAGATCTGGGGGAGCTGCCTCCATGGGGCATTTAAACTGTCATTTCTCCCCAGAGCAGCTTCCTCCCCACAACTCCTGAAAGGCAGCCCCTGAATCAGTGTCAGAGTAGCATGCGACATCATCTCGGTCTTCCAGAAGTGATGTGGGGAGCTTAAGAGCAAAAAATGGAGCCCATGGGAGAAGCTACATAAGGCAATGTCCAGACTTGCACAGCATACTCCTTGCTCTGCTCAAACCCTCCGGGGGCTGGATGTCACCTGTTGTATTAAGCCCTCACAGCTTCGCTCAGTACCCAAGGTCCTCTCCAGGCCAGCACAGACCTGCTTTCCCCATCTGTGCTCCACTATCCCCCAGGGCCATCTCCCTTGCTGGTTAATCACCTGCTCACCACCACATGCCTTCCCACCACCTCACCTTGGTTCATGATATGCCCACAGTCACCTTTCCTAACCCTCATGGATGCCTTGCTTCTCCAAACCTTACTACACTGAGGTCTTTATCTGTCTGGGGTCTGGTACTACCCTCTCCTTAATTAGATTGTGCATTCATTGAAAGCAGGATGGGAATGTTTACATTTCTGTATGCCCCATAGTCCCTGACACAAGGCTGGATTCACCATAAGTGTTCACTAAATGTCATTGAGCAGTGAACGCTCTTCTGAGTAAACAGATGAATGTAAATGAATATATTTTACAGCAAAAGTGAAGGGAAAAGAACATTTGATAAATAATGACTCAAAACTACACTGTGCTTCTCATCTCAAATTTCTTGTAATAATTCTATGAAATTGTGCTGCATTTTATAGATTAAAAAAAATTCCACGGAGGATAAGCAAGTCTGCCAAAGATAGGACAATTCATAAATAAATTTTTGAATTCAGAAATAATTCAAAAAAAAGAATGGACACTCAGGTCAATCTGGCTCCAGAGCATGTACTCATTCTAAGAAAGTTTATCATCCCTATCACTGTCACCACAGGCATGCTCACCCGCAGTGGCGTGGAGATATTTAGCTTCAGAGACACATTTAGTTGACACTATATCCTTGCAGGTGACAGGCCTGAGGTAGACAATAGAAGATACAAACATATCCACGACAAGGCACAAACCTTTCTCATTTTCCTTGACCCCTTTTCATGGATTGGGGCAATAGTAAAGACCTGAGTCATCTCAACACACAAATAAAAGGGAGTAAAGGAAAGGGACAAGTCCTTGCTCTGCCACATCCTAGCCGTGTGTCTCTGGATAAATCTATTTCCCTGAGCTTTAGTTGCCTCCTCAGTAACTTAGAATTCTTTGAGGCTCCGCTAAGACGGTAGGACACTAAACGCTATATAAAAGGTGAAAATAAAAATCCCAAATTCTCACATTACAGAGCAGATTCAATCTCCTGACTTTTGGAGAAGACATTTAACCAAATAAAGTGATTTTATTTTTAAGAACAGAATCTGCATTTTTTACTCTGATCCTTAAATGGTTTGTAGGAGAATACAAGTTTGAGCAGTTGTTTAAGCAATCCTAGCACAGTTCCATCAGTAGCTAACTGTGTTGCCTTCAACAAGGCATCTCACTCTACCTCTCCCTTTCCTCATCTGTAAAAGAAGAATGCTGGGTCACTGGTCTTAGAGGTCCCCTTCTGTCTCTGAATCTACCTTACAAAAGCCTTTTTTTTCCCTCTGATGTCAATTTGCAAAGCTAATTTCCTTCCACCAACTTCTGGAGCTTGGGTCATGCAGAGATTTAGATAAGCCTTCCTTACACTTTCCTCATGTCCTTCCCTGGTGAAGATAAATTGAGACAGTGACCCTAATGACATTACTCCTCTTTCTGGAGGGCCAAATATGTGCCAGGATTCCCTGCGAATCAAACAAGTAAGAAATCTCACCATCTGCTTTCAAGTCAGGATTTTTCAGTTTTGTTCTGAGTGTATTGCTTTTAAAGTCCCAAAATAATCAATCCTGACAAGAAAGATGCAGATATGCTTTTCAAATTATAAAAACACATACAACACACACAAATTTCCTGACAACCTGATAAAATGAAAAAGTGAATTACCCGCTTGTTATTTTTAACTTAATTGTTTCTTCAAGTAAGCCCGGTGGTTCTAAAGGGAACCTCTAACCCAGTGCAGCACAGACAGGCACAGGACACTACAAAGCCCTGTCCTCACCATGGCAACATAGAGCCCCCTCTGTAGTGAGTTGGAACTACATTCAGTCCAAGTCTGGGGAATATGGAGGGGTGATAAGCAGGAATTATGTAGAGCGTCAAGCTGGATGCAAACAGTGCTACCCACATGCAGAGGTGGTGATTTTCCCCATTGTTCATTCTGTTTGTATTACTACTATCCCAGAATGGGTTCCCAACTCCACGTCTACTTGAAATTTACTCAGAGCACAAAGATCCTGGTACCAATGGGTTTCACAGCAATATTCAAGCATCACTGCTCCCACTTAACTCAACTATTTGAAGAACTACTTGCAGTCACTTCCCACATTTGTCCATTCAGTACTGCCCTCAACCCCTTGACTCCAGAACCCTCCTGCTGCTAGAGTGATCTCCTCTTTCACTCCAGACTATTCAAAAGTTTAATGAGAATCTGTGGAACACTATTCTCTGCCAAGTCTTGTGCTTTGAGCTCAGGTTTTAGTGGTGAGCAAGACAGTGCCAGATGTCTTAATGAAACTCAGTTTGGTGGGACACATGGACCTTGTTGTGATAGACACACATATCACCTCAGCATGTAATTTCAACCTGTAACAGTGGAGCCTGACCTGGTCCTGACCTGGAGGAAGTCTCCCATGGTAGATTAATTTCCTCAACAAAGTACTTCCCTCCATATTCCACAATCTCTTATTTGTGACTCTCCCCCAGACAGACATTCAATACATTCAATACTTTAAAAAGCAATAGAATTTTTGTAGCAATACAAAGACAAAGAAGTAGCCCATTCTCAGTTTTGAATTTCAAAATAGACTTTTAAATCTACTGTCAGAGCAACCCAACTTAAAAAAACAAAACTTTCATTGACAAGTGCTTGAGCTTCTTCAGAAAAAAGCCTTTGAGTTCTTCAAGCCCAGACTTCAGTATCAATAGCAGAACCTTGAAGGAGTCAGAGTATCAGATTATTCCATGACAATTCTTCAAAATGAGGGTAATTAAAGAGCCAGCTTACATATTTACTTGTCTCTCGGGGGTTAGTTGCGAAAGAAAAAGTCAGCATGCCTGTAGATGTCACATGACCAGGAAAAGCCTCATATAAGCAGAACACAGGTGGACTGCCCTGCCATGGATGGTATGAGGACATGGTTAGTTCTCTTGAACTTGCTCCTCAGCCAAGCAAGATGGCACACATTGACAGAAGCCAGAGGTATAGATGCCATGACCAGAGATAAGCCAAAAAGTTGTCTCAGAAACAGGTGTCTGTGGTTAGATACCAGGGACTTGATGCTCTCCCAAATGCCGTGACAACTTGCAAGCACCCCTACTAACTAAACGCAGCCCCCAGAGTGGGGGAAATATCTGAAATGACTAATTCTGCAATTAGAGAAAATCTTGGCAGTGACTAGATTAATGGACTAACAAGACTGTAGCTTTTCCTGCCATTAGGCAAAATAGGATTTAAGATAGACGAAGTATGGAAATGAAGAAACTTAACATTGGTTACACACCTGAGTTTTGTGGGTTAAAAATACCTTTCCCTGAAGTGATAATGTAAGTCGGGGGGCCTACCTGCTAAGCAGGCACTTGCCAAGTGAGTCAAACATTCTGAGAGGGTAGAGTTCATGTGATACCAAGACCTTGAATTAATATAGGATTTGATTTGCCTAAGGGATTAAAGATCTTTGCGCCTGCAAGAGGGTGGAGACAGGACAGGACAGGAGACGAGGCTGAAAGAGATTAGGTTTTACCCTCCCCGTAAGCAGTGGGAGGCACTGAAGGACTGGAAACAGTATTGTGACACCACCCCATTTATGTTTTCACAAGCTCTTTCACTGATTTCAAAACTATTCTCCGGGATCACCAACCCCTCCCTAGTCCCATCCTCACACATACTCATCTCACACAAAGGCTCTCCTAGTCCACTGCCCCTTGCCCCACTACGGCATTTCCTTTCCCAGCTGGTGGGCATTTTCCCCATCCCTGCAGTCTTCCATGACCTTGGTCTTTGCAACCTCACCAGTGAGCATACTTTTTATCTAAGAGGTTAAAATGAGAGTGCCATGTGCTATGATGATGTTACAATGGTCAGGGACCAGAGGGTGACTTACTCTCACCCTGTTGATTATCCCTATCTTCTCCCAGCAAAGTTCTAGGAAGGTATTCACAAAGAATGAATGCAGAATGAAAATCAGAGTACCATTTTATTCCTAGCTGTACTAGCACAACTTGCAGTGCATAGCTCTGAATAAAGGCTAAACTGGACTAAGGTTCAAGATCCAAGTAGAGTCTCCTATTTCCTCCCCTCCTCCCAGTTCTAAACAATGAAGCAAAAAAAGAGCAGATATGTCAATAGGGAATAAAAGAAATAGCTGAGCCCATAAAAGAGAAGATCAAAATTGAGTTTTTTACCTTTTTGGGTACAATGATCACCTTCCCAATCCGAGGCTCACTCAAAGACCCTAGGTCTGACCAATCACCTTAGCAAAAGGGGGTTGCACTTAAAACCTCAGGCCTGACAAAAGGAGAGATCCCCCAACCTCTTAGGTTGTATCTTAATACATGGTATTGACCTCCAAAGCTACTACCAATCATGAAATGCCTATCACCCTAAGGAGAAGAGCCAGAAAATTCTCAGGAAATTTTTGTTTAAAAGAGTACTAGGAGAATCAAATAAGAATAGCTCATAGGAACCTCAAAACTGGTTAAAATTCATCCTTAGTGCACCTGCCTTGCCCACGGAAATCTTGAAGAGGACTCAAGAAACAGGCTTGAAGGGATTCATTGCTGACCTTTCAAAGTCAAGGAGAAAAAGTCCCTAGGGGACACATTTTTCTGGCCCAGGGGGCTTCTCAGTGTCGGGGGGGGGGGTTTGCAGGGGGGCAGATATCACATCCCAGTGATTACAATCTCTTCAGCCTTCTTATAAACCCAGATTTGGATTGATTTTTTTAAAAGTTGATGTAAGGACAAACAAAATTTTTTTTAAATATGTTCTCTATCATGTGCCACCCATTAAGCACGACCAAACTCTGAACTTTACCTCCCAATTTCTTCCCCAAATACTAACTCCAACACTGACTTACAGTCTGTCTTCTACCATTTGACAGTAAAAACATAATGACTTTTTCCCTAGAGGCTTGTTTTATAGGTAAGGGGTTTTTCGGAGGGGGGGCGGTTCAGTCTCATTTGTTTGTTTTAATGAAGACTTCTGATGCAAGAATGGCAGCTCAAGTAGGAAGCACAGATCAGAGTAAGAGAGAGACTGTTCTGGCCACAGGAATGATGGGCTCCCTTTTTTGTCCTGTCAGCCATGCTGAGGGACATTCCCAGTCACTGCCAGATGCCATCTCTTCCGCTGTCTCCTAAGGGGCAACCTTGAAATGATTATCTGAACATGATGACAATGAGTCATTTCCCTCTTATTTTCTTGAAAAGGATATAAAATTACCCAAAACTGGCAAGAACACATTGAAACAAAAAGACAAAGCCCATTTTCAGAAAAACTGGGAGACAATTAAAACCTCCGGTCCCTACCTTCAACCCCACCCCTCCCTCAAAATACCCAAGAGCTTCAAACAACAGTTTTGACTGAGAAGGGGTCATGTACGAAGGAGAAAAGGAGGAAAGATTCTCCAGGGGAAGACTGAGCTACAACTTCCAAGAAGTGTGAAGCAACGTACACTTCAAGTGTGGAGTACACAGTGAGGGACACAAACTGTGATGTAAATGTTAGTAATAACTAACTCGTAGCAGCAGCAGTAGTAAAGGTTAGTAATAGGAAGGATAGGGATATTTCGCCTGGGAGTGAACCTGTGAGACCCGAGACACGGAATGCTGTGATAAAGAAACGCATGTCATGTTTTCAGTCTACAGCCACGGCATCACAAGAGAACAGAGTCCTGCATTGAAAATAATAGTAAATAAATAATAAAAAGCAGTAAAGCCAACTGTCTTCATTGGATGAAGAGAAGTCTAAATGAGCTCACCCACAAAATCCTGGATCATAAAAAAAAAAAAAAAAGTCAACCAAACAGCTCTGACTCCTCCCTTACACATTTAGTCAGTCCAGAATAACTTGTCACTTTTCAAGTTGAGTATTTTAAAAAACATAGGACCTACACAAAGATAATGTAAGGGTTAAAAAAAAATGAAGAAATGGTCAATAAAAGCAAATGGCAATGAATACAGAACAGTGTTGCCATGGAGAAAATAAACTGACAGAAATCTAAAACAATAAAGCAATTCCTTCTATTAAACATGAGCACTAATCACAAATGCAAGAGCTCAGGGAATAAATGGCACAAGAAAAAGATGAAATATGGGCTGGCAGCATTCAGGAATGAAGTAGAATAAAATAAAGCCATCACAGAAATAAAGGCAAAATCAGAAGAAGCAAAAGAAAAAAAATATAAAAAAAGATACCAGTGAACACACTATGAGATATAAAAATGAGAAATGAAGGAGAAAGTGGAAGTTTAAAAGAATGGGAACGGAAAGTATTAGAAATGGGAAAAATAAAAATTGAGACTGCATAAACAAATAGACAATATCCAGGCCATATATAAAAATATACCTGATTCACTCTCTGCAGCCCAGAAAACCAAGCAACAACCCCTTCAGCAATTAGCCCAAAATAACCAGGACTTGATCAATAACTTCCAGCTTCCATTTCTGCCCCATTTAGAAATGATCAGAGAAAGCCTTATATGCTGTCCAAGCCCATCACATAGGATGCCCGCTTCTAGTTAGTCCACCTAAGTTTCCCCCTCCCTAAACCTCCACCAATCAGGGCACACCTGAAGACTTCCCCTACCCCCAATAAAGCTTTCCCATTCCTCCATCCAACTTTGAGTCTCTGTGAAACTCAAGTGACGGCTGTGGACTTCCTTGTAGAGAAAGCTCTGAATGAACAGACTTTGTTTGTTCTCATTTGGGTGGTCTATTTCCACAATAGTATAAGATACACTTAAAACAAACAAACAACTTCAGTCTATCTATTGAAAGGGTACACTGTATCCTAGAAAGAAGGGACTCCTAACAATCAATGCCAAGATAACCCTAATAAAAACTCCAGACTTCAAAGATGAAGAAGCATCCTTTGGGGCAGCTACATAAAAAGACAGTAACAGGGGGGTGGAGCAAGATGGTGGAGGAGTAGGAAACCTACAATTCCTCTGGTCTCAGGAATTCAGCTGGATAGGGATCAAACCTACAAACACAAACTGAACACCTACAAACTCAACAGGAGATCGAAAAAAGAATACCAACAACTCTCTGAACAGAAAAGCGACCACTTTCTAGAAGGTAGGACGTGCAGAGAAGTGAATCTGAGGCTATATTGGGGAGGATAGATGGCGGGGGAGGGGGCCACCGTCGGCTGCTTCCGTCAAGTGCTAGAGCCGCGGAGCACAAAATCGGAACTGTTAGAAGCCGGCTCCGCTGAGGGACGTCGCTCCAGTGGCTAAACGGGGGGAGGAACCCTCGCAGGACAGTGTGGTCTCAGGACCCTCGGGGTCACAGAAAGACCAGGGGTGCCTGAGTGGGCAGAGCTCCCAGGTATCAGAGCGGGGAAGCCGGCTGCAGAGACGGAGCCGAGGGGCGGGCTCTCAGCTCAGGGTTGCCATAAACTGATCGGTGACACAGTCGGGCCACTGCTCCTCCAGCAGGGACCCAACAAGCAACAGATCTGGGGATACTCCCCTTCCTCCCCAAGGAGGAGCAGCGCGGGAGCGCACTGCGGGGATCTGCTGGGTTTGGAGACTCCACACCGAGTCGGGTGCCAGAGATAGAGGTGCTCGGTCACAGGCCGGGTGAACACAGAGTGCGGCCGGAGACCAGGGAGACGGGAGTGACTGACTGCTTTTCTCTGGGGGCGCACTGAGGAGCGGGGCCCTGAGTTCTTGGCTCCCCCGGGCGGAGATTGGGAGGCCACCATTTTCACTCTCGTCTTCCAAAACTGTATGGAAAGCTTGCAGGGAACAAAGGCTCCTGAGAGCAAACCCCAACAGATTACTTAGCCCGGACCAACAAGGGCGGGGCAATTCCGCCTCCGGCAAAGACATCTGGGAACCATGGCAACAGGCCCCTCCCCCAGAAGATCAGCAAGAACAGCCAGCCAAGACCAAGTTTACCGATCAATGAGAACGGCAGAACTCCAGCTCTAGGGGAATACTGCACATAGAATTCATGGCTTTTTTACCATGATTCTTTAGTCTTTCAAACTTAATTTTTTTCAACTTTTTTTTTGAATTTTTCTTTTTCCCTTTTTCAACCAACATCTTATCAATCCCTTTTTTAAAAAATCATTTTTATTTTTCATTTTTAGAGTCATATTCTATCCCTTCATAGTAGTTACCCTTATTTTTGGCATATATATATATATATATATAAGTTGTTCTCTCTTTAAAATTTTGAGATACAGTTTCTTCTAACAGATCAAAATATACACTAAATCTCTAGTGTATGGCTTTGTTCTAGTCTCCTGCCTGATCACATTCTCTCCCCCTTTTTTTGCTTTCTTTTTTTAAATCCTCTTTTTTCCAAACAAGTTATCTTATCAATTTCTTTTATAAAATTTTAGATAATTTTCATCTTTACAGTCATATTCCATCCCTTCATCGTATCAATCCTTATTTTGTACATATATAAGTCTGTCTTTCTTTAAAGTTTTGGGAGGCACTTTCTTCTAACAGACCAAAATACACCCAAAATCTAGTGTGTGGCACTGATCTATGCACCAGCCTGATCATATTGGATCATATTCTGTTTTTTTTGTTTGTTCTGTTTTTGTTGGTTTTTATGTTTTTCTTTTTCTTTTTTTCTTTTCTTTTTTCTTTCTTTCCCTTTCTTTTCCCCTCATTTCAGGTCTTTTCTGATTTGTATAGAGTACATTTTCTGGGGACATTGTTAACCCTGTTAGCATTTTGTTCTCTCATTCATCTATTCTCCTCTGGACAAAATAACAAGGCAGAAAAAAATCACCTCAACAAAAAGAACAAGAGGTAGTACCGACTGCCAGGGACCTACTCAATACAGACATTAGTAGGATGTTGGGTCTAGAGTTCAGAATCATAATTTTAAAGATACTAGCTGGGCTTGAAAAAAGCATGGAAGTTATTAGAGACACCCTTTCTGGAGAAATAAAAGAACTAAAATCTAACCAAGTCGAAATCAAAAAGGCTATTAATGAGGTGCAATCAAAAATGGGGGCACTAACTGCTAGGATAAATGAGACAAAAGAGAGAATCAGTGATACAGAAGACCAAATGATTGAAAATAAAGAAGCTGAGAAAAAGAGAGATAAACAACTACTGGATCACAAGGGCAGAATTTGAGAGATAAGCGATACCATAAGATGAAACAACATTAGAATAATTGGGATCCCAGGAGAAGAAGAGAGAGGAGCAGAAGGTATATTGGAGCAAATTAGCGCAGAGAACTTCCCTAATGTGGGGAAGGAAACAGGCATCAAAATCCAGGAGGCACAGAGAATCCCTCTCAAAATCAATAAAAATAGGTCAACACCCCGACATCTAACAGTAAAACTTACCAGTCTCAGAGACAAAGAGAAAATCCTGAAAGCAGCTCAGGAGAAGAGATATGTATCCTACAATGGTAGAAACATTAGACTGGCAACAGACCTATCCACAGAGACCTGGCAGGCCAGAAAGGACTGGCATGATATATTCAGAGCACTAAATGAGAAAAATATGCAGCCAAGAATACTATAATAGGAGAGATCAAAAGCTTCCAGGACAAACAAAAACTAAAGGAATTTGCAAACACGAAACCACCCCTACAAGAAATATTGAAAGGGGTCCTCTAAGCAAAGAGAGAGCCTAAAAGCAACACAGACCAGAAAGGAACACAGACAATAAACAGTAACAGTCACCTTACAGGCAATACAATGGCACTAAATTCATATCTTTCAATAGTTTCCCTGAATGTAAATGGGCTAAATGCCCCAATCAAAAGACACAGGCTATCAGATTGGATTAAAAAACAAGACCCATCGATATGCTGTCTGCAAGAGACTCATTTTAGACCCAAAGACACCCCCAGATTGAAAGTGATGGGGTGGAAAACCATTTACCATGCTAACGGACACCAAAAGAAAGCTGGGGTGGCAATCCTTCTATCAGACAAATTAGATTTTAAACCAAATACTGTAATAAGAGATGAGGAAGAACACTATATCTTACTTAGAGGGTCTATCCAACAAGATCTAACAATTGTAAATATCTACGCCCCTAACATGGGAGCAGTCAATTATATAAGGCAATTAATAACAAAAGCAAAGAAACACATTGACAACAATACAATAATAGCAGGGGACTTTAACACCCCCCTACACATTCAATGCAATCCCCATCAAAATACCATCCACTTTTTTCAAAGAAATGGAATAAATCATCCTAAAATTTGTATGGAACCAGAAAAGACCCCGAATAGCCAGAGGAATCTTGAAAAAGAAAAGCAAAGCTGGCGGCATCACAATTCCGGACTTCCAGCTCTATTACAAAGCTGTCATCATCAAGACAGTATGGTACTGGCACAAAAACAGACACATAGATCAATGGAACAGAATCGAGAGCCCAGAAATGGACCCTCAACTCTATGGTCAACTCATCTTTGACAAAGCAGGAAAGAATGTCCAATGGAAAAAAGACAGTCTCTCCAACAAATGGTGTTGGGAAAATTGGACAGCCACATGCAGAAGAATGAAACTGGACCATTTCCTTACACCACACACAAAAATAGACTCCAAATGGTTGAAAGACCTCAATGTGAGAAAGGAGTCCATCAAAATCCTAAAGGAGAACACAGGCAGCCACCTGTTCGACCTCAGCCGCAGCAACTTCTTCCTAGAAACATCGCCAAAGGCAAGGGAAACAGGGGCAAAAATGAACTATTGGAATTTCATCAAGATAAAAAGCTTTTGCACAGCAAAAAGAAACAGTCAATAAAACCAAAAGACAACCGACAGAATGGGAGAAGATATTTGCAAATGACATATCGGATAAAGGGCTAGTATCCAAAATCTATAAAAAACTTATCAAACTCAACACCCAAAGAACAAATAATCCAATCAAGAAATGGACAGAAGACACAAACAGACATTTTTCCAAAGAGGACATCCAAATGGCCAACAGACATATGAAAAAGTGCTCAACATCGCTCGGCATCGGGGAAATCCAAATCAAAACCTCAATGAGATACCACCGCACACCAGTCAGAATGGCTAAAACGAACAAGTCAGGAAACGACAGATGTTGGCGGGGATGCGGAGAAAGGGGAACCCTCCTACACTGTTGGTGAGAATGCAAGCTGGTGCAACCACTCTGGAAAACAGTATGGGGGTTCCTCAAAAAGTTGAGAATAGAGCTACCCTACGATCCAGCAATTGCACTACTGGGTATTTACCCCAAATATACAACTGTAGGGATCCAAAGGGGTATGTGCACCCCAATGTTTATAGCAGCAATGTCCACAATAGCCAAACTGTGGAAAGAGCCAAGATGTCCATCGACAGATGAATGGATAAAGAAGATGTGGTGTGTACACACACACACACACACACACACACACACACACACACACACACCGGAATATTATACAGCCATCAAAAGGAATGAGATCTTGCCATTTGCAATGACGTGGATGAACTGGAGGATGTAATGCTGAGTGAAATAAGTCAGTCAGAGAAAGACATGTATCATATGACCTCACTGATATGAGGAATTCTTTTTTTTTAATTTTTTATTGTTATGTTAATCACCATATATTACATTATTAGTTTTTGATGTAGTGTTCCATGATTCATTGTTTGTTCATAACACCCAGTGCTCCATGCAGAATGTGCCCTCTTTAATACCCATCACCAGGCTAACCCATCCCCCTACCCTCCTCCCCTCTAGAACCCTCAGTTTGTTTTTCAGAGTCCATCATCTCTCATGGTTCCTCTCCCCCTCTGACTTACTCCCCTTCATTCTTCCTCTCCTGTTATCTTCTTCTTTTTCTTTTTTCTTAAAATATGTTGCGTTATTTGTTTCAGAGGTACAGATATGTGATTCAACAGTCTTGCACAATTCACAGTGCTCACCGTAGCACATACCCTCCCCAATGTCTATCACCCAGCCACCCCCTCCCTCCCACCTCCCACCACTCCAGCAACCCTCAGTTTGTTTCCTGAGATTAAGAATTCCTCATATCACTGAGGTCACGATACATGTCTTTCTCTGATTGGCTTATTTCACTAAGCATAACACCCTCCAGTTCCATCCACGTCGTTGCAAATGGCAAGATCTCATTCCTTTTGATGGCTGCGTAATATTCCATTGTGTATATATACCACATCTTCTTTAGCCATTCATCTGTCGATGGACATCTTGGCTCTTTCCACAGTTTGGCCATTGTGGACATTGCTGCTATACACATTGGGGTACACGTACCCCTTCGGGTCCCTACATTTGTATCTTTGGGGTAAATACCCAGTAGTGCAATTGCTGGATCGAATGGTAGCTCTAATTTCAACTGTTTGAGGAACCTCCATACTGTTTTCCAGAGTGGTTGCAACAGCTTGCATTCCCACCAACAGTGTAGGAGGGTTCCCCTTTCTGATATGAGGAATTCTTAATCTCAGGAAACAAACTGAGGGTTGCTGGAGTGGGGATGGGGAGGGAGGGATGGGGTGGCTGGGTGATAGACATTGGGGAGGGTATGCACTATGGTGAGCGCTGCGAATTGTGCAAGACTGTTGAATCACAGATCTGTACCTCTGAAACAAATAACGCAATATATGTTGCAATATATGTTAAGAAAAAAAAAAAAAGAAGAAGATAGCAGGAGGGGAAGAATGAAGGGGGGTAAATCGGAGGGGGAGACGAACCATAAACCATGAGTGACAATGGACTCTGAAAAACAAACTGAGGGTTCTAGAGGGGAGGGCGGTGGGGGGATGGGTTAGCCTGGTGATGGGTATTAAAGAGGGCACATTCTGCGTGGAGCACTGGATGTTATGCACAAACAATGAATCATGGAACACTACATCAAAAACTAATGATGTAATGTATGGGGATTAACATAACAATAAAAAAAATTAAAGCAAAAAAAAAAAAAAAAGACAGAGAGAGAGAGAGAGTAACAAATTCAAAAGGAAAAACAGCCTGGCCTCAAACTTCCTCACAGCAGTGTTCTGCAGTAGGGGAAAGAGAAAAAGAGCATGTGCATGAGTGAGGGGGAGGGGCAGAGGGAGAGAGAATCTCAAGCAGATTCCCTGCTGAGCGAGGAGTCAGATGTGGGGCTCCATCTCATGACCCTGAGATCATGACCCGAGCCGAAATCTAGAGACGGATGCTTAACCGACTGAGCCACACAGGCGCCCCTGTGTAAGCTCTTAAGGAATTTAGTAGAAGGTTAACTTCATCCAACCAAGAAACTACTGTAAAAATCATGGTAACACAACCAGTGGGGCTTAGTCTCCTCTGCTTCACTGGATTGTAAGACTAAAACAAATATGAGTATAAGGTAACAGAACACAGTGTTCTATGTTGTGACCATGTGGAATCAAACATCAACAGAGGAAAGAGGAGAGAAGGTGAGAAATAGGGTAGATATAATGATTCTGCTGAAGGTAAAGGAGATCATTTAAGCTTAAAAAAAAATAAAGCAAGTGATTAAGAACAAGTTATACTTAACAGTACAAAGACCAACAGTAAAAAACAGATTGAATCACAACATGGAGTTGCAATCTATCCTGAATATAGATTCTCTGAAAAGGTTAGACAAACCAGGCAAATGCATACTAAAAAAAAAAAAAAAAAAAAAAAATCACAATCTGAGTATTATACAAAATTGGATTCAAACCAAAAAGATTCAAAGAGGCAAGAAAGTATTTTTCTAATGCCAAAGAGTGCAATCTCAAAGATAAGATAATGTGAACATCTATGAGCTCTAGAGTAATCCTCAAAAAACAAAATCTCTAGGCATTTCAAAGAGTAGAAAAAAAAAGTATAGCCATCTTAGAAGATGCTAATCTCAGTCCATAACAAAGGAAGGAAAAATAAGGTTATAATAAATAAAAATAAGGTTATAAAACCTTAAGCACTTTTCAAGTGCTTAAGATCCATAAAGTTAACTGTTTGGTTGCAAAGAAAAGGATAATAAATTCCCGAAAGTTGAAGTAGTATAAACAGTATCTTCTGATTCCGATGCAGTAAGAGAAATTAAAAAAAAAAAAAAAAGAAAAACTTTCTTAAACAATTCTTGTTTCAAGGTGAAAATCCAAACTAAAACTGCAGACCACATGGAAAATGATAAAAACACTGTGAAAACAAGAAAAGCTAGCACAGTATTCAGAGGAATAATCATTGCCTCAAATACTTTTAAGAAAAGGACAAAAAAAGATTAAAAATAAATGAAATCAGCTCTCGCTTCAATAAATTAATAAAACAAGTGAACTAAAGCAAACTAGAAAGTGAATAAAGATAAAAAGAAACAAACAGGAATTAGAAGATAGATAACAACGCAATATAAAAACAAGAATTCAAACAGTTACTTAACAGAAAGAATCCAAATGGCTAATAAATATATCAGAAGTTACTTAATTTCATGAGTTCTTAAGGAAATCACAAGACCATTTTGAAAAACTGGGAGTATTTTTCAACAACGCAACCAAAAGAAAAAGAAATGGAATACACACACACACACACACACACCCAAAATGAATGTATAACAATGTTCATATCAGCATTATTCATAATAACCCACATATCCATCAACAAAGGATGGATAAATTTGGGTGTATTCACACCATAGAGTATCACGAAGCAATCAAAATTAGTGAATTACTGCTACATGCAACAATATCTGAATCTCCTACTTGAATCTCAAAGAGAAGCCAGACACAAAAGTACACATACTATAGGATTTCATTTATAGGAAATATGTGAACAAGCAAGACTAATTTATGGTACTTTAAGTCAGAACAGTGGGTGCTTTGAGGAACTGGGGTTGGGGAAATGATTAGGAGCTATGAAATACATCCCTGGGCCACTAGTTACATAAGTGTTCACTTTATTATAACTCAGTTAAAGTATAAGGTTTGATGTATGCATTTTTTCAACATGTTTGTTATACTTGAAATGTTTACTTTTGTTTTAAAAAAAAAAAGTCAAAAATATTTTTATCTGGGGGCGCCTGGGTGGCTCAGTTAATTCTTTGGTTTCAGCTCAGGTCATTATCTCACGGTTGAGCCCCATGCCAGGCTCTGCACTGAGCATGGAATCTGCTTCAGATTCTTGGCCCCTCTCCCTCCGCCTCTGCCCCTCTCTCCACTTTCATGTGCTGTTTCTCAAATCAAATCTTTAAAAATATATAGTTTTATCTGTTTAATAATGTTTATTTCTATTGTGTTAAGCCAATTTGTAAAGTTTGTTATAGCAGCTAAAACAGAACCTTGAAGATCATCAACATTAATTTTATAGATATGGAAACCGTGGCCTGGAAAATTAAGGGACTTACCCAATGTTACAGGGTTAGGTAGTGACAAGCTCTGCTCTATTAGCCTTCAAATCCAGGAGGACACTTTAGTTTTCTTTTTCATTATGTCTCACTGCCACAATTTATGTATGCCACTTAACACTCTTCCCATTTGGCTTCCAATAAGTAAACCATAATAGGAAGTGATATCTACTCATTCAGCAATTTCACATGACAGTACCCACCCTAAAATTGCTCCTGAAATTACCCAAATACCTTCCTGCAAACCTTTGTCATCAAGTTTGTCATACAACACACTTTGAAAAATAATACTTATCCCAAGATGAAAATTTCATTAGCTAATCCTAGGTGCTTGGCTACTCAAAAATCATATGTATATTTTGCAACTGTATTCATTTATTAGCATCAAGATGGACTGGATTGTGATTAAGCCAGTTATGCCCTATGTCTGGAAAAAAGTAGTATGAAAGGAAGGCTTCTTAAAATAAACATGTCTAGACAAAAAAGTCAAATATATGCACAAAGAAAATCACATGTTTTAGTCACCCATCAAAAGCAAACTTCACAATCTTAATAATCTTTAAAGGGAACCTGGTAGCATTTCCGGTTGTTTCTCTCCCAGTGAAAATCCCTGTCACTCTTAGGCAGCTGTCTTGAGTTTTTAGCCTAAGTGAGACACCCAGTGGAGGCTGAGAGTGACAGGAGAGAACCCCAACCACCTACCATCTTCCCCAGCTAGGGCTAGTGTTCTGGAATATGAGAATCTTGTGCAAGTACTCCAGGTGAAAGCTGGTCTCACTACAAGGAAAACTCTGCAGAACAGGTTTGTGGCATAATGATGAAGCTAGACATCCCAGTTTCCATTTTTCCACCCTCTGTTTTCTTCTATCTTGCTGTTATAAACTTAATTATCTCCCCCTAAAATTTAGATGTGGAAATCCCAACCCCCAACATAACTGTATTTGGACATAAGGCCATTAGAGAGGTAATTTAAAAGGTTCAAAAATAAAATTATAAGAGTGATGTCCTAATGTGATAGCGTCCTTATAAGAGGAAAGGACACAAGAGAGCCCTTTCTCCACCCTTGCGCACAGAGAGAAGGCCATGTGAGCACATAGGGAGAAGGTGGCTATGGCAAGAAGAGAGCTCTCAGTAGAAATCAAATCAGCCTGGGGCACCGGGGTGACACAGTCAGTTAAGTGTCTGATTCTTGGTTTCAGCTCAAGTCATGATCTCAGGGTGGTCAGATTGAGCCCTGCGAGCTCATGCTCAGCATGGAGTCAGCTTGTCCCTTTCCAACCCCAGCTCCTCCCCCACCTCAGCTCACTCTCTCTCAAATAGATAAATCTTTAAAAAAGAGAGAGAGAGAAAGAGAGGAAAAGAGAGAAAGAGAAATAAAGCGAAAGGAAGAGAAAGAAAGAAATCGAATTGGCCAGTTCCTTCATCATGGACTTCCGACCTCCAGAACTGTGAGAAACCAATTGTCTGTTAAATTACCCAGCCTATAGTATTTTGTTTTAGCAGCCTGAGCAGACTAATACACTTGCCAATCCAGACAAGTATGTTGTTGCCAGATCATCTGCAGGCAAAATCCTCTCTTGGTGGCATTTGCATTTTTAGAGAGAGCACTTCAAGACCCACAGGTCTTCAGTAACCAAGAAGTTTGATCCCTGATGGTGAAATTCCAGGCACCATGACAGACCTCGCAGGGAGTCATATATAATAAAAGGACTGGTAATTTCAGATGGGGACAGCTCAGAGAACTTTAAGTGCCCAGCTAAGAAGTATAGGATTTATTTCAGACAATGATGAGTCACTGAAAGTTTGAGAAGGAAGTATCATGACCAAAGCTTTACTTCACAGAGATAACTCTGCCAGCAGTGCAAAGGATTTTTATTATTACTATTAATTTCAGTGACTTTTATAATAGCTAGCATTTATTGAGCACTTACTCTTTGCCAAGCACTCTATAGGCACTATCTCTATTTAATTGTGAGAAAATTTTGAGAAAGACTTTGAAATGGACCAAAAAGATTACACATTTTTTTCAATAGAAAACTAGGCATGATCTGGGTTATAATTTTTTTTGCACTATTCTACAACTCTGTAAGATGCAGAAAACTGATAACAAAGCAAATAAGTTTGTCAACTGAAATGCCAATGCAACGTGCCCAATGGAATGCAACTGACTATTGTCTTGTGGATCAACTCAGTTTGCACCTATGTTTAAATTTATTTGGGCATTCCTTATTTGCCCATATGTGTAGTTCTTTGAATTCTCCGTTAAGCCAGTTCTATCATCTTACTGGTTCCCTTGCTAATTAATGAGTTACATAAAATCTTTGACACTTTCATTTTATATTCGTATGTCCTAATTTTACTTTTCCATAACTCTCAGAATTCTATGAAATTGGTACTATTATCATCTCCCAGCTTATGGATAAAGAAACTTCAAGAAGGCTTCAAGAAGGAAGGTGACCTGCCAAGGTCACCCAGTGACCCTAGAACTAGGATTGGGATGGAAGACTACTTGCCTTTGCAGATCACCAGATTGTCACCTTCACACCTGACCCCTGCAGCTTGTCTCTCAAGCCCTCTCCATCACCTCTCTACCTACTGAGAAGTCCTTCTGTTGTACCAAATCATTCTGTCCACAACATTCCCCCCATTGTCTGAGCCATCTGACCAAGTTATCACTGTAAACCAATAGTGGCAATAGAATAACAAGAATTGATGGTATGTGGCTGGTATTTGAGGAAACAATCTCCATCTTTTCTGCATATCCTGTCGGTCACCACCTTCGAAGCCTATATAGGTGGCAGTGGCTCTGCAACAGGGGGAATGGACAGCAGAGGTGACCGTTTACGAATAGAGTAACATTGTCCACCACCATAAAGCAAGGCTCTGCTCCTCTGCTTCTAATAATGGCACTGGAAGCATTAAAGACATTGTTCCTGATGGCGATTCATCATCACGGACTTCCACATACCCCTAGTACCATAGAGTTGTAAAGGTACTGTCAGCCTTCCAAAACAAACTCATGATTACAGTGACAATCCCTGAAAAGTGCTTAATACTGTATGTTTTAAGCCCTTTTGTATCTATTACTATTAAATAGCCTTGGGAAATAGGCCAAATTTTATTAAGAAGAAATTAAGTTTCATAGAGGTGAGGTGCCTTGCCCAAAATCAGCCAGGAGGTTACAGCAAAAACTGGATTCTCTCCTTAATTCAGATGACGTCTCTCTTCACTACCCCAGACCGCCCCTCTTCCATCCTCTTTCTTCCCCCTCACACACACATGCTCACCCATACACATTAACAACCCTGGCCAGTCTCAGCAGGTCAGTATACACAACCTCTCAGCTGTCACCTCTACCTCCCACATCCCCACCCCGAATGCTCAACCCTACAGCTCTAGGCTAATTCCTCCTCCTCCTCTGGGGCTTACATGTCCCTTCTTTCACTCTCCTGGACTAGATTCATTGTCCCCTTTCACTTTTTCCATGTGCCCTATACTTCCCCCATGAGTATTTGTCACACTAATAAATTATGAGCTCTATAAAGGCAGAAACATGGTACATGAAAGATGACCAACCAATGATGCCTACTGAGTGTTGAAAATATCCCCAATGTTGCCTCAGAACAGGTACAACCTCAGCCTAGACTCAGGTCTTCTCCTTGGAAACACACATGTAAGCCAACAGCTGGCCTTGAACATGGCTTCTAGTGAAACTGAGCCTGCAAGTCTTCTGAATTTCCAACATGCTGAGTTTTCTAAAAGCAGCTGAGATGTGCCCCCTCAGGACCAGCATTTCCTGAGGTTCAAATATATTCCCAAAGAACAAATTAAGCTCTTCAGAAAATGGTTTTTCCAGATTGCAGCCACCTAAGAAGCCACTTAAGCCTTCAGGGGATGTCAGAAGATAAAACATTTTGCCCTTGCCTGAGTCACTAGAGAAATGGGATGAGTCAGACCTCCTGCCTTGGCTGGGAGGGACCATACATTTGACCTGAATTCTCTCTCCTGCCTCTGAGATCTGGCTTCTGACTCTCTAATCACCCCCAAGTCTTCAGTAAAAATAGCCAATATTATTGAACTCTTCCTAGGTGCTAGACACATCCTAGGTTCTCAGCACTTGAGATATACCTTATCATTAAATCCTCACAAAAATCTCACGATGTAGGCACTATTATCATCTCACTTTTACAGATGTGGAAACAGGCAAACAAAGACTAAAAAACCTACCAAGGTCACATACCTATTAAGAAGGAGAGCTGAGATGTATAGCTAACAGTCTGGTTTTAAGGACCAGTTCAAGCCCCATCAATTCAGGGCCATGCCCCCCCAAGAAGCCTACCCAACCACCCCATCCCAGGTGTAAATCCTTTCCCTCCACCGAAGTCCTCTAGCAGTTATTTTTAGTACAGTTTATTTGGTAATTAATTCCCCATCTGGTGTTCTTGTATGGAAGTCAAGGCCAAAAGATGCTGTCCTCTCTCCTGCCCTCAGCCCCAAATGGGGCCTTCACCATGCATAGTGTTTTACCTTCACAAAGGGAACGGAGGGGGTAGAAGGTCAAGGGAAGATGGGCCAAATATGCCAAAGGAGAGCTGGATCATTCCTGCCTGAGAACACTTGCCACACCACAGAAAAGGCTGGCTATATTCCTACAGAAAATCTCCACAAGATTATTTAGCAAGTTATCTCAGCTCTGAGAGGAGATAAACCACTCATGTTCCTCACTGACTAAAAAAACAACAGAACAGAACGTACCTTGCCCTCAGGATAAGAGTCAGCCCTGAAGCACCACTAGGAGGCAGTAGAACAAGGTTAAACGCTGGACTCCAGAGCCTGTTTCCTCATCTACATTTGATAAATGCTTCATAATTAATGATATGGAGATGACAAATCTCTATCCTATTAGGCCGATCTTTTTGCAGAAATCAATAGTCTGTCAGAGGAAATCCTTTTGGGCAGAAGCTGTTTAATCATCTTCATTACCATCATCATTATCATAATAGATAACATTTATTGAATTCTTATGTGCATGTCACTATATGAATTATCTCATCCTCCTATACTAGAAAAGCTTTATTAAATATTGGATGGCACAAAGCAATGAATTTATTTTAAACATTAGACCAAGCCAGCACCTGTCCTCAGATGGTTTTATTTCAGGCAGGCCAGCAGAGGACCCAGAGAGAGTAAAAAATAAAGTCTGTCATACACAATATTGAACAGAAGGTTTCTACACAAAGGATAGTGATTTTTAATGACCTAAGGAGTAGATTCAAATCGGTCCTCAGCTACTCACTAGCTGTGTCACTACAAACAAGTTACCTCCTCTCTCTGAGGCCCAGTTTCCCCAAAGATAAAAGAGGCATCTCGCCACAGCTGTGATGAACAACACATACAATGTCTGAGTGCACGTAACATGCTAAGCCCCCAAGAGAGGTCTGCTTCTGTACGCCACAGGGTTATCCAGCACTTGCTCCCTTCACACGCCAATACACTGCTGGCCAATTTTTAGCAAAATCTGAGGTTCTTCCCTGATTTGCTAAACAGAAAAAATGTACAGCTTTTTGACATTTCTTGATATCCCTAATCTTGATATTGATTTTATTGATCTTAGTCTCATCTTAACATTGATTATTCTATGGTATCATCATCGAGATGCAAGGCTGTTTGCTTCTACACTGAGTGGCTTCCAATTGTTGATTCTGCCATCTTCTTTTCAGGAAGTTCTCAGATGGTCAACAATAGATTTTTGTGTACTCATTTTGCATCCTGCAACTTTACTGTATTGGTCTATTAGTTCTAACAGTTTTTTGATGGACTCTTTAGAGTTTTCTACATATAACATCATGTCATCTGCAAATAGTGACAGTTTTACTTCTTCCTTTCCAATTTAGATGCTTTCTATTTCTTTTTCTTGCCTAATTGCTCTGGCGAGGACTTTCAATACCATTCAACTTTTCTTTTCCCTTGGGCCTGCATTACTCACTCAGTTCTTAAGCCTTTGCGGGGGGGTGGAGATAAAGTCTGAGACCGTTTTCTAATCATTCCCCTTTTTCCGTATGTTCCCAAATACGTGTTGTGAACACGTGCAGCTGAAACTGAAGTTCAGCTCTGAAACCTTTACCGGTTCTCCCTTTCAATGGCAGACAAGTCCTGGCTGAAATCCAAAGCAAAGAGAGGTTTCTTTCAAATTCCTCACTTGAAGTGTTGTCTCCCTTCCCTCCTTCCCTCTCCTAATAAAACCCATGCTTGTAGGCCCCGTTAAAACCTTGCCTCACCATGGACCCTTCCCTGACCCGCCCAGTACATGCTGACTGGTCCTCTTTCGAACACCTAGATCCTACTCTTTATGCCATGCAGCTCAGTTACTCATCTGGTTCCTTGAGATTACGTTGGCAAGCTTACCTCCAACTGATATTTAATTCTCCAAGTGGGGTCTTTCCTCATTATGCCCCCCCCAACCACATATAGAGCTTATGCCACCTGCAAATTTTACTGTTCATCTTCGATAATAAATTTGTAGAAGTGTCTGTACCACCCCAATCCCCACCATCTATTTTTAAGTAATTAAAATTTAGGATTTTCTGACTCAGTCTGTACAGGGGGGCACAGCTGGGTGGTTACACGCTGGGCAAAAAGGATTCCCCCAACTTCTGCCACACACATATACCCCCCCACCTGGAGACCATAACCAAAGGGGCAGTTGCTGGCAGCTGAAAAGCTCTTGCCTCCAAATGGCGTCCTGTCTCCAGGGTGGAATTATTCAGCAGATTTGGGTGCACAGCTAACTCCAAAGCAAAATAAAACTCCAGGCTTCCAGAGTGTGAAAAGCTAATAAATCCTTAGTGAATAAGACTTCCTAAATTGAGTTTCTTTTATGAGGCAATCCATGAGCACTTCTGGCTTTTTCTACTGGAGTAGCAAACCGCAACTATAAATATGAACAAGACGGTAGACAGGACTGGAGATATAGGGGGCAGAAAAACTGGGAATCGAAACTTGGTTCCTAAATAGGATGGCCCAGATTAGTGGGGTTCCTTCTCACTGCTCCTTGCTCACTAATCCAGGCTGCTTTTAGAGAAATGCAATTCCAAAAAAAGACACTGCACTCTGATGAAACGGGACAGGATCTCATTGTGCTGAAACCATGGAAGCATGACTATTATTAATTCTGTGGTTGATTGTCAATTCTGTTGTTGAATCTGTCCCTAAGCCAGATCCTCCCACTACCTGGTTTGCCTGTGGGGGGCGGGGGGTGCTGCCAATTTGCGTTTTTATTGGTTTTTGTTGGTTTGTTTTAGTGAATAAACACTGGGCACTTGAACTTCTGAAAAGTTCAAATAATTTAGTGGTTCTCATTTCAAATAACTCATCTGGCAGTTTTATATGCCCAAGTGAAAAGAGATGTAGAGAGGAAAAGAGGAAGAAAAACACAGGCCAGTAAGATAGTAAATTCAGAACAAGAGTTGAGTGTTTCTGAGTACCAAGTACTATTTTTCTGGAGGTTTCCACAAAGTAATTTCACAAGAGTAATGGTTATAGATAGTTATGTGCTACATGGTTTACATGAATTATCTCTATCATGTTGGTATTACTCCCACATTATAGATGTTACAACTAAGGCACGGGAGGGCGGGGGGGGGGGGACAACCTAGCTTGCTCAAAGTTTCATAACTTGCAATTTAAATGTACAGATTCAAACCTATGTTACCTCATTCCAGGGTTACTAACCCCTGTGTGGTGCTACTTTCCACTGCCAAGTACCAATACACCAAAGCACAGAGGTTCTGAAGGAGTTTATAAACCTCCTCAGACTTCTATATTCAGAGAGTGGAGCACTCTGCTAGGCACTATCTGCAACGCAGGGGGACATTTTGGCAATGAGAACATCCCTGGGATTTGCTTTCCGCAGGGGTCCAGCAACCTGCACTTGTCTTTGGGCCATGCCCCACCAAGAGCTGCATAAGCTCAGCCCATCTTTAAGATTTTTTTTTTTTTTTTAAGTAATCTCTACACCCAGTGTGAGGCTCAATCACAATCCCAAGATCAAGAGTCGCATGCTCCACTGACTGAGCCAGCCAGATACCCTACTCAGCCCATCTTTATACTCAACTTCAACAGAATACAGTGATATAATGTACAAGGGGCTGAGGAAAAAATAAATTGAGTCAGGGTCATGAAGGAGGATGTGCTTTGGAGGTTCCAAATTGTGAGTACAAGTGACACCCCTCCTGCTCTTAGGTGAGCACTCTGCCCTTGTCAATTGCCTATGGGTTGTAGGTTTGGGCTGATGTCAATCCAAGGATTATATTCCATCCCTAGGGATCATCAAAGCCTCAACCAAAGGATTCTATCACCACAGAGGACAGCAGGTACCCTTTCCTCCGTCTACTTATCCACCCCATCTTGCCCTTCTTGGCCGCACCACCCCCAAACCCTGCTGCTTTGTGGGTGGGGTGATAGATACCTTCTGATCAACTGCTATAAAGTCTCCTGTGTCTCCACTCAGCAAAAGCAACCTACTTGAACAACAGCTGGATTCGGATGGATCACGCGTAGGCTATTAAAACAGCGCTTTCTGCTGCAGTTTTGATGAGGGTACCATAGAGATCATAGATATCAGGATATCAAAGGAAGTGGATGGCAGACTTCCCAAGCAGATATGCATAGTTTAAGAATTTACAAAGAGAATGTGGAAGAACCTGGTCCATGATGCATGGACCCCTCAACAAAATCAAGGATACAAAATTGGGTTAGAGAAGAATTTTAAAGAGAAGCTGGTTGGGAGCTTTCTTTAGAGACAGGGGTTGTGGGCTACAATTCCCCAACCCACTCTCTGTTCAGGGATAGGGACGCACTGCCCCTAATTACTCACTACAGAAGAGCTCTCAGGCAACCACTGAGGATGCTCAAAAGTGTGATTTCTCCAAGTGGGGGATGCTAAAGACAGGCTCCTGACTCACTTGTAGGGAGATTATGAGGACCGCAGACTGAGGTCTCATTCCTGCCCAGGAAATGTTGAAGCTGAGAAAAGAACAACTGCTTGGCGGGAGCTGAGAGGGGCTGAGGCCTTGGGATAAGTCTGTACTTCCAAGGAATGCAGCTCTCCCCGTGAACCACTTGTGTCCTACCCAACAAAGTAAAGGGACAGGAGCTCATTGTGGGCCCTGAGAGGTGTGCTTGTAAGGATGGGGAGACCTCAGCTGAAAGAGGCTGGGGGTGTACCCAGTGTCTGGGAGCTGAGGAAGGAATCCCAAGGGAACACCTGGCCTAACAGGAGAAGGAAAGGGGCTCAGCAAGGAAAACTCAAAGAACCTACAAAGTCCTCAACAAAGACAGACTTCTTTAGCCACTTTTCGGGCCCAGAAAGAACTCAGCCAGTGAAAACCAGCTATCACCGCCCCTCTTCTGAGACCAATCCCCAGGGGATCAAAACAGCAACCAGAGGTTGAGGGACAGATGAGAAACTTAAAGCAAAGTCCCCATCCCACTTGAAGACTTCCAGGGTGAGACAGGTCCAATCATGGCGCTAGGGGTAGGGGAAGAGTTCATGCTGGTCAAGTTGGGAATTTTAATATGTATTTTAGATTGGTTATTCTAATTCCTGAATTGAGTTGCATAACTGAGAGAGTCCACTGGACTGTATTTTCTAACGATGAGCATAAAAGCCACAGAGCCTGCCAGACTATTCCTCCAGGGGCCGAGAAAGGTCTCCCCCCTGAATTAAGTCTAAATGCAAATGACGTGGTGTTCTCTTTCCCGCACAAGCCCTGCTTCTTCCACATTCTGGTCTACATCAGAATGAAATGCCCACAGTCAGGTCCTCCTGGGCAGTTAGAACGAAAGGATCCAGGGGGTTCTCTCTCCATTCCAAACAAGGTCTTTTGTCCTTAATCACCTTCTACCCCCCAACCCCTGGGTTCCCCACCACAAACACACCACCTGACAGCACTTCTCTGAGGCGCATTCGTGGAGACAGTTCCCACCTGGAAGGTCGGGAGGGGCACCGAAGACCCTCATCTCTGCCTTATGCTTTCAAACCCCTTGGCAAGGCTTCCCAGGAACCCCCTGGCTCCTTCATCTGCCTGTCCCACTGTTGAAATCTCATCATTCTTTTGTCATCGCCACGTGTTCAAGTTAAAATATTCTGAGAAAGGTCAGACATTTTACACTCAGACCTCACCCCTCACTGTGAAGTTTTAGATTTCTGGAAAATTTTAATGTGTACTCTTTTTGACAAACAGACATTTTATGCATGACTAACATTATTATCATTTAAGTATCATGACTAAAACCAGCCGAATTTTAATATTGAATATGCTTTTTAAAAATATATGCTCCCCAGAAATTCCGATCCTTCCATCTCATCCCATCCTTACAGGTAACATTTCATTGCTCGTCTATAAAGGGGTTTTAGAACGCCAGCTGGAGATCAGAGCAGGGAGAAGGGCACGTTGAAACCCAACAGTCCAGGACCTCTTACCAAGCTGCATAGCCCTGAGCACATCCCTTACCTTCTCTGGGCCTACTTTCTCATCTGGAAAAAAGAGGATAAAAATAAGTACCCTGTATGTCTGCTGTGAAGCCTGAATCATCACCAGAAAAGGTACCAAGCACAACAGCACATTGCACATACTAGGTGTGCCATGTCATTTTCCACAATTTCTGAGAGGGGCCATGGAAGCTTCACCTGCAGGCTCTTGCCTACCAGGACAAACAAATCGATGAAAGATTAAGGACCCCAAAAGCTATGCCGTGAAGTGAGCTGGGATTTTCTTCCCAGAGGCACTGATGATATCATAGTCCTGCTGCCAGGGTCCTGGGGTGTGGCAGACGCCACAGCATTAGCCAGTCGGTGGTGGCCCCCAGCAGAAGCTGCTGCACCTTTACAGTCTTAGGATTTTAGGAGAGAATCACCCTAAAGAACCTGGGGTAATCCCAGCCCCGCCTCATCCAGGTTAGCCCTCAAGGCAAGGAGTTGTGGGGGAATCCAAAGCTACTGGGGTCATGGAGAGGAGGCGAAAGACATAGAGAGAGGCATCAGGAAAGCCCCCAAAAGACCATTTTCATCAGTTTCACAGTCCTGCCCGAGGCTCTCTCTTCCCATCGCCGCTGTCTCCCACCCCTACCAAGCAGACAGGCAGAATTAATTTGAGTCACATAAAGCCAGTCTTGTTACACTCCAGGCTAGGAACTGACTGACATGTCATCTGCACCCAGCTATTCACAGGCACTCACAGGAAGGCTTCCTGCTATCTCCGCCATCTTCCCTTCTCAATCCACCCCAGGCAGCAGCTGCAGCAACCCCAGCAGGAGGCCTCCACCAGGCTCTGGAGAAGCCTGGCCCTGCTGGAACATTCCTGTGCCTAATTGGGAGTCTGTCACCCAAACTGCTTAGGGCTCCAGCAGTAAGGTCTCCTCCTTACTGGGAAGGGGGGGAGAGGGGTTGGGACTGGGGAGATGCAGAGGAAAGTGGGGCAGCTCATCACCTGATGCCCCTGCACTGAGAAAAGGAGCGTGATCCTCAGCTTTCCAGAAGGTCCCGTCTGGGGGAAGCCAGACCCATTACTCCAAGACTATTCTCAGGTACAAGAAGGGGGTAGGGGGCCTGAGGCACTTTCTCAGCCTAGCAGTGCAACCCAGCCTCTCACCCCACTCCCTGGTTCCAGCCACCGCAGAAAGCCCCTCTCTCCCCACTTCAGTGAGAAGATTCTACATCCCACCTCCGCCCTATGCCTGTCACTTCCAGCACCATAACAGACGTTATCTTATTTAAGGCAAGGTAGGCATTTTTTGTATTATTACAAAGCATTTCAACACAGGCATAATTATATTTTACGTTTGGGAAAAGTGAAGGTTGCAGATGTCAACTAACACGCCTAAAATCACAAGTTTAGTAAGCAGTGAGGATTTTAACCAAGTTTGCTTGCCTGCAAAGTCGGCATTCTTTATTACAACAAAACAGCCTTAGACCAGCACGTAGAGAAGAATGTGGGTGACCACGGCTGCCAAATACAAAACCGGTAAATACCCACTCCTCTCCTGACCCCCAGGAAAGGCTCTCTGAATTGACAAGAACACCAAGCTTTGATGCCATTGGTCAGGTCTGGGGAACTCAAACCATCAGCCCCATGACACAGATAAACGACCAAAATGCTCCCCCCACACCCTCCCTAGGATACAGCCATTGCTGGGAAATAGCACCCCACGTGAGACTCTATCTCACAGCCTACCTTGCATCCAGGGCAACAATACAGCTTCTCTCGCCAATGGAATATAAGCAGAAGCAATGCCCACCAGACATGGGCTGACCTTTTTAAGAAGTAAACACAGCTTCTTTTGTTTCTTTCCCAGTTTTATGGTCAGAAGTAGAGGACGCTAGGACGTGCTGGTGGTTCTCAACCTTAGCTGCACATGAGAATCACCTGAGGCTTAAAAAAAAATCCCAACGTGAAGGCCACACCAGAAACCAATTAAATCAGAATCTCTAGGGTGGGAACCAAGGATGGGTTTTAAAGCTCCACAGGTGATTCAAGTGATCAGCCAAGAGTGAGAACCACTGTGGAGGGGGATGGTGAAGCCACAATGATGGAACAAACCTGCCTCTCTAAACCGTGCAAAGGAGGAAACCCACACACTGACAATAAACACATGCATTCGACTCTTAATGAGTGAGAATAAACTTTTAATATTTCAAGCTACTGATACTTTGGGGTTTCATTTCTTACAGTAGCCAGTATTACTATAATAGAGCCCGTTAGGAATCCAGACTTAATGAAAGGTTTTACTCTTTATTCCAAAGAAGACTCAAGATGTTCTTTGCTATGGGGTTGGGCTCAGTCCTTGGTGTCTGGAAACTAAGAGGTACCCGTGTGTGTCCAGAGGCCCACGTGATCAAACCAAACTATGCTAAAACAGCAACGTGCAACAAGCAGCACTCACCTTCCTATGGCACAAATTGCTTCAAACACTTTCTCATGCATTATCTTGTTTTAACCTGATAAGACCTCTAGAAGGAGGACCTCTTCCTAAGGGATATGATGATACCATTTACAGATGGACAAACTGACCCAGAAAGGGAAACTCACCTGCCCCCAAAATTACATGGCCACTGAGTGGCAGAGCCAAATCTAGGGCTCAGTTTTCTAATTTATCCACCATGCCCTAAAATTCTGACCTTTTCTTTGAAGTCCCCAAGACAAAAGACAGGAAGTCATTTGCCATGAAGAGGGCCAAAGTTTGGGTTTGCCTGAAAACCCTGTATGGTAGCCTTGGATCCTGGAAGGAGGGATCAAGTACAAACCTTTTATGGAGCCCCATGCCCAGAAACAGGGCAAGTCTACAAGCTCTAATATAAGGGGCACAGCTTAGTCAGCAAGACTTAAAGCCCATAACTGGAGCATTGTCTTCCCTTTGGGGTCAGGCATTACCGTTACCCAAAGTCTTCTGCTAAAATCCTAGGGCTCCCGGGATCCCAGGGTAATGAGTTTCAGAAGCTTCCTTCCACACCTCAATAGAAGAGACCTGAGAAAGCATGTGAAAACTTATTTAAAAAAACAAAAACAAAAAACTGCTCATTTCAATTCCATGAGGTTGCCAAGGGCTGGACTTGCAGCCCATACTATTAGGCCACGATGTGGTGCCGAGTGGAGAATATGCAGCAAATAAAAGGGGTCTAAGGTTGCATAAGGAGAAATCAGGAGGTCATAGTCATGTCCCTGGCGATGTCAGTGATGTCAGTGTGGCCCACGTCCCACTAGGCTTAAACAGCAACAGGATCCCGGTGAAATTCACTCCTTTTAGCAATATATTCACACTGTTTACTGGACTGTGCTCTAGCTCTCCACGCAGGTCACCGGGACCCAGAAAATGCATTGGGAGGTGCCCTCAAAGACTTTATGTAAATCATCTCTAGTCTTTCAGGACCCTAGTAAAACAGTTCGGAGGTGACCTTGAAGACGGCTGTTAGAGAGCTGCCACATTGCACCACTATGGTGACACCATTCCCATCAGACTCTACATTAATGGCACCCCCTAGAGTAGTGCAGTGCAGTTTGCACAGCAAAATACTTCCAACCTTATCCATTCCTCCTCCGCCTTTCTGCAGGGTGTAGACTTATTCTAGAGAGATATGAGGTGGCAACATGAAATGAAAATTAAGCAGCATCCCAGAAGAAAAGAGAGCTGTCCTCTCCATTCACCCCAGGTAACACTCTTAGATGCATCATATTGAAATTGAGTTACTAGTTCACAAATCTGTTCCCCTTGCCAGATTATGAGCTCCTCAAGGTCAGAGACTCTACCCTATCCCAGCACCTGGCACAGAATCTGGCACATAGTAGTTGCTCAATATACCTTCGTTGACAGACGTTTGAGTGAGCAGATGCATTTGTTTGCAAATTTACTGACTGCCTCTTCTATACCAAGCACTGTTCTAGGCACAGGCAATGCAACAGTATATAGAATAGGCAAAAATTCCATCCCTGCCCATGTAGAACTTATATTCTAGAAACTGAGTGAGTGAATAAAGGAGTAAAAGCACTGAATAAATGTAGGCCTTAGGGAGATGTCTGTATGATAATGGTTAACAGCTACTGAGTGCTAACCTCATGTCAAGGGCTGAATTCTCATAATCCAGGAGGCACTATGAAGAACTGTTTGAGAGCATGGCTATAGAATTATACTTTCAGAGCCATGCTCAACTCTGTGACGTTGGGGAAGTTACTTAGCCCCTCTGAGCCTTAGCTTCCTCAGCTACCAAATGGGGTAATGCAGTTGTTGTTAAGGATTAAATGATAATATTCCCATAGAGATCATTTAGACTGATTCCTGGCACACATTAAGCATCCATAGGTAAATAGCTATTGTTACTATTCCATTTAACTCTTCCATCAGCCCTAAGACATAGGTACCATCAGTATTTTGGTAATGCAGAAATGGAGGCTTAGAGGAGTAAAAGAAGGTAACTAAAATCACACAGATGGAAACTGGCAAAGCTAAATTCAAATCAAGCCTATTCAATTCCAAAGTCCATGCTGTTAACCATAATGACTTGTGCAATGACCAGCCTTGCCGGGTAGACATCACAGAGGGCCTGGAGGGGCTCTTTGGGAAGAGTCTCTACCCAAAATACCTCTCCATGAGCCAATCACAGTTCCTGGGAACTCTTGGAGGTAAAGCATCTCACTCCAAGCTCCTTCTATAAAGAAAGGACTCCCCGACCCTACAACTAATCAACAGATGGCCAGCTATAAAAGAATCATCAGAGAATGGAATTCTGAGGCTATTGACTTTTTTCTAAGTTTTGTTTTGTTTTGGGGGGTTGGACTGGCGACCAAGACATCATCTGGGAAGATCACACTTGGGCAGGAGCAACACCAGGCTGGGAGCAGGAGGGCCCAAGAAGGAGAAGTGGTTACAGAAGGAAAAATTACCATAAAGGCACCACAGGTTATGGGGTGTCACACTTTAAATAATCTGCAGCAGAAGGAAAATGAGGTAGACACGGTAAGGCGTTGGTGCTACTGGGACTCATGTGGGCAGACTCAATGCAAATGTGGTCCTTACAAAATTGCCGCCGGCTCCCTAAAATGACTTATAAGGCAAGAAGAGGTGAGTTTTCCACCCTGCTGTAGGCACAAAGCATCGTGACCTTCCATTTCTGGTGTAGCAAGACAGGGACCAAGGGCACGAGTGAGTTGGAGACTGAGCTGGCCCAACCCTCATCCCCACCAAAGAGAGGACAGAGTCCACCCTGAACTGTGAAGGCTGAGGTACCATGGGCCAGTGACTTACTCCATAGAGAGGAGAACAGAAAAGGTGGGACAATAGAGGAGAGAAGAAGAAAGAAGGAGAAAGGGATAAAGGAAGACCTCCTCCCATCCCAGCCCTAAGTAACAGGCCAGGCAGAATTTTATCCTTCTGTTCCTTTGAATAACTCCACTCCTGACCATTTTCCCTATTATCCTTTTCAGGATCTGGAATGAAAACTACCCACAAAATAGCTCATGCCCTATATCCCTCAAACTAGACTCTCTCTGCTCAAAGATCATCCATCCATATTAAGGATATCAATCACTGTATTTTTCCATGGTCAAGGAAATGATCATGTTGTAGAGTCGGGGGACAAAAAAGGAAGGAAGGAATTACTGGGGGACAGAAAAAAGGTGGGCATGCCTAAAGCTCACTGCTATGGCTTATAAAACATTTTCAGAGCTGACATCTGATCTCTGAAGTCTCCTCACCATTATTTTCCCAGGGTCTACAGAAGTAAGGGGGAAAGTTCCAAACATCAGTTTCAGGGCTTAATGATGCTTGCCAATTTTGCTCCAAATAAAATTTTCTTTAATATCAATTGGGTGTTAAGTTTTATCAGCAGTGCTAAAAAGTCTCTGTTCTTTAGCCCATCCTAGAAAAGCCACTCAGTAAATATTGGAAAGGTTATGGGTGGGTGAGTGGGTAAGCAGACAGATGATAGGATGGATGGATGGATGGATGGATGGATGGATGGATGGATGGAGAGGTAGATGGATATGGATGGATCAGTGGATGGATGAGTGGGTAGAAGAGTGAGTGGATCTCTATACCATATATAAAGATTCATCCTTTGCTTTCAGACAGAAGTACTTTGAAATAGTGGTCATTAGGAATTGGTGTATAGCATTGGAAATCATACCATAACTAATGTAGCTTTTTATGTCACTGGAGCATATTTAGACTAACACATCAGCCCCATATAAGACTCAATAGTTCCTCAACGAGTCACATTTTTCAAATATTCTTTTATCCTCTCTGCTTCCATCGGATATCTAATTTTCTCCCACAGAAAATACCACCAGCTAGAAGAGAACTCCAACATCCCCAGCCTTAGCTCTAACCTCTGTCCTGACCTCCATTGTTTCTCCAGCTGCGCATCTGTGTGTTCATCCGCAAGCCCCATACCACTTCAATCTCATGCCTGCGTGAATGCTGACACCTCTCCCCACCTCAAGCCAACTCCCTTATCTACCTCCTCTATTTCTAAAGACTTAGAGTCTCCATTCTCCAAAGTTTTAATAATAAATTTAAAATCAGTTTTTATTATTTCCTTCCCTCCATATGTGATCAATCACCCTGTCATTTTATCTCACTATTACAAAGGCTTTTTGAAAATGCTCCCAGCCTCCGATTTCTCCTCTCTACAATCAGTGCTAGGCACATATTTTTTCATTCATTTATTCACTAATGCTACTCAAAGTATTCACGGGTCTATATGCTCAGTGCTGAGCCCTGCATTAGGGATTCAAAGATGAATTAACACAGTTGCTGACCTGAAGTATCTCAAAATCTCAGTAAATACTTCATAAAGTAATAAATTGACTAAATCCATCCCTTCCTCAAAAATGTTGGCAGCTCCTTATTGTCTGGGATCCACAATCATTGCCCAAAATCTGTCTTGTCCTTGGCCTTGGGTGTTGGTTTTTAGTGTAAATTCAATTCCATGCTTACAGAATAATTACTGTGAGTTGTAGCCAGCTGTATTAGAGCCTGGGCCCCTGCCCTATCGCTTTTCTTCTCAAAATTATGACGCTCAGACTTGGGATGCTGACTTGGGGCTCAAAGAAATAGCAGAATGGGCTAAAACTAAAATACTGGTGATAAATCAGACAGTCTCCTGGAGTCAGGAATGCCGATGCTGAAAGAGCAGGAAAAAAGAAAATTCATAATAAGAGTAAAAATACTCTCCTGGAATAAAAGAAATCAAGAAGCTCAGCCCCGAAGTTAGCAGTTTGGCCACTTCTGAACCACATTGGGCACAGACCCTAAAAATGCTAGATTGACTCCTAGGATGACCTCCATGATACATCCTGCTTACCATTCCCTCTGATAGGAGCCACAAAAGAAAAGTTCTCAATAAAAAAACATATGAGCGGATGGAAAGAAGAAGGGGGATGAAGAGGAGGAGAAAAGGAAAAGAAAAGGAGAAAATGAAGGAAAGAAAAGGAAAAGAAGAAAGAAGGAAAAGAGAGGTGACACTTCATGAAGTCTCAGAAAACTAGAGTAAACTGGATCTTTTCAGAGGGAGAATTTCCAGTCTCTACAAAAAGCACTACCTCTCTACCATCCTGAAACTCAAATCCCACAAATCTTAAGACAGAGGGAGGCAGTGGAAAGGAAAAAAAGAGACATAGTAGAAAATGTGAACTGTGATAGGCTGAAGCCTTTGTTCTCTACAACCTGGATTTTCAACTGGGTTAAGGACTTTGGAGCAGGAGATTCTCCAAGGGCTGTGACTGAGACCATCCGCAGGAGGGAGGAGAGGCCAACTTCAAGAAATAGAACATCTATAGATGGGCAGCACAGGCAAGCTACATGCCCTTCCTGAAGGGAACACAGGCACCAGGCCCAGATGGAGCTGAACTTGGGTGGTTTCAGTCATAGGAAGATAGAATGTTAGAATTAGAAAAGAACTCTGCATTACATCTGAGGAACCAGAAGCTGATGGATGCTGACACATGAGGACTGGAGCCCCTTCCCGATTGACTGCCCGAGGCTCTGGAAATAGTCTTTCCTATTCTGGATACTCTCCCAAAAAGAGATCAATCTAAGAGAATAATTTACTTAATCTTCCCTAAAATGTAAACATTACCAACAGGTTTGGGTTTCTTGGCCCTTTATCTCTTTAAGATATTTTTACTCCAATCAGATGTTGCTAAATTTTTAAACCCTGCTCCTGGGAAAGAATGGGTCCTCTCACTAGAGATGCAGGCTCCTGAGTACCTGAGGAGGAAAAAGGACAGAAATAAAGCTAGACAGGGGCCCAAGGCCATGGGCTTGCAAGAAAGATTGAAACCCTAGCCTCATTGTTTAGCTGTTGGATCCCAAAGATGTCTCTGACTCGCTCTGAACCCCAGATTTCCCTTTCATAAGTTAGGGCTCACTTACCTTGCCCAATTGTTAAAGGAATTAACTAAGACAATATACCTGACAAGGTACCTTATTACCTCCCTTCTTCCCTTCTATTCTTTTCTCTACTTGATTTGAGAGTTTCCTTCAAGCCTAGATGATTTTTGACCATCTTGTTGCCCATCAAATATTGACTAGACTCCCAGTGACAGCAAAGGAGATAGATTTAAATATGTTTTTGCTTCCCAGCTGCAATTTCTGTCTTGAGGAATACAAAGACAGAAAAAGAGGAGGCTAAGGATCTTATCATCTGTGGAGTTGGTTGGAACCACTGATGGAGTGGAACCAGTGATAGAGTAATGGAACCACAGCTATCAGGCTACCATGTCGATGATCAGTCCTTGCTGCTGGGAGAAGCCTTCCGCCTCAACCCAGCCTTCTCTCCTGGAAGTACCTTGAGCTCTGACCAGGAAATCTGGTTCTGGTCCTAGCTCCGCCACTGACTGGCTAGACAATCCTCCGCAACTTATTTATCCCTTTTAGAACTCCTCTTCCCAATGTGTAAAACAAAGACAGTAATACATCCCCATCTTCTGTGCAGTCCCCCACACAGAGTGGTCACAAAGATCACACCAGACAATTGCATAAAACCCGATAAATATAATTTTTATTTGGAGGGCTCTAGGGAAGTCATGAAAACAATTTGTGGGGAGGATACTGCATTCAAGAGGAGCCTGACCTTATGAGCAAAAAGAAAGAAAAGGATGGGCAGGGGCAAACCCCACCCCATGTCCTGAGAAACTTCTCTGTTCCTACGTGTGCTTGGAAGAATTGGGAGGATCAGAGGAAATGTGTATATTTACAAGCTCAGCAAAGAGAAAAATGCCACCATAAAACTGAGGGGGGAGGGATAATACAATAAAACAATACAAAAGTGTCCTATAACCACAGAAACAGTAACAATGCTAAAACAGAAATAGGTTATTAAGTTAAAACAACAGTAAATCTGTCAGAACAACCCTTACTAACTCATCTTATGAGAGTCAAAAGCCTCTTCCAGGCCTATTGTCTTATACTGTCATTAAACTACAGTTTTATAAGCTAAATTATTGCCAATTCTTATTCAATTCCCAGAACGAAATCTAATTAAACTCTTAATTTGGGAGATACATCTTTTGCAAGTGACTGATCCTTAACGGACAGTTCCCAAAGCCTGACAAATTGGGAATCCAAGGCATAGAAGCACTGGGCCCAACAGTTGGGATTTGGAAGTCTATCTAGATGTGGCCACTTGTGACCACACAGAGGACACTATCCCCAGGCACCTTCTGACCAAGGAATAGTAGAACGAGGAAACTGATGTTTCCCTCCTCCAGCTAAGAGGGTTCATTATCTCAAGGGAAGTTGAAGTTCAAACCAGCCAATTCTATTCCCTTATTAGCAAGTCAGGTCTACAAGTCTCTATAAATCCCCATGCCCATTCAGCACTGTATATATCAAGTAGCACATGACAAGGATTTTAGTATGCCCCTGCCGATTAAACCTGGGGTCTGAACCACTTACCTTACCCCATTCCCTGACAGACTTGCTCTCAATTCTTCTTGTCTCTAAGTGGACCGCTTACTTGTTCTGTTATTTGTTCCCAACTTGGTCCTGACTAGAATCGTGGTTTTTCCACTACCATATCTTGGGGTTTTCCTTGCAGCAAGCCTGCCTCCCGGACGCATGCAACCCCAGGAGCCTCAACTGGACTCTGCCCACTGAGAGACTGGCCCTCCTGCTCCGGGGATTATCCAGGTCCGATGGGGGGAGGGGGTACCTTAGCACCTGCACAACAGAGGAAGTGGTGAAGGGGGAGTGGGCAGGGATGGGGGTACTGGGAGGGATCTCAGTGATGCATGCTGCCCTAGGCACTTGGTGCCATGGAGAATTGTGTATTGATTAAATTAATATAAAGGAGCACACTTTGGATAAAGTTAACCACGTCCTGTTTGGCTATGACAGCCTCGATTTTTACCGCTATCTGGTAGACAAGCATTTTTTGTGGCAGTGTCTCAGGAAAGCATTCTTGTTTTCAGTGCCACCCACATATCCAGTTTTATAAGCTAAATTATTTCCCCTACTTGAGAACTGCCAAGAATGAGCTTAAGTACTTGATATAGCCATGTTATTTTTCACACCACTTAGCACCCCATACAACAACCACCAATGCCTTTTCCACATATCCAAACCCTAGCCCTAGTCTCACTTCCTCCTCCCCAGCCTCTCACCTCACCCACACAAACCAAATGTTCTCACCCCTCATCTCCCACTTTCCCCATCCCCAACCCCCAACCTTCCGTGCAGGCCGGCTCAAGCTTTAGCCTCTGAATTGACTTTGCCTCCAGAGCAAACTTCTCCCACCCTTCACAACTCTGATCAAATCTCACCTCTTCCTTGGAGCCTTTCTTGGTTTCTCCATGTTGGAAGTAATCTCTCCCACCCTTGATATCCCCAGGCACTGTGCTTCCAGTCCCATTCTAGCATTCATCCTTGTCTACTGGGTGACTTACTGAGAAAGAAAGTAACTGGTTATAAATATGGTTTTCCCCATATCTACCTCAGGATAAAGGAGACAGCATTGCCTTTTTCCCCCGAGATCCAAGTTGGTCTTTGCACACACACGCACGCGTACACACACAGAATTTATATTTCCGACCCACTGAGGAACACTGAGCTGGGGTTACTGAAGGGGAGGCATGGAGATGAGTGCTCAGAGGGGAGAGGGAGAAGCCACTGGCTTGAGGAGACACATTTCCTCTGAGACAGGGGCTGAGGAGAGATGCCAGTGGCCTCCCTGAGAGGCAGCACCTTGGATGGCAGCACCTCAAGGACTTCCCCCATAGCATGAGGACTGGGAGGCAGAGGGACAGGCTCCCTCTCTAGAGGGGCCACTGTGTAGGCAAAAGGGCAATGTGAAGATGGAAACACCACGGCCCAAGGATTTTGGCCCCTCCCCGGTATGGGGTACCAGGATTCATCCATGTATAAAGTATACCCCAGTAATGGCTGAGATTTAATTTCCCACCAAACAGGCAGATGGTGACCCACTGCAGATAAAATTTGATCTGGAAAAGTAAAGGATTATGGCGTGGATTATATTAAAAATTCATACCTGCTGTATTTGTGTTAAATGGCTCATGGGCATGCTTGCCACTGCACTGGGAAGCCCTGGAACCAAGGGCTTTTCCTCCCTCATCCTACCCTCCCCCAGCCCACCCCAAGCTTTCCTGGCCTGAATTATTGAAAGCAGTCCCTGAGGGGGCAAAACAAAAACTAAAGGAAATGATGCCGTTTCACTGGCAGTTTGCAATCCATAACCGTAAAAGGCGAGTGACTAGGTCATTTTTCCATAAATCCCCAATTCTGCTGGAAAAGCAGACAAAGGCAGCTGGGGAGCCAGACTACAGCTTTGTTTTTGCAACTCCTTCCATTGCAATGCCCTTTATATATGCAGCCCTGGTGGAATGCATCACAAAAGGTGACATTTTATCACAGCAGTTTGTAAATTTTACAGAAGCAGTCTCCCTGTAAATCACCCGGCTTATCCCCTGGCTGACTTTATTACAGCAAATCCAGTCATGGATAAACTGTATGCCAGTTTACTTGAAATTTATCTTTTTTATTCAAGCAGAATTGAGTCCTTTTAATATTCTTCTCTCTTCTAATGATAAGGCATAATGATAACCTTATTTTCTATTCAGACAGCTTTAAGGACTCTCATTTCTCTGGAAATGCAGTTTCTAGTCAGGGCGTCTTTTCCAGAGCCATTTAGAATTTGTTTGTTGTGTCAGAAAAAGTGGGCACCTCCCTGTGCCAGGTTTTTTAAGGCCCTGGAACTTACATGTATTTTTATTCTTCTTTTTCCCCACAGTATGTCTGTTTGCTCAGGCCCAGGGCTTTTCCCTCCTACAAGGGCTGTGCAGAGATCTCCTTCTACCCAGCCACCCACCCACCCACTGTCCCGTCCTCCAGATCACTTACTTAAGGGTAACACAACTCCATGGAATTGCTCATCCACCCACCCTCCTGTGCTGTCCATTACATGTGGCCACTGAGCACTTGACCTGTGGCTATCCAGACCAAGATGGTGTGTAAAATACACCTCTAAATACACCAAAGATTTAGCACAGAACAAAATGTAAAATATCTCATTAACAACTTTTGTATTGATTACCTATTGAAATAATACTACTTTGGATGTATGAGGTTAAAGAAAACATTAAAATTAATTTCACCGGTTTCTTTTAACTTTTTTCATGTGGCTACTAGAAAAATTAAAATGCCATTTGTAGCTTGGACCGTGTTACTGTTGAACTGTGCTGTTCAGGGCACATCCTCTCTCCTTGCTAGATGGAAGTCTCGCCCTCTCTCAAGGAGGTTTCTCTGCCCTCCCTCACCACAGTGTTCTCTTCCTCCTTTGGCTTCTACTTCGCTAGAAGTGGACATGCCTTCGTTTAACAGGGGATTGTTAATTTTGTCATCCCAAATCCACAGGTTTCTCCATAGACCCTGAGGCTCATGAGCATCGGAAGAGTACTCTTGAGTGACTTGAATTCCCCTTAGTGCCTTTGCTAGTTCTTCGTGTGCGGTAAGGTGCTCAGAGCCCAGAGAAGTGAAAAGACGTGCAGCAGACAATTCTTGAACGTCACTGATTGAGTGGTCAGGAACATAGCTATTTACAGATTACCATCTTCTTGAAATGAGGGGCCCTGCCCTGATTATCCTCGTATCTTCAACAAACCCTAACAGAATGCTACAAACAAAAAAGTGTTTGAGCAAACATGTATTGAATTGACTGAGGTCATATTATAACAGCAGGGGAAACCAACCGAGGTGAAGGCTCTTCACCAGGCCAAAGAACCAAGGGCAGACCCAGAACCGGGCTCCCAGACTAGTGGTCCCAGCCACAGATTAACACCTTGACTAAGAGGACAACCCTTTTCTCTCTTCTATAGACCATTATGGACACCCTCTACCCGGCCCCAGAAGGCTATTTCCTGGTATTCGCCATCTACCTATATATGCCATTTGGCTGAAAGCTAAACACCCCAATCAGGAGAGCAATGAATAAATATTAGAAAAAGTCTTTAAAAGCTATTAGTTTCTGAAACAGAGGATTACACAGTCTGAATAATTCAAAGAAAATGACAGAGCAGGCCAAGAACCTTATGAACTTGCCAACATGCTTCTGTCTATAAGCATCTTGTCTTCCAAGGGGGAGTTCATCAACCCGAGCCAGCTGACCACATAGCCCTGGCTACCCGCTCCAGCGTGTACCTCGGCGGAAAGCACGGCATGGTCAGTCAGGGTATGGGACCTGCCTAAGGGGTTATTTCCACTTCTTTGTCAACACACCTAAAACACCTTGACCTTAGTGTGGTGGACAGACTCAAAATACGGAATGAGGGGATAGGAGTGTGAATTCCAGGTCTTCTGCTTATTATCAGAAAGATTTATTCCTCTCTAATCTCAGTTTTCTCAGCTGTACAATGGTAAAGAAAAAAAAAAATCTCACCAATGATGTAATATACTCAGAAAATACCAGTTCCTTTTCTGGATTCTTTTTCTAGGTAAACAGCATTTGCAGAGATTCACATGTATGCACACACATACCCAGACCCTTGCTACTTAAAGTGTGATCCATGGGCCAGCAGTATCATTATAATTTGGGAGCTTGTTAGAAATACAAATTCTCAGGTCCTTGCCTAGACTTACTGAATCAGGTTCATCAGGTGTTTCTCATGCAGTGTTAAGCTTTGGGAAGCCCTTCTGGAGAAGGGTGACTGGAACTGGAAGTGGGACATAGTTGAAGAGACTGGGGGCATGTGTTAATCCTGAATTTAGGGGATTAGAGTAACATCCACACCCTTGGCTTTCTCAACAACCTGTTTATTTTTTTATATATATATATACTTTTACAGTCTAATTTGCAACCAGAATTTTTATAACAAATTATTTTTAACCAAATCATATCTTGAAAACTGTTTATATAGAAAACCCAGGGAATAAAGTGAACTGTTCATTGTGGAAGGCCCTCAACAACCTGTTTAAATCTAAGGAGCCTTTAAGGAACTGAGGCATTACGCTAACCAAGCCACAGATCCTGGTGACTCACTCTAATCCCAACTGCAATCTGACCTTAAAATAGGTGAGCTCTGGGCCTCAGGGGGTGATAATCTCCTTGCAAGTGAATCATGTCACTCTCTTCATTCTGCAGAGAATGGATGTCAGGTTTCAGTACTAGCTCAGATAAGATGTACTTAACCCTACAACTGGAAAGGATTGGTGCCTGAATGATGATGTACCCTTGATGAACTAGCTCTGGAAGTACGGGAAGGAATTCATAAAGATAGAAAGGAAACAAGGGGGCCGCTCCAAGAGCAGGAGAAGACATGAACAAAGGCCATAAAGAGAGACTATGTAGAAAGAAAAAGCCAGCAATGAGAAGACCAGTTATGTCCAAGCAGAGGATTAGAGATGGAGAATTGTAGAAAGGGGGGCAGATAGTGAAGAGCCTTGAATGCCAAGCTAAGGAGTTAGATTTTATACTAGGGTTCAGGAGGGGCCTCAGATGTTTGTATGGTTTTGGTTTTTGATTGTTTATTTGTTTATGGGAAAGATGTTGCCTATTTATATTTTTTGAAAGATAATTCTCCATGAGTCTGGAGTTTAGGTATATCTCAAACTATCTCTTCAAGAGATCGAATAGCAAACAACAACCTTAGAAACTAGAGCTTGTGTATCCCCTCAGGTGAGAGGAAGGATTTGTTTCCTGGCCATTCTAGTAAAGCTTAGAGATGCCTCCCCAGACACAATCTGGGGCAATAAAGATTAAGATGTCTCCTCTTCAGCCCAGAGAAGATTGGCTTACCTTTCAGAGGAAAAGTAAGGTCTCTCTTTTTTGGAAGTGAGAGACAGGCAGGTTGCCAAGGCCCTCTCTAAGATCAGAAGCTCCTTGTAGGTTCCTCTTCTGTGATGCCCCCTACCACACGTGCAGTGACCACTGGGCCCTCAGCATATCGCCATGAGGAGACTGGGACTTGAAGAGCTGCCGCAGCCTTGGCTGTGTATCATGAACTGTGTTCATCTCTGACCCAGAGGTCTTCTGTTTTCTCTTAGTGTAAATATACACACAGACACGTGCGTGCACACACACGCACACACACCATGGCAGGATAACTTGTTAGCTTGCACGTAGAATAAAATCTCAGACCCTTCACAATTTCTAATTTAACAATATAGTGGGCTTAAAGTAATTAAATGAAAAACACAGTGCTGTTGACCCAGTTCATCAAAACCAGATGATAACAGAATTAATCTGATGCTCTTCTACAGGCAATGGCTAAACTTTCTGGCCACTGTTGTCACCTGGTCAACAAAATTCAGGGTAAGGAAACTCTTGTTGCCACAGCACAAGTCGGAGCAATTTAGCCCTGTGCAGAGATGCAAGACCCAACAGGCTTTCCTATACCAGGAAAGTGATAGGCATTTTTAGAAGAATAAATTAGAAGTTTCAGCGTGACATGGAACAGTAGGAATGAGAATTAAGGTAGGTGGGGCTTCAGAGATGCAGTCCATTTAGAAATGTAGTCTGAATCTTAAATAATTGCATGTGAAGACACTGAAAGGTCTCCTTAATTGATATTAAAGTATATTATTCATTTTTATGCTTTTTTGAGGTTTATTTATTTTGTTTTTTTATTTTATTTTATTTTATTATGTTATGTTAGTCACCATACAGTACATCATTCCTTTTTGATGTAGTATTCCGCGATTCATTGTTTGTGTATAACACCCAATGTTCCAAGCAATACGTGCCCTCCTTGATACCCATTTATTTGAGAGAGAGCACAAGCTAGGAGAGGGACAGAGGGAGAAGCAGACTCCCCGCTGAGGAGGGAGCTGGATGTGGGGCTCGATCCCAGGACCCAGAAACCATGACCTGAGCTGAAGGCAGATGCTTAACTGACTGAGCTACCCAGGCACCCCATCAATTCCTTAAAATTCTAAGTCAGTTTAGTAGGTGATACAAACTGCAATGAACATAGACAAGAAACAAAAAACCAAAGTATTGAAAGAAGAGAAGCCTAACTAGAAACTTTTTTCATTCTTAACAGGAAGAGACAAGGTTATAAAGAACTCACACTATATCAGGCTTGTAGTTTGGCCTATAACCTATACTTAAGTTAACTCCTTTGGAAATTATATATCCATTCTACAGAGTGGATTCAGTCATCCAAAATGAATCCTTTTATTATCCTTATGAAATCCTAAGGGGAAAACACTTTTTCTACCAATTAAAGAAAAAATTCCTGAAGCTGACTGACAAACCCAACCATTTCAGTTAAGAGTTGGCAAATGGTAACCACTAAAAGCTGAAGACATTAAAAGCATATTCCAACTTGTCTTGCAAACACATAGTATCTAGAGTACACATAGACCATAGTTCTGGCTCTACCACCCAGCCTGCTCTAACCAAAGCCACCAAACCACCTCTGTTTCATAGGATAAAAAGTTACTTGACACCGATGTCTCTCCCATAGCCCTAACAACCTCCCCGCTTTATTTCATCTCAAGTCCAGATTACCACCCCACACACTGCATATAGCAGAAACAATTCATGCTATGCTTTTAATCTTCATCCCAAATTTTCATAATTCATCCAAGAAATCTGTCTTAGTTCACCAACTGCAGTGCTTGCCTCCTCCTATCTTTAATCAAGGAAAAGGAGCTACGGAGAAGCATCAACATCCAGACCTCCCCGAGAGAATAATGTCAATGTGAGAAAGGGTCTGCTCTCCTCTGAGAGATACATCAGTAAGGGTAGATGGTGTCCCCAACTCCATTCAGTCCTCAAGGACAGCGCTAGTGTGATTAGAAAGGGCACTTGGGACACCCGGATGGCTCAGTTGGTGAAACGTCCAACTCTTAGTTTCAGCTCAGGTTATGATCTCAGGGTCGTGAGATTGAGCCCCCAGTTGGGCTGCATGCTCTGCATAGAGTCTGCTTGAGATTATTGCTCTCTGCCCCTCCCCGGGCTTGCGTTTTTTCTCTCTCTCCCTCTCTCTCTCACATAGAATAAATAAATAAATCTTAAAAGAAAAAGAAAGAAAGGGCACTCAATTGGAAGTCAAGAAAACTGCATTTTAACAATAGCCCTGTTACTAGCTAATTTTGAACCTTAGGCAAACCATTTGATTTCTCTGGGGCTCAGGGTTTCATCAAAGGCCAGCTTTAAAAAGGTATACCTGCATGAGTAAGAGGAGTAGTGACCTGGATAAAGAAAATGAAAACAGAACAAAACAAAACAAATCTTCCAAACCCCCAAATAATAATAGAGAATAAAACCTAACACAAAGATATGCTTTATATTTTTCTTTGCCCTTTTCCATACTCTTTGCCCATTTGACCTTATAAAATATATATATTAAAAAAAAAACGCTTTTAAGTACATATCTCAGGTGAGGAAACAGAAGAATCACAATGCTGTTCAATGGTAGAACTGGCACCAAAATTAAGTATGCTAACTCCCAGCCTAGGACATTTCATCCACATTTAGGGACTGCCCTCAAGTTTAGGAAGGGGAGCATTAAGAGCCATATGGCTTCAGTAAATCTCAAATGGTGTTCTACTCCACCAGGATGGCAGTTGCACCCCTGTCATAGTGCTTTAGGATGGAAAAGGGGCAAAAGATTCCCTTTGAAGTTCTCTGGGCACTCTCTAGAGAACCATTCTTGCAAATCCATTTGAAAAAAACTAGGGGTCTCATAAATCGGGAGCATTCCCATCATCTTGGAACTCCCATTTTTACTTTGTCAAAGGATAAAAATGCACCGTATCAAATATTTGGATGTAAATGAAATGCATATAAGATACCTGGAAAATTAGTCAAACTCGAATTCCAAAGACTGATGGAATGACATTAACGTTATTCATGCAATGCTATTCTGAATTTCCCTTCCCAGAATTCAAATCACTCTTTCTTTTTTTTTAAATATTTTATTTATTTACTTATTTGAGAGAGAGAGAGAGTGAGTGAATGAGAGAGAGAATACGAGCAGGGGGAGGGGCAAAGAGAGAGGGAGAAGCAGACTCCCCGCGGAGCAAGGAGCCCAATACAGGGTTCGATCCCAGGACTCCAGGATCATAACCTGAGCCAAAGTCAGATGCTTACCTGACTGACTCCCCATGCACCCCCAAATCACTCTTTCTAAGACAACTTCTATTTTGTGTGATCTGAAATCAACCTGGCATTTCTTTCCTTTCATTTCTCAAACCCCCTGATTCTTGAGCCACTAGTTACTTAAAATTTTTTTGATTTGAAAAAAATGCAAAGTTATTACTATAAAAAGGGGGCGGAATGTATTGTCAACAATTCACGGGGATAAAAAGTACCCACTCAACTGTGCGGTAAAGTGAACCTCTTAAATGATCTGTGTGTCGATTTGGCACAACTTTTGTACAAAGTAGAATAAGGACTCTAAAGTAGCACTGCATGCTCAAGTCTAATTATAAGATGTAGTTACTTAATTACATATTGTTAGTACCTGATTACATAGATCTGTACTAATTCTGTAATTGTGCCTAATTATATTAATTAAGCCAGTAATTAACCCACAAAAAATACCAAGAATTTTGTATGAAGAAAATCCTTAGCAAACTGGATTATACTTAGCAAGAAATAGCCCTCAAAAGCAAAGCTGTTTCTCACACTTCTCCCACCCACAACCTCCCAACCTGTAACTATTGTCCTAAAGTGTGCCTCTACACAGATGCACTCCCAGTGTAGATTCAGTCATGAGGGGAGAGATACAGTGACTTAAAGCAATGGAAGAAACCTTGAGATCCGCTCAAACTCTCTGTCTTTGCATTCAGGGAAGCTGAGCCCCAGATAGGCTATGCAACTTGTCTGAAATTACCCAACTAGCGAAAGGCAGAAATAGACATGAAACCCAGTTCTCCAAATTCCCAGTTCAGTGTCCTTTCCCTTTACCAGGTGTTCATGCAGGAAGCCATGGATGCATGTCGGGAATTTGGGAGTCTGAGAGACCAGGGCAATTGAAGATACTAATCAGAACACATGCTGTCCAAGATCTTGCTTTCTCCCTTCAACTCAGCATTGGCCCTCTGGGATTGGGCTTGACAACCCAAATTCCAAAGAGCAGTGCCTTAACTAGGCAGGAATTTTTATTTCCCTCAAATAACATAAACTCAGAGAAGATAGAGGAGAGCTCCATATAGATTATCTGGACCCAGGCAGTTCTAACTTTCTGCTCTGTCATTCTTAGGATAAGAACGTTGTTCTCATTCTTTCCCAATGGCTGAATGATCTCCATTCACGATTTCTGCATTCCAAGCAACAGGATGGAAATAAAAGAAGAAGCAAGAAAGAGTGGTGCTTATATTAAGAAGTAGAGCTTTCCCAGAAACCTTCAGCTTACTTCTCAGGAGCTAGAACTTTGTGACATGGATAGTACTAGTTGCAACCGAGGTAGGGAAACGAGGCTCTTTAATGAGCACATGCCACGGAACACAAACCAACGTTCTGTTAGTAAGAAAAAGAGTCCGAATATTGCTAGGAGACCAGCAGCGTCTGCCACATTTGATGAGTCTTCCTTGGGAGTGTTAGATATACAAAAAGGAAACAAAGATACAGAGATGCTAGACTTAGTATTACAAGAAGGATACATGTTAGGACTCAGGAAGCTGGGCTTCAATCCCCTCACCTAAAAAATGAGAGGGATGGACAAGAGCAACGATGTCCACACTTTTTTTAGCAACAGAACCCATCTTGCAAAGGGACTCTTGTGCAGAACCCCGACTACAATCACAGAAGAGCTGCTTCTTTCTTTCGGTGATGCTGGGTGGGGAAGCAGGGAGGGAGACTGCAGTGGGCTCAGAGTCCCCATTAAGGAAGGACTTGTTGCCACCACTGCTGGGTGTGAGGGCAACAGACAGCATTTAGCTCTCAGCCCTTTACGCATGCCTCAGTTGTAGAGAGTCCTCTCAATCAAGACCAAACTCCTTTCCCTGGACAGCCCACATTCAATGATAGCCCAGCCACCTTGGCCCAAATCAGAGCAACGATGAAGGGCCATTCTAGCTCCAGACTCCTGAGCAGCAGACAGACACTGTTGGGTTGCACGCAGCTCCATCTCTTCCTCTGAGCACTCCGGCTTTCCCATACCCTCGCACAGGGACTGATCCAAGGGTGCTCCTTAATGAACATCCTCCACTTTACACTCTATCTCTGGGTGGGCTTCCTGGGAAACCGACCCTGCTACAATGAGGTCACCAGCCTGTGCTTCAATTCCCCCTCCCCCCACTACATGGGACCCACTGTAAAAACAATTTAGTTGATGCTCCCATAGTTCAAATGCAACAATGTTACAAATCAAACCAGGGAAGACTGAAGTGTGGAAATACCGGGAGTACAGAGAGAGAGCAGGAAGCTGAGTTTCGCCTGGTCTGGGGAAGGCGTCTTGGGAAAGGTGGGTTAGAGCAAAGAAATAGAGGAGCAAGAAATAACAAGATATACCTGCAAGGGGGGGGGGGGGGAAACACATGCAACATCTTTTTGATCCTGGGTTCTCCTGTCAGATTTAAACAACTAGTATCCTACTCTATTAAAAATGGATATTGTCAGGAATATATGTAATCTAACTTCTTTGCTAATTAGCAGTCCATTTCCTCTCAGACACTTAACCAAGCCTCCAGGGAGGGCTTCTCCAGGAAGGATCGAGTCTTTGGGAGGCCTTTGATGCAATTACATTGTATTGTGCATATATATTTCTGGCCTGCTTCCTTCTTTGGAGAGGACAATCAAGAGCGCTGATGGAAATCTCTCCTCTGGGGACACCTGGGTGGCTCAGTCTGTTAAGCGTCTGCTGGGGTCATGATCTCCGGGTCATGGGATCAAGCCCCACATTGGGTTCCCCGCTCAGCAGGGAGCCTGCTTCTCCCTCTCCCTCTGCCACTACCCCTGCTTGTGCTCTCTCTGTCAGATAAGTAAATAAAATCTTAAAAAAAAAAAAAAAAAAAAAACTAGCTTATGGCCTTCCAGGAATCCAATGACCCTGTCACCACCAACGTCATCACCTAGATGTGCTCCCGATGCTCTGTGTTCATCCAGTCGCCATGGTGCATCAGGCTGCAGCCCCCACTAGACTGTGAGCTCCTTGAGGGCAAGGTCTGTTTCTTTCCTGTGGGCATAGCCAGCATATAGCCATTTGAATAAATAAATGTCAAATAAATATTTTTTAAAAAATGATGAATGATAAATGTCACCTCTGAGACGTCTTCAGGCTAAATACACTGCAGCCATCTTTCCCACATTTGGTTGAGTTTTCTCACCGCCCCAGGCATTCTCTACAGGCAGTCATGTGAGCGTCCCAGACCCCAAGCTCCCCAGCTACAGGGAGTTTTATCAGTCAAAGGCCCCAGGTGCTGCCTCAGAAATCCACCACCATGTTTGCCCTAAGGCCTCACACACCCCTCCCCCAGGCTGCTCCCAGCCAATGAATGAGTATATTATGGATATTAAATCCTGCAAAACACAAGATGCTCAGACAGCTAACTTTGGCTAGAGGACTCCCCAAAGGCCTTGCCAATCTTTCTTTAGCCCATATGACAATCTAGAGTGCTTCTACTCAACCTCTCTTCCCTCTGTCCTGGAATTGGGTAAGACTTATATTGCACTCTGATGGCTTACTCAGCCTTCCCTGGCTCTCTCCCTTTTATTCTCCCAAGGCATTTCCCTTCATAAAATCATTACACGTTTAATCCCGTATTGGGATCTGCTTCTCAGAAGTCCCAGACTAATGTATCCATCCAATTCTACACAGACATCCCTCTTCAAGAGGGTTACCCCCATCTATACATAACAACTCTGTAGTCAGGAAAGCAAAGCACCACTCAACCACCTCCTCCTTTATTTTCAGAGCTAGGGTTTCATTAACGCAACCTAAATTAGCAGCTATCTCACACTGTTGACTCATATTGAGTAGAGCGTCCAGCAGCCTCCTTTTGAATAGGAATAAAATTCTTAGCCTCCAGCCCATTCCAACCCTTGGTTAAGATGCAACACAAATTTCACTTCCTCTTAGAAGATTTCCTGATATGCACCTTCCTTCCTTAACACTCAGCATACACCACTATCATGTAACACTATACAACCTTTTCTTTAAATGCGTATCTCCCCGGAATACGACCACCTCCAGCACAAAGACCGTATCTTAGTCTTCCCCTCAGTCCAGCGCCTAGATGGTAGAAAATGATTTTTTATTTGATTAATAAACAAATGTCATTTCTCTTCGGGTAATTTTAAAGTTCCTTGGGGGCAGAGATGCGGGTTTTGTCTCTTGAATCCCCTATAGTGCCTTGCTCAAGATGAGCACACGCAGATGTTCAATAAGTCTGTATTGTATTCAACTGAACTCCTAAAAGGCAGTTGGGACACCTCAGTCCCATGTCAAACCCCAGGTCAGAAAGGATGCTTGGAGCTAAGGAACCAGAAGGGAAAAAGATTGAATATGTCGGGCTTTCCTCTATGGGTGGGAAGATCCATTGTCCCCAGGCTGCCATTCCAGAACCTACCCCCCCCACCTCCACCTCTGATCTGGGCTCCACAGAATAGCCACAATCATCTTTCAAAATGATTTTTCACAATAATCTTTTCAAAAATCAGATGGTGTCACTCTTTTGTTCAAATCCCTTTGATGGCTTCATATTGCACTGAGAATAAAAGTCCAAACTCAGTGTTAGGGTCACAAGGCCTGCACGATCTACCTCCAGTCACCTTCCTAACCTTGTCTCTTGCCACGGTCTTCCTCATGGGCCATAGCTGAATGCTCTGACCTCCCTTCATTGCCCCAAACCCAACCTGCTCTCTCTATTCCCAGAGCCTCCCAGCACTGCTCCCTCTGCCTAGAACCCTTCCTCCTGCATTACTGTCTCTTTACTTACCCTCCTTCTGCTTCCAACTTAAATGCTGCCAATGCAGCCCATCATACCTGCAACCCTCCCTCGCTACGCTTGATTCACATCCTTTGTCGCAACTATCACCACTGATAACTGAGTGGTCCATGTTTCCTTTCCTCAGGACCAACTTGCCATGTATCCCCTCAGGACGAGAATGCCCAGGATGGCTCCAGGAAAGAGTCCTCCTCCCGTCCCGGCCAACACGCTGGTTTTCCCTGGCTCTGCTGACCCTCTCAGACCTGGCCGCTCCTTCCCAAACTTGAAATGTCCGCCTGATGGCATCTGCTTTGGGCTCCGTGACCCATCTCAAGGTGAATCCCTATGAAACCCATCGGGCTCTAAACGACTCATTACCTAAGAAACTTCAGGTCTTCTTCATGCTTTGCAGGGGTCAAACGAGACTTGAGTGGAAAGGGAGGGAGGATATTCGACAAGGTCCCTTTTCTGCCTAAGATTACTGTGCTGCCATTTCTTTGCCTCAGGAGCCAACTGGTTGGGGGCAGGGCGCCCTGCTGAGCTTCTGCCTCCCGAAGTCCCCTGAGGAAGTGACGGGAGTGGCCCCTCTGGCCTCACACCCCAAACCCATCCTAGAACCTCTATGTCCAGCCTCCAAACTCAGGTTTTGAGGTGGGTTCAATACTAGCTCTAAACTCTAGTGCTCTCCTCTCCCGTTCCTCTCCCCAGACCCCCTCACCAGTAGCCCAGAAAAGACTCTTGTCTCCAAAAACTACTCAATTGTCATCATGAATTCTCTCCTATTCTGTGGTTTATGATTTTAAAAAAACAAAACTCTTCATCACTCACATATTTTCCTTAATATTCAAAACTTTTAGAACTTGGAAACAATAGTAACTTTCTCCTCAAGCACCTGGTTCTATAAAAACTCAGGGTAGGGAGAAACTGTATTGGAAAAAAGAAGATGCGGAGGGAAGTTCACCACGAAGTTAAGATTTGAGGCCGACTTTGCAGACAGATGAGACTTTACTAGGTAGGCTGATGCAGGCCGATGAATGACTCTATGCAAAGAACAGCGATGGGGAGGGTGACTGAAATGGACAGTGCCATTTGGTGGAGGAAAGGTGGGGAAAGGGATTGCAGAGGCACATGGGATGGGTAGGTCATAGGAGACACTAAGAATATGGTGCAGGAGTGTGGAGTCTATGCATAGTCATGAGTGGGCCATGGTCGGTTCTGGAGCAAGGAGGGGCTTATGGAGAACAGGATCTTAGAAACATTAATTAGACGACTCTGTGGAGTGGCCCAGTTGAGCCACCTGCTCAACTCCTTTAAAAGCGATTGTGAACAAATAGACCATTACACGTGTTGACACTTTTACACTGAATTTGGTCACCAAACAAGTGCAGCGATTGGCTAAAAGTTGTGTGGGCATGGGTGGTCTATGAAAGAGGGTTTGAACGCTTACAGTATGAAGCAGGAAAAAGAAGAGATGCAGATAAAACGTTGGCACAGATTGCACAGAATTTGTGGAAAGTTGAAGAATAGTGCTAGCCATAGGATATTGCTCACTGCAATTCTCAGATTGGAAGAGCCCTTGCTCCCTTCAGAGTCTAGATTTCAGAATCTCTTTGTCCTGTTTCCAGATTCTTCTCAGGCCACAATTTAAAATCACAGGGCCTCCTCACTAAGCCAGCCTCCACAGCTCCTATTTAATGAAGTCTAAAACCCAGGAAAGGAAAATGCTTGCCAAGTAGCCCATCCTTACTCTCCCTTAGCAAAGGTGCAGCTGAAGAGCTAGCATAAGAAGGCTTTCCCCCTTAGCTTCCTGGGGTTTGCATAGAAAAACACAGGCTTGGCCAGTGGCTTCCAAATGACAGACTGACTCTGCTCTCCACAAATACTGGCTCACAGGAGCCATCACGTACATGGTTGTCTGATTGCCTGTTTGCACCCAGTCTCACTGTGGACTTGGAGCAGGCAGGCTCAGTAAAGGAACATTCATCTCTTGTAACCACAGCACCCCCACATGGCTTTTTATATTTAAAAGCACTCGCATATGCAGGTGGTAAAGGCTGACCATTTCTTTCCTCCCAGTCTCCTGACATCCTCAAGGCTGCTGGGAGTAGAATCTCCCAGGACTCTGGGCAACTGGAGGACATTAAGGTGGGTAATCCTCCTGACACATGCCTCCAGGGAGACGGCTACATGGTATCCAGAGTTGCTTCTAGCATAGACACATTTGGAAACCAAAGTGTTAATCCTGCTATTTCTTCTGAGCAAGAATGGGGGCAGGTTTGAGGAAAGCTGCGATGGGAAAAGAAGGTACCTGGGTCCCACGGCTGGAAACAAGGAGCCAGAGGGTTTGTGAGCTGGAGCTAGGACTGCTCAGTTCAGCCCCTGTTGCCCAGAGCTCCATAACAGGACAGGAGGGGCTCCCTCCTCCTGACACACAAATGGCATTTCAGGAACCACAGGCTTCTGAGGTACTTCTCCGCCCGAGGCAAAGCAGACAGTCAAGGTATTTCTCACTCACTACAGCGTCTAGTTAACTTTCTCTGGTCTTATGCATGTCCTCAATGTCAAATCTGGATTACTTCCTTAGAAATATAACAAGGAAGCACTGGGCTATTGGTGAGGGGGTCTGGGGAGAGGAACGGGAGAGGAGAGCACTAGAGTTTAGAGCTAGTATTGAACCCAGCTCAAAACCTTGTTATAGTGTTAGGTGTTATATTCCCTTCGTGAATTCTTCCAGGCAGTCAGTCTCCTGGAATGATGCCAGGAGGAATACCCTCTCTCCAGCTTATTCTCTTTTCGTTTTTCCCCAGGTACAGCTGGACAAATACTGGACAAGCTTTCATTCCACAAAAGTATGCTAAAACAATGAGTAGAAAATGCAACATTATACATATTTCCAACACGGAAGAAGATTATGTTGCAAAGACACATGGGAATTCCTGGGATGCATCAGCCTGGAAAAGCCACTCCCCTCCTTCATATCTGAAACAGGCAGGAGCACACTGTTCCGTGAGTCGGGGCTTCCTTTCAGAAGCAATGTCTGCCAAGACTAACTCACCTCTCACAACATGGGCTCCCCTCTGCTGTAGCTAGCACCTTCCGATAAATCTGTGAGCCATGCCCCAGTAAGTGCCCCTGTTTAGCTGCTTATCCTGGTTCATGATTTTTCATCATTGAACAAGTCCTGTTTCTACAGAATGAGTGGGAGAAATTTAATGCCCTTCGCAGGAGTGCCTTCCCTTTTCTCTCTCCTTTCCTTCTTCCGGCAGAGTCCCAATGTCCACGGGAACCCCTAAGGTACTTCTCCACAGTCTCCCATTCCACCATAATAAAGCTGCCAATTCCTAGGCATTCTATAGTGTCTGCTGAAGGGAAAGACACAGGTGCCATGTTTCATCGCACACGTGCCTTTCCCACCCACCCCCTGGCCAGAGCTTCTGGGGCCAGAGGTGAACTCCTGAACCAAAGACAACCAAATCAGAGGCTGGCCAGCAGCCTATGCAAAACATTTTCTGTCTCTGAAATTTGAACTAACAAACATGGGGAAGTCTGCTCCATCATCAGTAGAAATCAAAACTAAAGAGATGTCTTCATGTAGAGGTGGGGCCGAGGCATGCTGAGGTCAAGTGCAAGCTACATAGTTATGAGGGAGGAAAAGTTATGACTAAGAAATAGAGGACCCAGGGACAAGGGTGAGACAAAGCAGTCATGGACAGGGAGGCAGAGCTGTCCTGTGGGGGGAAGGAACCTGATCCCCAGACCCTGGGGTGATTTCCATTTCAAGTGTAGCTGTATCCTTTTTCTTCTTCATTGGAGCTCTGCTCCTTGTAGCCAGAAGTGCCTCATTACACACACACACACACACACACACACACACACACACACACACACACACGCACTCCACTAATACTCCTATATTTCGGTCTTCTAATATGCATATGCTCACACATGTAAATGCACTGAAATACACATACACACTCCTGATTGGAGAGATGTATCCATGGAGCCTGCCCCTGTTCTAGTAATATTTCCTCTGAGCTTTAGTTCTTGTTTGAACTCATTCTTAACACATAACCCACTGCAGCAACAACACCTTTGTGGTCAAGCACATGAGGGACAGAAGACATTCCAAAGAATTGAAAATTTGGGGTATAATTTTTAAAAGTTAATGAGCTCATGCACAAGATGTGTGCTGCTTATGGGATGCATACTATATCTCAAAAAACAACTTTTTTTAAAAAAAAGAATGAACTTGGGGCACCTGGGTGGCTCAGTTGGTTAAATGACTGACTTTTGGTTTCAGCTCCAGTCGCGATCTCAGGCTCATGAGATCAAGCCCCACGTTGGGCTCCACACTTAGTGTGGAGTCTGCGTGGGACTCTCCCTCTCCCTCTGCCCCTCCCCCTTGTGCGCTCTCTCTCTCTCTCTCTCTCTCTCTAAAATAAATAAAGCTTAAAAAAAAAGAATGAACTCAAAGATGCCTACAACTCTTAGAAATATCAAAATAATACCTTATATTTTTCTCAGACTTTAAGCTTTTCTTAGGCCACTTCATATTCAGTATGCTAACAATTCTTGAGATTGGGTAAGTTACCAGTGTGAGTGAGCCTTGTTTTTAGAACAGAAAAATAACAACTCCCTTGGTAAATTCTGCATTAGGACCTCTGTTCCCATCAATCCTAATCTAGCAGCAGCATTTTAATTATTCTGTCCTAGATGATCCTAATATTAACACAATTCAACGGTGCAGATAGTAGCAAATACATTAAATCACCTGTTCTTAAGACAGGCATTTCCTAGTGTTGGGATGTCCTGACATCCCAGGTCACTGATTTACGCTTAATATACCCGGAATTGTACACTTTCTTAGCTGTCCAGGAGGTGTGTGCAGAACCTCCTATCACCTAGCTGATTCATGGCTTTATGGTTCCTGCTACATATGTATCCCCTGGTACAGGACACCTCAGAGGACCAATGACAACTCTGGCAGCTCCACAGCAAGTTCCTAAATTCTGCTGTGACCACTGGAACCACTGTTCTCACAAGACCTGTGATTCTGCAATGTGCTTTAGATATGATTGAGTGTCAGCAGTATAGATAAAGGGATCATGCATACACTGAGTTCCCAGATGAGAGATCCTAGTCATCACGTACTTTTGAAAACTAAAGAAATAAGTCATGGTCAAGAAAAAGAGAGATTTCAAACGCTGCTAGTTTTTTTTTTTTTTTAACTTTATAAAAATAGTATTGATTTTTAACTTACTTTTTGGAAGTTGGGCATAAATATAAAGAATGTGATACACTTTTCCACCATAGCTTTGTTTTAAACGCCAGGCCTAAAACGATAGTACTGTTTGGATTTGGATCAAGTGTGTGTTTCCCACAGAAGTGCCGCATCTGGTTTGATTTGACCTTCTCAAAGGCTTTGAAGGTAAGATAAGTTCACAGATGAGAAAACCAAGGACGAAGAGATTCAGTGTCTTGTCCAGAGTTGCTCAGATGGCTAGTGACAAATAGGAATGAGATCCCAGACATCAGGACCCACTGAATAAATATGTGGTGTTGGTCTTCTCCAAACACATAACAAATTCTCTCTAAACCTAATGACAGAGAGACCTTAAAAATAATAATAATACTGAATTAAAGCCTGAAACTAACGTAGGATCAGCATGACCAGCCAGCAGCATCACCATCTCTGGCTGCCACAGCAACAGACCCTTCCACCAGAATAGCCCAGACCTTCTAGAACCACCGGCAGCAAGTATCAGCAAGGAAGGAAACCAGATGCTGCCCACCACATACTTGGAGAGAGTCAGCTGAGCCTCCTTTAAACTTTTCTTCTGCTCCACGCATAGAAAGAAATGGTTAAACTTTGAGGCCCTATGAAGACATTATCTTAATACCTTGGAAACATTTGCTATTCACATCCTCATTAGGTAAAAACATCAGGAGGGCTTTTAGGGTTGGGGGTGGGGAGAACATCACATTGCAACAGTCATGTCCCAAAGGAACCTTAGCATTTCCGGTTGTCTGCAGTCTGGGGCAGTGGCAGCCAGTACCAAGTTACAGGACTGGGTTTTAATTCCTGAATGGCAAGGCTGCTACTTAGAAGAAAGATAAATGACCTCTGTGTGTGCACACAGATCAGCATAGAGCTGTGAACTATACACCTATACATGTATGCATCTGGTGAATTAAAACTATAGCTTTTCCTTAACAATAGTTTTGTCTCCTGACTAATGCCCATGATCTAGTCAGGAAGTCAGCAACAAATTCAACCTTAGCCAACAGTTCTCAATGGCATGAGGACTTTCTTCAGAAGAGATTGCTTTAATACCACTTCAGATAAGGTAAATAATATCCAATTCTGGATCTTATGCAGTAATCAAAGGTTACACTTGTCAAGTGGGGTCCATAGACCCCTGTTTCAGAATCAGCCAGTGTGGCTGTTAAAATTGCAGGTAATTGGGCCCCAGCCTGGACCTACTGAATCAGAATTACTGGGGTTGAGTTCCAAAAAACTGAAATTTTAATAGGCATCCAGGGGATTCTTATGGACCTAAGGAAGAGCTGGGAAAAGACATAAAAGGTCAAGGTCAAGGTTCAAGGTCAGCCTGCCAACACCTGTGCTCCTAAGAGCCAGACTTGCTAATCCTACAGAAGCCCTTTCCCCATCATCAAGTGGAGCCCAGGCATGGTCTGGCTCCCCAGCACCTGGCCTCTAACTTGGGGGTGACCATTTTTAGCCCCTCCATGCCACCACAAGCATCAGGCTACAAACATCCCAACCTGCACCATTGGGGGTAGCTGTCTGTCAAGCCACCAGTCCAGGTTCTCCTTCAATGTCAACTTTCCCACAGGGAAGCTCTTGACCTTCTGCCATAACCTCTGTCAGCCTCTCCTCTGACTGGACTCCATGTTTGGTTTCCTCTGTATCACCCTTTGTAAGCTAATGGGAGATCATGGAAGACACATCAGTTTCTGTGTGTGGGTATTGTCCTCATGTGGATGCCATGACCATTATCTGGTCAGACCTTACAAAGAAAGACCCTTCCCTGTGTGAAAGCGGTGGGAACTCACCTACAGGCTAAGTTACTCTTGGCTTTAATTAGTTGAGGATGTGATGAACTGGCTCTTAAGCTGGAAACCCAAACCCTCATGAAAACGGCAGAGAAAGTGGGAGGGTAGCTGTGATCTATCTTGGAGGAAGGTATGAGTTGTCATCTCCAAGTGAAGAGAAACAAGGATCTGGGCATGAGGCGCTCACATTGGCAAGGTTGTGCCAATCCTCTCCTCCCTTACTGTTCCCTAGCCCCTATACCTGTGGCCCTACACACACAAACACACACACACACACACACACACACACACCCCTCAAGTGTACATTAAGATTATCAAGAAGGATAACAGGACGGGCCTGAAAGCCTTGAGTACACACTACTTAGGGCAGGATCAAACATCCAAGATACGTAAACCACCATTCCTACTCGCTGTCCCCTAATATTTAGCCATGCTTAAAAATGCCGGCTGCTTCAGCTGCACTAAGAGAATCAAGAGACAGGATTTTATTCTCTTGGAAAAGATGTCTTCACATACAATGTCCTCTTAGGTCATGTATAAGTCAAACTTCAAAGCTGAATTATGAGTGTATCCATTCTTGAGATAGGTAATTTAAAGTCAGAGGATGGAGGAGAGGAAGATGTACTCCTGAGGCTAGCAGAGTAGTGCCAGCAATCACTGAATTATAAGAACCCAAAAGGAAAGGTGAAACACACCAGGCAGGATCCAAGCTTCCACAGATTTTTTTCCCTGCTTAATACAAGGGAACAAGGAACAAGGCAGCAGGTTGGGGGAGATGCGTATGCCAGGATAAGTCCACTGGTTTTGTTAAATAAAAGAGGCAAAACCCCTTCTACTCCGATTTTAAAAGAGAGCCAGAAGTTTATTGAGAGCTACTGAGGTGTCAGGTATTTTTCTAAACCTTTTCATCCATCATCTCTCGTAATATACCCAAAAACCTCTGGGAAGCAGGTGTTATCATATTGATTCACAGAGAAGAATATTGAGTCTCACAGAGACTTAAGCAAAATAAGCCTAATATCAAACACGTAGTAAGTGGCAAAATCAAAATTCAATCCCAGGCCTAGCTGATTCTCGAATGTGTTCACTGTCAGCTGCGTTATATGGCTTCTACCAGGCACATATTTAACCCAGAAAATCAACCAGGATTACGGCTCCCAGCGGTCCTGAAACCACCCCTGGGCCTGCCAATCAGACTGTTGGGATGCTGACGGCAGCCAGGTTGGAGAGGTGATGGTCAAAATGCCTGGGACCTCCTGGCCTCCAGTGCTGACTTTTGCCGCCGTGGTCCATATCCCTGGTCTCACCCTGCCTTTGTTGGCACTTGATACCAATCCACCCACCACCCCCATAGAGCATCCCATGGTGCTAAGAAGCCTGGAATGGGCAGTTTATGACACGTAAGATGGTTGCGTCCATCATAAAGCTTGAAGTTCTTCCATGAATTCAAACCTATGTATATGACCACATTCCCCAACTTTTCTAAAACCATGACTAACAGAAAATTTGCTAGTACAAAGTTTGAATGTTGGGTTGGTAGATTTTGTCTTAAAAAGGGAGCCAATGGTGTGCAGCCGGGTTGTCTCTGGCAGTATGCTTTTCTAGAGAGCCAGCCAAGACCACATGGAGGTGAAGAAGCAAAGATGCTTTTAACCCACCTGAACTCCTAACAGCATGTTCCAAAGTGAAGCACTATTTTACCAGAGACTCTACAATATAATTCACCTTCCTTCCCTTCAAAACAAGAATGATCTCTTGCTTTGGCTGAAAACGGTGTGTTTAACCATACATAACACCTTGCGGCACATTTGCAGGAACCACCTAGATAGGCACTAATCCATATGCTAAGCAATCAATGCACTCGCTACGTAGGAGACAAGAGATGCATTTCTACACTGAGGCCATAATGCACTATCTATCTCCCCATGTTGAGATCCTTTGCCTTCAGCAAACCACCAAGAGACTGTGGACTTGTTGATCAGGGGCTCCATAACAACAGAGACCCTCCCTGAGCTATTTAACGTGACTTCTGTTGTTTCCCAAGTGCCTGTGAGAATGATTTACAGGTCCAGGCTTGATAGTTAGATCCCATCAGGTGTAGTATGCTTGGAAAGGAACATGGGCGAAAGCAGAGGTGTATACAGGCTCTCAAGAGGTGAGCTATCCTGGATACGTCACTCATGAGACCCCGTTCCCCTCCAGCTAGAGCTGCCCAACCCCAGCCCCTGCTCTAGGAAAGTGGTGCTAAGGCTGACTTTGCAGAGGAGCAGGCACCCATTGCATTAGAGACCAAAGGGCAGCATATTCACATTCTTTTCAGTGGCCTTTAGCCTGGGCTGCCACAAGACTGTGCCCAACCAGGGAGAGCAGTGATTAGCAGACTCAGATAGATGACATTTCTCATGAATTTGACTTGGAAATACATAGAAAACTGGTCATTTAGTAGCACAGACATATGCTCCAGCAAGTAGGTGGGTCCCATTTACAAGATGACATCAGAGTCCATGAATTCTGGATGTGAGCAACTTAGAGCCTCTCCAGAGCCTTCTGGTTCTTGAACATGTCTCAGTCTCCATAAGGCCCAACAAGGTAATGGCCCTCATTTTTTAGATTCATATTTTCCTTATTGTCCTCTTCGTATCCTTGTATTAAACACCCCCATTACTAGAGGTAATTTGGAAAGGGTCTTTGGAAAAAGCTGTTCTTATGTCTTCCTATTGAGAGGTTCACAAAGCTTGATAGTATATTAAAGGCTCTGACAAATCCTCCACACACCCCAGAGAAAAAGCCTTTTTACCTTTAACTAACATTTCCAAAAAATATTGCTCATACCCCACCTTTCTTTCTCAGAATAACTATCAGTATCTTGGGAAAGTGATAGAAATTCTTCCTAAAATAACTGGCACTTTTACAGATAATGCAGTCCTGTCAGCTGAAGGGAGAGACATCAGTTCTAAAGAAAGCTTCTAGGGAAAGGTGGGAATGAAAAGGACTCTGGACTGGGAAGTTGTGGATGGGCCAAGCATGGCAGAAAAAAGGAAAGCATGTGAGCAGAGTCATAAAGGGAGAGATGAGCACCACTAAGGGACAGAAGAAGGGAAAGAGGGAGGGTCACCCCTGGGACAAGTGGAGTGAAAGAGGGTGTATCCAAGCCTTGCCACGAGTGCCACCATTATGTTCCCCGTTCATCAAACAATAGTCTTTTAATACCTCTATGACAGTCCTTAATTTGTTTTAGTCTGTATTCACGTCCCTGTTATTGTTTTAAATTTGCTGGGGATAATTTTAAACTAATCTTCTAATCTTTTTCCAAGAGCCCTCATCAATAACAACTGAAAGGATGATGAAAATAACTCTCTGTGTAGAACAAACTAAGTCAAAATTACTGTGGGGAGTAAATTACCCTAACAGAGATAGAATGTCAATGCCATCATTTATAAAAGATCTGTTGGCAAATGCTATCTCAATTCAGAAGTCTGCTGGGGTTGTAGCCTGGTCTTTTGCCAGAGTATCTGGGAAAGAAAAAAAAAAAATATGTTAGGCCTGGATTTCGGTCTCCACTGGGCCACCTGCGTTGTAGGACAGGCATGGAAGAACAAAGGAAGCGAGGTCCCGAGGAGCTCGGCCACCCTCCAGCTCAGCTCAACCTCCACCCCTGAAATGATCCCCTTTCAAGACAATTTAGCCCTTGGAGAAGGCCTAATGCTGACAGGTGAGAATCGCACAGCGAATACAGCCTGCTCGGCCGCCAGCCGTGAACAGAGATTGTGCTCAGGCTGGGAATGGCTTCCCTCCAGGACGCTGCAGGCATTTTCCCCACCATGGCCCCCTGGGCCCCAGATCCGGCAGCCAGTGGGTAGCTGCCAGCAAGGCAACATCTGCCTGAGAGGTACAGCCACAGAGCAGTGAAGAGAATAAATACCAGGAGAGACCTTAGACATCATGAATTTCATCCCCCTAAATTTGCAGAGGGGAAACTGAGGCCCAGAGATGATCAGCAATTGCTCAAGGTCAAAGTTTTCCCACCCAGACTGCTCCAAATCCCAGCTTGATTGCCAGGCTTGCTTTCACTTCCTCTTTTGGTCCCAAATGGTCATTTTAAGTGAAAGCGCTCTCCCTGCCCTAGCAAAGGCCCATTGGCTGCTCAGTTTAACATCTCTCAGTGAGACTGAGGGCCATGACCTGGCAGGGCTTCACAGGCTGGTCACAGAAACCGACTGGGGCAGCGGTGACAGAGGCCGTTAACGGGAGCAGACAGGAGCTGGTAACAAGGAGTTACAACAGAGGAAGCTCCTGCCAGGGGGCTGAGCTCCTGCTGAGAATCTGTATGTTTGTGGTGAAGAGCCCTGCACTAAAGGGCAGTGATTCACAGGAGCCCAGTCCCCTGAAAGCCCCCACCAAGGAGGGCCAGGCATGCATGCATGCATTCATTCATTCAGTCATTCACTCATTCACTCATTTGCTCACTCATTCACTGTTGAGCACCAGAGACTATGTTGGGGGCTGATAAATCCCAGGAGGAAGCTGGATGGGGGTGGGGAATGGGGGGGGGCGCTGGGGAGAAGGGATATGACTCCAGCTACAAAACCAAAAACCAGTTCAAATCAAGATGTAACCTAGAGGTGGGAGTACCAGCACAGAGACCACTGGCTCAGCCAGCCTCCATGCTTAGAAATCCCCACCAAGCAGGAGAGGATACTGGAGCAACTACTGATCAGCAGATCACAAAAGGCTTCCTCCTCTCCATCCTCCCCGAAGAGCTTTGCCTGGCCCAGGGCCCCAGGAAGAGCCTGACAGGTTACAGGCAAGACCCAGCAAAGGCATGAGCTGTTCCCTTGGTACTTGCCGAGCATCCGACCTTGGCCAGAGTTCATAAGCCCCTAAGACAAGACTGACTTCCTCCTGGGAAAGAGACAGAAACAGAAACTTGAAGTGCAAACAGGTAGTTCAGGGCCCAAATCGGGGGAACTATGATTTAATAATATAAGGGAGTCACTGCCCTCGAGGAGCTGAAAGTCCATTGGGCAGGTGGGTGGGGGACCTGAACAAAGCCAGCAAGGAAGGAGAAGGCACTGGCCAGCGAGGGAGCAATGCAGGCAGGGGGCTAAAGGAATTCAGGGAAGGAGAGCCCTTTGTGCTACCTCAGTTCCTGCCCACCTCAACTCTTCCTAGAATGCTTCCTAAGAACGCTGCACTTACTATGCATGACTATTCACGTTTCTATGGCACTTTACAGTTTATCAAGTTCTGTACAAGCAGCGTCTCATCACACCCTCACAAAAGCCCTGTACATTGGCTACAGAGCTCACTCTAACCCATCTGACCTCAAGAAATGGAGGCACAGAAGGCAAAGGATGCACCAGTGACGTGTATGTGGCTAGTGAAAGGTGGAACCACAGTTCAAAAGAAGGCTTGCCCTGAATCCTATTTCCCCTCCCCTGAAAGCATTTCCCCACATAGTCCACAGAGCATTGTCACGAAGAATTATTGGCCCCCGCCCCTTGCCACATTCTCAGTCAACAAAAACAAGGCTTTGAGACTTGCAATAATTACGATTTTTAAGATTGCCTAACATATATTGAGTTCCTATTATAGGCCAGGTACTATGCTAGCTCTATTTGTCTGCAATTCTGTGAGACCAGGTTTTGCTCTCGTTCTTTGCTTTTAAATCACTGTTGTAGGGACACCTGGGTGGCTCAGTCGGTTAAGCATCTGCCTTCGGCTCAGGTCATGATCCCAGGGTCCTGGGATTAAGTCCCTAATTGGGTTCTCTGCTCAGCGGGGAGGTCTGCCTCTCTCTCTCCACATACCTCTCCCCCCTGCTCATGCTCTCTCTCTCACTCTCTCTCTCAAATAAATAAACAGAATCTTTTTTAAAATAATCACTCAATCAATCAATCAATCTCTGCTATTGATGTAAGACAGCTGAGGCTCAGACAATGGAAGGTAGGTTTCTGGTCATGCAGTTGTTTCAGAGTAAGAATTCTAACCCATGTGTTCCAATCTTTAACTCTCTGTTTCCTAAACCATGCTATTAGCCAGATGTCCATTGATGGAATATTTCCGTGAACTGAGTTCATGGTACTGTGATGGGATGTATGGGTTTTGGGGGGCCGCCTTGTTTCTGCCCCCTGGCTACTCATATCTGAAGCACCACCACCACCTTCACCACTCCCTTTCACCGTAGACACCAGTTCATACACATGAGCGTGCACACACACACACACACACACACACAAGCATGTGAGGAGGGAAGAGTTTCTCAAATCAAAACCTTCCTGAGTCCCTTAGGGACTCCCTAGCTACATCAGAATGAAGGAGGGAGTCTCACATGTTTTTCACTGCTTCATTTTCAAGCATTCCCACTACATAGTGTGTATGTGCCCTATGATCCAAAGGAAGGCCTTTGATCAAATCCCAGCTGAAAAGAAAATGGTGGCTTATTTTAAATGAAGTTGGATTATTTTAAAATTATAAGCCTGTCACAGGAGAATCTTGAGTATATAATTAATTTTTTTCTGGCCTTTTGGTTTACCAAAAAATAAAAAACTTTTTTTAAAAAAGGGAAATTACAAACTCTGAGACACCTAACTTGCCTAGAAAGAAGGAATTAATTCTAAAGGAATTTTAGAGATCCAGAGGAGGAAGTATGTAGCCATGGAGACAGAAAGACATGGGTTCTAACCCCAGCTCTGCCATTTACCGGGAGGGTGACCTTGGGGATGTTGACCTCTGAGCTATAGCCTCATCTTCACTGTGGGAATAGCAATGCAATGAGATTGTTAAGGGGATTAAAGGACAAAGGATGTAAAATGTAAAATACGTGATACATTGCAGGTATTTAATGTTCATCTCTCCCCATTAATGAGTCCTTAAATGCCTACACCTAAGACCTTCACTCCCAAATTTGGAAAGACATTGTATGTCCCAACCAGTGGTTCTTCATTCTGACTGCAATTGGAATCATTTGGGAAGCTCTGAAAAATCCAGTTCCCCAAACCCTACTCCAAATTAATTAAACCAGAATCTTGAGAGGTGAGCCCCAGGCATAAGTATTTTTCTATAGTTCCCAAGATGATCCTATTGTGCAGCCAAGGATAACAATCACTACCTAAATTCCTATTCCTGCACAGTAAAGACTTCGGCCGAAAGCTGCATTACTATCTTAAGTGAGCCTAACGTTAGCTTTCCTCAGAGATTTTACTTCTAGAGAAGCTCCCCATCACCTCTGTGATCTGCCATCCCTCCAAGCACCTAGTACTCAACCCTCTCCCCAAGGCACCCATCATAGTCCCTCCCTCCATCTCAGGAAAAGCTAGGCTGTAGGTCCTTCACATATGCCTGAGGTCTCACAATGCAATATATAAAAGGGTTTTTCAGATATCAAGGTTGATGAAGTCATCATACCTGGAGGGTTTTCTGTTTTGCCTCAGAAATCACACCCAGGAAGTAACCACCTAGAATCCAACCCATTCTCTGTTTCTGGACGTTTCTATCCTGGGTAGATAAGACAAGGGCTTTGAACTGCCTGTTTCACCCTACAATAGGGATTCCCAGGATGGGAAAGTCTGCAACCTTTTTAGCTTAAAGCAGAATGCTAAGGCAGCTAAAACAATAGCTTGACCTTACAGAAACTAATTGCTCATGGCAAAGAGCAACACCTCTGACCACATTCACATACTCCAATAATAGTATCAGGTGAATACTCATGTCAAGCTTACATTACAGATAAAAAAAAAAAATGAATACCTAGAGAGATCACTTAAATTACCCAAGTACAAATAAGTCATGGGTAGAAATGAAACTTGAACCAAGGTCAGAGTAATGCCAACACCTAATCTTTAACTGAACACCACCCCACAGCGTCAACCGCTGACTTACCCATGGTCCCAATCAGCCTTGATGCTGACTGATAGGAGAGGTGGGTCCTAATAGAATCCAAGTTGGATAAAGTGGCCAGATCACTATAACCATTCCTACTATTAGGAAAACAACCCCCAAAATAATCTTGCTTCTGTTATCAGTCAAGGTCCTAGCAGGAAACAATTCTACCCAGATGTTTAAAATGAAGAGAACTTAATCAAAGGACTACTCTTAGAGGAAGGGGCAGGGTTAGAGAACCAATGTGATGTCAAGCTCCCAGGAACGAATAACGGGAGGCCTGAAGGGGGAAAGAGAGTTGTATGATTGCAGCCTGTTGAAGGATAGCCACTAGCAGGAGCTGTGGTCACCAGGGGCACAGCCATGCCCAGACCTTCGGTGCCTAGCACGATGGGGAGCTGGTGAGAAAGCCCAACTTCTCCCTCTCCCACACTCCCAGCTAGTGCCTCCCTCTGGTCAGACCCAACCAAAGCCAGCCAGGAAGAGAGCCTGGATCATGCAGCCCAAAAAGATCAGCCTCCTTGGGGCACAGAATACACAGGGAAGGGAGTGAATGGTCTGGGGTTGGGGAGAAGTGGAAAATAATCCACGTGAAGAGAAAAATGTAGTTTTACTGGGATGGTTATGCACACTGTAAAGTATTCCTCACCTTTCAAAAAGTATTTCTTTAAACATCTTTCCTAATAACAATAACTATGGCTTAAGGTGTCCACTGCAAGGTGCTTTACAAAGGTAGTGGTATGACTCAGTTCAGGCTCAAGGGTGCAAAAAGTATTACATCTTTTTATTTTCTATAAACTAATTTTAGTTTTATTTTGAGCTTTTATCCTACCAGGATGGCAGGAAACTTCACCTCAGTCATCTTTTGGGCTTTGCCAACCCCGGAGGCAATGGTGTTAGGTGCCAAGGTACTAGGGCCCTCTGCCTTGGGTCACCTATACAGACAGGATCCCTCAGGAACATCCACTGTCCCAGTTGATGTAGCTTTACAGAACCATCAATGGCTTACCCCATCTTCAGAGGCATGGTGGGTAGTACTGGGCCCCTCTGCCAAAGTAGCGGACCCCAACTAGAGCCTCATACAGCTACAGCCACTATTCTTGAGGGCCTTGCGAGGAAGTAGGACCTGGGTTTCTGCTGCCCAGAGACGTGCAGAACCTCTCGAGAAATTTGGAAAGTCTCCTTTTAGTCAGAAGAAAGCCTCCCTTACTCTTGCTTTTGCTTTTTCTAACCACTTTGCTTCTTCCACAATTCTTCTTTTCTCTTCTACCTTCTCTGGAATGTCTGTATTCTATGATGGGCTTCAGTTTTTAAAAACAAAAGCTGGAGAGTCCCTCCTACTTCCCTTCCTATCACCTAGCTCCTCTTTGATATTGTACTGTACTTCAATGGGTTAGAGGCAAGATGGTAGAAGGAGAAATCTGGGCAGGAAAAGACACAAATTAATAGCTCAAAATATGATCCACATATATTTCTCCAGACTTTAAGACAACATATGTGCCCTTTTTACTAATGAAGCTCAGAGCAATTATTTACCTAAGGCCACACAGCAGGCAAGGATGTTATAAATCTTCATCCACCTACCTCCAAAGCCTACCTCCTAACGAGCCCAGAGATGGCAAAAAGATTTTACCTCTGGGCCCACTCTTCTTGGCTAGTGTGGCAACCTAGAACCTGTGTTGAGAAGTATTGGGATACCATAAGTAGCTCATTGGAAATAGTGCCGTTATTGATTGCCAATGACCTCTGTGAGTACAGAAGTTATGTATTTTGGATCCTTTTGCTGGAAATTAAGCCATTTCTTATACATAATGAAATGAAAAAAAATTGGTTTGAATTTGTAAAAATTCACTTTATACAAAATTAAAGGGGCACATATATCTTGTGCAATATATCTCCAGGGCCACAAAGAGAGCCCAATGGGAGGACCTCTCAAGAATCAAGAATCAATACTTCTTTTAATATTTAATTTTATGCTTCTTGTATTCAAAAGGTAGAAGGAGGCAGCCATTATGCCTACCTGATGTAACTTCCGCTAAGGACAACCCTAGAAATTAACTTGTAGAACCTGTTATCTCTCTCCCTCCTTACTTCCCCTTCCCATCTCCAACCAATCACCTACCCCAAGGAAAGTAAGTCAGCAAAGTGTGAATTATTTCATTACATTTTTTTCTTTCATTCTCCTTTCCACAATTCTTAATGTCCTTCCTTTGAGCACTGTAGGTTTGCTGTTTTTCCCTGATTTATGTGGAACTGATGATCTTTGTCAGTTTAATTAAGAAAAAATTACACTGCTGTAATGCTTATCAACTTAATTTTCAGGATTTGTTTTGTTTTACATTGTAAACTTTGGGGACGATTTGTTCTGTCTTTAATCAACACTTGAAGGTTTTGTTTTCTTTTTTAAAAAACTTCTGTTCGTTTGCTTTAAAGTCTGATGTGGCAAAAATGCTTCACATTTTCCCTTGTTTCAAAATTTGTACCACTATGATTACATTCACTTTGCTTTGAAGAAAAAGACAAATTGTTTGTGTTTTTATTAGAGGAAACATTTTGAGCATAATACAGTCAAGTTCAAAGAGTAATAAACAAAAGTTAAATGATCTGGTTCCAGCCCAGTCTCCCCCGATTTTCTGAACGGTCTTAGATACTCACATGTCTTCTTTTTTCTGTAAAGTGGGTTTAACTTCACAGAATAGATGTGAAGCCCATAATCACTTTGGGATTTATAGATCCTGTGTTAATATTCTTTGGTAGCAAGCAAAACTACTTTGGCTAATGTAAATAAAAAATGGAAAGGAGCCTGAGGTCATTTACAAAATTGCAGAAAGAAGTGAACTCTCAGACCTAGGAAAGACACAAACCAAAGAAGTGCTGGAAATCCCAACCACAGAATTTACAGACCTTCACCCAAGGGCATTACCTTGCATGAGGTGATTCTCACTCTGACAGCCTTCCATCCTCCTGCACCTTGGCTCAAATTTAGAAGCTCCAGGAGACAGAATTCAGTTGGCCTAATTTATTCCTGGAGCCAGGGTGTGAGATATTATTTGGAGGCCCAGCCCACAACAGGGTCAAGGATACAGCAACTGTTACCATAAGAAGGGCTAACAAGGACATCGGGAAACCATAATATGCAGGTGAAAATAAACTGCTACTTTGGTCCACTGCTTGGTAGCTGCCCAGGATACAAACACACACACATGCACACACACTCTTCTCTAGGTCTAGAACTCGAGGAAAATTCCATCATGACCGTATCTCTGTGGTCTGTACTTACAGATTAAGTGATAAGCAATCCCAAATAACCCGAGAGGAAGAGAGAAAATAAAAGAAAAACTTTTTTAATAGATTAAACAGTAAGCAAGAAGATGCAAGTAGAGGCATCTCTCCAGCTGGCCTTAAAACTACAGCTGGTGTTTATGGCTCACCACCACCTCTCATATCCACTTCATGTTCCTGTGACCTTTGACCAGAACCTCTGGCAGAACCAGCTAAGATTCTATTATGACAAGAGGAAATAGTCTTCTAAGGGATCTGAGCCCTCTGTGGTCTTTCCCATAGACGAAGATAGCAATCCCACATTAACCTTGACCACTTGAAATGCCACAATAAGGCTTCCTTATATCAGACCCATTTGCTCTATGTAGCAGCCACCTGATTTCTTGATAATCAAGGTGAATCACTCTAGCCAACTATTACTACCTTTTCCTGTCTCCAAATGGTCTGGTGGCAGTTTCAACTTCCAATTCAGTGGACCCATTCCTGCGCCTCATGAAAGAATCTTGCATTTGGTTGCCAAGACCTATAAACCAGCAGAAACAAGATTCCCAGAAACAGGAACCAAAACTCAGAAGGCGGTTACTAGACAAAATCATGAGTTCTCCCTCCCTCACTAGGTGAGCGATAATGGAGGACGAGAATTAGGCAGATAAGAGTAACAGAACCTCAAATATCAATGGCTTAAGCAAGACAGGAGCATATTTCCCTCATGTAAAGGCCCAGGTAGGTGGCCCAGGGTTAGTAGGGCATATCATGGCTGCTATAATGGATATTGTCATAGGCTCCTGATGGTGCAAAAGACTGATCTGGTCCAAGCCAACATATTCGAATTCTAACCAGTAAGAAAGATAAAGGAGAAGAAGAGAAAAATCCCCTCCTGGAAGTTACATTGATCACTCATATCCCATTCACTAGATTTTAGTCATATGATCCCACTGAGCTACAAGGGAGCTAGAAAATGAAATCTTTATTCTGAGCAGCCATGCACTCTGCAAAACATCAGGAAAGGTTGAAAAAATATTAGGGGATAACCAGTGGTTTCTGCCACAGAAAATGAGTGGGAATTCCCAACTTTCTCCCCAAGGAGAAGGGTGGTGGTGTGTGTCCTAGAGCAGTGTGGAGATCCTGGTTCTCCAAAGGCCCAAGATCCTCCTGGGGATCCTCATCTCAGTTGCCTCGATTCCACTCCTTCCCAAACAATGCTCTTACTCGCCAGAGCCCTGGCAAAGATGTAAATCCAACTGAGATTGTAATCCAACAACTGTAAAATCTCTCTCGGTGTCTCATTTTCAACATTTCCAAACCTGTTGGCAAACCACAAAAGATTCTATCATCATAATCACATAAAAGCTTCAGATTGCATTCCCTGTTTTGTGGTGAGAATTGTGAGATAGGAGCTTGTCAGAAGAGTTATCAGAATAAACCACCCTGGACCCAGACTGACATTTCCTATCCCCCTTGGATGAGTCCATGACATTCCCCCAGAGCTTCATCCTCAAGGAGCACAGGGTCCCAAGAGAACAGTGTTAGTAATATGAGTAGCTCTTTTATCACTTAATAGCATGAGTTCCAGTTACCATCCTAAAATAAAGAGGAGGAGGAAGTCTCATTCCCTTTTGCCCTATCTTGGCCCAAACCAAGTCCAAGTGGCCCATATGTCTGTTGCTTGCAACCTTCTTGCTGGTATTAATTTTAACATCAGTTTAAGTGTTGTAAAGGAGTGTTGGGAGAGAATACCCTTTAAGGCTCATGCCATCAATCTCCGTAACTCTCTAGCCTCCTTATACTGCCATTTTCTGATCTCCAAGTCACCCCCACATTCACTAAAGATTTAGACAACTGCAGGCCTCCTGAAATGGATGCAAGATGTCGTGCATATGTTAGTTACATATTTTCCTTGAGAGCCTATACTTCTTATTTTATTTTCAAGGGACCCCATGACCCCCCCCCCCCCCAGAGATAGTTAAGAGTAACTTTCCTAGGTATTAAAATTGCCCTTAGTGTTTGTCATATGTGGAGTCATACATTCTAGTGGCTTACTCTCTGTCCACCGCCCCCATCTTCCCATCTGCTTTCCTTAGCTACTCCTCTGATGGCTGGGTCTATTACCTCTTAAAAGTTTCACTTTAATCCCCTTCCAACTTAAATTCCGTGATCCATTCTTTCAACAACTCTTCATTCATTTGTCAATCCTTTCAATCAATGTTTATTGAGCAAATACTATTTGTTGGGCACACAGAGGCAAACAAGACAGTTCCTGCCCTAATAGAGAATACATTCTGATGAGAGAAAGAAAAAGAAAAGCAGCAAAAAAATAAGTAAATTCAACTTTGTGATTAGTGGCATGAAAGCAAACAAGAGCTAAGCAAGAGGAAATCAGGAGCACCTACTTTAAATAGTGTGGTAGGCAGATCTGTGTCTTAATCTCTGGAAGCTATGAATGTGTTAATTACAAGTCTAAAGGGAATTAAGATTACAGATGGAACTAATATTTCTAATCAGTCCACCTTAAAATGTGGAGATTATCCTAACATAAGTACAAGAGTTTTTGAAGATGGAAGAGGGAATTAGGATAACCAAAGAATGCCAGCGTGAGAAGGACCTGATCCACTGTTTCTGGTTTTAAAGATGGAGGAAGGGGTCATGAGCCAAGGAAATTCAGGTGGCCTATAGAAGTTGAAGAAGAAAAACAAATGCATTCTCCAGAAGAAACTCAGCCCTGCCAAACCCTTGATTGTGGACTTCTGACCTTGAGGACTGTAAGATAATAAACCTGCATTGTTTATTTTTTTTAAAGATTTTATTTATTTATTTGAGAGAGAGAGAGCACACAAGCAGCAGGGAGAGGCAGAGTCCCAGCTGAGCAGGGAGCCCAATGCGGGGCTCGATCCCAGGACTCTGGGATCATGACCTGAGCCGAAGGCAGATGCTTAATGGACGGAGCCACCCAGGTGCCCCAAATCTGCATTGTTTAAACCTCTAATTTTGTGGTGATTTGTTATGGCACCAAAGAAAACTAATATGGATAGAGTGGATATAAATAGCCTTTCTAAGGAAATGGCTTTTAAAATAGACCCCCAGGGGCACCTGGGTGGCTCAGTTGGTTAAGCGACTACCTTCGGCTCAGGTCATGATCTCAGGGTCCTGGGATCGAGCCCCACATCAGGTTCCCTGCTGGGCGGGAAGCCTGCTTCTCCCTTTCCCAATCCCCATGCTTGTGTTCCCTCTCTTGCTGTCTCTCTCTGTCAAATAAATAAAATCTTTAAAAAAATAAATAAATAAAAATAAAATAAAATAGACCCCCAAAGTGAGTAAATGCCATGAGATGGAGAAAAAGTGCACCAGGCAGAGGGAAGGGCATGTGCAAAAGCCCTGAGGTTGCAGAGAGCTTGGTGTATTTGCCAGACCAAAAGTAGAACTACGGAGCTAAAGTTCAGAGACGAGGGGGATGGTCCATACACTAAGTCTTAGAAAGTCAGGGTAAGGTCCTACAGCTGGATCATGTAGGGCAGAGTGATTTTTCAAAAATACAAATCAGATCAAGTCACTCCAAGGGTTCCCAGAGTCCTTCAGGTTTATCCAAATTTCTCACCATGTTTACTGCCATCTGGCTTCCTGACCTGGCTTCTGTACTGCCACATTTCTTGTGTTCCAGTCATTTTTCAGTTTTCAGTGTTTTGGCGTTTTTTTCCAGCTTGCTCACTGTTCTATCTACCTAAAATACTCCTTCTCCACCTCATAGCCTGCTTCCTCCCTTCGGCTTTGCTTCTGGTGTCATTTCTAGCAGGTCTGGGTCTGCCGCCCCTCCCACAGGCTCCCTTAGCACCCAGCCCTTGCTCCCAGCGAAGAGCATATCATCGTGCTTGGAACCACTCAGGTCACCTCGAATAAGCACCACTTGATGAATGGCTCACCTTTATTCTTTGTTTCCTACTGCTCCTGAGAAACTCATCAGAGGAAGTTTTGCCCCTTCCACAATGAAAACTCTGATGGGCCCTCAGATTTTTTTCATCACTCTTAGAAAACAAGATGTAATTTGGTCATTTTAAGTGGTAAAATACAATCCCAATTAATAAAGTGGAATTTACACTCTAACATATTAATCCACGTCTATCTTCAACCACAGTTAAGACTCCTTTCTATTTCTTCACCTGCTAGAAACCTATGGTAAGCAGGCTCCTGCCTTAGAGAAAGGGCATATGGTTGGCTTTATCTCCCTGTCCCTCTCTGCAGTAGGAACATCAAGAAGAGAGAATGGGAATCGATTTAGAAGGTTCTTACTTGACTAGTACAGTCTAATTGATGTTTTGCTCTTACTAAGCTAATGTTTAAATCTGATTCTATATGAGTGACTTCAGGGTTCTTTGGAGCTTCCCCATCTGGGATCCCCTGACTTGCAACTCCAGTGATAGGGACTGTGCCATCAGTTCTCCTGCCGCTTCTTCTCCCTCTAGCTCAGGTTTTCTGGTTGTCTCCACCACCCAGATGCTCTTTCCATCATCGATGTAGTGTAGTGTACTTGAACAAGAGTTGAAATAACTCCGGGCAGTTTTTCTCCACTATATGACCAGTATCTGGTCCACATTCCTTTTACCCTGACAAATTCTGGGAGCGCAGGTCAATCTCAACTCATCCATCCTTGTTCTGCTGCCAAAAAGTCTTGTTCTCTAGATTTCTAGGACAAGGATGAAACCCAAGTCCATGGTACCCACCAACTACAGGGAGCATATATGAAGCTCTTCAGGTAGTCTTACTGAAGTCCCTCTCTCTAGATTTAAAGTGACGAGATATAGTTAGTTAAGACAATATTAGCTATCTTAACAAATAAATCTGCAAATCTCAGTGGCTTACCACAATATAATTTATAATCGAGGTGGGAGGAATGACTGCTCCACGAAGTCGTTAAATGTTCCAGGATAACGGAGACTCTGCCATCTTCAACACGTTGCTTTCAAAGTTGTCCTGGGTATCAATATCTTGTTGGCAAATGAGGGAAGAAGTTGAGGCTTGGGCAGGGAGGATTCTAATAGGCTAGCCCTGAGAGTAAGCATATGTCCTTCTACACATTCCCACATTCCCCTGGCCAGGACTCAGTCCATGGCCACACCTGCAAGAGAAACTGGGAAACGTAGCCTAGCTTGAGCAAGAGGAAAGGAGGCCAGTTTCTGTCACAAGGGAAAATCACACCTTGGCTTTTATCTGGAGAAAGGGGTGGTGATCTAGAAAGACCAGTGGACTCAGAGTCGGGACACCCTATTTTTGTCCCACTACTGATTATCTTCTCAGGACTTAGGCAAATCAGTTCACCTCTCCCTGAGCCTTGGTTTTCTCATCTGTAAAATAAGGGCTTGGACTAGGATCCCTAGGCCCCATTTCTCTTGTTCTGTGGGTCTATGACCCTGTGTATCACAACTAAGAATGGAGCAGAGCCATACCTCAAAAGACACTGCCATGGCTGAGGTGAGGGAAGATACTCTGATCACACTGAGAGCTACTTCCTTCCGTAACATCTTTTCTCAAAACTGAAGGGCAGGGGTCATCTGGGAAGGAAGCGCATATGGAGACTGAGATCAGTCTTTCTCACTACCTTCACCACTACCATCTTATAGCCTTCTCTCTCACCTGGATTATGGCACTAGCTTCCTAACTGGCCTCCCTCTCTGCGGCCTCTTTAAATATTTCAAGCTGTTGGATTGCCGTTGCATTACTCCAAAAGATATTTATTTCAATTCAATTCCAAAAGTAGTTACAGAACACACCATTCTTATTTTTCCCACCGTTCAAGCTATGAGTACTCACCTACCCCCTTCATCTCCATCTCTGCGAACCCCACTCCTTCAACTCACCACCCCAAACCTTTCCACTTGCTCCATGAAATCATTCCTGGCACAAGTTCTCACCCCGTGCTCTCAAACCCTACCCTCACTATCTGTCATTCCCTTCTATGCTGCCATATTAGAGGCTAGTTATTTGTGTACATCTTATCTTCTCCACTAAACTGTAAGTTCCCTGAGGGAAGAGATCATAGATTATACTATTTGCATTTGCACCATGCTAGGTGCTTAATTATTTATTGAATGAATGAATGACTAATGACTGGAGAATTGTTAAAATCGTTAAAAGGCGGGAGCAAGGCGGCCCAGTTGGAACAGCAGTGAACCTGGCTTCAGCTTGGCAAGTGCATTGTTTTCTGATTGTTTTTCTCAGAGTCCACTGTGGTTGCACTCAACAATCTGTAGGAAGAACTGTAGGTGTGATTCTTCAGCCAAGATAATGATTGCACCAGGGTCTCATTCAATTCAGTCTTGCTCAGGGGCAGTATTAGGAAGTGAGTTAAATGAGAGATCACATTCTGTCAAATCCTGAGAAAATGGCTGGGCACCTGCCAAATGAGAAATTGCAGCTGGACAGTATTTTTTTTTTCTCTCTCCTCTCTTTTAAATGTGAAGCTGTGTGCTCTGAAACAAAACAGGGCAGGGAGATGAGAAGGTGTTTGAAGAATACAATCAACAAGGACAATTATTCTGCTAAATTCAGACAAAATAAGCCTTTTCCTCCTCAGTAGCAGAAAATTATGAGTTAGTTATATGAATTCATGTTTCAGCCTCCATTTCCCTTTGGCCTGGCTGAATCAATGGCTGTAAGCCAGACTGCAGCCAGTTAGCTTAGTTGGACAGAGCCTAGAGTGTAAAGCATGTTGGCCATGAGCCTGGTGCTCCTGGGGGCCCATTAGCTCTACTTCCTTCACGTGTCCAGATCATGCCCCCAACCGCAGATGTACAACATGCTATGGGCACAAACTGATCCAGGCAAGGTAAAGGATTGACACAAACCCATCTTCACTACTGAAGAAGCAGCTCAGATTCAAATGGCACACCCTACCAGCGTCGACAGCACTGCCTTAACAGCACTAGACACAAGGGCCGGCATAAATATCCATCTGATCCTGTGTCCACCATAACCATGCCCAAAAAATAACAGCTGAGAATTCTTGAGCTTCCCCTCTGGACCATTCCCAGGGTGACGCATGTCCTACACCTTGTTTCCAGGCTACACTTCAATCCCGGGAAGTAATTAAAAATTAACCCATTTTGCTGTTGGGAAACCTGAGGCTCTGAGTGGTCTAGTACCTGGTCCGAGGTTACATGGCCAGTGTTCGGTGGAGCCAAGATTCAAACTGATGTCCCACTGCGGAGCCATGCATCCTTCTACTTGAGCATGCTGCCCACTCCTTCTGCAAACTCCGCCCACCCCATTCTTGGGTCAATGGCACTAATGGGCACTCGCAGACTGCAATGCTCTTTCATATATGTTATCTCATTTATTCCTCATAGGAGCCTGGTGAGGTAAATAAAGCCCACTTCACTTCACTTTCTGCAGATCCTGAACCTTCTCATTGTTAGATGACATGGGAACTGAGGCATTAGGGTGAAAATTGTTTTCATTTTCACAATGAATGTCACATGTCCCTATTTGAAAACCTGCTATGACTCCCCATGATTGTCAAATTAAATCAAACCACATTACTGCATGACGTGAGGCCCTTCTGGACGGGTATCCCCTGCCTCATCAGTCTCCTCTCAGCTCCCTCCTGCCTGTCCACTCTTACACCGCCATCTCTAGCCAAAGCAAATTGTTCTTTCTCTGAAGACTTCATGATGTCACACATACTAGCTCTTGCCCATGCCGGTCCCTCTGCCTGGAAACCCCCTCACACATGCAGACTCAGCTCTTCCCCAACGCTCTCAGGCAGAGTCAGCCGTTTCTGGTCAGCCTTGCCATCACCTCCAGATGAGACAGTCCACATGTAGTGCACTGGGTGAGTGCCCACCTCTATTCATGAAACTTCCCCACAAGTAGCTGACAGGCAGCGAGAGCTGAAGCCCTCATAAAGGACCACACAGTGCTACACGCTCTGGATATGTGTTACAGCTTAGGGGCTTTACTCTCCTCTCCTCTCATTTCCCTCCCCGCCCTTCTTGCTCTTTCCAACTTTCCAGACAGGGTCTCACCTCAGAGCCTTTGCTCTTGCTCTTTCCTTTGTCTAGAGTATCTCCCTCCCAAGCAGTTCACAGGGTTGACTCACTGGTGAGTGAGGTCTTCTCTGAACTCCCTATTAAATTGCTGCCCCTACTCCTACCCCAGAACCCTTTATTCTACTTATGTAGGTTTCCGTTAAAGTGCTTCTCAACATCTGATAGCCCATAGATTTCATATATTTTTAAATGTTCTTTCTCATGAACGAACGAGTGAAACTTTATAACCCTAGCCCCTCCCACCTACAACCCAGTCCCCAGCACAGTGTGCCGGGGCACGGCGTTATCTGGTCCTTTCCACCACCTAGAAAATCCTAAAAGGCTAGCCAAGCCCGTTTCATTTCTATGGGCCAAGACAAAGCCAGACAACCAAAGGCAAATCCCAGCCCAGGGAGGGCTATGAGTCAGGGCAGGCTAATTATGTCTAGGCAGGCTCTCAAAGCAAGCAGGTCCTGGAACAATCACCATCAGGAACAAAGTTGCCGGCCCAAGGCAGCAGAGAGCCAGGAAAAATGAAAGAAAGCCAGGACAACAAGTCAAAACAGGCCAGGGAGAGGGCCGTGTGAGAAAATCATAGAAATGGTAGGTTTTGATATGTGCCTGGTGATGAATTGTATGGGCAGAACAGAGTGAGAAAGCTAATGTTTGCTGAATAAATGAAGAATCAATGGAAAAGCTAGACAGTCCCAAGCACCTGTGGTTGGTGCCTTTTTGGGTCCTCCACTGAGCAACCTTCGTGTAGGAGTTGCGACTTGCATCCCAAAAGATACAGGTGCCAGGCCAGTGCCAACCTCTGATAACCATGAGCCAAGACAGACTGCTGCCAATGCTCAAAGCAAACGATTCATCTCTTTTCCTGGGAAATAAGGCCAACATCCGCAGCAGATTCCTTTGGCAGAACGATTGCATTTGATACACAAAGTACAGGCTTTGAGTTCATGGTCTGCAGTTCTGGCCCCAACATGAGGCCAGGTCTCCTTTGTGATTCCACCAAGGAAGTACAAAGCAGAGCCTAAGACAAACTACTATTCCACCTGGAGAGAGCAAGCAAGCGAGCTGGGCAGCGCGGGGGACATCAGCCAAGCAGGGAAAGCTAGACTTTGGAAAAAACATTTCAAATTGGCATCACCTACCTTAGAGTTATAATCTCAGGTATATTTTCCCCCTAGAAGTCAGGAAATGGTTCGATGAGTACACATAAGTGCAGCAGGATGCTTTCTACCTCCACAAGTTCTATTGGAAAGATGGGCAAGGAGGAAGGGAACCAGGGCCAAGAAGTGTCCGTTTGTTCCTTTCAAGCCTTTTCATGCCATTCCTTTCCTTCTACTATGAGTGATTATTTTCTTAGGGTGGAACCAGGACTGGGCTGGAATGCCAAGGCCTTAAAAACGATATTTTTTTTTTTAAGATTTTATTTATTTATTTGACAGAGAGAGACACAGCGAGAGAGGGAACACAAGCAGGGGGAGTGGGAGAGGGAGAAGCAGGCTTCCTGTGGAACAGGGAGCCCGACGCGGGGCTCAGTCCCAGGACCCTAGGATCATGACCTGAGCCGAAAGCAGACGCTTAATGATGAGCCACCCAGGTGCCCCAAAAACGATATTTTAATAATAAAAAGAAAGATAATTTGTATCAGCTTTTTATTCCCGTGATTACTAGTGGGGCTGAATATCTTTTCATATGCTTACTGTTCATTTGGTTATCTTATTCTGTGAACTGTCTGCTTCTATTCTTTGTCCCCTTTTTGGTTAGATTGCCTTTTTTTTCATAATTTGAAAGAGCAGACATGCTCTCTTTCTTTTACCTGCTTTCCTATATACATTAGAACTTTGTTTTCACAATGACTTTGTTCTTCTTGATAAGCTGTTTGATTCATCTGCCCAACATAACTATAAGCTTCTCATGAGTAGATATATTATTGCTGCTATGTCACTTCTATTTTTATCATTGCTAATACTGTTTATTGGCCACCTACTATGCATATGTCACATATGGGCCCATGTCCCCCGACACAGATTCAAGCAGGGCTGGCAGAATCAACAGAGCCCTGGACTCTCAGGCAGGAAAGCCTAAACTCAAGCCTCACTTCTGCCCAACAAGCTGGAGATTTGGTCAAATCTCAAAATCTCTCTAATGTCAGGGTTCTCACTTAATCCTCTTAATCAACTCCCAGAGTTGGATTTTGAGGTATCTACCCAAATGCAAGTTTCCGTAACCGTAGGTCCAGTTGCCTAAAAAAGCAGCCAGCACAAATTTGCCTCCTATCAGTGTCAATCATGCCTGCCTTGAGCTTCAAATTCCATGTTTTGTCACCACAGCTAAACTCTACATAATTACTTGCAGACTACTCTTACAAGCTCTAACAAATTTGAGAGAAATTTTGAGAGCAGTAACTATCATAAAAAGAGATTTTTCTTCATGGTTTTTGCTCATGGAGATGAACTTCCACTTCAACTATTGTTTAATGTACTATATATATCATTTATAAATCTATAAGATAATTAACATACCTTTAAATTTTAAGGAATCAATAGTCCTCGAAATTTACAACTTAGTTACACAAATAATAAATAAATGCCTGGGGCATCTGGGTGGCTCAGTTGGTAGAGATCCAACTCTTGATCTCAGGTCTTGATCTCAGGGTTGTGAGTTCAAGCCCCGTGTTGAGCGTGGAGCCTACATACATACATAATACATAAATGTCTATAATTTAAGTTAGATTTTCCTAAGCATTCAAACATTGAATACACACTTTTTTGCTCAAACTCTCCTAAATATTGAATTGCAATCACAAATCTAAAATGTCATATTCTCATAAATGTTTTAAACATTTAAGAAGTAGGAAAAACTCTGACAAAATAGCATAGGTGTTATAGAACTTGTTATCAAACTTAAACTACTTTTAGTGCTAATACATTAATTTAAATTCTGTATCTTCCTAGCCTTGCATTGAGTAATGATACCAAATCCACTCTCCCTCCCTCTCAAAAAAAATCTCAGATTAGTCAGCTAGGTTTGCAAGTTCTGCATAATTGATCTTTTGGGGGTTTTTTGTGTTGGCTGGAGGAGGGGAAGAGTTATATTTTGTTTTGGTTTTTGTTTCCTGTCTGACATGGCATCTGGTTAAGCTAGTTTAAGAATTCAACTTCCTTTATATTGTCACTAAGGCTCTAAGATCACACTTTTCACACAGGTTTTAGTATCTCCTGTTGAAATAATGTATTGTCCTCCTTGAGTTTCATTTGGTCAGCATGAACCTTTGTCCCATCATTACACTATGGTGACCTGGCTGGTTAGCATTATTAGAAAAGCTTATATTCCTAATTACTATAATATTATGATTAGTAAGGCCATCGAAGGGGTCTATTTCCTAGGAGATGAGAGACTGAGTCCATGCAATTACCTCTCCTCCATAGGACATCTGGACAATTGAAAATCTTGCCCCCATACTGTTAACCTCTCTTTCAACTTCGTTACTTGGGTTATCATTGTGCCAATTAAATCTCGGACCCTCTTCCTATGTCATTTTTATGTGAGAGAGTGGATACTGACCAATTTATTCCTGTTCTTAGTAGTTTCTACTATATTTCCCCAGACTGTTTGAAAATACATTTTTAAAAACATCTCTAAGATGCTGTAAGAACATATATAATAATTAATAGAAGAAACTTAATAGAAGAAACAAAAAAAGAACATATATATAGAAACATCCCCCTGATTTCCTGATGTTCAAATTGTTACAGTGTTCTATAACCTGGTTCCTTTGTCCTTTCAGTGCCATCTGACATCTTTGAAAGCAGTTTTTTTTCCTTCAGCCATAGAATATTCTTGAGTTTTCCTATACCAAGAAATGTAATCACTTTCCCTCCAGGAAGCTTTGGCTCCTGCTAGTGGCCAATAGTTGGCAAGCCAGGAGTGTATATGAATCAGTAGTGGCCAAAAGGGCTGCTTCTGCTGCTGGGCCACTTTTGGAGATGACAGAGCTGGAAAAGATATTTCTTTGTGAGGTCATGAGTTCAAAATGATATTTGTAACTTAACACATGATGCTAATATACCCTACTTTTCTTAGAGATGACTTTCTACCACCTTGACAATAAATGCCTCTCCAAGGCATGGTAAAATATTTATTACACAAATGTTTTGGAATTATATTAAATTGAAAGATATTCTGCATAGACATGTAGCTTCCCATAATCCTATTATCTTTGATGCAAGGCTGATGACTAGACTGACCTTCCCTCATTACATGCCTCCCCACCCCCAGCTTCATACCAACTGTTCCTCACAGTTCACAAAGAGAATCAACCCACTGAATAACTGATACTCTGCTGGGATGTAGTAAAAGCATCAGAAGCAGTTCTAATCTTTGAGTGAACCAAATAAGTTTCAAAGCAGGCTAAGTCAGAGGTATGAGAGTCATGGGCTAGTATCCAAAATCTATAAAGAACTTACCAAACTCAACACCCAAAGAACAAACAATCCAATCAAAAAATGGGCAGAAGACATGAATAGAAATTTCTCCAAAGAAGACATACAAATGGGGGCGCCTGGGTGGCTCAGTCGTTAATCGTCTGCCTTTGGCTCAGTTCATGATCCCAGGGTCCTGGGATCGAGCCCCGCATAGGGCACCCTGCTCCACAGGAAACCTGCTTCTCCCTCTCCCACACCCTCTGCTTGTGTTCCCTCTCTCACTGTGTCTCTCTCTGTCAGATAAATAAATAAAATCTTTAAAAAAAAAAAAAAAAGAAGACATACAAATGACCAACTGACATATGAAAAAAATGCTCAACATCACTCAGCATCACAGAAGTACAAATCAAAACCACAATGAGATACCACCTCATAGCAGTCAGAATGGCTAAAATTAACAAGTCAGGAAAGGACAGATTTTGGTGAGGATGCGGAGAAAGGGGAACCATCTTACACTGTTGGTGGGAATGCAAACTGGTGCAGCCACTCTGGAAAACTGTAGGGAGGTTCCTCAAAACATTGAAAATAGAACTACCCTACGACCCAGCAATTGCACTACTGGGTATTTACCCCAAAGATACAAATATAGCGATCCGAAGGGGCACATGCACCCCAATGTTTATAGCAGTAATGTCCACATTAGCCAGACTATGGAAAGAGCCCAGATGTCCATTGACAGATGAATGCATAAAGAAGATGTGGTATATATATACAATGGAATACTACTCAGCCATCAAAAAAAAATGAAATCTTGCCATTTGTAATGACATGGATGGAACTAAAGGGTATTATACTAAGTGAAATAAGTCAATCAGAGAAAAACAATTATCATATGATCTCACTTGTATGTGGAATTTAAGAAACAAAACAGAGGATCATACGGAAAGAGAGGAAAAAATAAAATGAGATGAAATCAGAGAGGGAGACAAACCATAAGAGACTCTTGATCATAGGAAACAAACTGAGGGTTGCAGGAGAAGAGGTAGGGGGTAGTAATTAGCGTAACTGGGTGATGGACGTTAGGGGAGGGCATGTGATGTAATGGGCATTGGGTCTTACATAAGACTGATGAATCACTGAACTCTACCTGTGAAACTAATAATACATTATATGTTAATTAATTTTTTAAATCTTTTAAAAAAACAAACAAATAAAAAATAAAAAGAAATGGACCCCAGATAACAAGGCAAGAAATTTCTACGTGGACAATGGTAAGAATATTCTCCTCTGTGAAGGAAATATAACTCCATATTTACTTTTTTAATTAACTAATTTACTAAAACTCTAAGTCATCCTTACTAAGAGTTTGAAGTGGCTTACAAAATATAAGACCATTTGGTGAAGAAAGAAAGTAGATAAAGACCAGAGCAAAGAAGGAAACAAGGGTAGAGGCGCCTGGGTGGCTCAGTCGTTAAGCGTCTGCCTTCAGCTCAGGTCATGATCCCAGGGTGCTCGGATCGAGCCCCGCGTCGGGCTCCGTGCTCCGCAGGAAGCCTGCTTCTCCCTCTCCCACTCCCCCTACTTGTGTTCCCTCTCTCACTGTGTCTCCCTCTGTCAAATAATAAATAAAATCTTTAAAAAAAAAAAAAAGAAGAAAACAAGGGTAGACTAGTACTTGAAACTATAAGCAAATTAAATATACCCAAAACGGAGATGTCACAATGTCCTACACAAAGGTTAAACGTCCCAAGTTCACTTCTAAGTGTCATGACAGCCAAACTCAAAAGGAAAACATTATTGATTACAAAAATCACAATGAACATAAAATTCTTCAAATTCAATTTGTTTAAGAGAAAGGTAGATTTACCTACTATTTAGATCTGAAAAAGAAAATTCTCCTCTGGGTCCTCACAAAGGGACATGATGTAATATAGTTGACCACAGCTTCACTGATGCTCCTTCCAGAAGTACAACAGGCAGCTTTCATATGGCTTCTTCTTATAGCATCACTGATTCACCCAAACATTCATCCCACTCAGTAAAAGTATTTTACAAGAGATCAAAAAAATGTGGTCCAAGTACGCGGTTCTTAATGGTCTGGCTTGATTTGGGGATAAATTTTGGCCTGCTGGAGGAACTGATAGGCTTCCAACAATCTTCTAAGAGTTTTATTTCTTGCAATTGAGCTTTCAATAAGAACTGAATAACAGAGTTCAAGGTATTGTCTCTGGCAGGGACCTGGAGTACTATATCCTATACTATATCCTCTATATCCTCTAACAACCTACCAAGGAGGAGCATTCTCTTCCTATGTCTTTTTCATTCTCTTATGAAAACTAAAGAGCCTGAGAAGGACTGTACCTGAAAAGAGGGTACCTCTTCCTCGCCCCTCCCCTGCCAAGGGAGCACCAGCTGGGCCAAACCAAAAGTCCTTCCTCGGCAAGTACAGAATGTCCTATTGCACGTAGTAAATGGCTGATAAGACCTCAGTTTTCAGGTGAGCCAGGTTTCACTGTAGTCAAGAATTCAAGTAACATTACAGTCAGGGTAGATACTTGTTTTGTGCCCTTAGGATCCTAAATATGGAGGAACAGCAAGGAAGATGGAGGCTAATGGAAGTAGGAAAAGACTGTCTAGGAAATAAACAGGTTAATTTAGTACTGAAAAGATGATTGAAAGGGGAAAAGGGAATTATTTGTTTGTCACTGAAAACTATAGAACAGAAAATCCGAACATAATTCAGCTCAGAATCACATTGATTGTGTTCCCCCTTATCTCTGCAGGCTATCCACACATTCTGATCTTCTCCACAAGGAAGCTTAAGCACAGCAGGTGCTGCCCCTTGTTAGCAGGGGCCTGAAGCCAGACTGGGACCAGAAATGAAGCTCTGGAAAGCCTACTGGCCCCTAGTCTAAGCTATATACCTTCAATAGGGTTTTATCAATAAAACTGGCCTGTGATCTTCATCTATCGACTCCTCAGAACTGGGGGAGAACAGAAGAGTATTAACCAGCATAGGATGAGGATAAGAAAGGTGAAGAAAACCTGCTGTACTGCAAGTTCATTCCTAGTAGGCTCTGACAGATGACAGCAAATGGTTACAGGAGCTGAAGCCCCAGACCAGGAAGACAGGTGGCTTAAATTAGCTCAGGAGTTGTTGGCTGCTCTGGCACAAGTTAGGAAGGAGGGATATATGTATATGGCATTTCCACTCCTTATTACAATCTTGGTAATGAGGACAAGGCATCAGATATCTTCATACCTCATTCCTCAAACTGCAATCCAAGGTGAGTGAGCTATAAACTTTGTTACTGCTTAGCGATGTTGTTACTCACCAGAATCTTGTCAGCCTGCTTTTAGCTTCTCTTCTCAAATTTGGACAGGAAATGCTAGAGCCCCTCAGAAAACTCCATGTACTGATGGGTAGAGTCAAAGGAAGCAAAGTATAAAACTTCCTGGCATTTCAAACTATAAATAGGTCCAAAAGGCCTCATTAGGAGGCTTGCTGCTGGCTTCTGGGGCACAGGTCACATCCCTGTCTCCGCTCGACTCTCAAGGAAAATTACCTGATTACATTACCACATTTATCAATTTGCTGGAAAATAATCTAAGTCCCCCAACAGCTCGAGGAATCTACACCCAACCCCATGCTCAAGACCTCAAAGGAATTAACCTTCCCTAGGAAAAATATTCTTGTACATTTCCCTTTACTTAGAGTGAACAGGGATCAGACTCATCCACAAGCAGTTAAGGACTTGAATCCTGCAAGGCTCTAGTCAGAAGTAGCTTGGAAAACTAGATCAGCTTCTGGTTGGAAGCTACAGACATGGATTTGGGATAACTTAGGTAAAAAGAGAATATGCTGGAAAGCTACAGGGTTGCTCAGAAGATTGAAGGGAAGACTAGAGAGCAAAGCTTGGAATAGACAGGGATAAGGAGGCTCCAGAAGGTTTTGCTGCCAGTTGAGTGCTGGCCCCACAGCTGGAATGAAGAATTTCAATGGTTCTTCTGCCCTAGGTTCACTCTACTCAAGACTCAAAGTCCTAGGGGAGAGAGAAACCAGTAGGTCAACCTTAAGTCTTATCCTGAATCTTGCTGTTCCTGGACTGTAAGAGGAAGGTCAAAGAACTGAGCCTGGAGTGGAGGGTCTCCATTGGCTGTCATAATGGGACGGAAAGTCTTGAGTCATACCTACCTATCCCAACTGCATACAAAGAAGGGATGTAAATTCCCCAGAAGGAAATCAAACTGTTGTTAGGAAGGGGCAACACATGCCGGGCAAAAAACATAAAAAATGTCCATCTCAAAAATGTTAAAGCCAATTCTCCTCTTTTATAGTTAAGGAAGCTAAGCTCTAGACAGTTTAAATAACTTTTAAACATTAAATAACTTCCAAAGAGCAAATTTGAGGAAGAGATGGAACCGAAATTAAGACAAATTCTACCCAAAGTGTGATCTATGAACCCACAGCACCTCATCACCTGGGAAATGCCAGTTCTCAGGCACCATCCCAGGCCTACCTAGTCAGAATTTGCATTTTAACAAGTTCTCAGTGTGATTCACATCCACATGAAAGTTTGAGAAGCACTGCTCTATCTTTATGGGTCTTGACCTTAGTGCTGGGAGTTAAATCCAGGTATTCTTCACCTGACATTGATCTCTGATGGCCTTTCCTCAATGCATGGAAAAAAACGGACATAAGTGTTTCTTCATCATTTTCTAGCCTCTGGGGCCTATTCCCATGTGCTAGTGAGCTTATCCAGACAGAGGGCAGTTTATATGATCACCGGAAGCTTAACAATAGGGTGTGTACCTAAGCCAGGTTCCAACACAGTAATGGAAGGAATTCCTTAAACTCAAGACTTCATGAAGGCATTGTTGAGAATGACTAGTCCCAACTGTGAAATAAGAACCAAAATCCTATAATGATGTGAATTGTTCCATAGCAAATTGGGTATAAGAAACATCACTTTTTAATGGTTCTATATCAAATTAAATCTTGTTCAGATCCTCCTGCTGAGTAGAAAATCTAACTGCAGTTATTTAGAAGACACCCCCCCCCCTTCTTTCCTTGGTTGAATCAGAACCAAGAGGTTAATGGAGTTTTACAAAAATCAAGAAAGGGTCCTCAGTCCTCAGTTGGTCATGGCTGCTGACTTTATCATCAGTCTTTGTACTCAGGGTCACCACTCTGGGAGAGTTGCAGGCAGGCCTGCTCTCTGAAGACATTCTCTCTGTGTCAGCAAATCGGCTATCTTGCCTCTCCTCCCCATTGAGGTCTGTGTTTCATTTTGTACTGGTGGAAGTGTGCTTTTCATAGTAAGATTTTATTGCATACATATAATATAGGCATAGTTTCTGCCAGCAACGTGTTCCTTGTTTGCCTGCTGGGATAAAATATATCAATATTTTATGGTGCTCCATAAAGAGTATGATGTAAGTAAAGAGCACCAGTTTGTCCAGAGGCTCTGTCACCTAGACTAGTTTGAGGGCACTGTTCTTAGCTGCCTGTAATAGAGATATAGCTTTTGCTGTTGCTCTTTATAACTCACTCTTACAGCTGCTAGTCCTATACCAACTCTTAATCTTGAACCTATAACATGTGCTCATCCAACTTTGTCACCTCTTCCCTACCATTCCGTATGACTTCTCTCTTGTAGAACATAATAAGACTGTGGTCAAGACTTTATGGCTCAGATTATTTGGGGGGCTTGGAAAATGGTTTCCTCAACTAATGATTAGTGCTATTAAGACTGTATATATCCATTATACAGACACCAGTTCCAGCCATGCATGCGTGCGTGCGTGTGTGTGTGTGTGTGTGTGTGTGTGTGTTAGGGGGTGAAAAGGATGGCATCGATGTTCAATTACATAGTGTTATTTCAGGTTTGAGCCATTGCCCCCCTAAATTCCCTTCATATTATCTGATTCATGGACTATCTTTACTAAAAAACTAACTTTTTCATGCCATAATTAGAAATAAGACTTTAAATAATTCTGGAATAAAAAATAAAGGGACTGACATTAAACTAAGGTCTAAATAATTCGTGGTAAAGTTTCCTGGGTACAGACTCAGGTTAGGAGAGGGATACCTGAGGTACATAATGTCAAGGAAGAAGGATCCTGGAGAGTAGACCAGAATACACCCAGATGCACTCATCATCTTTACAATTTCTCAAGACCTTGTACTAATTCATCCCCAAATGCCCTTAAACATGAAACATGACCACTTTTCTTCACGTCTCTGAAAGTAACTTACTCACAGATCAAGAGGCCATCCAGAGTCATCAGGTTCTAGCTGACTCAGTGGACCTCGGAGATCTCTCTAGAACATGTTCCACAGCAACCAGAGCGACCAATCAAAGCAACATACACTGAGTTAACATTCAATTATAAGACATACGTGGCAGGATCTTACCTTCAAGGAGCTTTATTTTATGCGGGGAAATAAAGCATGTGCATAGAAAAAAAAAACAATATACAATGGTCTTCACTAAGTACCAAATCATGGAAAGAAACACCAATTTCAGTGGCATTCAGGTGAGAAACGAAGGGGTGGAGGAGTTCTCGTCATTAGCCAGAGTGACTTACTAAGGGTTCATGGAGAATTGGGGATTTCATCTTGACCTTAAGCAATGATTCTTAATCTAAGATCGACGTTCTCTTAAGGGGTACATGAATGGAGCTTCAGGGGCCAATGAACTCTTTGGCTATGAACTTTTCTGGGATAAAGGATGGCCTTCAACAGATTCTCATAAAGATGACTGAAAAAATTACAAGCTATTACCTTGCAAGAAATTGTTTAGGCAGTGAGGAAGAAAAGCAGCATCCTAAATCGGGGAATAAGTAAGCAAAGGCACTGTGAGGGCACGAACAAGCCACATTCTCGTGGAATATGAGCAAGGTCGGTCAAGTGGTAGTACTGGTCCCATGTCCATCTAAGGCAATGTCAAGATATGGAGCTGGGAAAGGGCCTATCAGGATTATGCTGTGGGCAGTGCTCAGGTGAATGACACAGTGACACTGGGTTTAGGATGATTAATTGACCCCTTGAGGCAGGATGAGATGGAAGTTGGTGAGCCTAAAGTCAGAGAGATAAGGGATGAAGATCAAGAAAATGAGTTCAACTGGTGATTGTAGCCATGGAATGGATGAGAGGGATTCTGGAGGCATTGAGAGAAGAACTGATAAAATTTAGTAACTTTGGGATATGGAAGGAGAGAGGAAAGAACCAAGGATGACTCAAAGCCCCAAGCCTGGATGCCTAGAAGAATAAAGACTCATTCATAGGGGCGCCTGGGTGGCTCAGTTGGCTAAGCGTCTGCCTTCGGCTCAGGTCATGATCCCAGGGTCCTGGGATCAAGCCCTGCATCAGGCTCCCTGCTCAGCGGGAAGCCTGCTTCTCCTTCTCCCTCTACCCCTGCTTGTGTTCCCTCTCTTGCTGTCTCTCTCTCTGTCAAATAAATAAATAAATTCTTAAAAAAAAAAAAAGACTCATTCATAGAAATAAGGAGCAATGGATAGAAAGCTGATTTCCAAGAGAATGATAAAGACTTTGATTTCCAACGGGGGGGAATTTGAGCTATTGTCCCAGAAACAGTCAAATAGACCCTTTATCAATGGCACCATATATTCACATACCCAAAAGTAAGATTGGAGCTATCTTCCAGCCCAGTGCCCGCTATCCTAGACAACTGATTTGGTCTGACTTCTTGAGGGACTCTGCATTGTTAACCTGAGGCTGTATCATTTCTGTTTTTTATTTGCAATCTTTCCTAAAGCATTTTCTCCAGATGACGTTACCACTGTGTGATTAGGAGACAGGCAAGGACGTAAACATTCCAATAAGATAAAAGCAGCCCTGCTTTCCCAGTACTCTCACAGCACTCCAACTTCATTAGGCTCATGTTGTTTCATTAGACTCAATGCCATTTAAATTTTTATGTCCATTTCAAGGCTATTTGTTTTGACAAAGGATTTTAAGAAAACACAGTAGGAACTTTCTAGGTTTTATTTAACTTCATAACCATCTAATTTACTCCCCAATAAAGGGATAACTAAGCATTCCTGTTATGTTGCTAAAAACCTCTTTGCATAATTTTGAAATACAATACAAGACTGCAAGAAAGAAATCCACACCAAGGAAATGCTGACACAAGCTATCCAATGTTTGGTTGGGGGGGGGGGTGGTTTGTTAGGGACTCAACACTTCCTCTCTTCATTAGCACATCCACACACTCTACAGGACCCAAAAACACTTCCTCTACTTATATGTTGTTACTTTTCTAAACAAGTGGGTCTCTGACCCTGCCACATACGGTGGATGAAGCCTAGCAGGGAGTTTCTCTGGAGCCCAAGGGTGCCAACAGACAGGAGATAACAATGACTAATAAGGGACAGGGTGATTTATGGGGAGAGAAGAGGAATGTATGGATCTTACAGAATCATTCCTCATTTTTCCCCAAGATGACACACTCTCAGATTGATTCAGATAGATCTCACTTGCCCCCCTATGAATCAAGTCACTCCTCACCTCTTCATTTTGTACAAGGTTCCCCTTAGTAGGCAGGACTTCCCTCTTATCTATCTAGATGCATTTGGGCATGTGAATATTTGGTGACTTAAATCCTGTCTCCTCCTTGAAACTTTTCCTGTCTATTTCAGGCCTCTGGAACATTGTCTTCCCTCAATTAGACAACCAACAAACACTTTTGAGCACCTGTTAATTGCAGCCATGGGTGCCCCCTGTACTTATCCCTTGTTTTCCCCTCTGATTGTTAAAGTATATCCACCCCATCACTCTAATACAGATGATTGTTTCACTTCTTTACCATTTTTCACAGTGCCAAACCAATTCCTAGGCACAGTATCAATTAGTGCCCATATGTTAAAACATGCCTGGTGTGCTCCAAAAAAATAAGACACAAAACCATTTAGGAAAATCTAGAACTAGCTGTTGTTTCAGCACAGTTAGAAAGAAATCTTAGAATAATGAAAGAATATATTTTTTTTAAGATTTATTTGAAAAAGACAGAGAGAGCGCAGGAGGGGCAGAGGGAGAGAGAATCTCAAGCAGACTCTGAACTGAGCACAGAGCCCGATGCAGGGCTAGATCCCAGGACCCTTAGATCATAACCTAAGCTGAAACCAAGAGTCAAACACTTAACTGACTGTGCCACCCAGGTGCCCCCAAAATATGTATGTTTTTAAGCAAGAGAGAAGAAGGAAGGGAGGGAGGGAGGCAGGAAGGAAGGGAGAAAGGGAGGGAGGAAGGGAGGGAAGGAGGAAAGGAGAGAGGGAGGGAGGAGAGAGAGAAGGAAAGAAAATGAGCCCAACAAGAAAATGAACCATTGGAAAGTGTTTCTAATATGATAAGCTGAGGATGGCTTTGTAAAGTATGGGAAAGGAGCAGAACTAATCGCCACTTGGATCTCACAAAGAGTGACTAGTCCTGAGGCAGCTGCGTGGCTCAAGCTGAGCTTGGATGTGGGCAGCAACTCATTCACCTCATCTGCAATAACAGCCAATACGTGCGTCCAGAAATGGGCCTGGAATTCACATACTCCAAAGTTCGTGTCCAGTAAATGTCCCCTGAGGTCACCCTCTAAACCCAAAGTTTGAACTCCCTGGGAAAAGAAAATAGCATCATAAGCAAAAGAAAAAGTCATTATCCTTAGAATAAAAAGATATTTAGAAACAGAAGAGCTGCAGCTTGGTGTATCCTCACATTTCATTTTTTCCCTAATTATCAAGTCAGTGCCACTATGCTCTCTCCCCAGCACAGATAAGGGTCTCTTTTTTTACTTCATGGCTCCCCCGCAGCTCATATTACCCTATAGGAAGCAATAAATACTTACCCATCTGAGCTGCTAGCTTCTCACACAAACATCTGGCAAGTTTTGTGGGCCTCTTAACTATTGAATTTCCATATCAAGCACATTTTCTATTTAAATCTTTTATTTATAATACTTTTGTGTAAATCCAAACCAACAAAACACACTCTGCGGCAGAGATTTTAACAAATAATAAAATTTTTAACATTTATAACTTTCATAGCATGACTTTTATAACTCAGGGGGGGAAAAAGGACAATTAAAAATATTGTCTATGGACTCAGGAGCAAGGGGGAAAAGGTTTTATTAAAGTAGCCACTGGAGAAACATGTCCTCAAATACATAATTTATCCTCCCAAAATAGGGAGAAAAAGACACGAGTCTGCTCTTTAATTTAGAGTAATCTCTGTGATATGCTCACAGAGAAGCTTGTCTTTGGTTTCAGCCCCAAAAAGCTACAGAAACTTCAGTGATTATTTGCAGACACTGAGGAAAAGGTTAACAACATATAGTCATGTTGGCTTTAAAATTATACAGTCCTGGGGCCGAATATCAACTTTGTCAGGTGTTATAGGAAATAACCCCATTTAATCATAGCTGAATGATCTGTGATCTGAACTGGAAAGTTTCATAGCTTCTCTGAGCTTCATCTGGACTATGAAGATAAAAATATCAACCTCCCAATACTGGTTGGAGGATTAGACAACATCATGTGCAACCCCTACTATAGTCTCTGGCTTTCTGGCCAGAGAGGAGAAGCTCAATTAATGTTGGGTTCTCCTCCCTATACCTTCATACCCTTCCTTCCATCCTATAAGCCCGAACTGCTCAGAAATTAGGGGCTTCATTCATATCCATCCTAAAATAGCATTTATTAAAAGCATCCCTGGGGGCACCTGGGTGACTCAGTCCTTAAGCATCTGCCTTCGGCTCGGGTCATGATCTCAGGGGCCTGGGATTGAGCCCTGCATCAGGCTTTCTGCTCAGCTGGGAGTCTGCTTCTCCCTCTCCCACCCCCCCTGCTTGTGTTCCCTCTCTCGCTGTGTCTCTCTCTGTCAAATAAATAAATAAAAATCTTTTTTAAAAAAGAAAGAATTCCTGAATGTAGATCTTCACATCATAGTTTTTCCACCTATAAAGTGGAAATATTAACTACCCTACCCACCTAATAAGAGTGCTGTGACATCTTGGAAAAAATACACAGGACTGAAAAGAATGTCAGTGAGAAAGGGGAAAGCTCGGGGCTGACCTTCAGAAGACTGAATGTTGAGCTGTGTGACCTTGGACAAGTCTCTTAGTATCACAGTCCTCATTTTCCTTATGTTTAACATACAGACGATCAGTTACATACAGGGGAAAGAATAATCCTACATAAAACAATACAGTACATATAATCTCGACACACACATGCATAAACACATATCCACACAAAGATGAAGGAAATGAAAGATAAATATCTCTTTAATCTCTTTTGATTCCACCTTTCCACAGCTGTCCTTGCTTTTTCTGGGCACTATAAGAACACTTGTATCAGTGTTTTTGAGATAGTGTTTTCGAATATGTTTGAAATTTTCTTCTCGCTGCATTGTTTCTTTTCCTTAAGTTCCTTTTCTTTTGTTTTTGTTTTGTTTTGTTTTAAGATTTTATTTACTTGAGAGAGAGAGTGAGAGAGGGAGAGATGTGCTTGGAGGGCAGTAGAGGGAGAGGGAGAAGCAGGCTCCCCGCTCAGCAGGGAGCCCGTGGGGTTCCATCCCAGATCCCTGGGATCATGACCTGAGCTGAAGGCAGATGCTCAACCGACTGAGCCACCCAGGCACCCCTCTTTTGTTTCTTTTGATCTCTTATGTTGGAGGTTTCTCTACAATGTCTTTCCATTTTATTTAAGAGGAAAGTGCTTAAAGAGATGACTGGAAGATGTGCATGAGGAAAGGGGAGTTGTACCAAGTGATGGGTAATCACATGGGAATTTAGCTATTTTGCTGGAGGACCCCCAAGTGTCACCATCTGTAGTTCTTTGTTCTTGGGCGGGTCAGTTTCTGCAGAGTAATCCTTTGTGTTTTCTGCCTGGAGGTATACACTTGGCTGTCAGAGTTCTAGGAACTGAGGGTAGGGTGGTGTCTTGACCATTTGGGATGCCAGTTTCCACTTAATCCCCCTTTTATGGGGAGAGTTTTTTTTTTTTTTTCTTTTCTCACTTAGCTGATTTACTGAGGTAAAAAAAACTTCTGTCTCTTTGCATATACGCAAGGCTATGTATGAGATTGTGTGTTGGTTAGAATGGTTAAAATGAGAATAAGTATGTTAGCTAAGGAACTAAATGGGCCTGGAGTGGTGAATGTGAGGAATTGGGAGGGTAGGGAGAAGGGCAGGGAAGAGGAGGGAGGCAGACCTGCAAGTTTTGGAATAATATTCTACCTCAATGGAATATTTCCTTCCTATTCTTAACCTGCTCTTCGGCTCATCTGTTTAAACCAGAAACCCTGAGAGCAGGGTTAAGCATAGGCCAGATGTGAGATTTAACTTTGTTCCCCTCCCCAGCACCTTTTAAATCTCTCTATTCTTTACTCAGTTATTTTGTACTTTTCCTAGAGCTCTCTGGTTGCCCAAATTTCCACTTCGTTGTTACCTTCCACGTAGTGCTCTCTGCTTCTGCCCCCTTCTTGCACAGAATCTGAAAATACAAAATGTCTTCTTTACATGCATTTGGTATCTCATTTAACTTCTAGACCACATTAGCAGGCAGGTCTGGTTTTTCCTATGAGATAGATGAAGAAACCAATACTTCGAGAGATGTGTATGTTAAACATAAGGAAATGTATACATACAGAGATGTGGTCTTTTTCCCCAAGTCATACAGGTAGCACGGAGAACTATGATTTGAATTTAGTTGCCTGGTTTAAAAGTCATACTTTAACCAATACACTACACTGCCTCAGTGTATTTAATTGCATGAATATTCATTCTTAATTCTGAATGAAAATTTTGTATAAATGAGGATGCATTAAAATTAATTTGAGGGGTGCCTGGATGGCTCAGTTGGTTAAGCATCCAACTCTCGGTTTTGGCTCAGGTCATGATGTCATGGGTGGTGCGATCAAACCCCATGTCAGGTTATGAGCTCAGTGGGGAATCTGCTTGAAGATTCTCTCCCTCTGTCTCTCCCCCACTCACACATGCACATGCCCTCTCTCTCTTTCTCAAAAGAAAAAATAAATCTAAAATTAATTTGAAAAGCACAATGGCATTTGATTGCATAAGGTACGCTATAGATCCTTGCTGAAGTAGGAGTACAGCTCTTAAGAAAAAAGGCATAGTCTCTGCTTTCAAAGATTTTACCTCTGAGGTAATGCTACTCTTCAATGTCAATGTCCTGGTATCAGGAAAGGCAAGACTTTGACTCCTGGTATAATGTAGAATCTAGGTTTGAATAATAGCTGAGTGAGCATGAGCCAAACATTTTCTGGCTTCACAGGTGTGAGGATCAAGATGGGTAATGGAGAAAAAGGGTTTACTACAACCTTTTGTAGTAAAGGTTGTACTTTACTTTAGTAAAGTACCAGTATTCTAGATGGGGGCTGGCAAACAACCACCTTCAGGTTAAAAATCCCACCTAATGCCTTTTTTTGTAAATAAAGTTTTATTGAAACATTACCACACCCATTCATTTACACATTGCCTATGGCTGCTATTATGCACAATGGCAGAGCTGAGTAGTTGGTGATAGAAACTATACGGTCTGCAAAGCCAAAAACATTTACTCTGTGGCCCTTTACAAAGAATGCTAACCCTTATTCTAGATTAAATGACACCCTCTATTCCCTTTAAAACATACAGCGCACTGAGCTCAAAACTAGTAAGCAGTAAGTAATACACTCTTTCCTCCCATCAAATGAGTTCTATATTTTCTAAGAGAAAACTGTTTGTTCCTAAATATGGTTTTCCATTTATTGTGTAAATGTATTTAACATGTAACATTTATATGTTAATGTAAATATCTAATTCAATGAAATATTGTATATACTGATAAAATATGAGTGTTGAAAAGGAAAAGTTATTTCTTTTTTTTTTTTTTAAAGATTTTATTTATTTATTCATGAGAGACAGAGAGAGAGAGAGAGAGAGAGGCAGAGGGAGAAGCAGGCTCCCAAGGAGGAGGGAGCTCGATGCGGGACTCGATCCCAGGACCCTGGGATCATGACCTGAGCCAAAGGCAGACGCTTAACCATCTGAGCCACCCAGGTGCCCCTGGAAAAGTTATTTCTATAAAAACTAAAATGGAATGCTTTGAAAAATCTCAGTTGTAGCATGCTAATGAAAACTTACTGAGTTAGATGTGAGTGAAACAATTGCAAAAGATGGGAGAGGAAATGTAAAATTTTAAGATTCTACTTCATAAGTGAATACAACTTTCACTCCACTTTTTAAAAAAAAACTAAAATTAGATATCAGAGATAATGCATTACAGGGAATGGTTTGTATAAGAAAGACAACACAGAATTCTGATCAACAGTATGTCCTCAAAGAGGAGTCTTGGCCTTATACCAGCAGATGGCTGTTCACCTGAAAGTTCAGGTTAAAATAAAATATGATTACTTTAAGGAAATGAGTGAGTAAGTAAATAAGTGGGTAAATAAATATTAGCGTATATTTGCATCTCCTTTTTTATAATTCCCTAATTTAACCAGCTTTTTACTGTAAGGGGGTGGAAAAAAGAACAAAGTAACTACAAGGATTTTGGGGCAAAGATACAAGATTATAACTTCTTGGGCCACCTGAGTGGCTCAGCTGGTTAAGCAGCTGCCTTCAGCTCAGGTCATGATCCTGGAATCCAGGGATCTAGTCCCACGTCAGGTTCCCTGCTCGGCGGGGAGTCTGCTTCCCCCTCTGACCCTCCCCGCTCTCATGCGTGCTCTCTCTCTCTCATTCTCTCTCTCTCTAATAAATAAATAAAATCTTAAAAAAAAAAAAAAAGATTACAACTTCTTAAAATCAGTGAGGCCAACCCAGCTCTGCTAAATTCACCCTTCACCCAACCACTGCCTTGGTGGTTCAGTACCAGACCCCGGGAAGGTTAGACAGTCAGGACTCAGACCCCACACTCCTGACCCTGGATCAGGAAGGAAGGATGAGCCCACACTGACCCTGGCTTAAGAGCAAAGATAAATTAAAAAGTTAGCCTGAAAATGCCAACTCATTAAATCCCCAAATTGTGACATGTAAGCTCAGACAAGCCATTCCTGGGACTAAAATGAATGAAATGAGACAGCCCCCCCTTCCCTTACAGATTACACAAATTCAGAGTTCAGAAAACTTTTAATTTGATGGTTCTCTCTACTCATCATCTCACAGAACCCTGGATCTACCTTCATTCTGAAGCTTCAAACAAATCTCTGCTTCATTGGGATTTAAGGAATAATTGTGTTCCTTGTGGTGCATTAACTCTTTATAACAGATAACCATTACATTTCATTAGTTCAAAACACCTAGTTAGTTATTTCCTTGAAGTCCTTGATTAAACATCGTTTTTTTCAGACGGTGAACCTATTTGGTTTTTTCCTAGCCAATTAGCCCTTTACCCCCAAACACCATTCCTTCCAGAAAAAGAAAAGGGCTTCCTTGTTCAGAATGGGTCCCTCCAGGCATCCCAGGCCCCACAGGACGCTCCCTGAAGGAGGGCTGTCCTCTCCAAGGTCACCAGTGGCTCTCCACCCATGACAGAGCTATGCAGGCAGGAGATAGCCCCAAAGAGACATACTGAAGATTAGGAGCAAGACAATGACCAAAAAACCAGAATGCCAACTCCACATATGACTCCTCTCCAACCAAGTCCATTTCCAATATAGTATTCTCCTCTGCCCTTCAGAGCCTCCACCCATGTTTTCTGCCCCACCTCCACCCCCACAGTTTCAGGAGCAGCTCAGTTCTCTCCTCTTCTTCAATATCTCCCCCAACACTAAGTTAGGCTCATTAACATTTTGCCTATCTACCAACAGGATTGGGTACCAGGAGCATGGGTTGTCAACACTGGCTTAAATGCAGTCTACTTTCTATTCTGTCTCCTAGTGTTGCTCCAATTTAACCATGTCATACCCATGAGTTTGACCACGCCTTATCCTTCCTTTATCTCTTTCCCAGTGTTCAGCAAAATGTGTTTTCTTTTCCTTCTCACCTACCTACAGTGTTTTCATGGTCCCTCAGATGGTACCCAGGGGCCAGCAGGCAGAAGCCCAACTTAGGGGCCATATGAATACAAAGCTTTCCAAATGTTTTCCACTAAAAGTCCATACACGAACAATCTCAGAATTGCAGGTTTGTGCCATAATACTGTTGAACTTTGAAAACTATGTCTATGTGATTATTTTAAAAAGCAAAATGAAAGTAAAAAGCTTGGCTATACGAGCAATTCCACTTCTAGATATACACCAAAAGAACCGAGAGCAGGAATGCAAACAGAGACACCAATGTTCAAAGCAGCATTATTCACAATAGCCAAAGGTGAAAGAACTCAAACGTCCACCAACAGATGAACGGATAAACAAAAGATGAAATATACATACAGTGAAATATTATCCAGCCTTAAAAAAGAATAAGATTTAGACACATGCTGTAACACATGGATGTTTGAAAACACGGGCACAATAAATTCTCTCGTCCTCATCTACGTTCCCGTTAGCTTGTGCCTTTGTATCTCCTCCTATCAAGAGGTAGGATCTGTTTTGCTACCCTTTGAATCTGGGCTGGCCACGTGACTTACTTTGACCAACAGTCATGCGAGCAGTGATGCTGTGGGATTTGTAGACCTAGATCTCGAGACACCTTGTGCCTTTGCTTTCACCCCCTCAGAACACTGCCCTGGGGTTCTTAGGCAAACAAACCTGATCTAACCTACGGAAGGATGACAGACCTCATGAAACACAGATGAGCCGTCCCAGCCAAGGTTCCTCGGTCTCCCAGCAGCAGCCAGCCAGCACCAGTCCTCAGATATGAGTGTGAGGCCATCCTGGAATATTCTATGCTAACTGAGTCCCCAGATGACAGCTGTTACATGAGTGAAGAACTGCTCATTTGAGCTAGATCCAAATTGTTAATCTACAGACTCATAAGCAAATAAAATTGCAGTTGCTTTAACTCACTAAGTGTTGGGGTGGTTTGCTGCACAGGAGTAGATATGTAATATAATCATCTATCACTCATACATAGTTCATCTCCCTGTATGTTTCCAATATAATTTTACCATAATTTGATATTCCTTATTTTCATAATTGATAACTATGTTAACATTGTTCAGTTTTTGAGCCAAGAACTATGTTATGAATGCCTTTCCTTTCTTGTTCAGCTTTTGGTTGCCCTGTAGTTCTTTTTGTCTTTTTTTAAAAAATTTTACTTAGCTTTCTTCCATCTTTTGCTAAGTCTTCTTTTATCCTCCAATAGCTCTGTAAAAGTGACTCTCAATCCAATTTTCCACACCATAAACCTGTCAGAAGATCTAGAAGTTTTATTTTCCTCTGGAAACCTCCCTCTCAGAGCCTTTTATGCATCTGCTTTCATCTGGACTTGTTGCCCTCTAAAATAGCTGCTCAGCTCCTGTCATAGGACTTACTCTCCTGTCATACTGGGAATTCTATTTACCTCTCTTGCCCCAGGTCCCCAGTTCTATGGCTCCCACTACATCTTCTTTCTTGCTATAAAGTTAGTTTTCTGGTTTTCAGGAACTTATCCTCTAGAAGCTTTTTGAGAAGTGTGCATAGGAGGTAGAGTTTTTGAGACCATCTCTATCTTTATAGAGAAACATCTCTATCTTTACTCTTGATTCACAGTTGGGCTGGGTATAGAATTATAAATTGGGCATTATTTTCTCTGATTATTTTGAGGTATGTCTTCAAACTAGTTTACAGCATTGCTATTGAGAAGTCTGATACCATTCTTATTCTCAGTTCTTCATATGTCATTTGCTCTTTCTTCCTGGGATCTTTTCTTAATCCTCTGGATTCTGAAGTTTCACAGTTATGTCCTTGATATGCATCTTTATTCATTATTATATTGGGCCTTTGTATTTTTTAATGTGGAAACTCATTCCCTCCTATAATGCATATTATACATTCTTGTATTTTTTTCTTTTCTTTGACAATTCCGCCCCCCCCCCCAGTATTTTCTCTATTATTCTATTCACAGGTCCAAGTTTGGGATGTTGGACTTCTTAGATCTCTTAGTTTTCATTGATTTGTCTTTGATTTATATTTTATGAGATACACTGTGGACTGGATGTTTATGTCTCTTCCAAGTCATAGGTTGAAATCCTAATCCCCAAAGTGATGGCATTTGGAAGTAGGGCCCTGGGAGGTAATTAGGGTCAGATTAGGTCAGAGAGTAGGCCCTCATGATGGGATTAATGCCCTTATAAAAATAGGAAGATAGATGAGAGCTCTCCATCCACATGCACATACCAAGGAAAGGCCTTGTGAGGACATAAGAAGATGGCTGTCTGAGAAGCAATAATCAGGCTTTCATCAGACACAGAATCTGCTGGCATGTTGATTTTAGTGATTCAGAACTGTGAGAAAGAAGTGTTTATTGTTTAAACCACCCAGTTTATTATAGCAGCCCAAACTGGCTAAGACAAGATATTCTTAACTTTCTTTTCTAGCTCCTTTCTTTCCTTTTCTTCTTCCTCTTCTTCTTCTTCCTCTTCTTCTGCTTCTTGCTGTTCACTAACTTTATTTATCAATGTCACATACCTTATGAAGATTCTCAGATTAATCATAAGTCAATTTCTAAGCATATAATAGATGAACAGTGTTACTTAAAATTTTCATTCAGAAAGGAGATTTATCAGATATATGGACCTAATCCACCAATATGAGTCACCAATAAAGACTCATTTCACAAACTCATTTTGCCAGTCATTTGACATGTTTTGCATTATGGCACAATTTAACCTTTATAAATGGTATTTTCCCACTTTTTTTAAATAAAAGGAAAAATTTAATAGAGGAAACACAGTATACATTTCCAGACCTCAGACTGATGCAGAGGCAAAAAGGGTTTTGTTGAAAGACTGTATAATTTATGTCTTTTTGGAAATGTCAACACTGTCCAGCCTAGACCACCAGGTACACACCAGGAGCACACCTTGAATAAGTTGCAGTAAAGGTGAACACATACCTTGGGGAAACCACTGGCTGTCCCTGTAAGAGAGCATTAGAAAGAATCGATTATAGGATATGCACATCAGCTGGGTGATTTGAGGAATGATCTAAGGAAGTGGAGTTTGCTCAAGATAGGATGCTATCAGGAAGTGATGGAAGTTGTATGATACAGTATCTCGATGAATCTCATTTATAGGGATGACTGGAGAGATAATAAATCTGTCATTGATAAAGAAGTAATGGTCACTCATTTTAGCTAAGAAAGAGGGATGTGCAGTATTTTAGCTCCTTTTTGGATTTGAAGTCTAGACCACATACTCGGCTGCCTGCTTGACATCTGCATGTGGTTATGTTTTATATCTACTCTCAAATTCAACCAGTTCAGGATTGACTTCATCTACAGTAAAACTGTTTGTTGCCTGTTCTCTGTTTTGGGGAATGGTATTACCAACTCGCAAGGAAACCCAACTATCACTGACATCCTTCTTCACTATCTAGCAATCTAAGTCCTATTTATCCTACTTCCTTAATAATTCTTAAATCGACCTACTCTTCCTTATCCCCACTACTTCTTCCTTAGCTTGGATCATTGCCATATCTTTCCTGCATTGCCCCCTCCACCTATAGCTCTGATTTCTGGGTGATGACCATCTGAGTCTCCATTCTGCAGCCAATCCTTGAGATTAAACTCAGGTGTTGCTCCTGGTATCTTCCATTCTCCAGGCTTCTGCCCTACATTTTTCTTATCTCTACTACACAATTTTTTCACCCTCAATATTATAGTTGCCTATTCCCTTGCTTGACTTCCATTCTAGATCTTGGATGACTTAAAGGCAGGGTAATTGTTGTTACATAACAAGTTCACCATAAATATTTATTGTGAAAATCTCTGCCTCCTGTGGTAGAATAGCTCATCTTTGGATTAGTCTTGCTGTTAAAAATTTTTCCCTCGGGGGTGCTTGGTGGCTCAGTTGGTTAAGCATCTGACTCTTGATTTCAACTTAGGTCATGACCTTAGGGTTGTGAGACTGAGCCCCGTATTGGGCTCTGTACTGGGCTTGGAGCCTGCTTAAGATTCTCTCTTTCCCTCTCCCTCTGCCCCTCCCTCCCACCCCCCCCAAAAGACAAATAAATAAAAATTTTTTCCTTCATACTAAACTGGAATTGATCATCCTAGAATTTATACTCATTCATTGTAATTATATTTTGCAACTATAAGCCTGAGGTTTTCTAGAACATAACAGCCAATTTCAAATACGCCCTGCCTTTATAAAACATCACAAGGTCTTGGAAATTTTCAACTTTCGGTATTCAAACCACATGCTCTAGAATGCCTCTCATACTTGGAAGTGGCACAAATACTCTTCGTCATGTAATGTGTCCTGATTTCTGGTTTGGAAAGTTTAGGAACTGCATAGTATGAAACCAATCTAATGCCTCTGCTTGGCACAGCCCTTTAGTTATTTGAAGTCAACCATTATGTTTCACTTTTCCCTAGGCTGATATTTTTCAGGTTGACTCTCAAGGATTGTTCTTGTACTCACTTCTGGATCTCTGTGTCCCCATTTAAAGTGTGTGGTGACACTGGGTAACGCTACCTGTGAGGAATGGATCAGATAATCCCCTGCCGGCTCTAGACACTGACTTGCTGTTACCACAGCCTAAGATTGCTTTTGCTTTCTTTGGGTAGCCACATTATATTTGTGACTCCTAATTTATACCGTTACTTATCGAGCCATATCTTCTATATCTTACATTTGAAAGTTGGGTTCATTTCTGTTGAAATGTATATGGCTATGCTGAAGCCATTGTGCAATCTTAGGATCTTATCATACAATCTTATATTTTACTTTGAATTCCTATTCTGCCACCCAGGGTATTCTCTGGCCATCCCTGACTTGTGACATTAATACAATGTTAGTTTGAATTTTTGGCCTGTACTCAATGTGACAGGAACTTTGAAGGACATTTGTTGCATTAAAATTCTCCTTGTGAGTTGTTTTTCCTGTAATGCCATTTGCCTTGTGAATACCTGGTTTTGTGTTTGAATTTCACCCAGTATTGTATTTGACAGCAGGAACTTGGGGGCAGAAAGTTATATTCTGAGCTAACACATAATTAAGGAATATAGTTTCTCTAAAAAATAATTTTCTTCCATAATAGACTGGCAGGATATAATCCTATTCAAATATTTGCTCATTGTTTTTCTACCACATAAGCATTTGCAGGTGCATTTTAGTAATAAGGCAACCAGTTAAAAATCCTTTTTCTCTATCTCTAATCTGAATATTAAAAAACTTCAATGTCCTTGGAGACAACAATCCTTTATACTTTTCTATCAGGCTATACCTCCAAAAACCTTCCCAGATAACCAATTTTTCTCTTTCCTGTGTCTACACCCTCCCTTGTACTAGCTCATCTTTCTAGAATATCTCCCCTCCCCCACACCGCATGGATCTAAGAGTCCCGTCATTTCTCAAAGCTTAATTTAAATTTGAAATCCTTTGAGAAGCCTTTCTCCAGAATTAGTTGAACATCATTTTTTTCTGCACCTTGAATCCATAAGGTACTACTTATTATGTTATCTACCTTTTTTTGATACAGGATTTATATATGTTAGTATTATTTCTTGAGCTGGTTTAGAAATTCCCTGAGGGCAGGGACCATTATTTTCTTTCCTAGGTGATTACCAACTATTCTTTTCAGAGTGCTAGGGGGATCATATAAATTTAGTTGAACTGAACTTTTGGAAAACTTAAGGAAGGAAGATGTGTCTAGGAAAGCAGGGTTAGGGGATCATTACTTTTCTTTAAAAACAAACAAGAAAGAATATGCTCTTGAAATCACTGTAGCAGTTCTCCCCAGTGCTGCTCCATTCCTTACAAGAGTCTAATTTGAGTATCTGTCATGACAAGAATTTTCACATGCTTCTGTGGGACCATCAGACAGTGAAAGGACTGGGGAGGAGAGGTTGTGATGGGTGGGGCAGGCACAGGGCAAAGCTAGAAACTTGCAGTTTCCAAGACCTGGAAGTGCACAGTTGGCATCTCTCCTGAGTGTCAATGCAAAGGGCACGTAATTTGATTTTTCATATTTTACTTTTTTTTTTTTTTTTTGCCAGAAAGAAAGAGAAAATCCTTGAATATTTTAGGAGACATTTATCAGTTTTTAGTTAAGACCAACCATTTGGTTTCAAGGTAACCACATGTTTCTTTCTTTCACCGCCCTCATCCTTCCCAGCTAATCTGGGAGGTTAGTGCTAAAGAATTAGGTTTGACTCTCTTTTTAAAAAGCAGTCAAAGCAGGTCACTTTCCCCTCCCAGAGCCCTACTTAGGCAATGGAGCCATCTACTTTTTCAGTGGATGTTTGAAATTTATCAGAATCCTGTGTTAATGCAATTCAGCTTTCCATCTGCTATCAGTGACATGTAACTTTTTAACACATTCTAGACCCATTTTTGTCGGGGGGGTGGGGATGTAGGGAAGAATTAAATTTACCCAAAGAGAAATTTGGTCTTTGTCCCTGCTCCTGGGAATTTCCAGAATGATAGGAGAGTCTGCTATTCATGTTGGGCCCCTAATAATTTGTGCTAAGAAGATGACTCAGGGTAGAGGATTTGGCCACACCAGAAAGACCAAACATGTGATTAGGGTTAGGGATTTGAGGCAGGTAACTTCAGTTTGACCTTCAGGGAAGAGAGTGAGGCTAGAAATTGAGTTCAACCAAGAGGTAATGATCCAATCAATCATGCCTACATAATGAAACCTCAATTAAAAACTCTGGACACTGAAGCCTGGATGAATTTCCCTGGTTGGCAATAATCTGTGTGAATTTCCACACATCAGTGACAACCCTGAGGATGACAGGAACCCTCCCAGATCTCATTCTTCGATTTTCTTCCTTTAGTGGGTTCTAATCTATATTCTTTTGCTATAATAAAGCTGCAATCATAAGTACAGCACTTTCCTGAGTTCTGTGAGTCATTCCAGCAAATTATCAAAACTGAGAGTGGTTGTGGGAATCCCCTGAATTTGTAGTCAACTGATGTGAAGTGAAGGTGGCCTTGGGGACCTCCAAACTGGTGACTGGAGTCTGAAGGAGAGCAGTCTTGTGAGGACTGTATCCTCAGACTGTGTGGTTCATTTCACTCAGAGTAGTCTATCAAGAAACAGAAAATAAAAGGGTAACAGGAAGAAGAAGAGAAAACAAAAATATTTATGTCAAGAATGAAACCCAGGTGACTGGGGAAAAAAGTGTTTTTTTTTAATCCCATTTCTTCTAAAACAAAGTTGGGGGAAGACAGGAAGGTATTTTTCTTGTGGTTTCTCTGTTGCATGTTAAAGCTTACAAGTTTTGAAAGAGTACCCTTATTTTTCTAGGAGAGGGAAGTAGCCCACACACTCTAGGTGAGTTGGAGATGTGGGGGTCCTTCAGTGGGTGAAGGTGGGGTGATTATGAAGTCACTCCACATCTCTTCTCACAGCGGAGCCAATCAGGCTTCTCTTTTTTGCAAAGGGAGATGCCATAGGCATCACGGGATCGGCCTCTTTAAGGGAACTTGGAATACCCAAGGAGAGGGGGCAAACTGATCATTAAAAGAGAAGTGGGGTGGTTAGGGATGAGTAGGGCAAACCTCTTTCTCAGGGTCGCCTGCTTTGTCTCTGCCCTGTCAGCTTTTGGAGGACCTCTTCCTCCTTCTATTCTTCTTGTCCTCACCTTCCTGGAGACAGGCTTCCTAACTGTTTGCTCTTCCTCCCCTTCTCACCATCCAAGCACTCTGATTCTCCATTTGTTGATACTCTGTCATGGTGGAACCACTGACAGGGATATTTGCATGTTCACAGGGACAAGTCTTAAACCTGGAGATCAAGCATGGAGGGTGGAATTTCATACCTCAGTTGACCTCAAGTTATAGATTCAGGCGCCTGCGAACTTGCTCTATAGAAGTCTCCTACCCAAGCAGACATCCAGGCCACTCACTCTAATGCTGCCTTTCAGTGATGACCTCAGGTTGAGGAAGGGGGGCGGTTATTCCCCTTTGTGCTGACCTTTCAAAGGAAAATTACTGTGCTAGTTGTGTATGAGGATGTCATGTGAAAGCTCCTCAGGAGTCTTAAATTTAGGAAGTTAGTATGTGGTTGATGAATCACCTAGGTTCACCTTGGTTCTCATCAGCAGAATTTCGAGGTGGTTGTAGAGAGTGTGACCTTGGATAAGTTCTTCAAGAAAGTGGCTGGAGGCCACAGCTAACTAAATTAAGACTGAACAAAATCAGGCCAGGACAGATGGAAACCAGGTTTTGAGGCAGCAGTTCCTCTTAAGTGAAAACACTGAAGGGTCTGCGTTTTGTTGCAAACAACTGTGGAATTTAAGCAAATCACTTCTCTTCTCTACACTTCACTTTATTTGTGGATAAAAAGAGGATGGCAAGGTAGATGTTCCTTAAAGACCCTTTACACTCTAACAATGTTGTAATTTTTAGCCTAGGGATGAGGTTAGGAATAAGAGAGATGGCCACCAAAGAATGAAAGATTTACATGGGCTCAGGCTACTTCAGAGATCCAAATATGCTATTGTGTTCTGCACATTTTATTTGGAGACTATTTGCTTTGAAGGCAAAAGGAGAGGAGCTTTAGCCAGGGATCTCAGATCCGGAGCCTTTTGATGATGAGACCCATGGAGGAAGCAGAAAGTGAGAGTACAAGCAATTGGTGAGGGGAAAAAAAAACCACCCTGAGCCAGTCCTCAGCTTTCCTTCTCATTCTATTGCTGCTACATAGATGACTTCACCTGTTAAGGGGTGAGAAGAATGGGATATTAGTCCTTTATTATTTTTAAGAGTGCTTGTTATGATAGCACTTTCAAGCCGGTAAGTCCATGTCCAAGGTGGGTTCTCTAAAAATCTGGGAACAAGATGATCTTTACCTATCTTCAAAGTTCTCTTTTCTCCTCTTGTGACCTCTCTCATCATGGATGACCAGTGCTCCCCTGGAAGTAAATAATACCTTCCAATTAATAGCGAACACACAAACTCCTGCTCTTCTGAGGTTGGCCCCAAGTGGAGGAGAATCTCCTGGGGGAGGGAGGAAGGAAGGGGCCAGGAGGGTTGGCCTGTTCTTTGATTCATCTTCCTTTTGAGATTTCTTGAACAAGACCAACACAACTGGCCTCAAGAGTACTGCTTCCCCTTAGCACTCTGACTCAAATGAGATACAAGTGTCCTCTCCCTGGCTTCTCAGTAGTGGAGCCAAGACAAGACAAGATATTCAAACAGATCTTATCATGAGTAGAACTGGAGCACAGCTAACTCTATGTGCAGGATAGTAGCACAGTGCTCCTTCAGTCTGATATCCTTTTCAAGTGTTGTGTTTGAAAGCAGAAAGACATGTGATAGTAGAGTGTAGCCTTTCTTTGATCCCTGAGTAATTCAACCACTAACCCAGATATTCATTCAACAGATCAGAAGTTTGATAATTAACTGGTTTCACCATCCTTGGAAGATCTGACCCTCAGCGACCTCTCCCCATCCTTCCAGCCCAAACAATTTGTCAATCAATATGCTTTCTCGTTGAGAAGAACTTCAGAAAATACAGTCTCCTCTTTGCTGCATTTCCAGTGGTGTTTTAGCTCCTTCTGGAGGGGCACTCCACGCAGTCGCCCAACTGAATTGATCTCTACCACACACTGAGGGTCAAGAACTACCACAGAGAGAGTAGTGTGAAACTAGATAATACATCCCTCTGAGCTCAGGCTGTTCCTCTCCCATTCCCCCATCTTGGGGGACCTTTGGGAAAAGACCCAGCCTGGCATCTTTCATTCCCAGCTTCTGGTGTCCCTTCGTAGGGAGGAAACCATCTTTATGCAAACTGCCCAGTGATGCCCATCCAGGCATCCAGACCCTTATGTCTAACACTTTCAGCCCTTGTTTTTTCTTCTTTGAGGACTAGCCTGTACCCCTAGTACTGGAAACCAACAGTGACCCTTCATGAGACCATGTCTAGTTCCAAGGGTGGCCTTCATCCTTGTTGGTCTTTATAGAATAACCATAAGTGAACGTATTGTTATAACCCCAGTAGTCATATCACATTAATAGGAAAGGGAGGCTTTTTTTCTATTCATCTTTCTCCCTTGGCTGCCTTGAGTTTTACATTCAAGATGCCTGCACTGTCGCTGTTAAAAATCTCTTTCTTCCTCTTCTTCACTCATATATGAGTCCAAACACTTTCTTCAATAAGCTGCCCATTAGAAAAGAACTGATAAGATAAATCTTCAGAAGGTGCTCCTGGCTGAAAGCCGCTCAATGGGTAATTCAACTTTGGAGTAACAGTGCTTTCAACCCAAATGAGCCAAGCTCTCAAGGTGGACTTCTGTCATTGTTGCAGAGCACTAAGAAGATATTTTGGGTCAAGAAAGACCTCCCTGTTCTCCTTTAATCCCATAGAGAAGTAACAGCTTATTTCAGTTATCCCTTCGTGATGCCTCTCTCATGGCTGGTTGCTTGGGCTGTTCTACAATAGAGTGAGAGGAGGGTTAGAAGAAGAAGGTTCCTACTTTGAAGCCTCATGTTCCCGCATTATTGAGCTTCTTCTCGCGTGTGGCAGGGGGAGCAGTAAGTGGGGGGTGGGCTGTAGTTCACCAGGAGGTATTCAGAGCCCTAGGGTGAGCATGACACTTCTTCTTGGGGCATAAATACGTTCTCGAATATTTGGGGGGAAATAATTGTCATGGAAGCACGTATTGAAACATTAATTTATAGTTTGTTTTTGAGGCAGTTGAAGCATCAGAAGGAATGAGAATTATTTGTATATTTTTCTGAATTTACAGAAGGACTTTGTGTTCCCTTGGTACAGTGGCAGCTTGAAGATAATCTATTTTCTAGGCTTTTAAAAAACCCCTAAACTCTGGAATTATGCTGAGTATATGCGTATATATATGGGGGTGGAGGGCTATGGAGAGGAGAGGGGAAGTGGCAAGAGAAGTGAGATTCCCAGAAGCCTGGGAAGGGATGGAGGTCCGGGAGGGGCCTGGTTGGGAACTGACAGGACTGCAGAAGGGAGGCTGGGTCTTAGGCGCTGGGTACACAGCTCCAGCCTCAGCAAAATCCCAGTGGCCAAGCTGAGGCTTAGCAGAAAAGGTATGGACCTTCCTTACCCTCTAACTCTAAGGGCCATGCACAGTTGAGCAATGAGCCTCTTGGTGGTGACCACTGCGAGCCATGAACCAGAGGCCCTTCTCCAGATATTCTGTCCTGAACACCCTGTGACTTTGCCAAGACCCTTGAGGAGTAGAAGTGAGTATAGTTATAGGACGGAATGAGATAATTTCCTGCCCACCTGGCAGGGGGAAGGAAGAGGCCTACATTAGTTTTAATTTGTTTTACAGAGAAAAATTCCGGTATTTGTTGAAAAATTAGTTACCTATTGCTGTGTAACAAATTACTCCAAACTTTAGCGTCTTAGAACAACAAACGCAATGTTTAGCTGACTGTTGGTCAAAGTAAGTCACGTGGCCAGCCCAGATTCAAAGGGTAGCAAAACAGGGCCTACCTCTCGATAGGAGGAGATACAAAGGCACAAGCTAACGGGAACGTAGATGGGGACGAGGGAATCTGTTGTGCCTGTGTTTTCAAACATTGTTCTACAATGCTGTGGAAGAATTAAGTCTTTATCTTCTGTAGTGTAAAATCAATACAATGTCTAAAGTGGAAAAATCAGCAAATCAGTATGTAATTTAGAAATATGGGAAACAGAACAAACGGCTGAAGAATTTAAAGTGCTTGTCTTCGGAGAAAGGATCAGGGAGGACGAGAGGCAGGAAAGGCAACTGCTGTTCTTGTTATAAGTTATACAATACTGTTTGACTCTGGAAACTATGTCTATGTGATTATTTTAAAAAGCAAAATGAAAGTAAAAAGCTTGGCTATACGAGCAATTCCACTTCTAGATATACACCAAAAGAACCGAGAGCAGGAATGCAAACAGAGACACCAATGTTCAAAGCAGCATTATTCACAATAGCCAAAGGTGAAACAACTCAAACGTCCACCAACAGATGAACGGATAAACAAAAGATGAAATATACATACAGTGAAATATTATTCGGCCTTAAAAAAGAGTAAGATTTTGCACATGTTGTAACACATGGATGAAACTTGAAGACATTACACTAAGTGAAATAGCCATATATAAAAGGACAAATACTGGGGCGCCTGGGCGGCTCTGTCGGTTAAGCGTCTGCCTTCAGCTCAGGTCATGATCCTGGGATCAAGCCCAGCATCGGGCTCCCTGCTCAGCAGAGAGTCTGCTTCTCCCTCTCCCTTTGCCCCTCCTCCCTGCTTATGCTCTTGCTCACTCTTTGTCTCTCTCAAATAAATAAGTAATCTTTTAAAAAGTTATATAAAAATAAAAAATAAAAGGACAAATATTATATGATTCTCCTTATGAGGTATCTAGATACAGGAAGTAGAATAGTGGTTACCAGGTGGCAGCATAGAGAAGAGGATAGTTAGTGTTCAAGGAGTACAGAGTTTCCATTGGGGAAGATGAAAAAGTTCTGGAGAGGGAGGGTGGTGATGGAAATGTACTGAATGCCGCTAACTATGCACTTAAAAATGGCTAAAATGGGGGTGCCTGGGTGGCTCAGTTGGTTAAGCGACTGCCTTCGGCTCAGGTCAGGATCCTGGAGTCCCGGGATCGAGTCCCACATCGGGCTCCCTGCTCGGCAGGGAGTCCGCTTCTCCCTGTGACCCTCCCCCCCCATGTGCTCTCTCTCTCTCTCTCATTCTCGCTCTCTCAAATAAATAAATAAATAAAATCTTTAAAAAAAATGGCTAAAAGGGTAAACTTTATGTTATGTATATTTTACCACAATAAATAAATAAATACTGTTTGAAAAAAAGGTTGGCTAGGGACGGCAAGAATGATAGTGAATGGTTGATAAAGGGAGGCATGGTATTTGGTTGCTTGCTTGCTTTCTTCTTTTCCTGTCCTTTTTTTAAGACTAGAGAGGACTTGAGCATACTTATGAGCTGAGGGGAAAGACCCAGTGTAGATTTGGGGTTTGATAAAGCTGAGGGGAGGATAATGGGTAGAGAGGTGTGTCTGCTAAAGAAGGAGATCTGTGAGCCAGGCAATTGACACTTACCTGCCCTGGGTGTGTTAAAGACAGTTTGGCTAAGCCCTTGCTGACATCACAGACTGGAATGAACGACTCCCTTCCAACCCTGAGGGCCTTATGAAATCATACATGCCTCAAAAATTCCTGTGCAAACCAACTGCTCACCATGTATGCAATCAATCTGCTTAGCAAACAAGTTAGAGGGAAGAGTATTCTTATACAGAGCACATGGTCAAAATATTGGTGATACGTTTTAACTGCAAACTTGACTGCATTTTTTTGTTGCTGTTTTTTTAAAGGGTGGAGTATAAATACTTCCTCATCTTCTAGAATGGTTTGAAGAGCAAACTCTCTTGCCATCAGGAAAAAAAAAGACCACCTCTGAATAATTTGGGCTCTGGGCTACTGGGTCTATTGTGAAGGAACAGCAAGATACCTGGTTTTGGGGTCGAGGAGGTAGGATAAGAAAAGGAGAGAGGAGGATCTCCGAGAAAAATCAAAAGAGAGATGATTTTCCTCAAACTAAATTAAAGGTCAGGCGTTAGTGAGTTTTGTTCCCTCCTCATCTAGTCAGCCCACTACTTCTGCCCCCATCCACAATGGTACATAACCTCCAAGACAGGTGTGACCCTCAATATGATATAGGGCAGAGGAGAGAAAGCACCCATACCCATGTTTAGATTCAAGAGAGGAAAGCTGAGCTTTCTGGAAACCTGGTCTGGGACAGAGGTGACACCCTGTTACCTAGGCTGAAATACTGAGCCCAAATAAAATAATCTCAATAAATGTTGATGTGCTGTGTAAAATGTGATGCTATTGATTTGGAGAAGCAAAGGCAACTTTGGCATCTATAAAACTGAACTTTTTTATTCTACTGAAATAGCAACTCTTTGCACCAGGTTTGAAACGAGATAGTTGGCAAAAAATTTCTTCAAACTGTGACCCTTCCTCAGAGACATGAAACATATCATTTCACAAATAAAGAATAGTAAGAAAACAGCAGAAAAATGCTGTAATTATTCTTATTTTCCAACCCCTTACACTCACGGCCACATTCATCAAATGTTAATTGTGGATAGTGTGAAACAGAAGAAATAACTACTTAGATGCCATGTTTCTAGCCTTTCTCTGTGAGCACTGACCTACACTTCAAACAACCTTAAATCTCCTGGCTCTCCCAACCCAGAAATCTCAGGAGCGGCCGTGGCCTCTGACCCGAGTGGAGTCTGACCCTGGATCATTCTGGTAGGACTCAAGGTCTTGGAAATCTGTGTTTCCATGGCAACTTGCCACCACGATAGAGCCTGCCTCTTCGGAAGGCATTTTACAGCTCCTTTCTGGAGGAAAAGGAGAGAGAGAAAGTAGAGGAAAGGAGAAAGAGAAGCAGGGGGAGAGAGAGAGGGGGAGAAGAAGAGAAAAGGGATATGGCCCCGGGGAGGACATGAAAACCCATCAAACAGGAACTGACACAAAACAGCCTACAAAGTATATAAACATCTTTCACAATCAGAAAGACTTTGGAGGACCTTTCTGTTATGATTATTTTCTTTTTTCTTTCTCTATTTCTCTCTTTTTCACCCTGAATTTCCCAGCACCCTGACTTTTCTCAGTGTGTTTTATCTCCACGAAAGTTCCTTTTGGAATTTCAATCAACCAGCACTCTCAAGCTTTCTCCCTTTCCTTTTTAACATTTAATATATAAAAATGAGCAGGGGGTCAACCACAACTGGATGAAACCACTAATCATTACAGTGCTCAAATTGCAGCCCCCTGGTATATGGAAAATTGCTTTTTCCTGTGGCTGAATGCGTGAAGGGTGCATCCAGAGCCTTACTACAAAAAGGGAGTACAGATATCATCATATCACAATCTCGCCAGCAATTTTAGAAAATTCATGAGACAGGAATGGATCTTCAAAATGTTGCAGTAACAATACACACGTACACACACACACCACACATACACACCACACATACATACACTTACCACACACCCACACACCACACATACCCACAAACACATCACACACACACCCACAGACCACACATACCCACAAACACATCACACACACACACACACACACAGACCACACATACCCACACACCACACATACCCACAAACACATCACACACACACACATCCCCCACACATACCCACAAACACATCACACACACACACACACACACCCCATACCCACAAACACATCACACACACACACACACACACACACCACACATACCCACAAACACATCACACACACACACCCCACACCCACAAACACATCACACACACACACACATACCCACACACCACACATACCCACAAACACACACCCCCACACACCACACATACCCACAAACACATCACACACACACACACATACCCACACACCACACATACCCACAAACACATCACACACACACACCACACATACCCACAAACACATCACACACACACACACACACCAGACACACCACACATACCCACAAACACATACACACCACACACACACAGTTTGTCTTCGAAGCAGTTTTCCCTGTCACTTAACAGCACCCACTCTCCCTCCTTTTTGATTTATTGAAAGTGACACAACATTGCTCCAAAGTTCTTTAGTTTTTCATTTCCACTTACAAGCAATTACCTCAAAAACTGTATAAAAATTGCAATAAAACATTGCTCAATTCTTGAGAATCTGTTACATCTCTTCTGAGGGAAGGTCAGAGAATAGAATGGAAAACCATACTGGCATTCTCTTCAGAAAAATCTGTGCTAAACAGCGTGAGGTAAGAAATAGGCACCTCACAGGTTGTAACAGTTACTATTCTTTTCACTTGTGTCCCTTTAAATTTCCAAAGAAACAGTGAGGTGTTTCTCAGCCTACTTATGTTTGGTTTTAACATAGAAATCTGAGGACATCTGATTTAATGATAAAAAGCAAACAATTTAGGACCAAATTAACTGTCATGTTATGTTCTACCCCTCCACTCCCCTCATTCAAACAAAAGTGCTGAAAGAAATGTAAAAAAAAAAAAAAAAAAAGAAAAAAAAGAAAAAGAAAAGAAAAAAGACAGAGCCAGTCCCGGGTGCCCCCGCCCCTACCCCAGCCTGCACACAGCCCGCGGCTCGAAATCGGTGACTTCCACAGTCCCTGTGAGCAAGCAGGGTGGTGGGAGACTGAGAAACAAGGATGAGAAAGAGGAGGAAGGCAAATCCTTGCAGAGTCTGAGTAGAGCGGGAAATACAAAGGGAAGGAGAGAAGGTGGGAGAGAGCTGGTAAAGGCAGAGGTGGGTGGAGAAAGAGAAAGATCAGAGTTTTTTAAAGGGAGAGAACGGGGAAAGCAGAGAGGAAAGAGGGAAGGAACAAAGGGTGAAAGAGCAAGGAAGCAAATAATACTACATGGAAACAGAAAGAAATAATCAGAGGAGAAATGGTAAATGAAGGAGGGCAGATGACATCAAATCTCTGACGCATTGGCACATGCCAGTAAGACCCTGCTCTCAGGGAAAATGGTGGGTGGAGGAGCCTTCCTTCTCTGGGTTCCTTTGAATACGGGAGTCAGGGCCCGTGAGGATGATCTGATGAATGAGTTGTGGCAGGACTTCATCCGTCTTAATGATTTAGGATTTTCCTTTCACTTCCTGTGCGCAGTTAGGGATCTTGTATCTGCTTTATCTGTAGAGCCTAATGAGTTCCTGCCATGTCTTTATAGCAGTTGTCCCTTCCACTTAAATCTTCCCCCTGATCCTATTTACCGGAGTTTACAGTTCAGAGTGTCGGGTGCTAAATTATTTGTGTTTTTTACAACCATCACTAAATGCTGACTCTGGAAAGTGGTTCAGTCACTAGAAGGAGAATCTTCGGGTAAGAAGTACGTTGTGCCTGATGGATAGGTGGTGCTTCTCTCTTCTTCCACCTGCTCCAACTGCTGACCTGGATGTAGAGATTCAGCATGCACTGAGGGGGCTTCCCAAGACTTTGGTCTCCCTAAGCTTTGAAGAGTAGGGAGGTCAGGAAATGGACTGGCTGCCTGGAAGCTTCAGTTTGTCCCAGCCTTGCCATAACTAAGCAGGTGAGCTTGAGCAAGTCATTTGAGCTTCCTGAAGTGTGGTTTTCTCATCTGTAAATTGGGATGAGTCTACCCCCCTCTTCTACACCAGGGTTGGAAAGGGAACCTAGTATTATTGGGGAATGATAAAAAGGGTGGTGTACTTGAAGCCCAAGGTGATACTACATATTGAAGATAAAGAGGAACAGGTAAGCTGGAGCCAGGTAAGAAAGGCCTTGAATCTGTGCTTCGCAGTTCCTCACCTGTAAAGTGGGTAGAACTTAGGCTAGTTCTGTTCATAAGCAGGCTGAGAGGCTCTTTAGCTTTTCGGGTTAAAAAGTGCTATGAAATCCAGGATTGTGTCCCCGCTGTAATCATCCATACCCTTCCTGCAAACCCAGTCCTTCAAAATCTTATCCCTTGAATTCTCCTAGTTCTGCATATGGTCCTATCTCTGTTATGGCTAAGCAGCCCCAAGGAAATCTCTGACTCCTCGCAGTGCTTCTCATCAGAAGATATTCTGAATCATTTATCATGAAGTCCGGGATCCTAAGAGAATGATCCCGAACACACCTCTACCAAACAGGTCTGCTACAAAAACACAGGCCTGTTAAAACAAAACAGCAACATTCGGGAGGACTGCAGTGTTTGGTGCGCTGCCTTTCCTGAGTCTGTTTCTTTCTGTCCTTGCCTTCAGAGATGAGAAAGTTCTCGACTCTGGTGGCCATTTTTAGGCATTCCATCGGGAGTGAAATTTTCAGACAGGAAAGAGATCCCACTAATACTACTCGGATAATTCAAGTATCTTACCAGATCTGTGTGTTCAGGTTCAAACCCACTAGGTAAAATTTCAGGAACATTGGACCCCCAATATTTTGTTGCTTAATTTTTAACTGCTAAAGTTAACACAGCTTCTGGAATACAGGGGCCCACAAAAAATATCCATTGATATGGAATGAAGGTATGATTGATTGAGCTAATTACCTAGAGTAAAATGCAAATACCACAAAGATTAATAACTCATTAAACATTCTTATTAGTCTTTAATGCCTTATTGTGAAAGCAAAATTTTAGAGAGGAAAAAATGGGAAGGAAATAAACAACAATTATGAAGTGTGTACTATATGTTTAGTGCTGTGCTAGGCTTATTACACATATATTTATGTAGGATTAATATGTTTAATCCTCACAATTACCCGGAAGATCTTCGATATAAAGGCTATTTTACATTTGAGATGAGACTGAGACAGTTTACATGACTTGTCTACAAAGTTGGTAGAAAGGCTGAGTAAAGGGTAACAAGGAAACACTGAAAAGGATGATGGGCTGGAGCCTGATCTTATACCACCCCCAAAAATAACTCCAAGTAAATTAGAGACTTAAATAGAAACCTGAAACCATAAAATAAGACTCCTGGAAAAAAAAAAAATAAGAAAAAAGCTCTTTGATATCATTCTCAGCATGATTTTTTTGGGTATGACACAAAAGCACAAGCAACAAAAGCAAAAATAAGTAAGTGGGATTACATCAAACTGAAAGCTTCTGTACAGCAATAGAAACAAACAACAAAATGAAAAGGAAGACTACTGAATGGGAGAAAAAAATTGCAAATCACGTATCTGAGAAGGTGTTAATATTCATAATATATAAGGAACTCATACAACTCATAGCAAATGATAATAATCTCCCTTAAAAATGAGCAAAGAGCACGCCTATGTGGCTCAAGGAGTTAAGCATCTACCTTCGGCTCAGGTCATGATCCCAGGGTCCTGGGATCAAGTCCCATGTCAGGCTACCTGCTTAGCTGGGAGGCTGTTTCTCCCTCCCTCTGCCCCTCCCTCCTGCTCCTGTTTGCTCTCTCTCTCTCTCAAATAAATAAATAAAAATCTTTTTTAAAAATAGGCAAGGAACTGAATAGGCATTTTTCCAAAGACGTACAAATGGCCAACAGGTACATGACAAGATGCTCAACATGGTTAATCATTTAGGAAATGCAAATTAAAACTACAACGAGTTATCATATCACACCTGTCAAAATGGCTACTTTTTAAAAGAGAAACAAAAACACTAATTCAAAAAGATACCTACACTCCCATGTTCATAGCAGCATTATTTATAATAGCCAAGACATGGAAACAACCTAAGTGTCCAACAAAGAATGAAAAGATAAAGAAATTGTGGTGTTTATGTATACAATGGAATACTATTCAGGCATTAAAAAATGAAGAAATCCTACCATTTGCAACAGCATAGATGGACCTTGAAGGCATTATGCTAAATGAAGTAAGTCATACAGAGAAAGACAAATATTGCATGATCTCACTTACATATGGAATCTAAGAAAAACTGAATTCATAGATACAGCAATTTGATTGGTGGTGGCCAGGGGCTGAGGAAGGGATACTGGAGTCACCTGAGCACCTTCCAAGGCAGAAAAAAAGAGGCAGTAGAAAGGGAACAATTGAAGGTTTAAGAAATAGAGGGTACTTGGCAGCTCTTTCTCAAAGATCTACCAGATAATTTAAGGGGGAAGCTTCCTTACATCACTTAAAATAGAATTTAACTTGCAAATATTTCATTTTCTGCAAAACATGTATTTTTGAAACCAAGGTATACCAGCATGAAACAGTATCTTAGCTGGTGACAGAAGGGCAACATGGCCCCAAATTAGGCAACCTTCTTCTGTCAAGAGCCTTCCTGTTCTGCCAGGATCTGCTGTCTAATGTATGAGTTAGTACTGAGGGTTTTACCTCAAGTAAAAGTGCAGGCCAATATGTAATGACTGATGGTGAGCTAATTCAAACGAGTCTTCACTGAGGCATTTCTATCAAGACTTGTCAGAATTTTTAAAAGCCTCGTGACTCTCAGAGAAGGAATAAAAGTTGAATGAAACAACGAATACCTGAGCAAGAAAAATGAAAAGTTTTTTAAGATTTTATTTATTTATTTGTCAGAGAGGGAGACAGAAAGAGAGCACAAACAAGGAGAGTGACATGTAGAGTGAGAGGGAGAAGCAGACTCCCCGCTGAGCAGAGAGCCCGATGCAGGGCTTGATCCCAGGACCCTGGGATTATGACCTGAGCCGAAGGCAGATGCTTAACCGACTGAGCCACCCAGGGACCCCTGAAAAGTTTTTAATGAAGCATCAGACTTGGAAATTTCCACTCCCCATTCTTATTTAGAGAGACAAGGACAAACTATACACATGTTCCTGTTCAAATATGGCCAATAATTTAATCGCTTTGAACTTATTGTGGAACCACAGATTACTATCTTAAATATTTGGGGCTCCAACTTCCATTAATTTAAACCCAGTGTTTTCATTTGGACATTTACTTTTAATCAGTCTCTGCAATTGAAGCTGATTACCTTAAGTATTAATAATAAGAATCAACTTGCTAATGACTTCTTTTCCCTCTTAAATTGCAGGATTAAGCACAGCCATTTAATCATATTCATTAGCATTTTTTTTCCGCTGGAGAAACTAAATCAAATGCAAATGCAAGAGCTCATTTTTCCATGCACATCCACACAAACTTGTCAATAAATTTTTCTATTCTTTTCTTGGTCTTCCACTCCAGGGTCAAAAGCCACTTACCATGCTCTCCAAAATGCACTGGATGCTATATCAGATATTCATTAGGGAGAGTAAAGGGCTGGAGCATTTGTACCATCATAATCATCATTAATTATAGCAACAGCTGCTGTTGAATGTTCATGAGCTGGCACTGTTTACAAACTCCACATACGTCTCAGATAAAATCAAAATATTTCCATTTGACAGATGAGGAAATTGAGACTTAGAGAGGTTCAGTAAGTAGCAAATGGCAGAGCTCTTGTCTCTCTGACTGCAAAGATGATGCTCTTCATCACTGGACTGCCCCCACTCACTCGTAAAACACTCACATTATGTCACAAGATCCCTAGCTATAAGCGCTTCAGAAAGGAAATGTCCCAGGCTAAGAGGTGCCCTGGACTAAATTAAGTCAAGAGAGTGGTTGCCATTTTGAATCCATCCATAGTCAGTTGGGCACCAAGTGGTAAGGACCAACTCTGGGACCCACAAGGCTCTGACCATCAATAACCTGAGCCTTAGAAGAAGTAGCCTCCACCTGCCCAGTCCTTCACTAAGCCACAAAACAACCCAGTCCCAAAAGATAGCATTAGGACATATTCATGGGTTGAAAAAGCCCTAATGGCTAAGAGAAGGGTATTGAGAGAAGTCCAGTATCTCTCTGAGATGAAAGATTGCAATCACAATCTTTCAGGGGTGATCAGTCCAAGACGAATGGTATGCAAGCTCTAAAACAACATTGTTTCAGTTTCTACCTTTCCTTACCTCACATCAAGTGTTCCCCACTCCAGCCTGCCTCTTCTCCCTTCCACTCTGGTTCCTGAACAAGACACAGCTCTGTGCACCTGCCTATGGACCCCACTCATGAGCATCCTGCCATTTATGATTTCCCAGTTCTAACACCTTTGACTACATCAGATCTAGCACTGCTCGCTCCACTCCTGATCCCTTGGACAAGACAATCATCCTTCTTACTGCCCCCTGTATCAGTCACTTTGTACTACTATCACAAAAATACCATAGACTGAGTGGCTTAAACAACAAACATTTAATTTTCACAGTTCTAGAAGCTGGAAATTTCAAGATTAAAGACTGTAGATTCAGTTTCAGGTGAGGGCCCACTTCTTGGTTCATAAACAGTCATCTTCTCCTTATGTCCACACATGACAAAAAATGGTGAGAGAGGTCTCTGGGGTCTCCTTTATAAGGGCACTAATTCCTTATTCATTCACGAGGGCTCCACCTTCATGATACAGTCACCTCCCAAAGTCCCCTAATACTATCCCATTGGGGGTTAGGATTTCAACATGAATAGGGAGGGGGAGACACAAATATTCAGTCCATAACACCACCAAAGGATACATAGCTGTCAGATCCCAGTTTCTCCTGGGAGTGAATCCCAAGACTAGGCTTCACAAAATATTTAAATACAGTCACCTTTAGGCTGAGCCTAATTCAAAAGCAAAACCTCAAAAAGCAAAAGAAAACAGCAGCTAGGCTTTTCCAACATGTTCCTGGTCTTAGTTAAAAACAAAAGGGTTTAAAAAGTTGGTTTAACATCCATATTAATAGAATAAAGTATAAAAGCCACATAATCATCTCAGTAGATGCGGAAAAAGTATTTGACAAAATCCAACACCTTTTCATGATAAAACTTATTACAAAGTAATCAAGACAGTGGTACTGGCAAAAGGGTAGATGTATAGACAATGGAATAGAAGTGAGAATCCAAAAATAAACTGTCACCTTTATGGTCAAATGATTTTTTTCAAGATTTTATTTTTAAGTAATCTCTACACCCAACATAGGGCTCAAACTCACCAGCCCAAGATCAAGAGTCACATGTTTTACCAAAGTACCCCTGGTCAAATGATTTTATTTTTTAAAGATTTTATTTATTTATTTATTTGACAGAGAGAGAGAGAGAGAGACAGTGAGAGAGGGAACACAAGCAGGGCGAGTGGGAGAGGGAGAAGCAGGCTCCCAGCTGAGCAGGGAGCCCGATGTGGGGCTCGATCCCAGGACCCTGAGATCATGACCTGAGCTAAGGCAGATGCTTAACCGACTGAGCCACCCAGGCACCCCTGGTCAAATGATTTTAGATAAGCATGTCAAGACAATTCAATGGAGAAAGCATAGTCTTACAAAGAAATAGTGCTAGGACAACTGGATATCCAAGCTGGACCCCTACTTCATACCATCCACAAAAATTAACTCAAAATGGATCATAAACCTAAATGTAGGAGTTAAAATGCAAAACTCTCAGGAGAGAATATAGGAATAAATCATAACCATGGGTTATGTAATGATTTCTTAGACATTACACCAAAAACACAAGAAACAAAAGAAAATATAGATAGATTGGACATCATCAAAATTACAACCTTGTGTTCATCAAATGATACCATCAAGAAAGTGAAACGACAACCCCAAGAATGAGAGAAAATATTTGCAAGAAATACATCTGACAAGATACTTGTATCTAGAAGCCTTACAACTTATCGGTAAAAAGACAACTCAATTTTAAAATAAGCAAAAACTTTGAATAGGCACTTTCCCAAAGAAGACATGTAAATAACCAATAAGCATATAAAAAGATGCTCAACATCCTCAATCATTAGTGAAGTACAAAACAAAACCATAATGAGATGCCACTTCACATATACTAGAATGGCTATAATCCAAAAGAGAGAACAATAACAAGTGTTGGTGAGGATGTGGAGAAACTGGAACACACTATTGGTGGGGCTGTGAACTATTACACCCATGCTGGAAAATAGTTTGGCAAGTCCTCAAAAGGTTAAGCATAGAATTACCATGTAACCCAGCAAGTCCACTCTTAGGTATATGCCCAAAAGAAACAAAAGCTTATGTCCACCCAAAAATGTGTATACAGTTGTTCATAACAGTGTTATTCATAATAATCAAAAAGGGGAAACAACCCAAATGTCCATCAAATGACAAACAGATAAACAAAATGTGATATATCCATATAACATAATTTGGCAATAGAAAAAGAACAAAATGGGGTTGCCTGGGTGGCTCAGTCAGTTAAACATCCAACTCTTGGTTTCAGTTCAGGTTGTGATCTCAGGGTCGTGAGATCGAGCCCCACACTGGGCTCCATACTCAGTGTGGAGTCTGCTTGGGATTCTCTCTCCTGCTCCCTCTGCCCCTCCCACTAGTGTGCTTTTGCTTGCTCTCTCTCTCTCTCTCTCAAAAAAAATAAAATAAAATAAATCTTTACAAAAAGAAAAAGAATAAAGTGCTGAGACATGCTATGACATGGAGGAAACTTGAAAACAGTATGCTAAATGAGAGAAGCCAAACACAATGAAACCACCTATTGTATGATTCCATTCACATGCAATGTCCAGATATGCAAATCCACAGAAAGTCAATTAGTGTCCAGACACGGGTCAGGACAAAAGCGGGAAGGAGAAAGAATAGTGACTGTCAACACGTATGGAGTTTCTTCTGGTGGCTGTTGAAAATGTTCTAAAATTAGACTGTGATGATGCTTGTTTAAAAGTTTTTAATTAAAAAAAATGCAAAGGTGAAGATGGAAACCTAAGAAAAATGATTAATGACATGCTAAAGTTTAGGTTTCTCCACCAGGTTGAAGATTAGGATCTAGGTAGAATATGCAAAAAGAAGTCCACTACTAACCTACTTTGTGTCCTTATGGATGTGACTACTCTGACCACTTCACATAAATAGAATAATTCAACACAGGGCCTTCTGTGCCTGGTTTCTCTCACTTTGCAGCGTTTCTGAGGCTCATCTGTGCGATAGCATGGTTTGGTACTTTGTTACTTTGTATTGCTACATGATATTCCATTATATGGATATACGACATTCTTTGTATCCACTCAACCATTCATCGAAATTTGAGATATTTCCTTTTTTTTTAATCTTTAGGGCATTAGATTTATTTTAAAATTATGCTTATCATTCCTAGGACCCACAGAGGTTTATGAGGTTTGTCCATTCATCTACTTTCTTTAGGTCCAGTTGAATACAAATCTGAAGCTCTTCTTAGCACTGTGGCAGGAAATTTACTCTCAGTTGTTACTGGGACCCCCCCCCCCTCACAGCAAGGTCTCCTACAGATCCAAAACACGGGGGACCCCTCTGGTCTTCCATGCAGTAGCTACTACATTCCATTTTTTAGCTAGTATGAATAGTGCTGCTATGAACCTTCATGTACCAGTTGGTGCTCAACTCTTTGGGCATTTGAATCTCTCTCCTGGCTGTGCTGCTGGGCAGCTGAATGGAACTATAATAATACATCTCAGGCTCCCCTAGCACTGCCTTCTTCACTCTGTACTTTTTCAAGGAGATAAGTTCACCCTCCTTGCTGGTCTCTCCGCCCCCAAGCTCTTTCCAACTCTATCTAGATCTCCACATACTCTGACACCAAGTTTTACTTTTTTTTTTACTTTTCTTGGCATTGATCTTCACAGTATTGATTCCATGCTCGAAAACCTTGGCTATGGCCTTGCCACTGAAGGTGTACCATCCCCCCACCAGCCTCACTCTCTTCCATACCTTGTCCTGGCATCTGCACCAGAAGCGCCTGCCTCTTCGCACCACTCACTTCTACTTTCCTCCAATCTCTGCCCACCAGGAGTCTCCCAGCACACCTCTCTGCCACCTTATGTCCAGCTCTTCATTCCTCCAGCAAACATGACTGAATTTCTGTTAAGTGCCTAGGCACAATGCTAGGCATTGGAGACATCAGGAGATGAACTGGAAAAGATCCCTAGCCTTGCAGATTCCACATCCAGATCTGAGTGCAGCAGGGAAGGTAGCGGTTGGTTGGCAAGGGCGAATAGACATGCGAACACACAATAAGGAAGCCATGTAGTTAAGCAGACATGGCCTATTTGTCCACTTCTACCAGTGACTCATTCAACCTTTACAGAGTTTTTTTGTTGTTGTTGTTGTTGTTGTTGTTGTTGTTTCTTTGGTTTTTTTTCCCAGCTCCAGATGAGGTATTTGATAAATTTTTCTTTTTTGGTCCAGGGTTTTTATAACAAAAAAAAAAAAAAAAAAAAAAAAAAATTTTTTTTTTTTTCCACAGAGAAGGCAAAGAAAGGGTTAGTAAGCCCCACTTGCCCCAAGCAGTGGTTGAGGCTGGAGAGCGGGAGGCACTCTCAGACTGACCTGGACAGCCACAACTGAATCCTGTCAGGATTATCAAAATTGCCATGACAATGACCCCAGGGTTTCTTTCTTGGATAAACCCTGTAAACATTCAGCTGATTTCAGCCAGACCCAACTGCATGCCCTTGAGGTTTGCATGTTGTAAAAAGATGGGGGCGGCGGGACCTGAAGCAAGTGAGAAGAGGCCAGCGAGGCTACTCAACCTTGAAATAATACTCAGCTTAAATAGGAAGAAAGCTCACTTGACATCCTGCTTACCTTCCTTTAAAAATGTCGAGGTAGAACTGCAGGAAGTTCCAGGGCAAACTTCAACTGTCTTGAGGTCTCAGAACTTTCCCTCACTAGTGACCCAGGGGAGGGCACACCTGTGAAGAACAAATGAATGGACAGACTTTAATTCCCTAAGGGTTCTTACTTAGACGGCTTGGCCTTTGCTGGATTGTGATGTCATTCCATTTGGTCTTCGGAGTCCTGGCCTCTACTTTCTCAACCCTCCCCTTCCCACACTGGTGGTGTGATTCAAACTGAAGATCAACTTCCCTTATTGTCCAGATGGATGCACTGAGGCCCCGAAAATAAGGACACTAGATATTCATCAGTCGGAATATTGTAGATGAAATGTTTTTGTCAGAAGAAGGTTGTACTAGATGACCTCTAACTCTGTCCCAACACAAAGGCTCCACAATTCTAAGACTTGTCCCAAAGGAACCCGGCTATTTGGAGGCAAAGCCTGGACCAGAACCTAGACCTATCCCCTGCCAGTCCAGAAGCCAGCTGGATTCACCAGCTCATCTCTGCTGGTGAATCCACCAACAATTTGGATTTTTCAGCTCAGACCTTAAACATCTTAAACCATGTAAACATTCTCTTCACAATTTTCACAGGGAGAGGAGGAGATGCGTGGAGGGGTGAAGAAGGAATAGAACAAGACATGCAAAACTCCCTTTTGCAACTGAGGTTTCCCTTAAAGGCTGAAAATGCAGACACATTTTGCAAACTAAGTTCCACTTTTTAATGAAGGGCAAATGCCCTATAAATGGATTTTACTGTGGATTCTTATAAAGGGGACGAGCTTTGTTGTAAAATGAATGACCACTCCTTAATATGTTAATGTAGGATATTTTGATTAGTTTTGATTAAAGTTCTATCTATATCCTTGTGGTCATTTTACAGACAGTAAAACCAAGCGCCAAAACGGAGTTATGTCTAACCCAAGAATATCCTGGAACAAACTCTGCACTAACATGACTCTCAAATCCCTTCGTCACCCACCCAGCCTCACAGCCTGGGTCTCTAAGGAACTTCACCTGATCTCTTCACCTTGCCTACATCAGAGCCCAGAGCTCCAAGCTGGCCATAACTTGAGGTTTCTTTTTAAGCATGGCTTTCAAACAACCTTTCGCTATATACTGGCATGGAAGAATAGGCCCATGTCCCTGACACACAAAGCCACTCTGAGTTCCCCTAATCCCCAAGCAATCCCCTGCCTGCTGGGTCTTATTGCTTAAAAGGAACATAAGCTCCTCTGATACTGCCCTGGACAAGGGCTGTGAATTTGAGAAGACAGGGAAAAAGGACAAGCAGAAAACATCTTTAAGCGCATTATCAGCCTGCTTGATTTCTGCAAACTGCTCTAGTCGGCTTGACCCCCATCTCTGGAAGAGGGACCCTTGAGACCACAGGCTGCCAAGCATGGGCTCTCTGGGAAGTGGTGAGAGGCAAGAACAAACTGCTCCTTTTCTCAGAACAGGCAACCCTGCAAACTCACCCTTACTGGAACAAAAAGCATTAAATTCTTTTTTTCCCTCCTACCTTCCTTTAATGCTACAGCCACGGAATTCGTACTGCTTATTGACCAGACCACTCATCTGCCAATGAAGCACACGTGGCAGCTCTTAAAATGTTGTCAGATGCTGAAGATTCTCTCTCATAAGGGTATCTGACTTCCTCCAAGTTATTTGAGTCTTGTCTCTCCAACTAGGCTGTATGCTGTTGGAAGACTCAGGCAGAGCTTGGTGAGTCTTTGCTTTACCCACAGTCTTGCTAATATTTGGGATACAACTGGCACTCAATACATTCATTAATCTATGGATGAGAATTTGTTAAGGACTTATAGCCATTATGAATCTCAAGTCTACCAAACTAAGACATACCAAAAAAAAAAAAAAATCTACATCTTCCTTTTTATTAAATTAATTTCTGGGGCACCTGGGTGGCTCAGTCATTAAGCATCTGCCTTCGGCTCAAGTCGTGATCCCAGGGTCCTGGGATCGAGCCCCACACCAGGCTCCCTGCTCCGCGGGAAGCCTGCTTCTCCCTCTCCCACTCCCCCTGCTTGTGTTCCCTCTCTTGCTATGTCTCTCTCTGCCAAATAAATAAATAAAATCTTTAAAAAAAAATTTTTTTTAATTTCCATTTTGACTTCTCATCCTCCTAGAATTCCAATTCCTTGCAAGAATTTTAATCTCAGGCATTACTGGGGTCTCCTTCCTCCTCAGGGTCTCTCCAGAATCCAGTAGACTTCATGGTGCTCAGAAAATCAGGGTAAGGGCTTCCATCCTCCTGTCCATCAATGTTCACAGCTGACATCCTCATAGTCTCAGCCACAGTGAACCTGGGAAGTATCTCTCTGCTTCCATGACCAGCCTGAAGAAAGGGAATTTTTGCCATTGACAACAAGGGGGACTAAGGTCAGGCTCCCTAGGTTCATCATTTGCCCTCCCCTGAAATCTTGCCACGGCTTTGGGCAAGGAGCTCTCCCATTACTGAACCCAAGTCCTCACCAGGCTTTCTCACTGCCTCCCCCAAGTCTGGGTGTCTTGTTGGAGTCCCAGGGAAATCACTGTCCCACTCCTCTTGTTGCTCTTGCGAGCATTCTTCAGTCTCTTCAGTGGGGTCACCAAGGCCAGTCAGGGCAGTCTCTTCCTCAGTCCACAGTTAGGAAGTCAACTGCTTCCTAAAAGGAGGAAGCAGTCCTTTCCACTTTGTGGCAATGGAGCAAAGAACAGAAAAGACCATGTATGGAAAGAAAAGCAGAGAGACTTTGTATATGACTGGGCTCTTTGGTTGTAAGCAATTGAAACTGACTTGAAAAAAATATAGACGAAATAATAATAATCTGTTGGGACAACAAAACATTGGGTAATGTCCTAGAACTGAAGAAAGATCTGAACAAGCAGTCCTCAAGAAGGACAGGAGAAGAACAGTTCCAAGAATTTCAGTCAGTACCTCACAGATGAAAGAAGAATGACTCAGCTCTGGTCGGCTGCCACTGAAGATTAAACCCCCAGGCGAGAGTCTGAGGGGCCCAACCCCAGTCACGTGCTTGCCACCTCTTGGATAAGAGACTTGAAGGCCAAGGAGTACTCAGATCAACAGGTTAACCAAACACATTAAAGAGGGGACAGAGAGTTCCCCTAAAAGAAAAGCAGAGAGCTGCTACCAAATGAAGGGAATACTAAGTTGGCATGATGACTGGTGACCATCATAGACAGAAGAGAGCCTGTCCAGGTAACAAGTTGCCAGGGGCAGGGCATCGTGTGTGGAGGAGAGCAAAACATCCTCACCCTAATAATGACATCTGCTACTTAAAATGAACTTGGAACAACTGCAGATGCAAAAACCAAGAGCTGGCTGAAGATAAACAGTACAAATATTAATATAAGAAGATAATCACCCCAGAGCAGATTGTGTGGGAAGAGGAAAGAATAGGTCACATCCAATAGGATCAGGCTATTTGGAAACAGTTGGGAAAGAAAACTATAGAACAGACCAAAAAGAGGACGATTTTCTTAAGAATAAATATTTTAAGAGCTACCCTATGACCCAGCAATTGCACTACTGGCTATTTATCCCAAAGATACAAATGTAGTGATCCGAAGGGGTATGTGCACCCCAATGTTTATAGCAGCAATGTCCACAATAGCCAAACTATGGAAAGAGCCAAGATGTCCATCAATAGATGAATGGATAAAGAAGATGTGGTGTATACACACACACACACACACACACACACACACACACACACACACACACACTGGAATAGTATACAGCCATCAAAAAATGAACTCTTGCCATTTGCAACAACGTGGATGGAACCAGAGGGTATTATGCTAAGCAAAATAAGTCAATTGGAGAAAGACAAGTATCATATGATATCACTGATATGAGGAATTCTTAATCTCAGGAAACAGAGTTTGCTGGAATGGTGGGGGGTGGGAGGGATGGGGTGGCTGGGTGATAGACATTGGGGAGGGTACGTGCTATGGTGAGCACTGTGAATTGTGTAAGACTGATGAATCACAGACCTGTACCTCTGAAATAAATAATACATTATATGTTTAAAAAAAAAAAGATAGTAGGAAGGGAAAAAATGAGGGGGAGAAATTGGAGGGGGAGATGAACCATGAGAGACTATGGACTCTGAGAAACAAACTGAGAGTTTTAGAGGGGAGGGGGGTGGGGAGATGGGTTAGCCCAGTGATGGGTATTAAGGAGGGCACATATCGAATGGAGCACTGGGTGTTATACGCAAACAAGGAATCATGGAACACTACATCAAAAACTCTGATGTACGGTGACTAACATAACATAATAAAATAAAATTTAAAAAAGGAAAAAAAAGAATGTATATTTCATCAGTTATCTTGAAAGGAGCAACTTGAGATTTATTCAAGAATACCACCCCAAAAACATATGTCATTGCTGTATAAAATTATGTCCAGGCTACCTATATAGGAAAATACATATAATTCCCAATTATATGTGAGTTCAGCTACTGTCAACTAATTTCTTTATGGTCTTCACAGAGTCCCTAGTTAAAGAATCCATCCTCTTATTACCAAATATTGATACCTTGACTGGATATCATTCCACCAGAGTGGACAAAACCAGGTGAGCATTGGCACTTAGAGATGGTATCTCAAGATTTATTTCTCTGTATGTGCACTGTATGTGCATAAAAACTGAAACGCAGAATTTTAAAAACAAAAACGCTATGTCAAGGTGGTATTTCTCAAACTAGGATCCTACACATCAGCTCTCTGAGATTTTCTTGAGGGAAAGGAAAGAACGGAATTCCATGAATTAAAGGAAACAGAGCCTAGAAACTAGAAGTCTCATATTAGAAGACCACTAAGGCAGCTCACTGGCCAGGTACTGAGGACCATGGTAAGAAGTGACCATGAAAGCAAAACAGAAACAAAAATCTGTATCCCATCTGGGAAGTAAACCATCAAAGGAGTGAATGGTAGTGACCCAGAGCCTATAGGTCGTATCCCTTTGTTCTCAACTATAAGCTTATCTTTCCTTTTCAAGAATAAGTCTTTCGGCAATGACATGGATAAATGTCAGAATAATGATGCCGAGTGAAAGAAGCCAGAAAAAAAAAGAGTATATGCTGTATAATTCCATTTATATAAGATTCTAGAATATGCAAACTAATCTATAGTGATAGAAAGCAAATCAGTGATTGGGGATGAGAGGGTGGAATGGGTGGAAAGCAGAGGTCTAAATTAAAAAAGGATGGGGGAAGCTTTTGGTGGTGCCGGATATGTTCATTTTCTTGATTGTAGTGATGGCTTCACATGTGGTGATGTCAAACACATTAAATCATACACTTTAAACAGGTACATGTTATTGTGTATCAATTAGATCTTGATAAGGCTCTTAAAAAAAAGAATATGTGAGAAGGAAAGATGGCGGAGGAGTAGGGGACCCTATTTCAACAGGTCCCTGGAATTGAGCTGGATATCTACCAGAACACTCTGAGCACCCACAAATCCAGCCTGAGATGTAAGAAGATCTGGATCTCTACAAACAGAATATCGCAGGCAGTTGGTTTCGAGGTATGAAGCGGGGAGCCGTGATTCTGCAAGCAGATATCAGAGGATAAATGGCAGCGGGAGGGTGCCTGGCCATGGGGATCCTACACTGCCGGTGAGCGACAGCCTCGCACACTGGGGACGGGCACAGACTTGCAGACCGGTAGCGGCCGGTGAAGGACTTTAGGGCAGTCCCCGGGATGGAAACCGGAGCGGCGGGCTCGCATGTGTGAATTGGGAAGGGCTGGCAGTTTTAGAAGCACAAAGGGCAGAGACGTGCCCCGAGCTGGAGGTAGGACTGGGGGCGCTGCAGAGGGGCGCACAACCCAGGCCGCTGCAGTTTATAGCAGCATGGACAGAAACAGAGACAGTGTGGCCTGGAGAGCTCACTGAAGAACAGACTGCAGTCTCCCTGCTCTGAGGCAGAGGGTTGGAAACGGTCTCTTCTGCTCTGACTCGCGGAAGAGACGCAGAAAGCCACCAGGGAAAGCTGCCAGAGAACAAAAGCCCCAAAAACTGATTCCCACTGAGCCCATCCCCCGCCACCAGGGGACAGGGCAACTCCGCCCAAACAGGGTTGCCTGAGTAACAGCACGGCAGGCCCCTCCCCCAGAAGACAGGCTGGGAAAACAAGAGGCCAGCAACCCTAAGATCCCAAGAAAACAGATGCATCTTGCTTGGGTTCTAGTCAATAATTTGGACTCTATACATTCCCTCAAATACCCAACAACAGAAGGATGAGGAGGAGGAACCCCCAAAATAGAAAAGATTCAGAGATTATGACTTATGCTGCAGATTTACAAATGGATGCAGATATAACCAAGATGTCGGAGATGGAATTCAGGCTAGCAATTGTGAAGACAATGGCTAGAATGGAGAAATCAATTAATGGTAACATAGAGTCTCTAAGGGCAGGAATGAAAGCTGAATTGGCAGAACTTAAAAATGCTATCGATGAGATCCAATCCAATCTAGATAATCTAAAACTAGGGTAAGTGAGGCAGAAGAACGAATAAGCGACCTGGAAGACAATATAATAGAGAAAAAGGGAAAAGAGGAGGCCAGGGAAAAACAACTCAGAATCCAGGAAAATAGAATCAGAGAAATAAGTGACATCATGAAGTGTTCCAATGTCAGAATAACTGGAATCCTGGAGGGAGTGGAGAGAGAGGACTAGAAGATGTATTTGAGCAAATCGTAGCTGAGAACTTCCCTAATCTGGGGAATGAAACAAACATTTGCGTCCTAGAGGCAGAGAGGACCCCTCCCAAGATCAAGGAAAACAGGCCAACACCCGCCATGTAATAGTAAAACTTGCAAATCTTAGAACCAAGGAAGCCATCTTAAGGGCAGTTAGGGAGAAGAGATTCCTTACGTACAGAGGGAGGAATATCAGAATAACGTCCGACCTATCCACAGAGACCTGGCAAGCCAGAAAGGCCTGGCAAGACATATTCAGAGTACTAAATGAGAAGAACATGCAGCCAAGAATACTTTATCTGGCAAGGCTGTCATTTAGAATGGATGGAGAGATGCAGAGCTTCCATGACCAGCAGAAACTGAAAGAATATGTCGTGACCACTAAGCCGGCCCTGCAAGAAATATTAAGGGGGGTTCTGTAAAAGGAGAAAGACCCCAAGAGTGATATACAACAGAAATTTACAGGGACAATCTATTAAAACAACGTCTCCACAGGCAACATGATGACAATTAATTCCTATCTTTCAATAATCACTCTCAATGTGAATGGCCTAAATGCTCCCATAAAACGGCACAGGGTTGCAGATTGGATAAAAAGACAGGACCCATCCATATGCTGCCTACAAGAGACTCATTTTGAACCTAAAGGTACATCCAGACTGAAAGTGAAGGGATAGAGATCCATCTTCCATGCCAGTGGATCTCAAAGAAAGCTGGGGTAGCAATTCTTATATCAGACAAATTAGATTTTAAACTAAAGTCTGTAATTAGAGACACAGAAGGACACTATATCATTCTTAAAGGGTCTATCCAACAAGAAGATCTAACAATTGTAAATATCCATGCCCCCAACATGGGAGCAGCCATCTACATAAGCCAACTGTTAACCAAAATAAAGAGTCATACTGATAACAATACGTTAATTGTAGGAGACCTCAATACTCCACTCTCAGCAATGGACAGATCATCTAAGCAGAAAATCAACAAGGAAACAAGAGCTTTGAATGATACACTGGACCAGATGGACTCCATAGATATTTACAGAACATTCCACCCTAAAACAACAGAATATCATTCTTCTCGAGCGCACATGGAACTTTCTCCAGAATACACCACATACTGGGTCACAAATCAGGTCTCAACTGATACCAAAAGATTGAGATTATTCCCTGCATATTCTCAGAGCACAATGCTTTAAAACTGGAACTCAATCACAAGAAAAAATTTGGCAGAAATTCAAACACTTGGAAGCTAAAGACCACTCTGCTCAAGAATGTTTGGGTCAACCAGGAAATCAAAGAAGAACTTAAACAACTCATGGAAACCAATGAGAACGAAAACACATCGGTCCAAAACCTATGGGATACTACAAAGTTGGTCCTAAGGGGGAAATACATAGCCATCCAAGCCTCACTCAAAAAAATAGAAAAATCCCGAATTCACCAACTAACTCTACACTTTAAAGAACTAGAGAAAAAGTAACAAACGATGCCTAAGCCACGGATTAGAAGAGAAATAATTAAAATAAGAGCAGGAATCAATGAATTAAAAACCAGAAACACACTAGATCAGATCAACGAAACTAGAAGTTGGTTCTTTGAAAGATTTAATAAGATCGATAAACTACTGGCCAGACTTATCCAAAAGAAAAGAGAAAGGACCCAAATCAATAAAATTATGAATGAAAGGGGAGAGATCACGACTAACACCAAGGAAATGGAAACAATTACTAGAAATTATTATCAACAACTATATGCCAATAAACTGAGCAATCTGGATGAAATGGAGGCCTTTCTGGAAACCTATAAGCTGCCAAGACTGAAACAGGAAGAAATTGACAACCTGAATAGGCCAATAACCAGTAACCAGACTGAAGCAGTGATCAAAAACCTCCCAAAAAAACAAGAGTCCAGGACCTGATGGATTCCCTGGGGAATTCTACCAAACATTCAAAGAAGAAATAATACCTATTCTACTGAAACTGTTTCAAAAAATAGAAACAAAAGGAAAACTTCCAAACTCATTCTATGAGGCCAGCATTACCTTAATCCCCAAACCAGGCAAAGACCCTATCAGAAAGGAGAATTTCAGACCGATATCCCTGATGAATATGGATTCCAAAATCCTAGCTAATAGGATCCAACAATACATTAAAAGGATCATCCACCACGACCAAGTGGGATTTATCCCTGGGATGCAAGGGTGGTTCAACATTCGCAAATCAATCAATGTGATAGAACACATTAATAAGAGGAGGGAGAAGAACTATATGGTCCTCTCAGTTGAGGCAGAAAAAGCATCTGACAAAATACAACATCCTTTCCTGATTAAAATTCTTCAGAGTATAGGGATAGAGGGAACATTCCTCAAGTTCATAAAATCCATCTATGAAAAACCCACAATGAATATCACCCTCAATGGGGAAAAGCTGAGAGCCTTTCCCTTAAGATCAGGAACACGTCAAGGATGCCCACTCTCGCCACTATTGTTCAACATAGTACCAGAAGTCCTAGCAACAGCAATCAGACAACAAAAAGAAATAAAAGGTATTCAAATTGGCAAAGGAGAAGTCAAACTCTCTCTTTTCGCAGAAGACATGATACTTTATGTGGAAAACCCAAAAGACTCCACCCCCAAATTACTAGAACTCATACAGCAATTCAGTAATGTGGCAGGATACAAAATCAATGCACAAAAATCAGTTGCTTTCTTATACACTAACAACGCAACTGTAGAAAGAGAAATTAGAGAAACGATCCCATTTACAATAGCACCGAAAACCGTAAGATACCTCGGAATAAACCTAACCAAAGAGGTAAAGGATCTATACTCTAGGAACTACAGAACACTCATGAAAGAAATTGAAGAAGACACAAAAAGACAGAAAAATATTCCATGTTCATGGATCGGAAGAACAAACATTGTTAAAATGTCTATGCTACCCAGAGCAATCTATACCTTCATTGCCATCCCGATCAAAATTCCAATGACATTTTTCAAAGTGCTGGAACAAACAATCCTAAAATTTGTATGGAATCAGAAAAGACCCTGAATCGCCAAGGAAATGTTGAAAAAGAAAAACAAAGCTGGGGGCATCACGTTGCCCGATTTCAAGCTATATTACAAAGCTATGATCACCAAGACAGCATGGTACTGGCACAAAAACAGACATATAGACCAATGGAACAGAATAGAGAACCCAGATATGGAGCCTCAACTCTATGGTCAAATAATCTTTGACAAAGCAGGAAAAAACATGAAATGGAAAAAAGACAGTCTCTTCAATAAATGGTGCTGGGAAAATTGGACAGCCACGTGCAGAAGAATGAAACTCGACCATTCTGACACCATTCACAAAGATAAATTCAAAGTGAATGAAAAGACCTCAATGTGAGACAGGAATCCATCAAAATCCTAGAGGAGAACATAGGCAGTAACCTCTTTGACATCATTCACAGCAACTTCTTTCAAGATACATCTCCAAAAGCTAGTGAAACAAAAGCAAAAATGAACTTTTGGGACTTCATCAAGATAAAAAGCTTCTGCACAGCACAGGAAACAGTCAACAAAACAAAGAGGCAACCCACAGAATGGGAGAAGGTATTTGCAAATGACACTACAGATAAAGGGCTGGTATCCAAGATCTATAAAGAACTGCTCAAACTCAACACCCAAAAAACAAATAATCAAGTCAAAAAGTGGGCAGAAGATATGAAAAGACACTTCTCTGAAGAAGACATACAAATGGCTAACAGACACATGAAAAAATGTTCATCATCATTAGCCATCAGGGAAATTCAAATCAAAACCACATTGAGATACCACCTTACACCAGTTAGAATGGCAAAAATGGACAGGGAAAGAAACAACAAATGTTGGAGAGGTTGTGGAGAAAGGGGAACCCTCTTACACTGTTGGTGGGAATGCAAGTTGGTACAGCCACTTTGGAGAACAATGTGGAGGTTCCTCAAAAATTTAAAAATAGAGCTACCCTATGACCCAGCAATTGCACTCCTGGGTATTTACCCCAAGGACACAGATGTAGTGAAAAGAAGGGCCATATGCACCGCAACATTCCTAGCGGCAATGTCCGCAATAGCCAAACTGTGGAAAGAGTCGAGATGCCCTTCAACAGATGAATGGATAAAGAAGATGTGGTCCATATATACAATGGAATATTACTCAGCCATCAGAAAGGATGAATACCCAACTTTTACATCAACATGGATGGGACTGGAGGAGTTCATGCTAAGTGAAATAAGTCAAGCAGAGAAAGTCAATTATCATATGGTTTCACTTATTTGTGGAACATAAGGAACAGCATGGAGGACATTAGGACAAGGAAGGGAAAAATGAAGGGGGGGAATCGGAGGGGGAGATGAACCATGAGGGACTATGGAGTTTGAGAAACAAACAGGGTTTTAGAGGGGAGGGGGAGGGGGGATTGGTTAGCCTGGTGATGGGTATTAAGGAGGCACGTACTGCATGGAACACTGGGTGTTATACGAAATATATATGGATCGTGGATCACCACATCAAAAACTAATGATGTATTGTATGGTGACTAACATAACAATAAAATTTTTAAAAAAGAATATGTGAGCTTTAATCTATAACAGAATTTCTCATCCTCAGCACTATTGACATTTCGGGCCAGACTTCTTTGTCAGAGCCTGTCATATATCACCAGATGTTTGGCAGCATCCCTGGCCCCTACCCACTATTATGATAATCAAAAATTATTCCAGACATTGCCAAATGTCCTCTGCTGGGAAGGGAGGAAGGGGAGATACAACCCCAGTTGAGAACAACATGCCTCTAAGGATTGGGCAAGTGTGCAAAGGAGGTAAGGGAAAGGACCAACCCGAGGGCCTCCGTGCTGTGGACGGCACAGAGCAGCCAGCTAGCGGGCAGGAGCAGGCGCCGCTGGAGGGCTCAGGGCTCCTGCCCGTAATGCCATGAGATGCCCAAGTCAGTGCTGGAGAAGCAGAGGAGTCTCCGACAACAGCAAAGACTCAAGGGAAAAATGAGAAGGATGTAGATAATACCTTGAGCTTGTTTATACTGCCCCAAGTACTTTTATGCATATCATCTCATGGGTCTTTACAAGGTGCATATAAAGAGAAGAGGGGTGAATATTGCTCTCCTCATTTTCCAGACCTAGAAGGAGTGTCTGCCCATCAGCCTCTGAGCTCCTAGGTGGCTGAGCACAGTGTTAGGAAAGGACGGTTAGATAACCCCTCACCTAGTCAGAGCTGCCGGATAACAACTCTGAAGGGGCTATGAGGAAGGCTTCTGAATCTCTGATGGCCATCCAACAAGTCGCAGGCTGTTACACGGCAGGTGAGGAATTTAGTTTCGAAAGTGTCGCTTAAGGAACCCTTTCTGGGGGTGAGTCTTGTCAGACAAAGAACGTATGCTAGAAGGATGTTGAAGAACATCCTCTTCTGGTGCCCAACAATAGGAGGAACTTGCTTCGCTGGGATGACTTAAAGCTACCGACAGAGGCAGGAGGATAAATCGGAGGGCCGAGCCCAGCCCCTCCAGCGCTGTGAGTCTGCGCAGTAAGAGGAGGGGAGAGCATTCAGGAGTGAGGGACGGAAGGTCGTTTGAAGTGAGATTTTAGATTCATCCTCAGCATGTTTAGGAAGGGGCTAGATTTCAGTGCATCCAGCCCCTCCCCCCTTTTCTTTCCCCTTCACAGATATTGACAGCTCTCCTTTAGAGAAACATAATCATTTACATGCAGTGTGAAGGTCACAGTGCCTCTCCTTGAACAGAAGAAAGCATTGTTCCCCAGAAGAACCGCAGACCTGAGCAGGAGGTAGAGAGAGATTTGGGGAAGAGGCATTCTTGAACCACATAGGTGATAACCACATATTACACCCCTCCCGCAGCCCCCCAAAAACCTAAGTTAGTCCTCGGTGCGGGCTGACCACAACAAGCAGATTCATTCACAGATTCATCACACCAACATCCCAACTGGAACCTAGTTATCAGAATTTAATGACCATCCTGGTGTGTGTTCACGATGTGATAATATTTTGATGCCCGTGCTTGTGTTTTTGGAGTGCCTTTCTTCTAGAGTTGCTTAAGGACTGTTCTATATGGGCTTTCTAATTTTGTAATTACATATCAACAACCTGATGGTGAAATACAAGCAGAATCATCAAGAAAGAAAAATCCCAGCCCTTTTCACCATAAAACCTAAACTAGTGTCAAGATACAATGGTCTCTCCTTGCTTTAATATTGCAGATATAACTTTTCATAATTGCAATGAATGTACCCATAGTATTTTAAGGTTTTATTTTAGTTAACGTTTCAGAATCTAGATTTTTTTTTTGCATTCCTACCTCATTTACATATTTTTAAAAAGCCATGTGATACTCAGTTTGTTAACATACCAGATTATTTAAACAAAGTGCCATGGTTTGGTCATTCGCATTGTTTTCCATTGAGAGAGAAAAGTCCTAATGAGAATATTGCAGTTATCTCCCAATATTTTGCCCATTCATTCATTCATGGAGCAAGATGGAACAGAAAGATGGACAAATCTTGAGTCCTTGGCAGCATCTTATTGCTGTCATACCTGCTCTGGTCTGCCTACCACCTAAACCCCTACTTATTTAAGCCACAGCAAAAAGCAGTTAAAGGCAATCCTAACTGATACACCACTGAAACCTCTCTCATGTGTGCACACCCCTCCTGCCATTGCTCCTATCTCTGAGGGCGAGGTATCCCTCTTGCTATTGTAACTAGCCCTCCACATGCATTCTTGATCCCATCCCCTCTCCTGCCTCCTCTTAGACCATGTTCATGATGTCCTTTCTTATTTGCGTCCTCTATCTCTCCCTCCATTCTGGCTCTTTTTTATGTCTACTAAGAGCCTGTTAGGATCTCCCTTCCCTTTACCCAGCCCACTCCTACAGTAACTCTCGCTTCCTCTTCTTTTTGCCACCTGACTTCTTGACAGACTGGCCTTTGCCTACTCATCCTCAGTCTCTTCCCCGCTGGCTGTTACCGCCAAAACTGTGGAACCAGCAGTAAGTCTGCCAACCCCCTAGTTAGCAAGTCCCACAGCCTTTTCAGACCCTATCCTCCTCCAGCTTTCTGCATATGGCTCTTCAGATCACCTTTTCCTTCTTCTTTAAACTTTCTTTAAAAGTATAAATATGTTATGTAGATTTTGGAGAGAATTATTTTAAATGGCTGAAAACAAGTGAACACAGAACTACACCCATCTATTTCCTTTCCTTTCCTGGATGTCACTAAAATGTAATAAGGATTTTTTTTTAAAATACACTCTCTCCACTCTACCCTGCAAAAAAGGAATCATCCAAAAGATTAAGGGAGTGAGAGAAGAAATAGTTTGTGGCAGGGATAAGACTGCTCAGGCCTCCGTCTGTAGGAGTGTAATTGACCAAGGGCCCGACTGCCTGGCTCTGAAACCCACATAAGATCCACAGCTGAGTCTGGGTCCAGGCCCTGCTTCCCCAGGGCTGCTCTCACCTAATGACTGAGCATGGACATTCCCAGGAGACCCAGGACTCCTCCTCAGTCCCCTTTGGTTCAAGGGTTCCTGCCAGCCCTGCTGAACTGCCTCAGACTGCACTGTGGTCTAGGTGGCTTCCACCCAGGCTTCTTTCCTTCTCTCCCTCATTGTCATCTCTGGGTGATGCTCTCTCAGCCTTCCATGGCTCCCTCCCCGCTTTCTCTCACACAGGGGATTCCCTAATAAAATCTGTGAGCATTTGGTATCATCTTGGAATCTGCTTCTTGGAAGACTGCAGGTGAAAGATTTCAACAAATATTTGGAAGATAACAAGCAGATGGAGGAGCAGTGGCTGATGTAAGCAGTGTGACCCAAAAGCCAAGCAGAAAGGAATGCTGATAAGCATTAAGCCAATTCCACCAGCAGATCTAGAAAGTCTCAGGACTTGGGAGACGCAACTTACTGCAGAAGTTGAGGGTGGGGGTTGGGGGTACAATGTGGAGCTAAAAACAGCTCTCTTCGTGGAAGGTCTATATCCAGAGATATTAGGCCACCAGATCCTCTCCCTGACCCTGTCCACCCAAACTCCTGACCCACAGAAAGTGTGTAATAACAAAAATGTGCTGTCTTAGGCGGCTCAGTCTGTGGTAGTTTATTATACAGCAATAGAGAATTAAAACAGATAGCTATAAAAGTATATTATTTAGAAATGAAGCAAATGCCAGGGTTTTAGATGAGGGAGGAATATGAAAATATTATATTTTTCAATATTAGGAATAGCTTTATATCTGGATAGTTTTAGCAGTTTCTGATGCAAAAAGAAAATTTAAGTAAAACCTTAAACACGTTTTATGACTGTTCAGGTGGACGTTACTACCTGAGATTGGCTGAAACTGGGAAAGCCAGAGTCTAGGGGGAAGGTGAAAGCCAGGAGTGAGAGAGACCAGAGGCTGATATAAAGTACAGAGGACCACAGCTGGCATCCTAAGCTCCATAAAGAGCAAGGTTTGGAAGGAAGACTTGGAAACCAAACCAGTGAGGAGGGCTTTAGGATGTTTACAGAGCTACCCTGGCCACCTAAGAACCATGTAATGGCTCAGAACACCAACTGGTATCTGAGGCTTGCTTTAGATGTCACCAGGCACACGGAGCATGGCCCCAATTTAGAGGTACGGGCCTCAGACAGAAAACGTGTCTGTTCTTCTCTCCTCAAAGGAACATGTTTACATTACTGGACTTACAATGTAAACATTATCTTGTAGTCTCACTTTTTTATTTGACTTATCCAACTTTTCTATGTCTGTAAATTAGCCAAATTATTATAAATTATAGCATATTTCATTGAGTGAATCATAATTTATTTAAATCACTGTAATTTTGCTGAATATTTAGGTTCTCTTATAGAAATACTCCTATGTTGAACATCTTCATTCTCACAGCATTTTTATTCTGTTCAATATCTTCTTTGGAAAATTCTCAGTTCTAGAATCCCTGGATGGAGGGGTATGTATGTACATATGCCTGGTCTAGATGGGAATCACCATATTGCTTCCCAAAAGCCTTAAATCGTTTTAAATGTGTGAGCATATCTATTTTACAATTATTTCTCTACCATTTGGTGTTTCCTTTTAGTGACTTTTCTCTTGGCTAATTTGGTAGAAGTCAAGTCCTAAGTAGGATTTTCTTTAGGATTCCTATCTTTAATTTCAAGGAAGAATAGACTTTTCCTTTGTGTTGACCTATCCTTTGTCTTGTTGCTGGCATGGATGGTCTATTCCTTCCATTCTGCCTTCTGCCCACCTTTCCTGGAACCTGTCTGATGGCTCTCCTGATCCCTCCTCCTCCTCCCTGCGGTAGATATCCCCGGCTGTCCCCCTTCTCTTCCAACATCCTCTCCCTGGATCTCATCTGGAGCACTGCTTCTCCGAGGGTAGATTGGGGTCCCTTCTCAAAAGAAATCACTTGAGACACTTTGTTAAAATGCACATTTCCTGTGATGACACAAAATGTACAGAAGCAGAATCTCCCAAAGTTGTGCCCCTCCGAATCAGCTTCTTAAGCAAATTGTCACAAGTGAGTGTAAGTTTGACAACCCCTGGGGCACCTGGGTAGCGCAGCTGGTTAAGCATCTGTTGGTTTCTGCTCAGGTTGTTTCTCAGGGTCGTGAGTTCAAGTCCCGTATCAGGCTCTGTGCTCAGCATGGAGTCTGCTTAAGATTCTCTCTCCCTCTCCTCTGCCCCTCCCCCACCCTCTGAAATAAATCTTAAAAAAAAAAAAAAGATTTTGACAACCGCTGATGTGGAACCCGCAAATGTGATTTCCCCCCCTTTCAGTTTCCCTTGCATGGCCCCAGGACAGTTAAGCTGCCTCCCAGGTCCCTCCAGCCAGATGTCCCTCAAACCCCACGCACCATCTTGCAGAGCACTTGCAGTACCTGCTGATCCCCTTTTGCTGAAATCCGTTCTTCTGGTCTGTCAGCCCCACGAGCACAATTCCCTACTGACAGCTCCTTCCAAACTAGTCTTTGGAGGAGATTCCCTTTCTGATACAGGCCTTGCAGGCCCTAGGGTAATGACTGACCTCTCTGTCTGCATGCCACATGATGTCCAGAAAGCATAATTCAGTGTGACAGATATTATCAGACAGATATTAGCAGCTGCAGGCTGACAGACGTGCGTCTCTAATGGAGCCCTAACCAAGTCTCAGCGGGCCGGAGAGCCCCACACTGCACACCCCCCGGGGGGCAGGATGAATGCGGGAAGGAAAGAGAAGGGGGCTGCTGCCTCCACTTAAAGCAGCCAGGAGGTTTTTTTCACCCTCCAGGTCCCCATCTCCGTGTTCTGAATGCATCTGAGGGCAAAGCCTACGGACGGATCCTGGCAGAGCTCTGATAGGAGGAAGCTTCCTGTGGAAACTCCCTCCCCTCAAACGAGCTGCATCTACCTCCTAAACTCTACACCTCTACACACCCTGGTTCTTCCCACCACCCTGCACCTTCAGAAATTATTCTGGAAGTAAATAAGTCAGATGAAGATATAAGCAAATCAATGTGCTCCCTCCCTGTGCTGTATTTTCATTTTTTAAAATGGAGAGAGGGATATATTGATAACTTTGGGATTTATAGACCTTGAGTATCCACATGAAAGAACGGAGGGAGAAGAAGACAGATAAGGGCAATCTCTCCTCTCACCACCAAATTCACACATTATATCCATGCAAAGGTAGGTTCTGACTTCCAGTTCAGTTGAAGGGGTTCTTTGCCATAAAAGTCAGACACCTGAAAATTTGTGAATAAATCAGCTGTCTCAAGGTGTATTCCCAAATCAGTATTCTCAAAGTGTGTCCTGAAGAAACATCTATCTACAGAGAAACATCACGTATACTCTGTAGCCCTGTTAGAGATTCAGAATGCGTGTTAAAAGTTCTGAGAAATCGTCTAGTACAAAATTTTGTTTAACTTTTTTAACCCAGTTTTTCCCAAATTTCTTCAGCTTTGATACCTTTTCCCTAAATACTGCCAATTAGCATGGCAGGCGACCAGTATCCTGTGGCATACACTTCGATAAATTCTACATCCATTTTTTAAAAAATCAAATCCTGTTTCCTTGTTGATTTATTTCATCATTTCAGAAAGTTTTATCTCTTTCCTCCTGTTGGCTCTACCTAATTTGATGTCTACACCAAGGTCACAAGTTTACCAGGAGGCCCTCTCTAAAATGGAAAGAAAATGTTTGGTGAATTATTTAGCAAAGTGCAGCTTCTCTAAAAAGAAGAAGAATGTGACTCTATGCCACTACCTCTTTGTTCACTCATTCATCATTCATTCATTTGCTCATTCACCCCCTCCACCAGTTTAGTCCCAGAAGTACATCAATAAATACTGTCAATGCAAAGGAGAAAAAATCCACTGTGTTTGTGATGAGTCCTATAACGGAGGTAAGAATAGAGAAACTCTATTTCTTTCCTATCTGAGAGCAGGTGGGGAAAGTAGTGGGTCAAAGAAAGGTCACACACAGTAGAGATAAAGAGGTTAGAAATTTTGGCGGCAATTGAAACTCAACTCCAACGAGCTTAATTAAGCAAAAGAGGAAATGTATTGGCTCATTACTTGGGAAGTCCAAGGGAGGTGCTGGCCTCAGATGGTTTGCCCCCATTGGTCTCTCATCTCTGTTTTTCTCTCTGTAGCTTTAGTCACTGTCAGAGCAGATGGGCTTTTTTCCTGAGACAAGGATGGCAACCGCCAATTCATTCACATCCTCGGGCAACATCATGACCAGAAAGTGTGTCAGCTTTAGAGAGGGAGTCTCAGGCCCCAGGAAGGTCTCACCCTCCACTCCCAGACCTACCCCCAGGACTAGGGCCCAGGCGCCCATTAGCCTGCAGCTTCTAGCTAGTTCCTCCTAAGGCCACAGAAGCCCCAAGAGCAGCGCTGGAGGTGGGCACAGCTGATCACATCTCTGATTTCACACTATGTAGACAGTGAAATGGAGAACGAAATTTCCAAGCAAACTGCACAAAATTTCCAAGTGTAACTTGCAGGGTTCACCTTTCTTGTTTTGTTTGGTTTTGTTCCAGATGGCAAGGTGAGAAGCTCACAGGGGTAACTGTATTTTTCTTTCCTTACACATTTTTTTTCCTCTGCCTACAATCACCTTTTCTTCTGAGGGACAGGTAAAACTACTGCTTTCAAGAGGAACAAATATCTGTTATGATACTAACAGGACATATGTTCAAGAATCAGAAAATTTTGCCTATTCTACTTGAGGTTTTTTTATTATTATTATTTTCCTGACTTCCTCCAACTCCAATGTCTTAGTGTGGCATCAAGTGCTACTGAGTTCTGATCTATTCAGGCATAAAGAAGAATAGGATTCCCCTCTAAAAAAAAAAGAAAGAAAGAAAGAGAAAGAAAAGAAAAATAGGATCCATAATCTTGTGAAATTGTTCACTCCCCCTCCCGACAAATTAAAATAAATTTAAATTTAAAAATTAAAATAAACTGATTGCTACTTTAAAAAAAATGCCTCAGCATTACAACCAATTGAGCAATTTTACACAAACGCACACTACTATTTATATACTTGTGCTTACATATGCCATGTTTCTTTAACAGTGCATCAAAATTCTTAGGCTTCATTCAGAGTCCTTAGTAAGGATTCTTGAGGCTTGTCTTCCCGAGGTAAATTTAATTCTAAAATTTCCATTTTAGTGTTTCACCAATTATGCTCTGGGTACCTCATGAATCTTAATTACATGGGGAGTTTGTTAAAACGCAGACTCCTTAGGGCCACCTGAGTGACTATTAATATATATATATATATATATATATATATATATATATATATAATAGAACTGAGCCCAGCCTCCAGCTCCCTGCTCAGTGGGGAGTCTGCCTGATATTCTCTCTCTCTCCTTCTGCCCCTCCACCACCACCACCACCCCCACTCATGCTCTCTCTCTCTCTCAAATAAATAAATCTTTAAAAAATAAAATAAAATAAAATAAAATGCAGACTCCTGGGGGCACCTCTGTGACTCAGTCGATTAGGCAAGCGACTTTGGATTTCTGCTCAGGTCATGCTCTCAGGGTTGTGAAACTGAGCCCCTAGTTAGGCTCCATGATGAGTGTGGAGACTGCTCAAGGTTCTCTCTCTCTCTCCCTCCCTCTCCCTCTGCCCCACCCCCCCTTAAAAAATGCAGACTCCTGGGCCCCACTCCATACCAGCTGAATCAGAATTTCTCTGGGGAGAGTGTCCCAGGAGTGTTTGTCCTTAAAATTTCCCAAATGATACTTTGCATCCTAAAATATAAGAAGCCCCACTCTAGAATTTGGGAGAGTTTTATTAGGATTTCTGAGTTGTGGTGTCAGATATTTCTGTATCTCTAAGGCAGGATAAACTTCTTGTGAATTCCATGAACTTTAGTTTGTCAGTAAAATATAATAGCAATCCCTGTGGGTCATGCTCTTTTGAAGATCTGTAACAAAAGTAACTCTAAGCCGAGTTATCACAGAATCCCTTCAGATTTAAAAATGTCTCCTCTAAATAGGTCACATATTAATGAGTAGGAGAGGTAAATTCCATTGTAACAAACTTTTGTGATTATAACAAACAATTCAATGTAATTTTACACTTGATCTTAGCCAAAAGGCGGAGAAGCGATCACAATTCAATGTAATTTTGTTAAAATAGGTACATAGGTACATTGCAAGAACGGACAACAATTAAAATCCAACTGAAACTAATCACAGATAGAAAAACTTTATGAAAACTCATTAAGGTTGTGAGTTCTCTTAGAAATGAACAACTTACCCTCTTGATAAACAGGATTTTACTTTCAATCCAAGACAAGCAATAAGAAGTCAACGTACACAGTCTGACTCTTTCTACCACTAATACTGTCCACAAAGACCTAGAAGAGCTTTAGGGATTGTGAACTCCAACCCCTCCTCTTAGATGAAGAAACCAAAGACCAAGTCACACAGTTGATGACAGAACAGGAAAAAAAAAAAAATCCAGATGCCATGATGGCCCAGTCCTTCTCCTATTGGAGTATAAGTAGCCCCCGAGGATACCCAAGCACAGAATCAAATGGTTCTTCCAGGGCAAGTGGAAGCAACCACTCTTTTTACATAACAGATATGCTGTGAAGGAAAAAGAAAAAGCCACATGAAATGTAAGATTTGAAATAAATACCACTCAGCCACGGTGAGTTATTCCTTCTCTCCTACAATTCAAGCTACATGGTGGAAAGATTTGAAAACCCCAGTGCTACTCCAACTTCCCTACCAAAATCTGACAAATTAAAGAGGAGAGAATATATGACCCAAAGTAGTCATGAGTAATTACCTGATACCTATCCAGATTGATCCAGTGGGGTTGAGAATAAATCAAGCAAGGCTGTTAAGTTCTTCTCAGATGATTTACTAAACATATGCTAGAGGTCTGCACTTGGGTTTCACTTTTTCATTCCGTTACTCAATAGATATAGACTGAGCACCTACTAGAAGCTAGAAGCTATGACATGTTCAAGCAATGTTAAGATCAATAGACAGGGGGAAGGAAGGAAAACTAAAGCCGTAATTACAATGTATTACATTACAGACTATAGAATCAGGTGTCACAGCCACAAACTCAGCTAGGTTGTGTCAGAGAGGGTATTACAGTGAAAATGACATTGAGCTCAGTCTTCAAAGAAAACCAGGAGTTTAACTAATGGGATATGGAAAAGGAAGAAAAAAATCATTCCAGGTAAATGAATAGCATATGCAGGGGCGCCTGGGTGGCTCAGTCATTAAGCATCTGCCTTCAGCTCAGGTCAGGATCCCAGGTCCAGCACCTAATCACATGGCATCGCTTTGGGCTCCCTGCTCAGCGGGAGGCCTGCTTCTCCCTCTCCCACTCCCCCTGCTTGTGTTCCCTCTCTCACTGTCTCTCTCTCTGTCAAATAAATAAATAAAATCTTTTTTAAAAATTTAAAAATGAATAGCATATGCAGAAGTATGAAAGGGTGAGATCAACTAAGCAGTTGGAGAGAGGCATTCGAAAAAGAAAGACAGTATTATAGACATAAGCTTTGTTTTTTGTGCTATCTAGCACAATACGCGGAAAGCCATTTTTTTAATAATAATTTTTAAAAATCTACCTTCCTTGGGCAAAAAAACTCACAAGCGACTACATACTGGTGACTGAGTCAGTATGACCTTGAGAGTTGGTTTCAAATAAGAAAGAAATGAATCTGTTCTTTCACTTCCTATCTGTAGAGTCTTGCCTTCTAGGCTCTCAAAGTCCACCTCTTCCAGCAAGACTTCCAGGATTTCCAGAGTCCAAACAGAGTCATTGTAAAGGCAGAAGGAAAAGCATTTTTATGATGAAACTGAATAGGGGAAATTATGCGTTCCCATAGTTAACCATAAAATTGTCTCCTTTCTAAAGGAGACATCCTTCATATGCAGATCACAGAGTGATTTTTTGCACCGGTAAGATAAAGTGGGTGATGGATGTAAGTTCAAACAGGTTTCCACTACTTAAGAACTGTGTGACTTTAGGGAAGTCACGTAACCTCTCCCGACATCATTTTTCTTGCTGCAAACGCCCCGGGAGTTTGCTGTGAAGTCTAGACATGACTGGAGGGGGGGAACCTGTCACAGGGTCTAGCCTGTAAGGGGCCTCTCCTTGGGGCAGTTGCTGTACATTATCATCACTCTTTCATTCATTCAACAAATCTTTATTAGAGACTTAACATATAGGAGCCAGGGATAGAAAAATAAATCTGAACTGGATTTTGCTCTCCAGGACAACACAATCTATAGTGGAGATAGAGAACAGACTCAAATAGCTATACCATGAGGAAAAAAAGTGGTTACTACCAAGAAAAATGCAGAGAAATTACTTGGGAAGTTGAGAGGACAGAGATCACTTGTGGGGAGGGAGTTGGTGGGGGAGAAGGAGGAAGGTTTTAGGGCTGAGAACCAAGGAGAGGAAAAGCATCGGTGCGGGGTAGAGTATTCGTCTGCTCCTCTCACAGATGAAATAAGAGAAGTTCCTGGAAGTGACAAATCTCACTCAACTTCACACTCGGTTGCAGCAGGGCCTGGGTGAGAATTCAGAACTCCCCAGCCCTCGTCCGAAGCATTCACCATTACCACACTCCCCTTCCTATAACTGGAGGGCAGGGCAGGCCAGGGAAAGCAGCAGAAAGGAGGAGATGGAGGGGTCGCTGGCCACTACCCCAGGTCGGGGCAGAACGGTCTCAGCAGCCGAGGGCGGCGGGCGGGCGCGGGAGATGGGGTGGGCAGGCCAAGGGGCGGGGAGAGGGGCGCGGGCGGCACTCCGGGGCTGGCCAGGGCACTGGCGCGGCCGCCAGAGCCCGCGCTCACGCTCGCTGCCATGGGGCGGCGGGTGCCGGCGCTGCGGCTGCTGCTGGCGCTGCTGCTGCTGCTGCTGCCGCGGGCGCTCCCCAGGGCGCACTGCCCGGAGCCCTGCCGCTGCCCGCCCGACGGCGCCCTGCGCTGCCCCGGCCCGCAGGCCGGCCTCACCCGACTGTGAGTACGCGGCGCCCCGGCCCGGCACCCTCGCTCGCTCCGGGCCACTTTGTCTCCCTACTCTTTGGCCCCCTTTACCTGGAAGCTTGGAGAAAACGGCTTCGCCCTATCAAATTCCACCTTTTAAAGTGGTGAGAAGGCAAAGCTTAGGGACTGTCTTTGCCATCCCGCGCCGCGCCTTGGGTGGGGGCCCCGCCTGCCGGCGCACCCTGCAGCCCCTGGCGACCCCAGGCCCGAGATTTCCCGATATCCCCCGTCGGGGCTGTGGCAAGGGGCGTGGAATTGCCCAGAAGCCACGGGGGAAGTCCTGCTCCCTGCCGCTGCTGGAAGGGGACCGGGTGTGATGCTTCTCAATCAGCAGCTGTCTCCGTCTTTGACCCTTGCGCCAGCCAGCGCGGTGAAGGTTACTGTGGCCTTTGGCACCCTGCGCTCCTCTAGGCGTGGGGTGGCGCGCCCTATGGCAAGGGGTGACCTAGTCACTCAACCGGGATTGCTGGCTGGCCGCCTCTCCCAACCAGTGCCCAGGCGCCCCTTAGTAAGCATACGAGCCACTGCTCTGCCCCTTCCCAGACGCACTTGCAGTTCTATCTGGTTGTCTGATCAAGGTGTGCCTTGTGTCACACCTCCCACACACCACCCAGGCCTCCCGTTTACAGAGGTGATTAAAAGAATTGCATACATCAGCAAGCAGGTGGAGGAAGTTGTTTACTGACGTGATGGTGTGGAGAGACGAAGGGCCTTCAGTGCTAGTGTACCAGAGTGTCACCCTGGTCTCTTCTCTTCGATTTAGAAAAAGGTACCACACAATGGGGCGCCTGGGTGGCTCAGTCAGTCCAACGTCTGTCTTCCGCTCAGGTGATGATCTCAGGGTCCTGGGATCAAGCCCCGCATAGGGCTCCCATGGAAGGGGGGCTGTCTGGTTCTCCCTCTCCCTCTGCCCCTCCCCCCCACTTGTTCTCTCTCTCTCTCCCTCTCTCTCTCTCTCTACCTCCTTCCCTCTATCTCATGAATAAATAAAATCTTTAACAAAAAAAGAAGAGAAAAGGTACCACACATTATATGATTCTAATTTACATGAAATGTCCAGATAGAAAGCAGATTAGTAGCTGCCGGGTAGGGGTGAAGGCCCAATGACTGCTAACGGCTGTGGCTTCTGGGGATAACAAAAGTTGCTTAAAATTAGATAGTGGTGATGATTGCACAACTCCACGAACATACTAAAAACCATTGCACTGTACACTTTAAATGGGTGAATATTACGGCATATGAATTATATCTCAATAAAGTTGTTAAAAGAAAAGAAGAAAGAAAAGTACTGTAAAAGTATCCAAAAGGCACTAGGCTGGTGGGGGCTGTGGTTATATTCTAACCATTGGCAGTGATGAAATTCCATTCTTGGGGAGGAAAGAGGAAATCCCCCACCTCTCCTTGGGCCCCAGCAGTCAGTCAGGAGTCCACTTCATGAAGGGAGTTCCCCTCCCTCCTGAGGAGCTGAGCCTCTCCCCTCAAAAAGTTAGTGGTCTATGATCATGGGGTGCCTGGGTGGCTCAGTCAGTTAAGCATCCCACTCTTGATTTCGGCTCAAGTCATGATCTCAGGGTTGAGAGAGCCAGCCCCACATCGGGCTCCAGTACTGGGTGTAGAGCTTGCTTAAGATTCTCTCTCTCCCTTGGGAGCGCCTGGGTGGCTCAGTCGGTTAAGCGCCTGCCTTCGGCTCAGGTCATGATCCCAGGGTCCTGGGATCGAGCCCTACATCGGGCTCCTTGCTCAGCGGGGATCCTGTTTCTCCCTCTGCCTGCCGCTCCCCCTGCTTGTGCTCGCTCTCTCTCATTCTCTCTCTCTCTCTCTGACAAATAAATAAAATAAATAAAATCTTTAAAGAAAGAGAGAGAGATTCTAAATAAATAAATAAATAGATAGATGAATAAAGTTAGTGGCCTTCAGGGAATGTTTGCAGTTGAGAGATACAGTTTAAAGATTGAGGGGTTTATATTAATTAGTTTCCATTAATTACCTTGTCAGCTCATTTCCCTGAAGGTGAGGACCATGCTGATAGAATTGGTTTCAATCAATCAACAAATTCATGGACCTGCCTTCCAAGTCCCAGCCCTTGTCCTTCCCTGACAAACCTCCCATCTTGCTCTTATGAATGATTGTGCCACTAATAGCCTTTCTCACTCGCCCAGTACTTATCATACAGACTTCAAGAAACTGAGGTCCAAAGAATTGGAATAACCTGACCAAGGTCCCCTTTTGCTATTGAGTAGCAAAGACTGTTAATTGTGTTTTTATATTTGCTTGTCTTTGTAAGAAAATACCCTTTCCTAAGTATTTCCTAAGAAAATACCCCTGCCACTATCTTGGCATCCACACTAAGAGTATCTTCTAGACATTTAGACACCTTAGGTCAGCAAGCATGCTACCCCTCACAAGGTCAGGATTCCTGAACATCAGGTAATCCTCCTTTAGGTGAGAACCATCTTGGCACAATAAAGTGACCTCAACATCCATCCATATACCAAGAGAAATACATAAGAAGGGATAGGAGGGTAGTTCCTTTAAGGCAATGTTACTCAAAACGTGGTCCTAGACCAGCACCATTAGCATCACCTGGGAAATGTTAGAAAAGCACACTCTTGAGCCCACCCCCAATCTACTGAATCAGAAACTCTGAGGATGTGGTACAACAGCTGGTGTTTTAACAAGCTCCCCAAGTGGTTCTGATGCATGCTAAAGTTTGAGAACCAAGATATTACTCTCCATGAAGGATATAATCTTGTGGAAAGCAAGAGTATGTTTTCAACTTCCTTTGCCATATACTTTCCTTCCCCATGCCCCCTCAACACACACACACACATACAAAATACCTATTTATTGCAAAAGGCAGCTATGATAAAATTAAAAGCCCAAACTCTGATACATATGGAAAATATGCAGGATTGAGAAAAGGTTTTGTTCGTTTTTGTCTTCAAGGAGGAATAAGGGAAGGAATGCATGGAGGACAGACTGAAGACAGGAGGGCTGGGGGAGAATATATTTGATGGAGTAAGATCTCAGTGAGGGTGGGAGAAGAGTGTCGTCTCAGATCACAGGGGAAGGGTTAATCTGAGAGAGGGATGCTTCTGAGTCCTGGGGGCATGGATGAAGGTATAACTTCACATTGAGGCAGAAGACAGGAAAAGTGAACAGCTTCATACTGAAATCCTCTTTCCTTGACGATGAATGAGTGAAATGGTAAACCATAATTACAAGATAGGAAAAAACTGTTATGAATAACAAATTATCAGGGGTTCGCCAGAAAAAGAAAGCTGAAATTATGAAAGAAGGCACCCAGAAGAAGAGAGATAGGGTCTTACACGAAGTCACGCACAGGGTCTGACTCTGCAGAAAAAAGGACAGCACTCTTGTTTCTGGGGGTTGGAGGAGCCAAGTATTATTGCACAGCATTTTAGAATTCATCATTGCCTCTCAGTAGCTGCTAGCTTGTATTTTAATCTTCCAGGCCTTGGAAGTCTGCCTTGTAAGACTTCCATATAAAGTCCACTATTTGGTTTAAAGGGGGGAAAAAGGAATATGGATTACGATTGTCATTGACAAGCCTACTGTTTGCAAATTTGGAAAATGGCACTGTTCAATCATTCATATCTTTCTACCTCTTCCATGTTTTATTAAAAACTTAGGTATTTAAAATCTAAAATGTGATACAAAAAATAGCCTCCCACATGTTCATTCATTCTAATGAGGGGGGGAGTAAAAGAAAAAAATGATTTAAAACATTTCCTTTTCCTTTTCTTATTAGTTTCAGACAACTGGAAGGAGAGGGAAAAAAATGTTTTCACCTTGCCATGGTTATATAAAGATCTTTGTCTCTATGACAACAGAAAGGTTGATCTTCTTGATATGGGAACAGCTTCTGAAAAATCTGTTAGTTAGAAAATGCTAATAATAATAATGGCAATTTATTTTTTCCATGTCGTGCCTACTGAACAAAGATTAAACTTTAAACTTTATTATAAGACATAATCCATGGGCGCCTGGGTGGCTCATTTGGTTAAGCGACTGCCTTCAGCTCAGGTCATGATCCTGGAGTCCCGGGATCGAGTCCCACATCGGGCTCCCTGCTCAGCAGGGAGTCCGCTTCTCCCTCTGACCCTCTTCCCTCTCATGCTCTCTGTCTCTCATTCTCTCTCTCTCTCTCAAATAAATAAATAAAATCTTAAAAAAAAAGACATAATCCAAAGACTTTGGAAGGATAAAATGTGCTGTATCTATCAATCCAATGTTACAGGAAGATGTTAGTCTCCTGACATCTTTCCTGAATGTATTTCTCCTTCTTGTACCTTCTGTGAAAATCATTCAATGCTGTAGAGGGATGTACAGGTGGAGGGCAGGGTCCCAGTCCTCGAGGAGTCCACAATCTAGATAGAAACACACACAAGAGAGTGCTGTGGCCAGGGAGAGAGGCAACAAGGGTCTAGGAATTCAGAGAACAAAGTAATTACTACGGACTGAAATCTCCAAGGGAGGGCTTCACGTGCAAAGGGTTATGGGGCTGAACCTTGAAAGAGAGAAAGGAAGAAGAGTCCCAGTGGAAGAACACCAGGTTAGAGTAGATTCAGATTCCTTGCTGAGAAGCAAAGATTAAAGCTGAATGGATTTGAGCTTTTTAAGTCTCTCCCAGGCTCTTAGGGGAATTTTTTTAAAGGAAAATATAAAATCATCAGAAACATTTGCTTACATTACCCAGAGGGTTGTGCAAAAACAAAACAAAACAAAAATCCCAATATATAGTTCTTAACTAATAAATTTTCAATCAGAGTCATTCTTGGACAACTGATTACAAAGACATTAAGTAAAAATCATGACTTGGAGTCACTTCCCCATGAAGTTTTCTCCAATGTCTCCTCCTTCCCATACAGGCATCCTTTGATACCCTGTACTTACCTATATTTTTGCACATACCCTGCCATAATGTAACCATTTATTCAAAATAAGCCTCTTCTGCTAGAGCAGGGTTTCTTAACCTCAGCACAACTGACATTTGGAGCCAAATAATTGTTTATTGTGAAGGGCTGTTTTGTACACTATAAAATGTTTAGCAGCATCCCTGGCCTCCACCTACTAGATGCCGGTCATACTGTCTGTCCTCCGGAATTATGACAACCAAAAATGGCTCTAGACATTTACCCAATGCCCCATAGGGGGCAACATCCACCCCCACCCTTGGTTTTGAATCACTGTGCTAATGTAAGAACCACAACCACTTGAAGAGATCCTATTCCACTTAGGAATCCCAGAATTTTATGGGTATTATGATTCACATTCAGCACATATTCAACACACATTCAAGTGTTTATTGAACTACTATGATTATCAAACTGAGTAAACAGCTGAATAGGAACAATGAACCAACACACACACACAAAAATGTATATTAGTTAGCATGTACTGCATCTAAACATCATTTTAAAAATCTCCATCCTACAGGATGGGGAGATGAGGAGGTGCTGTGGGTCATGGAGGGAGTTCTTTGTGTTGTGTCAACATCTAGGTTCTAGATTTCGCAGACCCCCAGTCTATCCTCTGAACAGGCAGAGTAAACATATCAGCTTCAAAGAAGCAAGACTCTATGGCAAATGATGCCATCCAAACTGCTTTGATTTTTGTTATTTATTTATTTTAATTCACTTATTAGAGAAAAATCAATCCTCAGCCCAGGATCCATTAAAACCAACCAAAACAATCCCCTAGGAGCCCAGATTGAGACCAATGGGTTCCCAGTCCAGGGTGCAAGGTAAGAGTTTACAAGACATGGAGAAGCCTACCAAGTTCTTGCAAGTACAACAGCTTGGCCCTGCCCTCAGCTTCCATGTAGATGGGCCTGACCCGGGGGAAAAAAAAAAATCTCCAAATTCATAAAGCTCATGTCCCAGCTCCTAACACCACCGCCCCCACACACCCAATGAAAGCAAAGGCCCAAGGTAGAGGTTGATCTTGAACCTCAGTTCTAACTCAAGTCTCCCAGCCACACCTTCAAGGCAATTCTTAAACCTGGCTGTGCCTATAAACAGACTCCGTGGGGGAAGCTTTGCAAGGACCAGATTTTATTAGTTTAAAAATCATCCTTTTGGGGACAGTGAATGATGGCCCCTAGCAGGACACTAAAAAGGCAAGCAACAGAGTTCCCAAAATCTCATTGGAAGTGTAGAGCCAAAAAGGTTCACACACCAATTCCTTTGGCATCAGACCCAGCTCCCCTCTTGGAGAGCAACAATTCCTTGGGTTTTTTTTCCTGCCTTGTTCTTTTTTATTTCAAAAGCAGTAAGTCAGATTAATTCAGGGCTCGAGTTTTGCTCCTTTACCCCCCTCTATCTTCTTCCCAAGCCTCTCAGTTTGGCTTCTTTTCATGTCTTGAAATGAGGCACAAAAGCTTTTCTTCCAAAATGTAAATTATCAGAGTGGCCGCACCGGACGGTGTCTTGGCTGTGTGTAACTGTAATCTTACATACGGAACTTTAAAGTCAGGTGAGTCATGGTGGTGGAGAGAGACCCTGCTGCTCACTTTCAGACCCAAGGGGGCTGGCTCCACAGAAGCATATGTATTCTGTTCTGGGAGCTCCCCTTGGCGTGCGAAAAATCATATTTAATGCAGATTTTAGCAAATTTCTCACCAGCTATTTTTTTAAGAGAATTAAAATAATCCCACCCACCAGGCAGGTGGGCTCTCTGCCTTGGTGGGCAGCTCCTAACAGCTTCTCTCCATGGGCTTCATTTCCTCCCAGCTTCTGCCTCACAGGGAGAGGACACCCCCTCCCACTCAGCAAACCACTTACAGCTGTTCTCTGTGTGGTCCTGAACCACAGCTCTTTAATGCCACCTGAGCCAAATTCAGAAAAGCCCAATTTAAGTAAAACTCAACTTTCAGAATGAAGGGGTTTTTTTGGTTTTCTTCCCCCCTTGCTGCTGTGACATTTGTCCTTGACCCTGATGAAATGAGGTGACCCCTGGGTTCCTAATTCTACTTAAGGAGCCGCAACAGACAGGATTTCTGAGCCCACAGGGGTAAGGCTGCTCTAGTATGACAAGGTAGGGGCCAAGGCAGCCTTCTAAGTATCTGAATTGATCAACAAGACAAAGACTGGGCAGACCCGAGTTCTAGCACAAGTTCTCCCTCCCATAACTTGCACCGTGGGTTCGGGCCAGTGATAAAACCTCTGCACCGTCTATAAAAGGGGCGGGATGGTTCCTGCCCCTGAGCGGGGCAGACTGTAGTGAAGATAAATGAGCCAAGCCGGCAGAGCCAAAAGTACCGGGAAATAAAGGTTCCACATAACTACAAAGTGTGATTGTAACAATCTGATGGTACAGAGAAGACTGCAAACCCACAGCTGGGGTATGAGGTTGAACAGAAAATACCTCTCATCCAAGGGGCAAGCCTGGTGGAACAGTTTTGTTCCTGGGAGGTGTTAATTAGAGAAAATGACCTACTAGGTCTTCTCAACCTGGAGAATGAATAAGTTAGAATCTCAAAATAGCAGAGCTCATTATTGCCTGGTGTCTGATATGCTAGTCTTTTCAGCCCAGGCTGAGCTGCCTTTCAAACATGCCACCTAACACCTGATTAGAGGCTGTTTTCTATTGTTCAATTGGATTAGTCCTGTGTATCCAGCTAGAGCACCCGACCTATTCTGGATCCTTGCTTTTCCCCATTCCCTATCCCAAGGCTCAGGCTGACACACAGAAGACCTTCAGGGCAGACCTGTAGACCATCTGGGAACTACAAACTGAAGCGTACAGGACAATGTGCAGAATCTGTAGACACTGCCCCTGCCCTCCAAGAGCTTCTAGTCTTCAGCCATAGGAGAGAGAGATGACTGCAGAGAAATGCAGAAGGTGGGGAAGGTTATAAACCAAGTCTGGTAGGAGTTCAGAAAAGGGGGCCAGCCCTTCTAGTCTGAGTAATGAAGAAACCTCGGTGGAGGCATCGCTTGAGCTGTAGTTCTCTGAGCCTCGATCTCTACGGGGGCAGCCAGACCAGTGTGGTCCTCCCAAAAGCTCAGTCCTGCTCTCTGACACCAGCTTGGAGAGGCCACCGGGGAATCACTATTCAGAGCCTTCTGCTCTCTCACTGACCACCAGCACACACCCCGCACTGTGGATCCTCAACGGAACAGAGCATTACTTCCCCCAGGAAAGGTCAGCGGGGCTCTGGTTAAGGCTTTTCTTATTTGTAAGCCCCGGAAATCAACTCTGACAAATTTAATCATCAGAGGTTAACTTGATAGACGAATAAGGAGGAAGGTAGAAGGATGTGGGCAAGATCCAGGAAGCATTTGGCATTTTCGCAGCAAGAGATCAATTCCCATTTCTCTGGATTCCACCTTTACAATGAGTCGGCTCCACAGAGTCCTGTCTATTACAAGTCTGAAATCCCCGAGAGAGAGAGAGAGAGAGAGAGAGAGAGAGAGAGAGAGAGAGAGAGAGAGAAAGAGAATCTGACTGCCTCAGGCCCCACCCCCAAGGCAAGAGCATAGGCTCACAGTCAATGAAATGCTCCCACAATGAGATGCTTCTAAAGAAGGGGCATTTTTGAGCAAGACAGCCACAAAAATTGGTGTCCACCAGAGCTGAGGAGTTAGTGAAAAGTGAAGGCACACATGCCAGTAATATCAGGCATTTTTTTTAAAGATTTTATTTATTTGAGAGAGAGAGAGAGCGAGCATGAGCAGGGTGAGAGCAGAGGGAGAAGCAAACTCCCTACTGAGCAGGGAGCCCGATGCGGGTCTCGATCCCACATGACCCAAGCCAAAGGCAGACACTTAACCAATTGAGCCACCCAGGTGCCCCATTTCACTCACCTTAAATCCATCCTCAGATTGATTAAAAGTATGTAGTATATCAGTTGCAACCAGCTTTTACAGGCTCACTTAAAAAAAAAAAAGTTTGTAAGTGTCTGGAACTGGAGCTTGCAATGAGTTTCCTGAAGCATATCTTCAGTATCACTGTCCTGACAACATAATATTCTCAGCTTCTAAAAAATACTTTTGAGAAATGATTGTAGATGATGCAGATGTTCCCTGAGGAGAATTCAACATGTAGTTTTATTTACCACAGTTATTCTTGTCATGTTATATTATTGCTAGAAGAATTCAGTTTAGGGGGTAAAGATTGGGTTATTTTGCTTTGTGTCTTTAGAAAACTTTAAATGGGTTTTGAGTAAGGGCTTAGATGTGTTTACCGTTTTCCTCGGAGGCTTTATATTTTTAATTTAGTTGTTGCACAAATGACTTGGAAAATCCATTATCCAGTCAATCTTCTTGAAAATTTTGGTTCACGGTATAATTCATAAGCTCCTCACAGTTTCTTGGGTGCTCTGGAAAGTCTGTCTTGGAGGAGAGTCACCCAAATTGTACTTCCCTATGGGAGGGTTCCAACTGACTGAACTTTTTAAAGTCAGTGAGCAAGTGAGAGCTCTGCAGAGTGGTTCTCTAGGATTGTAACATTTAATGGAAAATTTTCTTTATCGTTTCTTAAAAGGGCTATCAGATGACACCTGAAGAGATACCTGAGCCCAAAAGAAAGGTACCAAGTGGGAGTATTTACCCTCCCTCTCGGTTGTCCTATCTATAATCAGCAGAAAGTTAAGAGTCAGGGACAAGTCACAGATATTTTATAGATTAAAGCATGACTCATGACAAATAGAAGAGTCCATTCCAATGTTCTGAACCCACCAGCCCCCACCCTCACTAAACCCCTCCCCTTGACAAGGAAGTTAGAGTTGATGCTAGAAGTAGCTGGGGTAGCTTGAATCCTTCACAGTAAGCAGCTGTGAATTAGAAGTACTTACTGTGCTCTTATCTTGTGTTAGATGCTGTATTAGTATTATATAAACATTTCCTTATTTAATCTCAAAAATCGCTGGGGTAGTTAGTATCATCAGTGTTTTATGAATGAAGCTGGGATTTGAATGCAGGCATTCTGGCTTCAGAGTCTATAGTCTTCACTGCCCCACGATGCTGCTTCCAGAGAGAAAGCATATGCAGTTGGTGATGATGGCATATTCTGGAAAGTACAGAGCACCTGAGAGAGAGACCTTTAACCAAAGGTAGGAGCTAACCAGCAGAGGAGGGAGGATGTGCCAGATGGTGGAGACCGTGTAAATGAAGGCAGAAAAGGGGGAGGCAAGTTCAGGAAGTACAATAGGCTGATTTGTCCAAGGTGGCACGGTCCAGCAAAAATATAACGTCAGGCGCCTGGGTGGCTCCGTGGGTTAAGCGTCTGCCTTCGGCTCAGGTCATGATCCTGGAGTCCCACGATCGAGTCCCACATCGGGCTCCCTGCTCAGCGGGGAGTCTGCTTCTCCCTCAGACCCTCCCCCCCTCATGCTCTCTCTCTCTCATTCTCTCTCTCTCAAATAAATAAAACCTTTAAAAATACATATATAATGTCAATCGTGTGTGTGATCTTCATTTTCTAATAGCCACATTTAAAAAGCTTTTAAAAGGTGAAATCAATTTCAGTGAAATATTTCATTTAATCCACATGTACAAAATATTATCATTTCAACATGTAATTAGTACAAAAGTTATTCATGAGATACTTTATTCCTTTTTTCTTGCCGAGTCTTTGACAGCTGGTATGTATGGAACACTTTACAGTGCATCTCGATTTGGACCGGCCGTGTTTCAAGTGCTCAATGGCCATGTGTGGCTGGTGGCTGCCTGATTGGGCAGCAAAAGTTTATTGTATGGGTTATGTGAGAGGAATAGTGGGTGACAGGACTAGCAAATGAGGTTTGAGCCTTTATTTGGAGGGCCTGCAGGCTGAGACATGCATAGATAGTAGGCAGGCCAAGGGGAGGCACAGAAGATAACTGAGTATGATAGTATCATGGTGGGAGTTATCAGGAAGATTAATCTAGACCTGTTAGGGGAAACCCAGGGTGGGTTGAGGGGAAACCAAGTCAAGGACTATTCGGGGTGGAGAAAAGAATGCCCAAGAAATTTGGCAGTGGGAAAGGAATAAAGGGGCTGGAAGCAAGAGACAGTTGTGAAGGCAGGGTCTGCCAGAGAATGGGCACGCAGTAGTGGAACAGAGGAAACAGTCATACGGGGTAACTGGTAAATTCTCAAATAACAGTACAGCAGGGAAAAAACTGAGTAGTCATTCTTGCTGAGGAGGATACGGGAAAGAGAGACAACCCAGTCTGGTAGGCTCATGGAGGAACAGGAATTTGAGCAGCATCTTTGGAGTTTAAGATTGTGAGCACATGGCCTCCAGAAGCTGACGGTTCTGTCAGAAGGCTAAGTTTTCACCCAAGAACCAAAGGATTGTGTAGCAGAGTGTATCAACAAAACCTCCAAAGGAACAGCACTGATGTGCTTTGATTAGTGAAGGACACAGCACAGGACCAGGAACGAAGTGACCTATGTTCTAGTTCAGATCTGCCACGGAATCACCACGTGGTTTCAGGGAAATCATTTCTCTTTTCCTAGCTGAAGATTCTTCGTCTATAAAATGAGGAGTTGGACCAAACCACTTGCAAGCAGCCCTTTCCTCTGATTCCTTGAGTCTAATACAGTTAAGTGTTTAAAGGAGTGGTCAATCAAAACCACCTGGATGTATTTTTAAGGAGCATTCCCCAAATTTTCAGATGTAAAACTTAACAAATTGAGTGTCCATCTATACTGACTTCATATTTCAGGTAACATTGACATCTCAGCTCCCTGTAGGTAAATGTGGAAGACAAGAGGCCAATAAATGAAGACACACCCAGTAATGAAGTTGCCAAGTAGATCAATGCATTTGAAAACGCAATGATTTAAAATCATCTGGAAAGGGGGAAGCCATTTTTATTTCATTCCAAGATGAAAGCAAGTTTATTATAATTACTGAGCCACCTTGAAAAGAACACATTCTTAAGTCTCTGTTGAATTTAGATCAAGTTCTTATAAATACAAAAACATTAACATTCTGTTAAATAAGGTAATGCTTTCCCCTCCCATTTCGACGAGTTCATTAGGCAAAAAGGCTTTGAGCATCTCTGATTTCTGTCCTTTTTCCTCCCTCTAATTTGGTAGCATTTTAAAATTCAGGGTGTATAGCTCTAGCAATAAACTAATTGTCTGTGAAAGATGCATGGATGTTTGTAGCTTTCTTAAATCGATAATATAGATGGCTTTTCTAAATAATTAGAAGGAAGTGAATAAAAAATATTTCATTTCTGCTGTGCTGGGCAGGTAAAGGCTCTGACCAGATACCTAGGACTCCACCCAGTCTTTGGGGACTCTGTTTGGTGCAGGACTTTTTCCCTGGCTCTCATCTTCCTCTGGCCCTGCTCAGCCCATGCGCTTCGGTAGGTGGTCCTGCCCCGGAAACCCTGATGCAATCCAAGCTCTTAAAGACCAAAGGGAGGTGGGGAACCTACAGTTGTCATTGACTTCATGCAATACCTGTCTTTAAAAGGAGAGAGTGTGTCAATTGGAACTATATTTTCCATTCACCTAGGGAGTTTGCTATTTAAAGGAACCGTCCATGGAATCCTTTTGTAAAACAAAGAACCCTTTGATAATGCAAATGTATCCCATTGATAGGTTTTTATGAGCAAGGATTTCTAAATCCTGGATTTCACTAAGGCGGGGAGGAGGACAGCCCTCCTGACTCTGAAATTCTGCCAGCGAACATTTTCTTGAGGGTTCGTTAACCAGCCAGTGGGCTGGACAAACTGGCTCCTTCCAAGGTTTTCTGTGTCCTTAAACTCCGAAGAAAAAAGTAAGAGGTGTTCAAGCCCCACGCTTGAGTATTCAGGAGACATTAGGAACAATTAAGGAGGACCTGATAATGTGCCATCATCCTTTTCAAGGTGATTGAGTTTATGTAAATGCTAGTTGCTTATCTGTAAATTGTCCCCTGGTGCTGAGTTCTGACACAAAATGCACTGGTGGCCTGGCAATTGGGGTTGGCTGGGAAGGGGAGTGAGTCTGGGGCCCAGGTGAAAGAGTAGATGGGAAGGAGCTCTGAAGGTGGGATCACCCTTCTGACGAGTCCCACCTTGAGGCAAAGGGGCCAGGCCCTCACCCTGCATTGACCAGTCATTGGATACATGCTGCCCAGGAGAGAAGATGTGATCTTGGATGAGGTGGCGATTTTAGGCTGAGGGTAATTCCAGGAGAACAACTATTTAGGGGCTTCAGCTGCCCCCTCTCCCAGCCTCTGGGGGGATGAGTGCCTCAGTCCTGAAGGATGATTTTGGCAGCCCACCACAGCATCCTCTACAGGAGCTAACCCAACTGGGTAGCCCCAGCAAAGAGTCTCTATCTGTGCCAGGGGCCCAGTTTGAAGGTCAGAACCCAGCAGTGAGAGATACTAGGTTGAACCTAACCAGAGAGCAAGTAGGAACTGTTCCAGGTCAGAAATGTTTTTTAAGAAGCAGAGATATAGGGATCAGGATCTGGTGACTGAAGAGAAAGATGGAAGGGGCTCCACTCCTAGGTGGACTCTGGGGAGACCAGGCAGGCTACAGGATAAGGACTCAAGGCAAAAACAAGCACCAACATGGCGTCAGGGGAAGCAAGTGTAACTCAAGACACTGCAGGTGTACTCCTGCCCTCCAAATATTGTTAGGCTTAGTGTAGACAATGCAGAAAGACACAGGACTCCACCTGAGTCACGACCAATCACAGCATCCCAGAACTAGGGTGAGTGCTTAGTTCCAATCCTAAAGGGGTAAAGGATGCTTCTACAACAACTTTAGCCCATAACTGGAAAGGCTGGGGACTTGCAGACAGGATTCAGGAATAAATGGAGTTTTCATACTTGATGAAAATAAGGCAGACTCTGTCATCCTGTTTTTGTTTCAACATCTGTGGCACAGGCACTTGGGCAAAGTGGGATTTGGCCATAATCCAGGTGTCACCCGTGTTGTATCATCCATTCATTTAAAAACAAAGTGTCATATGGGAAAAGGTCTCGTCTTTTCAAAGAGAAAAGAGAAAAGAAAAAAGAAAAGAAAAGAAAAAAGAAAAGGAGAAGGAGGGAGGGAGGGGGGAGAAAGGAAGGAAGGAAGGAAGAGAGAGAAAGGGCGGAGGGAGGGAAAAGGAAGAGAAAAGAAAAGAAAAGAAGGAGGGAGGGAGGGAGGGAGGCAGGAAGGAGGGAAGGGGGGGGGGAGGGCAAGGGAGGGGAAAGAAAAAGAAAAGAGCTGTGAAATGTAATAAAAATAGTTGGAGCATCCCCCCACCATGGACTTCCGTAACCATCTCGCTATTTAGGAGGCAGAGAGAACTTTCCACCCTGCAAGCTCAACTTCACGTTTGCCCAGTAGCCTGGCTCTTTACCACTGTCTGAGCTGCATGGTTTGGGACTGTCACACTCTTGTCTGAGACAGAAAAGGCTCTGTCCCTCTTTTATTTGTCTTTGCTTTATGCATAGCTTTCATTCCTTTTTTGACCCTGGACAGCAGAGCCACTGAACTGTCCTTGCCCTTGATCTTTTGTCCCCAGTTCTCTTTGGCTGCTGCTTTGTAGCAAATGATATTGCTAGGCTTTTCCACAGGAGTTCCTCAAGTTCACACAATTCTTGGAATACACATAGGCCTAATTTCAAAACCAGAAAAGAAGGAAGGAGGGAGGGAAGGAAAGCAGGGGAGGACTCAATACATCAAAACAAAACTTTCTTTTTCTTTTTTGTCTCTCAGATTCAGAGGGCTAGGTCAATCACACTTCTTCATGCAAGCAACATCATCTCTGGTCCATTCAAAGTCGCTCTGCTTTTAGTTATTTATTTTATCCCCTTCTCTCACTTCCTTTCAACTTGCCATAGGCAACCATCCTAATATGTGCTTAGGTGTTTCCATTAAAATATCTAATGTTTTGTGTGCATGTATTTTAATTCTGCAAGTAGGATTTTATATCATCAATTTCTTACTTGTTGCTCTCGCTACCATGACTCTAAGATCCACAGAGGCTGCTCTGTGTGCCTTTAGACTCTTGCTTCTAGCTGCTGACCTATTAGTTAGGTATGTACTGTCCACACTACCATTCTCCCACTCAGTAATGGACACTCAGTTTGCATCCAACCCCCCCTGCTGCCACAATGCCTTGAAGAAAATCCTTACACAGGTTCCCTTAAGTATCAGTGTCAGAATTTCTCTGGGATGTATACAGAAGTAGAATCACAGGGTGGATTTGGAGACAGTTGTTCACGTTGCTAAAAATTTCTGGCCTCATAAAAGCACCCATCAGAGAAGGGAGCACCTTCAAAGGGAGTACGTTCAAATGGTTATTGGCAAATCTGCTTAGAAACTGCTGCCAATTGAAGATGAATCAGGAAAGAAGACATGACATTTCTAAAATAAAAATATAAGTCAGTGGGAAAAACAGCTTTGGATTCATAGAACCACATTCTGCACCTCACTTCATGAGAATACATCTAGTGGCAAAAGCTTGGTACACCTGCCTCACCCACCTGTCTCCCCATTCTCTGGCTCCCAGGCCTCGTCCTTGCCCCAGCCACATCCACAAAGCTACCTGCTATTTGCTCAGTGGCTCCTTTATGGTAAGAACTTTATTTTTATTCTCATTACTCCTGCCTTTCCTGATCTGCAGCATCAACATCAGCTGCAAAATTTCATCTTGCACTAGGGCTGTTCTGTAGTCACTGGGGACAGCCAGGGCATGATCTACAGCTTCTCTCACTTCTGTCCAACCTTTGCTCCTCATCCCTCATCCCTACATCAATCAAAAGCTCAGGCAACCTCCCTGGTCAAACCTGAGCCAAACTGCTCTCCTGGGAGCCACACTATGCTCGCTTTTGGAGGAGGAGGCTGCTTGCTGAGAGGCTCCAGCTTCTGGGTTCCATTTGCATGAATAAACAGCTCTGAAGGGTTCGTTTTAAGCTTTTATGTAAACACTCTCCAAAATATGTTCTGTACTGCATTATCCCCAGCAATAAAGATTCTGGAATCAGAATTTGGCTGTCAGTTTTATTGATGTTGCATGGGGTACAGTAGAATACAGCTTTCTCTTCTGGAAATTTATTGACTTGGCAGTGCAGAGAGCAATAAAACTGTGTTTTTAATCAGTAAGCCAAGCCGACATGATTCCAGAAGAAATATAAGAAGCAAATGTGCCATCGTAAGAAGATTTCTCCCCGCACTGTCCCTGTTCTTCTTGGATGCCCTGTTAAATAAGTTTGGGTATTGAACAATGTGCTTGGTGGGACTGTCTTCAGAAATAAAATCAGAGGACCAAGTTTGGATTACTTCCTCTAGGTTGTACCATCTCTAAGAGACTGTTGAGTAAAAGCATTTCTCTGAAATGAAATTTCTTTGCATTAGCCCCTAGAGAAGAACTGTTGGTAAGCAGCTCTGCAGGAGAAATTGCAAGAGTGCAGTATTTCTCTTCTCAAGAGAAACAAGATTACAATGCCTGTCCCTCCACCTTGCTCACTGACAAGAGAGTGGGTTACCTGTATAGACCAGAAGGAAATGAAATCACTATCTCTAAGAGCTATCTGCAACCCATGTTCACTCCAGTAGTATTCAAAACAGCCAAGATATAGAAACCGAAGGGTCCTTCAATTGATGAATGAATTTTAAAAATGTGGTAAATACACACACACACACACACACACACACACACTCACACACACACAGAGGAATATTTTTCAGCCATAAAAAAAGAAGGAAATCCTGCCATTTGTGATAGCATAGATGCATCTGGAGGGCATTATGCCAAGTGAAATAAGCCAGACAGAAAAAGACAAATACTATAAGGTATCACTTATACATGGAATCTAAAAAAAGAAAAACAGCCAATTTCCTACAAACAGGGAAGAGAATCATGGGTGCCAGGGGCTGCGGGGAGGGGGATATGAGGAGCTATAGATCAAAGGGCACAAACTTTGAGTTATAAGACTATCTTCCAATGATCTAATGAGAGTAGATTTTAAATGTTCTCACCCTCCCCCAAAAAAGAGTTAACTATGTGAGGTGACAGGTGTTTCTTAATTTTTGTAATGATTCCACAACGTATGTGTATATCAAATCACCACACTATACACTTTAAGTATATACAATTATGGGACGCCTGGGTGGCTCAGTTGGTTAAGCGTCTGCCTTTGGCTCAGGTCATGATCCCAGGGTCCTGGGATCAAGTCCCACGTCTGGCTCTCTGCTCAGCAGGGAGCCTGCTTCTCCCTCTGCCTGCTGCTCCCCCTGCTTGTGAGTGTGCGCACGCTCTTTCTCTCTCTCTGACAAATAAGTAAATATCTTAAAAAAATAAGTATACACAATTATATTTGTCATTATTCCTCAATAAAGTTTGGGGTGGGGGGAGAAAGAGACTGGGTTAGGAATCACATACTTTGGCCCAATATCACACCACAGAAAGACTATTTGGGCTCAGTCTGCTTGGTCATGTTACTTTGTTCAGGCTACCGAATCTCTTTGTGATCTAGTTCTTTTGCTATCAAAGGGAAATACCCACCTCACACCATCGTTGCGTGGATAAAATAAGGTTACAGGCGGGAGTGCACAACTTACATAGCACCTTACTCCAGTAAGGTTCTGAGACTGTAAAACATCTCCCTGATTCAAATACACTCCTGATGCCGAAGGTGTTCTTTCCTGGCAACCAAGACAGTCTGCTTTGTAGACACGTGAAAAGCAAGGCAGCATCTCCCACCTCTACTCTCAAATTTCTGATACTCACTTCCCACCTGAAACGTCCTCATCCACTCCCCTCCTCTCTGCCAGTATGTGGTCCAAAACCCTGAACCACTGTAGATGCTTGATAAATGTTGGTTGGACATTCATCCCTGCTTTGCAGATGCTTTCTTCTGAGTTATCTTAAGTCTATTTTCCTTTAGCAGGTGTTCATCGTCCTGTTCTGCTTTTGCTATTGCTGAATTAATTGCTCTTCTCTCAACTTTTATGTAATGGATAACCTTTATCTCAATTCAAGAACACTTAGATTGTTCCTCTGAATATAGGTGAGTGCCTGAAAGAAATGTTCTATAGATATTCCCCCAAAATGGCATGAGATGCCCATGTAATTGAGCTATCATAGCAGCCATCTGGTCTGGTTGGGAAGATACTGAAATCAACTGTCTGGGGAAGATGGTATAGCTCAAAAGAGGAACATGTTCCTAGTGAATCTTCCCTTCTCCTGCCTCGTTTCCAATTGTATTTTCACCAGTCACTTCCCCACTTTACCCAAGACAGTTTCTTTTCCCTCTTCCCAACCAGGCCTATGCGGCCACTCTAGAACTATTTATCAACTATTTACTTGGTGCCAAGCCCTGTTCTTTACATGGCTTATCTTGATTAGTCATCATAACAACCCTGTGAAGCAGTTATTATTATTCCAATTTTATAGATGAAGATTTATAGATTTTATAGATGAAGAAATAGAGGGCCTACATACCATCCTCAGGATTACCTGACCAGGTAGTGAGAGAGTGGGGATTTGAACCCAGGTGTGTCTGAGCCCAAAGTTTGGGATCTTACTTACAAAATAACACACTCTTTGATAAACACCAAGTGTGAGTCATGGCACATCTCGTTATTGATGTAAGTTAGAATTCTCCACCGGAATTCAGTCGTTGGAATTCTGTATTCACACACATTTGCACGCGTGCACACACATTTTATTCATGAACTTAAAAGGTACCCAGTCTTAAATATTAAACTCTTGGCTTTCCTCTCTTCTTTTCTAGGTCACTCACCTATCTCCCTATCAAACTAATCCCATCTCAAGCTTTCAGAGGACTTAATGAAGTCATAAAAATGTAAGTAAGATACTGCATACCAAGACATTCGTAATTGGAATAATAAAATTTTTGTAAGGGAAAACATAGTTGAAAAGGGGTATTGTTTCTAGGAGAGAAACTGTGTTAAAGAAACCCCAGTATTTTTATCTTTATAATACAAATAAATATCTAGGGACCTTTGAAGAAAAGTATGATTTTCAAGAGTCATTAAATTCTGGATAATTAACCTTGCTTCAATGAACTGAATGCATTTTGATAAGTGATGATAAACTTCTCAAGTAGAAAAGAAAATAGATTCCAATCACAAAAATTCTCCTGCTAGAGCAGTTATTCCCTTGTGACACATTTTTAGATAACACCCACACAGAAGAAAATGTGTTGGAGGTTTATTGTACATCAGAAGATAATCTTTATATCTAAAATATAATAAGTGTATGACGCACAGCATTTATAGCTGTATTGATAAAAGGACTTTATCAAAAGTGCAAAGCAACCCAATAATACAGCGTGATCTCACATTTGTGTCAGATGTAACTTCAATCCATTCTCCCTGGGTCTCAGCCTCCAGGGCGTAAGACACCATACATGAGAGAGAACTTTGTCAGGAGCCCAGTATTCCAGCATCCTTCTTAATGTTAGTCTGTGTGAAAGGACCTCAAAGGTCATTTAGTTCCTAGAGGGCATCTCTGATCTTAACAATCCATGGGGCTTTTGAAGCTAATTTACATCTCTAAAGATGCTGCATCATCAATCCTAGCTCCTTGGGGAGCCTCTGACTGTTCTTTAGGGGATTAGCAAGCAATGAGGATATTAAAAATAATCCCCAAGAATTACAGAAATGTCAGTCTCCTTGAATCTAACCCTTATTCTTCTCTCAAGTTTAAATGTTGAGTTTTGATAACTTTTAATGCATTACACTTCCTCATGAGAAAAGTAGCCATAGCTAAAGAAACAAACCATTAGGTACAAATAAAATGAATCAGTCCAGGAACAATCCATTACTGTGTTGTTCATAAAAGACATTAATTGCCTTAGGCTCAGCCTTTCTGTGGGCTAAAGCTCTCAAGTCTGAAGGCTTCAGTGAATGTTAACCTTAGAAACACTCAAACGTACAATTTGTGAATTTGAGACTTTTTTCTCAGCTGGTAGCAAATGGTAGGTTATGTTGGGATTTTAGGGTAACATTGACATTACTTGCGTGCCTGGGATGGTATATGACAAAGCTGGTTCCTTTATGTTTGTGTCTTTTAAAAAAATCCATTCACAGGTGCCTGGGTGGCTCAGCTGGTTGGGCATCCGACTCTTGGTTTCAGCTCAGGTTGAGATCTCGGGGTCATGAGATCGAGCCTCACGTCAGGCTCTACCCTTGGCTTGGAGTCTGCTTGGGATTCTCTGTGTCTCCCTCTGCCCCTCCCCCCCATTCACTCTCTCTCTAAAATAAATAAATACATAAAATCTTAAAAAAAAAAACTCCATTCATTAATCCATTCATTCATTCATACTCTGTGCACCAGGCAGTATGAAGTCACCACAGATTCAGAAGTGAACAGGATATACTCCTTGTCCTCAATTTGCTAAAAGAGAAAAATGGTCAAATAGACAGTTACAACCCAAAAAGTACACTATGTGCAGAAGTTGACCACCTTGCAATTGCCTCAGAGCAGGATTTTGGGAAAAGGAGAAAGAGTTATGAAACAATGAAAGCAACGCAAATTAAAACCTCACCAGAGTGATGGAGTTGGGAATTCAGACATCCAGATCCTGGTCCTGAGCCTTCCCATAAGCACTTTTTGACTCTCCTCTGGAGACTCTCAAATTCCAAAGCTGATCTGACTAGATTTTCTAACAATCTAACTAGAACTTCTAACAATCTGTGACTCTGAGTCACAAGAAAAAAACCTGTCACATAAACAGGGGTTACTGAAACCTGCATTTCAACTGCACCTGGGTTATAGACGCCCATCAATGCTCCTAAAGGGAGACGGTGACACTTTATGATGTGAGGACAATGTGAGACATCCCTGTTCTTTTTTAAAAGGACACACTGGAGCCCCCAGTTGTTGGGTCACACACACAGCTTATTATGATGCATGCATGGTCATTTCTTTCATGTTTCTTCTTTTTTTCTCTCTCCCTCTCCCCTAGAGAAATCTCTCAGAGTGATTCTCTGGAAAAGGTAGAAGCTAATGCCTTTGACAACCTCCTCAATTTGTCTGAAATGTAAGCATCAGCTAATAGATAGTTTATTGCTGTACACTATTACCCTTGCTGGCTGGAGCCCACTCAGTATTTGTATTCAAGCAGCCACTGCTAGGAATCCAAGAGGAAAAGACTACAGCAATTACTAGGTCTGGGCAGGCACTAATTTCTCTCACTGCAGTGGCCTGAGGGTTGCCATGGTGACAACTGCTTCTCCCTGGGAGCTGTACAAACTCTGAAACATCACAACACAAAGTTGGAAATTAAAATTGACATTGTGGAGTCCTGCCAAGTAGCTCTTACCTTATGGAAGGGAGGGAATGAAGTCCCTGGGATAGTGGGGAAATTTGAAAGGGAGCTTAGAGATCATGAATTAGTTCATTGAAGACTGTTCATTTATTTAGTAAATGATTCTTGGAAATCTACCATGTAAAACCCTGTGCTGGACATGTGTATGCGGTTTGTCATTGTTATTGTGATGGTTTAGAATTGATTCTTAAAAACAGTCCCTTCCAAATTATTATTTTCCTCCAATATACAAAAAAGAGGGGTGAAGACTGGCTTGATTCAGTTTTCAGATGATGAACCTCAAACCCAAAGAGGTTAACTGACTTGCCTGATGACACACAGCAAGTCAGTGCTAGAGCTGAGGCTAGGAATTGGGTCGTGTGACTCCCAAACCAGGCTTCTTACTGCTGCCTTATTTGGTTCAAACCTGAGCTTCTAAAAATGTCACCTGCATGGGAGTTTTGAAAGTTAAGGGAAAGGGAAGGATATTAGCAACAAACATTTTCTGCACACTTGTGTCTGGCATTTATTTCCTCTAGGTTGTGTTAATCCTCACAGTTTCCCTGCAAAGTCGAGTAGTTCTCTCTTTTGTCCGAGGGAAGGAAGGGAGGCTCAGAGAGGTCAGTAACTGGACCAGTGTGGCATCGTAGACAATGGCAGGGCTGAGTTTCCACCCCTGCCTCTCTTTCTTCAAAGCTTGTGCATTTCCCACCACACCACAAGGCCTCCCTATGAATGGTCCAATTAGCAATTATCTAAAGAGAATAACTGATTGATAAGTATGTGAGTACCCACCACATGTCCAACCAAGGGTCAAGTGCTGCTGGAATACAGACGAGGTAAAATATAAATCTTCCCCAGAAGATGACAGTACACTCAGGGAGGTGAGACTACCTCACCAACTGATTATCAGGAAATCCAAAATAATGGGTATTCAAATGCAGATTATATAGTCTGGACTTGGCTATGAAGGAGAATTTGGGTGGGGAGGGGGAAGTGGAAGGGAGAGGAGGCCATCACCATTACAGATGACAGTACTATCCCAGACCTAGAAATCCGCCCAAGTGATGACAAAGCACAGCTTATACTGAGAACCACCAGAACAGCTTAAGATTACAGTGCTCATGATGCAACAGAAAGAAAAATAAAATGCTCTAAGGGAAGTTTATGGACTTTTCCAAAGGAAGGCCCTGAGACTAGGATGTTAGCTCCATACAGGCTCTCTTCATTCACAGCTGTAACCCCAGTACCTAGAACAATGCCTGGCACATGTAGGTGCTTAATAAATGTTTGTTGAGTGAGGGCATGTATGGATGAGTAGTTTAAGGTCAGACCCCAAAAGATCTTTAAAAGTTCCTTCCACCTACCTACATAATGCCTTATATGACCCATGATTGCTTGACTAAGTTGTTATAAAAATAATTACAACAAAACATCACTCACCTCTAAAGAATCAAAAGAACATAAAAGATGGAAATAGGCACAAATGGTGGGTAAGTATAGTAAGGGGGAACAAACACTAGACTCAGAGTCCAAAAAACTGAGTTCACTTCCAAGTGGGGCTACTTCTCAGCTGTGTGACTAGAGACAAATTATTCAACATCCTGGTTTCATCAACTATGATAATAATTGTTAAGACTGGTTGAAGCCTTACTATGAGCCAGAAACACACTTTTACTTCTCAAAAACTACCCTATGAAGAAACAGAGCTTTAAATGATGTAACCAAGGTCATACAATTAGTAAAACCAAACTGACTGCAGAGCCCCTCTAACTTACCAATACACTATATTTTCTCTCTAGAACAAGAGTAACTATCATTTCTTCAGGTGGTTGTGGCATGGGGTAAGAGAGTCAAAGGCATTTGCTGGCCTTTTATTGAATCCAAAGTAGACAGGCAACTCTGGCTACTTCTTAAAGGGTCAAAGTCCCTGGAAAAGTAGGGAGAAGGGCAATCACACCACTGTGGAGTCATAGCTGTACTTTTATTACTATACAGAGCCCTGCCTCCGACATTATCTCTACCTATTCTATTACTCACTACATACCAACCTATGAGGTAGAAAGAGTGCATATTATTATTCCAAAATTATAGAAGGTCACACTAGCTCAGGGAAGTTAGGAGGCTGCACATCATCACACAACAAATTATCTATAACAATGGGCATAAATCCCCCCAAATCCAAGCCCCCAGACTGATCCAAAGACTGAGTACCTGTCTGGATCATTGGTCAGTGTGGCTGCCAGCAGAGTATGAAGAAGTCCAGTTTGCCTATAAGGGAGAGTAGCCAATTTGCTCATCTACCCTGGGAGTGGAATCTCCCATCACCCTCAGTGTGTAGGCTCCATGGTGAGAGCCGGGAGTCCTGGAAGTTGGTGCTGCCTCACCGAGTGGGATGGAACAGATTCCCAGCTATGATGTTTATGCCTGCCTCAGCAAGAGGTTGAGAGCAGAGCTTCCTGGCAAGAGCCAACTGGCTTTCACCATGCAGTTTTTATCCCCAGGCTCTCAAGAGCTCCCCTCCAGCATACGAAGTCCCTTGATTTTTGCTGATGCCATTTTCAGCCAGCATCCTCTGGTAATGATGGTCTTGTACATTCCAAACAATACACATTTCTTAAACTGCTCCTTCTCTCTTTACAGACTGATCCAGAACACCAAAAACCTGGTGTACATCGAGCCTGGAGCATTTAGAAATCTCCCCCGGTTAAAATACCTGTGAGGATTTTTCCTTTTTGAGCAACTGGGGAGGGAAATTGGGTATCTGATGAAAATCAAAACAATTAAAATGTTGGGAAGAATTTTTTAACTATATATTTAGCATTATTTGCACATCTGTCTTCAGCATTCTGATTAAAATTTAATCAGCATTTCTTGTCAGCCATGAGGCTGGGTGCTTTCAGAACCCGTGTAACTGGCTCCCAACATTTTCACTCTCCAGAAAGCACATGAGAAGAATATCACCCCCTTTGCAAGGATTTTCAAAACTGACAGTGGGAATGGTGAGGGGGGTCATGACACTTGAAAAAGGGTAAATTGGAATCTCTAAGGTGAGGTGGTGATACAGACAGAGCCCAGGTGAAAGTAGGAGAGGCAATTCTGATTCAACACCCATCCCTGGTTAAGAATTACTGATTTCCTTCATCTCATTTGTTCTTTATGCATTAAGTGAAAACTTTTTAAGTATTGCCTTGAGGTAGGCACTGGGCCATATAAACTAAATCACTGTTTTCTATTTCCCATTAAATCTTATTAAGTCTCCTAGTTAGAATTATAAGTTGAGTACCCACGGTAACCCAGCAGATTCATTGCCTTGCCAGCAAAACCAAAATTCCTGAAACTTGATACAATCTATAAACTGATCACTATGGATCTTCTTACAGGTCAAGGAGTCACTTATTCACACAGAAAAATTTAAATCCCTCTAACACAGACGTCATCTGTTCTTCCTGATAAGTTAAATTTCATAAAATCTCCAGAGGGTGGAAGTCCACAAACCCCACCACTTCAAAAAAAAAAAAAGGAGACGGACAGGAGGACATCTGTCTGGGTGTGGTGTTTGGCGTCATCTGTACAGCCTTGCCCTGGGGCCTCCTACAGGAGCTGCTGCTGGTCCAACAAGCATAGCTCCTTTGGCAGCTCTAACACTGAACGCCTCCTAGTCCAGGTGTTTTGCTTTTCCAGGCCTCCGAGGCTGTGTAAGACATAAGCATAAGCATCTGCAGTGTCAACCACTTTCAAAAAATATAAAAAAAAAAAACATACGAAAATCCCAGAACCAAATTTGACCATTATAGTCCCTTGTTATCTAAGAATCATTGTCTCTATTAAATAACATTTTCACCCCCCAAACAAGTGATCATCCCCCAACCCCAATACACATTGCTGTCAAAGTTACAATGCCATCACCAGCCACAGAGAGGGCAAGGATTCACTGGGATCTGGAGTTACAGGTAAGAAGGAGCATCAGAACCAGGGGAGAACCCTGGCTTCCTTCTGTTGTCACCAGAGTGTGAGGAAGTTCATGTCAGTTTCTGCAGTCCTGCATAGGTGAATTTAAAACTTGGCTAGGGAAAATCCAGATGCCTGGACTCCTCTAAAGGAGTCCCATTCTTGTGTCATAAAATATCTTTCAATTTAACCTTATCATTGAAGCTTCTCTCTTCTTTGAAGCTTAAATAAAAGGTGGGAGGAAGAAGAGACCTGAGTAGCTCCAATAAGGAAAAGCATGTTCAATGATTTCAGTAAGTTATAAGGAAGAACTGCCTGAACCACAAGGTAGCTAAAGAAAGAAAGATTTTTAATAATGAGGGACATGGGCGCCTGGGTGGCTCAGTCGTCTGGCGTCTGCCTTCAGCTCAGGTCATGTTCCCGGGGTCCTGGGATCGAGCCCCACATCGGGCTCCCTGCTCAGCGGGAAGCCTGCTTCTCCCTCTCCCACTCCCCCTGCTTGTGTTCCCTCTCTCGCTGTCTCTCTCTGTCAAATAAATAAATAAAATATTTAAAAATAATAATAATGATGAGGGATATGGATTTCTCATATGGAGATTAATATTCCTAAAGTGTTTGAGTTGAAACCTGTTCCAAAGTAGAGGGATGCCATCTAGAACTATCAAGAGCAAATTACTAAAAAGGAATAGGATAGAATACAACAGAAAAAACGCAATTGATACAATAGGACAAGACAGGCTGGAAACATAAATATAAATGAAAAAGACCTGAAAGTTTAGTCCCGGCCCCTAGATCTTTAAACAGGCATCTTTAGAGCAACTTCTTCCATACTGTTAGGGGCTTTAAAATTCTGACACTCTTCAACAGCTAAAAGTGCTACCAAAAAAGCCAAACTCAGTATTTTTTTAAATGTGAAGACAGTCTTCGCAAAGTGCCTTTCTATCGCGTTTATCTTTATGCCTTAATAACAATCACTTTTACTCACTCCCTGCCCACATCCCCACCCTGCCCCAAATCACAGAAGCATCTGTAACACAGGCATCCAAAAGCTTCCAGATGTTACAAAGATCTTCTCCTCTGAATTTAATTTCATTCTGTAAGTACCAGGCTGATTGCTATGCATAACAGTTTCCTATTTGCAGCTAAAATTTGGAAAGTAAATATTTCTCATTTTATTCCTCCAGGGAAATTTGTGATAACTTACACATAACCACCATACCAGGAAATGCTTTTCAAGGGATGAATAACGAATCCATAACACTGTAAGTAAAATCCCAGATTCATGTTCTGCCATTCAGGCTCCTGCTATTCTTGCTTCTTGCTTGAAGTGAGCTCTTATCTTTTACCACGTTCTCCATTCACTGGTAACATTCTTTATGACCTAAAATGCTACGGTGAGAGCAGTTGTGTGGGATTGCAGCTGTGTCATGTGTTCACACAACCACCAACTGCCCCATTCGGTTTAAAATTAATCAGACGGGCCCTGAGGATTGACAGTGACCAAATTTCCAACTGATGAAATTGTTCACTGCATCAGTGGAACGCTTTGAAGCTGGGAAGAGACAGCCAGGAGGGAAATGGCTGCCCTGGTTCAAAGAGCACAGAAATTTCAAGTTTCAAATGAGAAGTCTGGAAAGATATTCTCCAAGTAGGTAGAACAGTTGATCGATAGAACCTGCATTCACTCGCTTACTCTGATTTTTTGCTTCTGAAGAGCACCATCTATGCCCATTCCCTACCTCCCTTAATACTTGAAAATAGTGTCTTTTTATTTGACAATCACTCATCAGGTTACCAGGCTCACAGGCCCTACCCCTTTTATGCTCTTTCCTAAGGCCTTGCTATTCAAAATATGGTCCATGGACCAGCATCTACTGTATCTTCTAAGAGCTGGTTAGACATGCAGACTCTTGGGACTCAGAACTACTGACTCAGAATCTGCAAGTTCCCAAGTGAGTCACATGCACATAAAGTTCACAGGGAACTGTACTAAGATAACCCAACCTAATCTCTTCACCATTCATCTACCTGACTTCCTTCCCTCTTGGGTCCCTGCCGTCTGCACATGGAACACCTGCCTTTGCCCCACCATTCAGAAGGAGTGTTCTGGGCACCATGTCTCACTTGTATCCGAAGTCCGATGACCTATACTCAATTCTTTTCCCCACATCCATATCCCTCTCACTCTTTCTACTTTGGCTACAGCCCATGGCAGGGTTGTAATGAGTCAATAAATGAGCTTGTCCTTAAAGAAAGAGAGAGCACACACTGGATGACCCCAAAATGAGCAGATAGTTGTGAAGCAAGAGAAGAGACCATCTCAGAGGACTCTCTTTTCTATCATGGATTTTAAATATTGGTATCAATGTATATTGCATTTGAATAGTACTTTTTACTCTGTGTAGGTATAATTCCACACATTTAATTGTCATGTTACAAAACTGTAGCCCATGCAGACCCAGCTCAGAGTATTGCGATCAAGGGAATACAGAGCAGCAACCAAAAAAACATTTTTTTTCCGATAAATTCTTTACTTGCAGCTCTTAAACACCAGGAAAGATAAAGGAGATCCTAAAAAATCTTCTCTACAGTCTTTCTGCTCCTCTACTTGCCTTACACACTAAAGCTCTTCCAGCTGTATTTTATAAAGTATTTCCAATTCACCGTTGCATGTATCTAGAACTACTCATTTATCACACGCCGTCAGAAACAGGGCAAAGACTGCATGGGGAGGTACCACATACCTTAGGATTCTTTAGTGAGAACACAAAAGACATATGATCCATATCCCCAAAGAGTTCAGAATCTCAATTATGAGGAAATAGAGAAATTATGCGGGCAAACATGAAATTAATGAAAGAATAATACAAACCAGTAGATATTCACTGTGAAAGTTTGTGTTACACAGAAATGAGAAGTCTTAGAGAAGTCCTCTTGGGCTGGAGAAGTCAGAGGAGGCTGCACGGTGGAGCTGAGACTTGAGTTAGACCTCATAGTATCAGTAACATTGGTATGGGTAAATGTGATAATAGCAGCTAATATTTATACAGCACTTAGTAAATGCCTGCACTATTTTTAACTACTTTTTAAAAACTTGTTTACATCTCACAGCAACCCTATGAGGTAGGGACTGTCAGCCCCATTTTTAGATGAGGAAACCAAGGCACTACGGGGTTAAGTAATTTGCCCAGGGTCAGGATTTAGACTCCATCTGGCTCCAGAATCACAGTCTTAGCCATTATGTGGTACCACATGCCAAGAAAAGGGAAGCGAGTAGTCTAAGTGAGGGAACATCATGAGCAAAAGTATGGCTGTGGGAAAGAGGACAACAGGATATGTCTTACTTATTGGGGAGTACACACCCAGCTTAAGAAACAGGAAATAGGTTTAGATAAATGGCAGAGGTGGAAGGGACATTGGATTGCTGAGTCTTGAATGCTGGGATAAAGGATTAAAAGCTTAGACGTAACTGACAAAAGTAATAAGAAACCACCCAACAGAGTAGCCTTTATTCAAAGATCACAAATATCCAAGACTTCCTTTGATTTTGACCTAAATCTAAAAATAATCGGGACCCAAATGGTACTTGTCCCAGGTAAATGTACAGCCATAAGAATGAAGTGGAAATGGAATGAATGAAAGGACAGAAGATGTGGAGAACAGTCAACAAGAAAATGAGTGTTGGGATGATCCACAGGGCCCTCGTGAGCAACCAAGACTGGACCAACCCACCAAACTCAAGGAACAACAAAAGATTCCTTTCACACATCACATTTCAGCATGTGCACATGACAGCTGCACAGTATTTTTATTATGGGGCCATTAACTTATGTTAGTTATGATTTTAAGAAGAATAGTGCCTACCAGCAGGGCATAATTGCCCCACATCTGAAGTTAATGAGGATTGCAGATTCATCTTTCCTAGTGGGCCCAGGGGGCATTGGACTTCCATCCCCCTCCTCACTCTCAGCCCTTCATCTGGAGGGGGAGTGATTAGTCATTTGCTTGGCACTTGTTCTCAGCTGAATGGGCCCTTCTGTAAGTGAAGGATCCTGTGGAGCACCCTGTTGGAAAAAGAGTATTATAGTTAAAGAGGAAAGCTTTATTTTCTCAGCTGTAAAGTTCAACTTCCTAATTAGGAGCCTTCTCTCTTCATTATTAGTAGTATTGGAGATTTTGCTTTTTGTGGAACCTTTCCTGCCCTCCCCCCACCAAAATCTTTACCAACTGTGAGCTCATTTAATGAAAACAAAACACTTCACTTGATGCTGGAGAAGCTCAGTGGGGTTAATGCTAGAACTATGCATTATACTCTTAAGTCCCTTATAGCCACTTTGGCTTTTCATTAAATCTCCTCAAGAGGCTACCTTGAAATGTACCCCCTGAGGAAGCAGGATGTGGCTGCACCACCTTTAAAATATTCTAGATGACTGGTCATACCAGTCTCAAAAAAAGAGACAACTTTGATTCATGTCTGAACTCCACAAAGAGAAGGAAAGGTCGTGACAACTAATTCTCAGAGAAAGAATGCCTGGCAAAGGATGGCAAGCTTCCAGGCTGCACCTGTGATAAGCCACAATGAAGAGACTGCTGGGTGTTGAAACAGAAAGCCTGGGTTCTAATCCTGGCCCTGTGTCTAATGACCTCTAGTCAAGTTACACCACCCAGACGTGCCTCTGTCTCTGTGTATCCAATGGGATTATAAATACTTGTACAAATTCAACCACGTCGTGTCAACTACATGGCACCACCATGATTAAAAGCTAATATTCAGCAAGCCACTTGTTTTAGACCATCCTGAAAACACCATGTCTCATCATCTCTTTTTAAATATTTTTTATTTTAAAATTTTCAGTGGACAAGTGGAGTCGCTTTCCACTTGTCTTTCCAATAACACCCCTATACAACTTACCTAGATTTACCAACTATTAGCAGCTTGCTACACCCACCCCATCTCTATATGTGTAAGTATATGCAACATATTTCTTTTTGGCCAAACCATCCAAAAAAAGTTTATAGATATTATGACACTTCATACCTTAAATACTTCAGCATGTAACTCCCCAAAACAGGAACATTCTATGTAACTACACCATTATACACACACACCCCCAAAAAACAAACAAAAAAAAACATGAATTTAATGACATTGTCCAATCTACAGTCCCCATTCCAATGAAAATGTCTTTTATAGAATTTTTTGACTCAGAATCCAATCAAAATTTTATGCACTGCATTTTCACTATTATGTCCCTTAGTGCTCCCAATCTCACCTCCTACCCCACCCACGAAGATCTGCTCCCCGACTTTCCTCTGTTCTGTATGACACCAATTCCTTGAAGGAACCCAGGCCAGTTGTCTGGATTCATCTGACTATATTATCAGGATTAGATTCAGGTCAACATTTCTGCAAGAACACTGCAGAGGGCATGCTGTGTCTCTCCCAGTTCATCAAACCAGAAGGCACATCATGCCATGCCCCTTGGCCATTTGGTTAAAGTGTGACTGTCAGACATCTTCATTGTAAGGGCACATTTTTCCCTTTGTCATTAATAATAAGCGATAGTGGGATACTTTGAGTTGGTACAACTAGCCCATTGGCCAACAACTTTTCAGCTAATGGTTTCAGCATCAAATGATTATTCGGTTATTATGCAGGGAGTTACAAAATGGAAGTTTTAAATTTCATCATTCTTCTACATTTATTATCAGCACTCTTCTGTAAAAAAAAGAATCCTCTCCTTCTCTCTCGATCTCTCTCTTTTTTAAGTATCACTGTGGAAGTAGATTTTTTTTAAAATTTTATTCAATATATTATAATCCATTGCTGTAATCATTCTTTTGGATGCCTGACATCTTTTTGTTATTACATATGGTAAAGTCATATAAGATGACATGAACTTGGCTGAGGGAAACTTGAAGGAAAACATAACAACTCAGTGCTGCTGAAAGTCAGGAGGCATGCCCACATCAGAGAAAGGATTTCCTTGCCATTGAGTCTGTGAGCCCCACAGAAATGGGGGAATTCTGATGAACATTTAAAACTAGGGTCATGGCAGCATAAATAGATCAGCCAGGTGACAGTGAACTGGTGACAAGTTATTCATACAACCATGGCCAAGGCATCCACTCAAGAAGTGTCTTCATACACTTCATACACAGGAATTATTCAGGTATAAAAGGACTCCAGCAAAATACCACCGGAGAAGAACGTGATGAATTTAGGATCCCTGTTCTTTAGGTAGGTATCTGTATAGTCATTTGATAAAAATTTGCTTATAGATATATCACCATGGGGCATATTTTCTAAAATAGAAACCCTGAGGCCACTTTTTGAGACCCTGCAAATCTGCAAACACATATTAAGTTTTCTTCTTTAAAATCATCCAAAAACTAGATGGTTACATGATCCAAAAAGGAACCATGGCAGATCATCTAATACTGTTAATATAATCCCAGAAATGCTTTTAGAGCCCCAGGAATATTTGGAGTTGTTTCAAGGCAGCATTCAGAATGAGAGTCTCATCTGTGATTAAGTTCTAAAGCCTGAACCTTATTTTGAATAAAAAGGTGACATTCTCTCTTTCTGAATCACAATTACTGACATTTGAATAGAGAACATAGACAATGCTTTAAAGTAAGGTGCAGCTATTGTAATACAGGAGGTTGGGGGGGGGATTATTTCTGCGCTTGTGAAAGCATCCTCAAGGCAAAGGGAGCCATCCTCATTTAATTCTGACACCATGATGTTTTGGGAAAAAAGTTATCTGAAGTGACTCTCCAGATGTTTTAAGGGGCATTTTAAAGCATTGTATGGGCCTGACAGCAGGAGGCCTCCCACTCACATTCGTAACTTCCCCAAAGTAAGGAAGCCAGTTTTAATTAAAACAAAGCAACACCTTCTATTGTGTGCAACTGGTAAGAACAAAGCTGAAGAGAAACAGCTGAAAAGGAAACAGTGAGCCCCATTCTTTGGAAAGTCGGGACAAACAGGACCCAGACTATTTTTTTTAAAAAAGACCTGAAAAATGTCCCAATACAAGCATGTCAATGATGCTAACACAGACCAAAGATGTTTGAGGGCCTCTGGAGAGTGAGTACATCTGAGGCAGCCCAGGCCACTAAACTGACCTGCTCCACCAAGAACAGGAAGGCCCCTACCCCAGCGGACAACAGTTCAATTAAACAGACTGCTACAATTCATGGAACTCCTATCCAGAGCATGGCAAGGGAGACCCTTTCCCTCTATTCTGGTCAGAGAGATGTAGCTACTACAAAATATTATAAAATAATAATAATAATAATAATAATAATAATAATAATGGCAACACATTAAGCATTTACTGTGTTCCAGGACTTATTTCTAAGTGCTTCACATAGGTTTAGCATTTTAATCCACCCAATAGCCTTTTGAAGTCAATACTATTATTATCATCCCTATTTTCAGATTAGGAAATTAACACACAAAGAGGTTAAGTAACTGCCTAAAGTAACTCAGCTAATAAGTAGCGAGCAGTTGGGTTGAAGATGCAAATTTAACCACGAAGCTGCACTTAGAGCAATGGCATTGTTAAGCCCCTCTTAAAAAAAAAAAAGTATAAAATCCTAATTATGTATCAAAACTAGGATCAGGACAGCACATAAGGATGATGGGGAAATGGGCATCCAGACAAGTGCTGGCAGCTTTGCTTTGCTCAAAACAGAGTGGGAGCTACTCTGTCTTAATTCACTATGCATGTAACTCCATCGCTTACCAGGTAGGGAAAGCAGTAAGGGAATCAGACTCTGGACTAAGTTCTATCCAGCAGACCATCTGATCTGCATATGGAAATGATGAGAGCTATATCATCCCATGCTGTACCTTAGGGCAAGGGGCCCCAAGCTGGCATGCCCAAGCTCACTGGGAGAGCTTGTTATAAAAGTGCATATTCCTGAACACCACTACCACATTCTGATTCCATAGCTCTGCAGGGCACCTGCTCAGTGGGTTTGAGTCTGCATTTCCAGCAAGCAGCTCCAGTTGATTCTGAGTCAGTGGATGAAGGGGAATGCTTTGACAAACCCTGGCCGAGACTCTTAAGAAATCCAATTTCAAAGAAGTTCAAAGAAAAGTCCAATATGATTCCTTCATCTACAAGAGATTGCTATAAAGGAATTCAAACCCCCAAATGATAAGGGACTGCCAAAGAATAATAGTCTAAATGTAAAATTAAAAAAAGAATTCTAGGGGCGACTGGGTGGCCCAGATGGTTAGGCGTCTGCCTTCGGCTCAGGTCATGATCCCAGGGTCCTGGAATCGAGCCCCACATCGGGCTCCTGGCTCAGCAGGGAGCCTGCTTCTCCCTCGCCCTCTGCCTCTCCCCCTCCTCATGCTCTTTCTCTCTGTGTATCTCTGTGTCTCAAATGGATAAATAAAAAATCTTTTTAGAAAATGCTTTAAAAAGAAGAATTCTATTTTTGAGCTGCTAAGGAGACAAGAATGTTGTGCGTAATTACACAAGACAACAAAGATAAACCAAGTAATTATCCCCTCAAATTCTAGAAAACTAGTAAAAAATGGCACCCAAGAATCCCTTACAGAATACAGTTAGGAGCTCATAGGTGAAGTTGTAAATTCAAAATTCCAGAAGAAAGCACAGGAGAGCATGAGAAGACAGAGAAGCCTGTTCCTCAGGCTGGGCTCCTGTCAGGTAGCAAGCATCATGAGAGACCCAGGGGTTTTACAAAATGAGGTCACCCTGAACTCAAATTAATAAGGTTTTATGGATTATTTTGTAATCTCTATTTTCTGAATGCCAGTGTTCAAATATCATGCTTCAACCCTGAGTCCTGCTTAGATTTATCTATACACTGTTTTGTCTCAGGTGTGCTATGGATTGATATAAAGAGACCCCCCACACACATACACACTACACACCTACACATACACCACAAGACACAATTCCATGCTTGTTTTATTTAACAAAGTCTAGAGAACCCTTGCAGACAACAGCCACCTGGAACAGGAACAGCTGGGGAAGGTGTCTAAACTGTTTCTTAAGTCGCACACACCAGCCCATCCCTACATGGCCATGCAACTACCAGCAACCCTGTAAACGGAAGCTAGGGTCTTGCCAGGTGCTGGAGCTTAATTTTATGTTATACCATAGCCCTTTCTCACATTTTATCATGGTTCATGAAGAACTTACACAAATATTTCTAAGACTATGACTTTCAATCTTGCTTGGTTAACTATGATTTATAGTAAGAAATTCATCTTACATATATCCATTTGTTCATCCAATTCATTTAACATATATTTACTGTAATCCTCCCAAATGCCAGGCACTGTTCCAGATGCAGGGGATTCTGTAAGAAACAGAACAGTTTGAAATCCTTGCTCTCCTGAAGCTTACATTCTGCCGGGGAAGGCAGATGATGAACGAGTATGATATAATCACAGGTCAGATGCTGATAAAGCCACAGAGGAAACACAAATCCAAGAGGGGAGATGGGAATGTGGGAATGCTGGGGGAAGGGAGGATGGGAGTTTAAATGCGCAGCCAGGAAAGGCCGCACCAAGAACGTGACATCAAGCACAGCCCTACAGGAGGAGGAAGAGGGGCCATGTGGATATCTCAGGGAAGAAAAGTGAAAACAACCAGTGAAAGGGATATACTGGAAATAGCCCAAGACAAAGTATGTTCTGGTCCCATTTCTGCCTATGCTGGGCTTTAGACAAGTCACTTTCCTTTCTGAGCCTCTTCCTTTCTTTGTAAAATGAAGGTGTGCCACTTGATCCTCTCCAAGCTCATTCCTGACTTCAACATTTCCCAACATCTGTCTTGGGGACCCTCTTAGGTCTTATTCTGGGCAGATGTATATGTATTATCTATATATGTGTATGTACACTTTTATGTACATAACATAGAAAAATGGTGGAACAAAATCCCATAAATGATACTACCCTAATTACATGAAACACACTTCAATATTTTCCATTTTGTCTTATTCTGTTCTATTTCATTTTGCTAAATGCTGATTGCACCCAACTAAACTGATTTCCCTATCCACTAATTGGTCTTAAAGAACCATTTACAGGCATTGAAATCTTCTTGGTTATGGAGCCAAATACGGCATTAGCAAAAACACATACTCATCCAAGGAAAAGAAAAGCTAACTCAGTACTGGAGTCTTCCTCTGCCCTGCACTTTCAGCCACCCGGAAAGCAGAGGCAACACAACAACACTGAGACTTCGATTTCTCATCAGCATAATGGAAATGACAATGAGGATTAAGTCACAAAATACATGTAGAATGACTGATCAAGTGCCTGGCACTTAATAAACACTTAATAATCAAACAAATTGGTGGTGATGCCACTGGTCGAAGTGAAGCCAAACTAGAATAGAAAGAAGAAGAAAAAAAAAAACCAGCTCCATCTCATCAGGTCCTTAGAATTCAAAACGTTAGAGAAACAGAGCTAGATATTGTGAATGCCAGTAATTATCTTAGTAATAAATGTCACAGAAGGAAGAATGTGTGATTCCAAAATGTGCTTCTTTCACTGCTAAATCCTCTCTCCTCTCACTTCAGCAAACTATATGGAAATGGGTTTGAAGAAATACAAAGTCATGCCTTCAACGGGACAACGCTGATTTCCCTGTAAGTATGTGCTTATTTCCCCAGCTCATGAATAAAAATGAAGTATTACTCTAGCTACCAGATCACATTCAATCTTTAGCAACTAACGCAGGACAAAAATAAACTTTCAAGTGGTTAGTCCTCAGTGTTTCACTCATGTTACTAGGCAACTGGCTGGCTAGAAACCCCAGAGCACCTGATTTCAAAGATAGATGCAGCCTGGAGACATTAAAGTTGACAGTTTGCTAAAATATTCAACACCCTACTTTAGTCTCATCTCTCAGCCTCCCTCTCGAGCCCCCTCACTCAGGTTGATGGTGTGTTAGAAGCAGCAGGATTTCAGTGAAGAAATTCTTCCCCCAGCCCCACCGCAAAGAAATCGGGTAACCCCAGGTACCAGCCCAATCAGCCACAACAGGCCTACTCGCGGTCCCATCCCCCTACTGTTAGGGGGGATTATGGAGCACATTTTTCACAGAGTGAGGGGGCCTGGTGCTTTCACCATATCCTACCCTGGTCCCCAGGGTTCACAGCCTTTAACTCAAGGAGAGCATCCCTACCAACTGCTTCCTTCATTGTTCCCCACCTCTCTTTCCTTCAATGGTACCTCTTCTAAAAGAGTGGCTCATTCACTAAACCTGCTGGGCTGGGGCCATTGGAACCATAACACGTACAGAGTGAGGTGACAATCACCCTACAGTTGGGTATAATAAAAACTAAGAGCACCTGAAAAGCACAATTGAAGCCAAGATTAAGAAAAGGCTTTTATAATAAATTGTATAAACCACAGTCTATACCAGGGCTTCTCAGACTTTAACACACATAGAATAACATGGAGATTGTTAAAACACAGATTCCTAGGCCCCACCCCCAGAGACTTTGCTTCAGTGGGTCTAGGGTAGGGCTTGAGAATTTGTAATTATAACAAGCCCCCAGGAGATGCTGATGTTGCCAGTCTCAAGTTGAGTAGCATGTCTATACAATAGACTATATAACTATACATATTAACCAAAGATTCTATTATATCCATACCGTGCTACAGAGCTTGGTGACGAAGAGAACAGAGCTAAGAGTCACCAATTGGGCTTCAAACTCCAATGCCAGTATTTATCAGCTTGACCTTGCGCAAGTGACTTAACCTATCCCAGCCACAGTGTTCTCAGCCATAAAATAGAGCCGCTAATGGGCTTGTTTATGAGGATATCCTCACCAAAAATGAAAAGGTCTGTTTTGAATCCTCAGTACTTAACACAGTGCCTCGCACAGAGTATGTGCTCATTTATTATTTATCACATTGCACAGTTCATTAACTACAAATGAACAAATGAATGATAAATAAGATTATATTTTTATAATCTTAGCCTGAGTCTGGCACATACCAAGTGCTCAAGAAATGGCACCTTGAACTCATGGAGTAAATTTTCCTTCATTTTCTCGTTGACTTGAATTTAACGAAGAGTTCACTCTAGCCAATTGAATCTGTTTCTGCCAAAATCAAATCATATCCTCTCCTGGCACAGTACTTTCAGATGCCTCATTCACTCAACAAGGGTCTGCCAAGCATCAGCTATGTTTGAGGAACATGCTATATCTGGGGTGGAAATGAAGATGAATAAGCCCCAGTGTTTGCCCCACAGGAGCTTAGAGCCTAGGAAGAAGCATTGCCAAATGGTATATAAACTGTACACTAAGTAGTAACTAAAACAGAAGGCAAAGCATGATGCCTCCCCTGAGAGAAGTAAAGTCCTCTGGGCTTTCAAAGGCAGAAGAGAAGAAAATTAGAGAACGTCTCATGAGAGACATAGACTTTGAGCTGGGCCTAAGTCAGAGAGGCAAAGAGAGAAGGAAAATGCATTCCAAGCAGAGGATGACAAAGAGAATGGCCCAGAGGTGGAAGCATGTGTTCACAGAACAGGACACAGCACCTTTTAGAAAGTTCTAGGTGTGAGTTAGGGACAAAGCAGTAAGGGCCTCAGGTGCCACAGTAAAGAATTTGGACTCTCTTCTGTAAAAAATGAGAAGCTGTTGAAAGTTCTAGGATGCGAAGTGTGAGGGACACTTAAAGAAGGTTCATCTGCTAGCAGAAAGGACAGAAGTTGGGGGTGGGGGTGCAGGGCTAGCGACAGACACCAGCTCTCTGAATACAGGGGGTGACTGAAGGCCTTCGTGGCTGAGGTCACCTGGACGAGGCGGGGAGCTAAGAGAACTGAATATAAAATTGGGGGACAACAAGAAATGAGGAGAAGCCAGAGCAAAAGCAAACAGAGTGGGAGGGACACCAGCAGAGGACATCTTCAGGAAGTCAGGGACAACAGGACTTTGGGAAGGAGGGCCTTGGTCAGCAGTGTCCCAGCTGCTTCAATGATGCCTAAATGAGTGTGAACTTCAAAAAGTCCAACTAGTCAAGATTCTGTATCTTCCATACTTCACTGTTGCAAGAAAGAGGAAGCCAAGAACACAAATCAGTTTGCCAAGAATCAATTTCATTCATTTATTTATCCAATAACATTTATTAAGAATCACCAATATATTAGGCACCACGTTAGGAGCTGGGTCTGAGACGGCAGAGTGGAAAGAGTCCCTGCCCTCATGAAGTTTCTCTTCTAGCAGAAGACACAGACAAAAAGACAAGTAAATAAATGAAGTTATTGCAGATAGGGATATATCCTATGGAGGAAATAATCCATTACTGAGATCTGCGAGAGTACAGGGCCTGACTGACTTTAGGTTAGGTGCCCAGGGATAGCTTCACCACAGACATGAAATTTAGGCTGAGCCTAGAGGATGACAAAGAGTCAACCATGGCCATAGTGAGGGGAAGTACATCACAGGAAGAGGAAGTAGGATGTGCAAAGAAAAGAAGTTGTAAGCTCCAAGAATCGAGAGGAGGACAGTGTGGCTAGAGGGTCATCAGCAAGGGGAAATGGGTATGAGACAAACCTGGACATGGAGCAGGAACAAATCATGCAGAACTCAGAGGCAATGGAAAAGAGTCTGAATTCTCTTCCACGGGCAAGGAGGCCCATTGAAGGATCAAAGCAGGGAAGGGGAGGTAGGTTTTAAAACGGCCAAGCAAAATTTTCAAACTATACATTCAACCCAGTTTCTGACACCTTCCTCATACGTGGGCCTGTTCTAAGTTGTTCAGAATGATGACACCAAGGCCCTGCAAAGTTCTCAAACTTCCTATTTATTAAGGCAAGATAGGGTGGAGAGAAGCAGCACCAGGGGGTTGCCCTCAGACACCTCCAGGGTTCTGAGAGTCAGTCCCTACCATTCCCAGAGCACCCCACTTATGAATGTTTTGGGTGGAGTTTGGAGGTTCTCCCACTGTGCTTCAAGAGGTTATCCTGCCTGTGCTTCTCATACCTGGAGGGCTGTGTCACTTGGGAACATGAAAGTGACCCCCAGGAAAACGTGGTAGACAAATTTATTTTTAACTGAGTTACATGATGCAGAATTATCAGTACACGGAAAGATCTGAGTTTTAATAAAACATGTGAAATGCTCTGTCATGAAATTTGAACAATTAATTTGACCTGGCTGACATGAGGATTATTTGCTCACAGAGCCCCGTTTCAATGATTTATGACCATAACAGAACATAATTAAAACAAACCAAATCAGGAAGAAGAGCCATGGAGGTTTGGAAAAGAAATTTTCTTTTGATTTAGATTTTAAACAGCAATTGACTCTGACAACCTCATCTCTTTGAAAGTGGAAATATACCCAGGGGATGGAACTATATGAGACTGACGGGTACCTTCTGATGGAAGGGCTGAGGATTTCCAAGGAAAACGCTTAGTAGAAGCATGTGGAAAACAGCCGCCCAGGGAGCAAGATACAGGGGGTTTTGTAGTTTTTAAATGGCAGCCCGTGATGTGGAGACATGCAGAAAGACAACAAAGAAGATGTAAAGCTATGAGATGAGCCATGATACCTAAGCATCCTGCAGGGGAGGGGAGAGCAGGTGTCGGTCTATTTGTTCTGCTATCCAACACTGTAATGGTGATGCAGAAGAATCATGCTCTCATGCTTGAAATCACCACACCAACAATGGAGGCATGTTCCAGAAGGCTCTTTGAGGCACCACTCTTCTCTTACAGAATGAAAGTGCTCAAAAGAAGGCCAGCAAGCCTGAGCCCAGGAACTCTTCTCTCTGCTCTCTCGTCCACCCAGAGAGGGGCCTGGGCTTGGAGACCCCAGTGTCAGGGCCCAGACAGGAGGCCGCTTGGCAGAGCCAGGCTGAGCTAGTTGATCCTGAGCAGTTCACCCTGAGCTGCTTGGAGCTCCACAGAACAGAAGCGTCAGGTAGCTACTGCATAGCAGCACTTGGTTATGCCACAGCTTTAACTACAGTAGCCCTCAACCCTTTTGTTTCCACAACATGCATACTGGCGACAATCATATACCCAGCACAGGACGCCATGTGGGGCATGCAGGGTGTGGGGCAATTTTCTACACAGGCTGTTCTTCCTCCCCTTTCCTACCCACAGAGAATGCATGCCCGAAAAAAAAAAAAAAAGGTACAATTCCCATGATGAAAGGGCTATCTTTGAGTGGACCCAACTTTTTCTTTTCAAGTAAAGTATTAGCAAACTTCAGTAGATGACTATTAGCCAACTCTGAGACCTCCATGGTCAGGGCGGCAGAGTGCAGGACACAGAGCAGGCTGCACCTCAGCCCTTCAGCCTTGAACACTGGAGCAGCAGTTTCATCCTGGCACAGCTGCACGGCGGCCAACTGTCCTAACTCCAGGCCAGGAGGGGTGAGCACTTTGAAGCCGTAGGACAACACATTCTACCTAGTGAGGGGGACCCTGCAGGGGAAAGGTGGGGCCAGACACACACTCCAGCAACTAGACAGTTTGCCCGGCACTGGCATGTCTTTTTCTGCTTTCCCTACCGTCCCCCCTTTCCCTCTAGCGCTGAGCACCACTCAGGCAGGCTGCTCCAAACGTGTGTCCGTGCCGCTGTGACTGGTAACACATGACAGTACAAACTCCGCTAAGGACACTTCCTTCCCCACAGGGAGCTCAAGGAAAATGCACACCTGGAGAAGATGCACAATGGAGCCTTCCGGGGGGCCACAGGACCTAGCATCTTGTGAGTACAGGGGTGCTGCCTTCCCTCCCCATCCAGGCCTGCTTAGGGTGTCCAGCCACACTGTCCCCAGGCTGGTTTGTGGAGACTCAGCCTCTGCATGTGAAAGGGCTGCCATCAACCAATAACACAAACTGGGAGGGCTAATGTGATGGAAACTGCATTCTAGAGCCTAGAAGTCTGAACCCAAGGTGTCAGCAGGCTTATTCCTCCTGAGGGCTGTGAAGGCGGGATCTATTCCAGGCCTCCCTCCTTGCTGCTTGTTGTGCCTTCTGGTTGTGACAACAGAACTCTCGCCTTCACATGGCATTCTCTGTGTGGATCTGCCTGTCTCTGAATTGCCCTCTTTTTATAAGGACACCAGTCATACTGGATCTGGATCCATCCTAATGACCTCATTTTATCGTGATTACCTCTGTGAAGACCTCATGTCCATATAAGGTCAGATTCTGAGGTACTGGGGGCTTAGGACTGCCACATTTGAATTTGGGAGAGACACGATTCAACCTATAACACCAAGCATGCAGGGCTGTCTCACATGCTGACAGAGGGGAGGCTGCCTGCCTGGCATCCAGCCATGGACATGCAAAGGCCAAAGATCTGACTTACCCCTGGCACTTGTCCAGACAGAGCTGAGCTGCTCTGTCGGGCTCCCTGAGGGTGCAAGTAGAACCACTCTACTTCCAACCCTGCCACTGTCAACTTCTGACTGTGCCTAGTTCCCAGCCCCCACTGCAATCAACCCCCTGACTGTCTCTAGTTCCCAGCACCCCCTGCTATCAAACCCTGTCTCTAGTTCCCAGCCCCCACTTCTATCAACCCCCCTGACTGTGCCTAGTTCCCAGCCCCCACTACTATCAACCCTCCTGACTATCTCTAGTTCCCAGCCCCCACTGCTATCAACCACAACTGTCTCTAGTTCCCAGCCCCCGCTACTATCAAGCCCCAGACTATCTCTAGTTCCCAGCCCCCACTGCTATCAACCACAACTGTCTCTAGTTCCCAGCCCCCGCTACTATCAACCCCCCTGTGTCTAGTTCCCAGCCCCCACTACTATCAACCCTTCTATGTCTAGTTCCCTGCCCCCACTACTATCAAGCCCCCATCTCTAGTTCCCAGCCCCCACTACTATCAACCCTGTATCTAGTTCCCAGCCCCCACTACTATCAAGCCCCAGACTATCTCTAGTTCCCAGCCCCCACTGCTATCAACCACAACTGTCTCTAGTTCCCAGCCCCCGCTACTATCAACCCCCCTGTGTCTAGTTCCCAGCCCCCACTACTATCAACCCTTCTGTGTCTAGTTCCCTGCCCCCACTACTATCAAGCCCCCATCTCTAGTTCCCAGCCCCCACTACTATCAACCCTCCTGTGTCTAGCTCCCAGCCTCCACTACTATCAACCCCCCTGTGTCTAGTTCCCAGCCCCCACTGCTGTCAGCCCCTCATTGTCTTTAGTTCTAGCCCCCATTACTGTCAACTCCCAATCCAGTCTAGTTCCTAGCCCCACTACAGTCAACCTCGAACTGTGCCCAGCTCTAGCCCCCACCACTGTCAACCCCTGACTTCACCTAGTCCCCAGCTCCTGCTGGTATCCATTCTGACTCTTCTTCTTAATTCCTGCAATCATCAACCCCTGACTCTGTTTACTTCCTAATTCCCACCACTAAAATTCCTGACCTTCTCAACTTCCTAACTTCTGCCACTCTCAATCCTAACGCTCTCTTTACTCTCCACTCAGCCTCATGACTTTTGCTTTTACTACCTCATGACTCCTGCCCACTGCTTTCTCTGCTGCGTCTCAGCTTCCGCCACCCTACCCCAAGGGTCCTTGTCTGTAAGTCTCATATTCATTGTACACCAGACTCACAATCATACAGGTTGGTTGAGACTCTGTAGTCTAGCACACCTTATAGGCAGAGCTCTTAGAGCAAGCTGGCTACTGACCCAGCCGCTGGACAGCCAGCCAAAGAGAGCTGCCTCTGGGTCAAAGTATATGATGAAGTTAGTGTGGTCACAAGACATCCTGCCTGATAGTCTTTGCCTGAAGAGCTGCTTGGTCCACTTGCTTAGAAATGACTGTGAGCAATAGAGACACCTGCACTGTCTTGTCCAGAACAGTCGGACCAGACCTAGTCTTATTTCACAAGCAGCAGTTCTCATTACACCCTTAGAATCAGTGGTGTCTAGAAGCACTCCTTCTACCCACAACTCAGAAACATTTCCCCCACTAGTCTTCCACTGAGACTGAAAATATATTTTCAGAGATTTACTCCTTTATAATGAGAACTTGCCTTTTCTAGAATCCTAATTTAAAATCCTAAATATCCTAATTTAAAATCCTAAGTATTAAAATCCTAAAATAAACCCCCAGCAAAACATACACACACACGTACACACACACACAAAACAAAAAACCCACCTGCAAAGAGTTGTGCGCTCTATCCCTAACATAACCAAGATACCTCCATAAAGCAGAATGAGAACACTGGTTACGTCAATCAACAAGGACAAAAAAGTAGCAGGAATCTGAAGCCCGTGAGGTAAATTCTGCCATCTTGGCTGGTCCACCAATGACCTACACTAGCCATCGCTCCATGTTGTCAAGTTCATCTGTCTATCGGTCATCTCTTGATCCCCTTCCATGTGCTGAGCACTAAGCACTAGGACAATTTGCCGAAGGGGACTGTGCCGCTGGAAAAGTTTCATGGGGCATCAGCAGCAACCACTTAGGAGATGGGCAGGATTTTAAATTTTCCACTTACTCATCTTCCTCCTCACATTGAACTTGTTTGGATTTTTCTCAGATATTGCCTCAAGTCTAGAAAAACCAAAGAGTTTGGGACCTTGTTTACAAAAACTAAGGTTTCCATACAGTACTCTTTCCATGCCCCATTGCTTGCTTGCTTTGGACTGATGATGAATCCAGTTTGCCTTTAGAGAACATGCAGTCTGCTTCCCAGGTAGATGATGGCTAAGGCCATACAGCAGCTCCTAATAGTATAACTGGCCTGTGCTTAGTGAAAACCTACCCTGCAGGGTTTGATCTGTCAAAGACAGAGGCATCTGAAGCTCTGAGTATCTCCCCCTGGGAGACAGCACAAAAGCCGTTGTCACTGCACGTGCCTGCTGTCTCATAAAGCAATAGCTATTTCATGTCTGCTAAGTGGAGAAAGGGAGCAGGACAGAGAGAGGGAGAAAGGGATGTGGGGGAAGGAAGAGAAATGCTAACGAACATATGGCAGGTATAAGGAGTTACACTCAACTTTGAAAGGAATAATGGGGTGCATATGAGGGGAAAAACACAGCATAGTTTTTGTTGTTGATCTTAATGAGAGTAACCGAATAGAGAATTAGGGGAAAGATAAGGTGGAGAAAAGATTCCTCAGAACCTAGAACAATACTATTGTTGGGAAGGGGTTTCATCCTATGAATCAAATGTATAAAATATATAAACAAAAAGGCTTGCTCCCTTCTATTTTTCAGGGATATTTCTTCCACCAAATTGCAAGCCTTGCCTAGCTACGGGCTGGAGTCCATCCAGACACTCATCGCCACATCATCCTATTCTCTAAAAAAACTGCCATCGAGGGAAAAATTTACCAACCTCCTGGATGCCACACTGACTTACCCCAGCCACTGCTGTGCTTTTAGAAACTTGCCAACAAAAGAGTAAGTAAAAAACAAAAGGGAGAGCCTGCCAAGCTGTGGCAGAAACAGATTTCAAAACAGTCAACTGGTCAACAGCTTCCTGCCCCCTTCACTCCCTGCTCTAGATCAGCTCCATAGCCATGGGGTCACTTTCAGAGAGCCAAGAAGAAAATGAACCATCCTGTTTCCTCCTGAAAACTGATTCCAAACAGTTGATTCACGCTGCAGCTACAAGACCTTTGTAGCCTATTCTGGGCCAACTGAGTTATAACCTTAAATTAGGCTATAATTGCAGTTGCAAAATGGAGTACAAAACTGGCATCTTAAAGATCAGTTAGCTCTAATCCTTATCAGAGCACATTTTTAAAGAAGGAGGAAGTAGGCTCAAGAGAATAAATTTTACCTAATATCTTAATCTTTAATTTAAAAAAATGGACACAAATCTCTACACAAAGCTTTTTTTAAAGCTGTTTCTCTCCCAGCAAGAAGACCATCTTTCATTTCAGAACAAAATCCTACCTCCCAAAGGAGTAGCTTAGTGTCAGAACAAAAAGGGCATGAGCTCTTGGCTGGTTTGTGTCCAGTGGGGGCATCTTGCTGATTCCACTGATACACTACAATCCAGAATGGAAGGACAGTGTGTGCAGGATTTCATTCTTTCCTTAAAGATTGTTTTCCAGACTTCTTTTTGACTGAGATACATACTAATACCTTTTTTTACATCGCAAACCACCATACATGTCACATAGGTAACTTTTTTACATGTGTGATGTGCACATATTTTTCTTGTCTATTTTACTCTATTTTATTCCATGTGTGTTTGTGTTTTTAATACTAGTCTTGATGCACGCTACTGTTTTCATGACCCACTAATGGGTCACAACTCACAGCTGGGAAAACATTTGCCCAGAAGTGTTATTATGCAGGCTAAGATGTTCTCAATTAATTAGATGAGGTGCTAGAAGAGTGACACTAAGATGCTGCTGTCTTTGTTTGGAATCCACCTATTTATAATGAGTCAACCAACATGTATTATTATACATCTACTTTGTGCCTTGCAGAGGTGCATGAAGTGCTATCTGAAGTTTTGAGGTAACCAAAAAGAAGACAAAGCACTCGGAGAGCCATGCACCATTAACTGAGCTTCAAAGAATATTAACTGAGCACTTATCATTTCCAAACTGTACAAAAATCTGAAGATACAGAGATAACTAAGAGCTCATCCCACCCTCCGAGAGTCACAAACAGCTGTTTGGGGGCAACACACAAGAGACCAATGTTTAAGTACAATACAGCAAGGCTAATGGTAGAGCTAAGAACAGAACAGAATGTCCTGGGAACACAGAAGAAGAGCTTCTAAACAGCAATAGGACTTACAGAAGGCTTCCTGAGGAAGTGACTTCTGCTGAGCTTTGGAGAAGGGGTAGGGGTTGGCTAGGGAAGAGTGAGTGAAACCATGCCAAGAAGACAAAGTAGCTGGTGTGAAGGCACAAAGGCAAGAGACAAAGGATGGAAGTCCTTTGGGAAAACTGGAGCAAGATGCTTTGTGGGTACACAGATGAAACAGGGAGAGGTGTATTGTGATGGGCTCTGAGTGCCAGGCCAGGCTGCTCAGAGGATGGGGAACCACTGAAGAACTCAAAGCAAAATTACTCAGATTTGCTTTTGTAAAATAACACTCGGGCACCTCTGGAGATGGCTTGGACGTGAGTAAAGCTGGTGAGAGACTAATTTGAAGAACAATACAGACAGTGGTTTATGAGAAAGCTAATTCTGGACACCTCAACTTTAGAGGCAAAGTGGTCACATCCCTTCTGAAATTACTGACATGTAAAAACAGTAGTTCAAGGGCTTTTTATTCCAGCAAATGAAAGAGACTGCCTCTGGGTAAAAAAGGGGGAGGACAGGCTTATGCAGTTGTAGGCCAGTATCAAAGTACAATGGGAATATAGTCACACAGAGGGTATCTTGCTTGGGATTATAAGCTTTAACTGACTCCCTCTGTCTCCATAAAGCTTGAAACCTTGGATGTTAGTGAGGCTGGAGAGCCTGAAGCTTGGCCAGTGGAATGTTGATGCAAACTCTGAGCCACCCCTCTGCCCTGCAGCTGCTGGGCCTGGATAACACACACAGCTGCCTAGGCATATGGCCCCAAAGACCTCCTTCGTATCTATGATTAAAATTGCAAAAAAGAGTAGATGGAACCCAGGGCTATGAGCTGAAGGCTAAGAACAACCACATTTCCTGTTAACTATAGACTGGTTCACACACAGTATCTGTAAGAGTCAGATACGGAGCCAGCATCAAACACACACGCGTGCGCGCATACTTTGATCCAAATTTGAGGACTTATAAGCCTGACCCAAAATAACAAGCTGATTAATTTTTGGAATTGTGTCCAGTAGGTCAAATAGTTCTGCTATATTATCCACCTTCCTGCTTTGTATACAAAGTTATTTGTACAAGGAATTGTCTTGTTAATATTGGAGAAGAATAGATAGAAATTTCTAGTCTCAGTTGCCTCGTATCTCCTTCCTCCTTGGGAAAGGTTGAGTTCTGCACCACCTTTTCTCTTTCCCTCTATTTCTTCATCTAGTTTTTTTTTGTGCCTCCCTTTGGTCTCATCTTAGGAATATAAGTACAAGTCTCCTTTAATATCTTGATACTTCTCTCCTTTCCATTAGGCTAAACTTCTTGGAATGATGGAGGAGTAGGGAGTACCCACATATATTTCTGCACATAAGGAAAAAGGGTAGGTAGAGCAAGATGGCGGAGGAGTAGGAGACCTAGATTTCGTCTGGTCTCAGGAATTCAGCTGAATAGGGATCAAACCATTCGGAACACCTACGAACTCAACAGGAGATCAAAGAGGAGAGTAGCAACAACTACCTGAACAGAGAAGCGACCACTTACTGGAAAGTAGGACGTGCGGAGAGGTGAATCCGAGGCGATATTCGGGAGGATAGACGGCGGGGGAGGGGCCTCCGCCGGCCGCTTCTGGCAAGTGCTAGAGCCGCGGAGCACAAAATCGGACCTTTTAGAAGTCAGCTCCGCTGAGGGACGTCGCTGCAGTGGCTAGGCAGAGGGTGGAATCCTCCCGGGACAGTGTGGTCTCAGGACCCTTGGGGTCACAAAAAGACTGGGGGTGCCTGAGTGCGGCAGAGCTCCCGGGTATCGGAGCGGGGAAGCCGGCTGCAGAGACGGAGCCGAGGGGCAGGCTCTCAGCTCGGGGTGGCCATAAACTGTGATCCGCGGCCCAGTCGGGCCACTGCTCCTGCAGCAGGGACCCAACAAGTGGCAGATCCGGGGAGACTCCCCTTCCTTCCCGGGGAGGAGCGGCGCGGTAATGCACCGCAGGGATCTGCTGGGTTTGGAAACTCCACACGGGGTCGGGTGCCAGAGATAGCAACGCTCGGTCACAGGCCGGGTGAGCACGGAGAGCGGCCGGAGACCGGGGACACGGGAGTGACTGCTTTTCTCTGGGGGCGCACTGAGGAGTGGGGCCCCGAGTTCTCGGCTCCTCCGGGTGGAGATTGGGAGGCCACCATTTTTGCCCTGGTCCTCCAAGGCTGTACGGAGAGCTTGCAGGGAACAAAAGCTCCTGAGATCAAACCCCAGCACCTTGCTTAGCCCGGACCGACAAGGGCGGGGCAATTCAGCCTCCGGCAAAGACATTTGGAAACCACAGCAACAGGCCCCTCCCCCAGAAGATCAGCACGAACAGCCAGCAAGCCAAGACCAAGTTTACCAATCAAGGAGAACGGGAGAACTCCAGCGCTAGGGGAATACTGCACATAGAATTCATGGCTTTTTTTTACCATGATTCATTAGTTCATCAAAGTTAATTTTTGTTAACTGTTTTTTTTTCTTTTTTCTTTTTCCCTTTTTCAACCAACATCTTATCAATCTCTTTTTAAAAAAAAAAAAAACATTTTTTATTTTTCATTTTTAGAGTCATATTTTATCCCTTCATAGTAGTTACCCTTATTTTTTGGCATATATATATAAGTTCTCTCTTTAAAATTTTGAGATACAGTTTCTTCTAACAGATCAAAATATACCCTAAATCACTAGTGTATGGCTCTGTTCTAGTCTCCTGCCTGATCACATTCTCTCCCTTTTTTTTTTCTTTTTTTTTAAATCTTTTCTTTTTCAAACTTCTTATCAAGTCCTTTTATAAAATCTTTTATAATTTTCATCTTTACAGTCATCTTCTATCCCTTCATTGTATCAACCCTTATTTTGTACATATATGTCTTTCTTCCTTTAAAATTTTAGGAGGCACTTTTTTCTAACAGACCAAAATACGCCCAAAATCTAGTGTGTGGCACTGATCTATGCACTAGCCTGATCATATTTGATCACATTCTGCTTTTTTTGTATTGCTCTGTTTTGGTTTTTATCTTTTTTTTTTTTCTTCTCTTTTTTTCTTTCTTTCCCTTTCTTTTCCCCTGGTTTCAGGTCTTTTCTGATTTGTACACAGTATATTTGCTGGGGACGTTGTAAACCTGTTAGCATTTTGTTCTCTCAGTCATCTATTCTCCTCTGGACAAAATGACAAGACGAAAGAAATCACCTCAGCAAAAAGAACAAGAGGTAGTACCGTCAGCCAGGGACCTACTCAATGAGGACATTAGTACGATGTCGGACCTAGAGTTCAGAATCATGACTTTAAAGATACTAGCTGGGCTTGAAAAAAACGTGGAAGTTATTAGAGAAACCCTTTCTGGAGAAATAAAAGAACTAAAATCTAACCAAGTCGAAATCAAAAAGGCTATTGATGAGGTGCAATCAAAAATGGGGGCACTAACTGCTAGGATGAATGAGGCAGAAGAGAGAATCAGTGATATAGAAGACCAAATGATGGAAAATAAAGAGGCTGAGAAAAAGAGGGAGAAACAAATACAGGATCATGAGGGCAGAATTCGAGAGATAAGTGATACGATAAGACGAAACAACATTAGAATAATTGGGATCCCAGAAGAAGAAGAAAGAGAGAGAGGGGCAGAAGGCATATTGGAGCAAATAATAGCAGAGAACTTCCCTAATGTGAGGAAGGAAACAGGCATCAAAATCCAGGAGGCACAGAGAACCCCTCTCAAAATCAATAATAATAGGTCAACACCCCGACATCTAATAGTAAAACTTACGAGTCTCAGAGACAAAGAAAAAATCCTGAAAGCAGCTCGGGAGAAGAGATACGTAACCTACAATGGTAAAAATATTAGATTGGCAACAGACCTATCCACAGAGACCTGGCAGGCCAGAAAGGACTGGCAAGATATCTTCAGAGCACTAAACGAGAAAAATATGCAGCCAAGAATACTATATCCAGCTAGGCTGTCATTGAAAATAGAAGGAGAGATAAAAAGCTTCCAGAACAAACAAAAACTAAAGGAATTTGCAAACACGAAACCAGCCCTCCAAGAAATATTGAAAGGGGTCCTCTAAGCAAAGAGAGAGCCTAAAAGCAACAAAGATCAGAAAGGAACAGAGACAATACACAGTAACAGTCACCTTACAGGCAATACAATGGCACTAAATTCATACCTTTCAATAGTTACCCTGAATGTAAATGGGCTCAACGCCCCAATCAAAAGACACAGGCTATCAGATTGGATTAAAAAACAAAGACCCATCCATATGCTGTCTGCAAGAGACTCATTTTAGACCCAAAGACACCCCCAGATTGAAAGTGAGGGGGTGGAAAACCATTTACCATGCTAATGGACACCAAAAGAAAGCTGGGGTGGCAATCCTTATATCAGACAAACTAGATTTTAAAACAAAGACTGTAATAAGAGATGAGGAAGGACACTATATCCTACTTAAAGGGTCTATGCAACAAGAAGATCTAACAATTGTAAATATCTATGCCCCGAACATGGGAGCAGCCAACTATATAAGGCAATTAATAACAAAAGCAAAGAAACACATTGACAACAATACAATAATAGTGGGGGATTTTAACACCCCCCTGACTGAAATGGACAGATCATCTAAGCAAAAGATCAACAAGGAAATAAAGGCTATAAATGACACACTGGACCAAATGGACTTCACAGACATATTCAGAACATTCCATCCCAAAGCAACGGAATACACATTCTTCTCTAGTGCCCATGGAACATTCTCCAGAATTGATCACATCCTAGGTCACAAATCAGGTCTCAACCGGTACCAAAAGATTGGGATCATTCCCCGCATATTTTCAGACCACAATGCTTTGAAACTAGAACTCAATCACAAGAGGAAAGTCGGAAAGAACTCAAATCCATGGAGGCTAAAGAGCATCCTACTAAAGAATGAATGGGTCAACCAGGAAATTAAAGAAGAATTTTAAAAATTCATGGAAACCAATGAAAATGAAAACACAACTGTCCAAAATCTTTGGGATACAGCCAAGGCAGTCCTGAGAGGAAAGTATATAGCAATACAAGCCTTTCTCAAGAAACAAGAAAGGTCTCAAATACACAACCTAACCCTACACCTAAAGGAGCTGGAGAAAGAACAGCAAATAAAGCCTAAACCCAGCAGGAGAAGAGAAATCATAAAGATCAGAGCAGAAATCAATGAAATAGAAACCAAAAGAACAGTAGAACAGATCAACGAAACTAGGAGCTGGTTCTTTGAAAGAATTAACAAGATTGATAAACCCCTGGCCAGACTGATCAAAAAGAAAAGAGAAATGACCCAAATCAACAAAATCATGAATGAAAGAGGAGAGATCACAACCCACACCAAAGAAATACAAACAATTATAAGAACATACTATGAGCAACTCTATGCCAGCAAATTAGATAACCTGGAAGAAATGGGTGCATTCCTAGAGATGTATCAACTACCAAAACGGAACCAGGAAGAAATAGAAAACCTGAACAGACCTATAACCACTAAGGAAATTGAAGCAGTCATCAATAATCTCCCAATAAACAAAAGCCCAGGGCCAGATGGCTTCCCAGAGGAATTCTATCAGACATTTAAAGAAGAATTAATACCTATTCTCCTGAAACTGTTCCAAAAAATAGAAATGGAAGGAAAACTTCCAAATTCATTTTATGAGGCCACCATTACCTTGATTCCAAAACCAGACAAAGATCCCATCAAAAAGGAGAATTACAGACCAATATCCTTGATGAACATGGATGCAAACATTCTCACCAAAATACTAGCCAATAGGATCCAACAGTACATTAAAAGGATTATTCACCATGACCAAGTGGGATTTATCCCTGGGCTGCAAGGCTGGTTCAACATCCGCAAATCAATCAACGTGATACAATACATTAACAAAAGAAAGAACAAGAATCATATGATCCTCTCAATAGATGCAGAGAAAGCATTTGACAAAGTACAGCATCCTTTCTTGATCAAAACTCTTCAGAGTATAGGGATAGAGGGTACATACCTCAATATCATAAAAGCCATCTACGAAAAACCTACAGCAAATATCATTCTCAATGGGGAAAAGCTGAGAGCTTTTCCCCTAAGGTCAGGAACGCGGCAGGGATGTCCACTCTCACCACTGCTATTCAACATAGTATTAGAAGTCCTAGCCACAGCAATCAGACAACAAAAAGAAATCAAAGGCATCCAAATCGGCAAAGAGGAAGTCAAACTCTCACTCTTTGCAGATAATATGATACTTTATGTGGAAACCCCAAAAGACTCCACCCCAAAACTGCTAGAACTCATACAGGAATTCAGTCAAGTAGCAGGCTATAAAATCAATGCACAGAAATCAGTGGCATTCCTATACACCAACAACAAGACAGAAGAGAGACAAATCAAGGAGTCGATCCCATTCACAATTGCACCCAAAACCATAAGATACCTAGGAATAAATTTAACCAAAGAGGCAAAGGATCTGTACTCAGAAAACTATAAAATACTCATGAAAGAAATTGAAGAAGACACAAAGAAATGGAAAAACGTTCCATGCTCATGGACTGGGAGAACCAACATTGTGAAGATGTCAATGCTACGTAGAGCAATCTACACATTCAATGCAATCCCCATCAAAATACCATCCACTTTTTTCAAAGAAATGGAACAAATAATCCTAAAATTTGTATGGAACCAGAAGAGACCCCAAATAGCCAGAGGAATCTTGAAAAAGAAAAGCAAAGCTGGCGGCATCACAATTCCGGACTTCCAGCTCTATTACAAAGCTGTCATCATCAAGACAGTATGGTACTGGCACAAAAACAGACACATAGATCAATGGAACAGAATCGAGAGCCCAGAAATGGACCCTCAACTCTATGGTCAACTTATCTTTGACAAAGCAGGAAAGAATGTCCAATGGAAAAAAGACAGTCTCTTCAACAAATGGTGTTGGGAAAATTGGACAGCCACATGCAGAAGAATGAAACTGGACCATTTCCTTACCCCACACACAAAAATAGACTCCAAATGGTTGAAAGACCTAAACGTGAGACAGGAGTCCATCAAAATACTAAAGGAGAACACAGGTAGCAACCTCTTCGACCTCAGCCGCAGCAACTTCTTCCTAGAAACATCACCAAAGGCAAGGGAAACAAGGGCAAAAATGAACTATTGGGATTTCATCGAGATAAAAAGCTTTTGCACAGCAAAAGAAACAGTCCACAAAACCAAAAGACAACCGACAGAATGGGAGAAAATATTTGCAAATGACATATCAGATAAAGGGCTAGTATCCAAAATCTATAAAGAACTTATCAAACTCAACACCCAAAGAACAAATAATCCAATCAAGAAATGGGCAGAAGACATGAACAGACATTTTTCCGAAGAAGACATCCAAATGGCCAACAGGCACATGAAAAAGTGCTCAACATCGCTCGGCATCAGGGAAATCCAAATCAAAACCTCCATGAGATACCACCTCACACCCGTCAGAATGGCTAAAATTAACAAGTCAGGGAACGACAGATGTTGGCGGGGATGTGGAGAAAGGGGAACCCTCCTACACTGTTGGTGGGAATGCAAGCTGGTGCAACCCCTCTGGAAAACAGTATGGAGGTTCCTCAAACAGTTGAAATTAGAGCTACCATTCGATCCAGCAAGTGCACTACTGGGTATTTACCCCAAAGATACAAATGTAGGGACCCGAAGGGGTACGTGCACCCCAATGTTTATAGCAGCAATGTCCACAATAGCCAAACTGTGGAAAGAGCCAAGATGTCCATCGACAGATGAATGGATAAAGAAGAGGTGGTATATATACACAATGGAATATTATGCAGCCATCAAAAGGAATGAGATCTTGCCATTTGCAACGACATGGATGGAACTGGAGGGTGTTATGCTGAGTGAAATAAGTCAATCAGAGAAAGACATGTATCATATGACCTCACTGATATGAGGGATTCTTAATCTCAGGAACAAACTGAGGGTTGCTGGAGTGGTCGGGGGTGGGAGGGATGGGGTGGCTGGGTGATAGACATTGGGGAGGGTATGTGCTACGGTGAGCGCTGTGAATTGTGCAAGACTGTTGAATCACAGATCTGTAATTCTGAAACAAATAACGCAACATATTTTAAGAAAAAAGAAAAAGAAGAAGATAGCAGGAGAGGAAGAATGAAGGGGAGTAAGTCAGAGGGGGAGACGAACCAGGAGAGATGATGGACTCTGAAAAACAAACAGGTTTCTAGAGGGGAGGAGGGTAGGGGGATGGGTTAGCCTGGTGATAGGTATTAAAGAGGGCACATTCTGCATGGAGCACTGGGTGTTATGAACAAACAATGAATCATGGAACACTGCACCAAAACAAATGATGTAATATATGGTGATTAACATAACAATAAAAAATTTTTTAAAAAAAGGGTAGAAAACTCACATCATAATGTGAAGTCCAGTATCTTCAAATCCTTACAAAACAGATTTCCCAGCTAGAATTCAAAGCCATGAATTCTGAATGGTTATTTGTTCATCAAGAGCAATGTGGTAAGGAGAGTGGTAAGGAGCAAACCCTAATATACCATAAAGGTAGTTTTTAATAAGCAGTGAAAAATCCATGATTCTACATGACCGATTTATCGGTCATCTTTTTCATCTCTAGAGCCCACACAAAACATTTAGCATTCAGGAGCATTTTATCTAAGCTGCAAGCACTCTAATGACAATTCTGAAGCCTTTACTCTCTCCCCAGGGAATGTTTCAGTTAGGACAATGGTGCAGAACATGACTGGTATAATAGGTAAAGAATTTGGATGAACAAAGCATAAATAGACATGATCATGTTTAGTTTAAAGACCAAAAGCTCAACTGCTTTTTTTTTTAACCCCTTTTCTTTCAGGCAGAATTTTTCATTTTCCATTTTTGAAAACTTTTCCAAACAATGTGAAATCACAGCAAGGAGACCAAATAATGAAACGCTGTAAGTATTTGCATGCAAAGAAATTCAGGAAGCCATGTCTCGTTCTATGTGCACCTTATTATCAGTGCCAGTGGTTTTCTTCTGATAAAAGTCTTCATTGGGGGGATGTCTGCAAAGCACTTTTTAATAGATTTAAAATGGGAATTTTTTCTTTGCAAGTGGCATCCAGTTGATCAGACATCTCTTTTAACTGGTTAAAAAAAAAAAAACTCTTTAAAAAATGTATCTACATGTTCATTCTACAGTTAAATGATCCTCAGAAATTAAAATTTTATTTACAGGTATTTTGAGGTCACTCAGGGCTTGTTTAAACGATGGCTTAATTTGTAGGAATTTTCACTAGTCAGTGGTCAACAAAGATTAACACTGACTGCAGGTACAGCTTCTAAAAGTAGCCACTTCCCTTCAAAAAGACTCCGGCCGCCTTGACCGCTATGCTCTGGAGCTTCAAATTATTCAACCTCAATGCTATCACTAATATACAATGCATGGGAGCTCCATTTCTATTCTACTGACTGATTTTTTTTTTAACATTCTTCCTGGCAGCCTTGGCATTTCACATATGTTCAAATGTAAAAGAGCATGCCTCAAAAGATAATCCCAGTGTCCCAATGCCACATTTACTGTGATTTATAAATCTTATTAGTTCCCCCCGTGTGTCCTTCAGGCTACAAAATCAGATGCCCTTCTAAGACACCTTACCATTCTCCATCCCCTCTTCATCTTTTTTTCTTTTCTCTTGTTTTTTTTCCCATCAATCTGCAGGTTATATAGAGGCAGCAGGGTGGTATGATTGAAGGACCCTGGGCTCTGGGGCTTCTCTGAGTTGGACATGAATCCTTGGCAGTGATGTTCCTGTAACAATGGGTATCCCTGGACAATACTTAGCTTTTTTGAGACATTTTTCCTCATCTGTAAGGGGCAGCAGGAATATCAGTTGGCTTTCGGAACCATGAGAGTGAAGAGAGTTATTAAAGAATGTGACAGCATCTGGGGTACATTAGAAATATACTCTGTATCCTTCTTTTCTCTTTCATTTAGGTCCAACACCAAGTGTATTCCAATGGTCCTTTTCCTCATCATTCCTGCTCTTGTCTCGATAGTCCGTCAGTCACCTTCCCTGTAACTCTTTTGTAACCTATGGCTTTTTTCCTCAACAGGAAACACTTCTGGCTATAGTCAACGGTAGCATCAAGGGGTAGTTTGTGGGGACAGGAGACTTTAGCCCACTCTCAATAATCCTCATCAGCCCCGCCGCAAGCCTTCCCAAATAAGGCTACAATCTTGAGTTTGCTATACTAACACTGCTTTAAAACAAATCCCCTAATCTCCAGCATCCCCAAAACTATGTGAAATTAGTACATAATCTAGGTAAAAAGAATGTGCTCCCTGTGAAACCCCCTTCCCCCCTTCCTACCTTGCTATTCCTAAATCCCTGGAGTTTAGAAATTCTACAGCCAGCCACTAATCCTTACCTACTCTCGCCAAGATATCAGTGCCCTTGCTGTTACAGCTGGCCCCATCTTTCTCCTACAGTCCCATTCTTTCCTCCTCTCTTTGTTCATTATGACTGGAGTAGCCTCTCCTTCCTCTGACTCAGTGTTGTAGGCCTAGACGAGTCCATTCATACCCTTCAGTACTAAAGACAGCTCCCTGCTGGGTTTTGTCAATAAGCATGCTGCTGCCCTCAGGAGCCGTCCCAGGACACAAATGTAAGTAGCAGCAGGTAGGTATTTGGTCTAAAGACAAATCACGAAGGAGAAAAATCGCTAGACATATGCTCAGTAGGGCAAAAAAAGAAAGAAAGAAAGAAAGAAAGAAAGGGCAAAGGACCAGAGGAGAGAGAGAGAGAGCATGTTTGACCTCTTATTAACACAAATTTATTCAGAAATCATGGCAGAATTTTTAGAAGCTTCAAATTAGTGTTTCTGACATAGTTTTATTAGCAACAGCTGAAGTAGTTTTTTTTTTTTAAAGATGGTATTTATTTATTTGAGAGAGAGAGCATGAGCACAGGGGAAAGGCAGAGGGAGAGGGAGAAGCAGGCTCCCCACTGAGCAGGGGGCCAACGCAGGGCTGGAGAAAAGCACTGACCTAGAGACAGTGACGTAGAGGAAAGGCCCCTGCACTAGGGATATGCAGACCTAGCACTACCACTACAGCCTAGTGCTGAGGGACTTTAGGCTAATCACCTACCTCCTTTAACCTTGGATTCCTCACCAATAAAATGAGGGGTTCAGTGAGATGGTCTCTCAGAACCTCTCTAATGCAAAGAAATAAACTATTTTCTTTAATCATTTTTATAACCACCACATCCCTTTAAAGATTAAAAAAAAACCAGGTAATTCTATTAATGGGCATGAGATGAGGATAAACAAATGTACCTGTATTTAGTAATAAAGCAGGTGAGGTTCCTGTGCAATCTTCTATGCAGAGCAGCAATCCTTCACTCGTCCCAAAATGGTTTCTAAGAATTTCTAGCACCGTTTTGGAATTCACAGATCATAGATTTCTTTTTATTCCTTTTTTAATCTGTGTTATTTCCCTTCAGTAATTGTATTGCTCAAATATATCATTTCATCCACTCACAGAATCAAGTTCACACTTCCTTGTCTGGAACATGAGAAGCTAAGTTCTGAGAATAGAGAAAAATACTCTTTTAAAGGGTGAGAAATCCTAAGGTAAAATCCATATTTGTGATGGCCCTGACAGAAAAATCATGCCCATTCCTCCAGCTCCCAAGATTATATTAGCAGACGTAGCAAAGAGAAAATTTGTTGAGCCTACATACATCATACTATGCACACTCATTGTCCCTATATCCTTTCAATTCCTCTCAGAGCCAGGATCACCCTGGTTTACTCATTCCTCAAGCATTTATTGAATGGATACTCTGAGCCAAAACTGTGTGAGGCACTGAGAGTTCAGAAATAAATAAGACCTAGTCCCCTGCCTTCAAAGCTTTTAAAGAATAGCTTCACAGATTATTAAAGAATACATGCATCATCACAAAACAGCAGTACAGTTTGGTAATGACAAGAGTCCTTAAGGGCAGCCATGGCAGACAGAAGGGGTGATAAACTCCTTGGAGGTGTAGAAGCTAGAAAGGCTTCAAAGAGGAGCTTACCTTTAAGGATGAGGACGAATTCATCAGAGAGGTAAGGAAAGGAAGGGAAGAAGAAACAGCACATACAAAGACAGAGGGATGAAAGAGTAGATTCTGAGAGCCACAAGTCATTTCATGTAACCGAAGGGAAAGTTGCATGAGGGATGTAAAAGAGGTCATTATAAGCATCCCTAATTAGAGTCACTGGGCCCTTAATATGTGTCAGGCATTATTCTAAACATTCTATATGTGTTAACACAGTTAATCCTTAGCACAACACTAACGAGGGAAGTATGATTTGTAGATCTATTTGGCAAATGAAGAGATTAAGGCACAGAGATAGTAACTCCCCCGCCCAGATTTACACAGCCTGTAAAGACTGGAACCCGGTCAGCTTTGTTCCAAAGCCCATGTTCTCAATTGTGCAGTACCACTGCTTCTCGGAATGAGACTGGTGGAAGAGGCAGAACCCAGATCATTTAGGACTTGGAGGTCATCACAAGGAGTCTGGATTTTATCCCATAGCCATTGAGAACCTAGCAAAAGTTTGAACAGATTTGTACTTAAGAAAAGCCATTCCAGGAGGAAGGTACAGATGGACTAGAAGAGGGCTAAAATTGGGGAAGGATGCTGGGGGAAAATAATGTAACTGTCTTGTAAGAGAGGATGAAAACCTGAACTTAATTAGTAGCAGTGGGCTTGGGAGGAAGGGAGTGCCAGAGGTGGGGCTGTTCCTTCACTAGAGACGGAGTTCCTCTTCATTCCACTCTCTGAATTTGATTCATACCCCTAAGGAGTATCTATTGTCCCTATTTCCCCAAGACAGACATTTCTCCCTGTTGTCCATGTCTATATTCATCTTCTGCTAGGTTTCCAGTAGTCCATCCTTGCTTTCCACTTCTCACCTGGGCTATGTGATTAGCCAGAGACCAATGTGCAAGCTAGGCTACCCATAGCGGTAAGCCTTCAGCAGGGTGAGCCTTCCAATCCCATTTGTGTTCTACCACAGACACATGGCTTGATAGCAGTTTGGTTGGCAAGTAAATGAAATAAATACCTAAGAAAATGCCAAGAAAGGATTCTTTTAGACATAGCAAGCATATACTGTGTCTTTACGTTTGTTTTCCAAAGAAAAATCATCCTCTGTAAACAGCTTCATTAAGTCTTTGCTTCAGTGATATACATACATATATAGTCCCTTAAGGAATTCCTATATCAACTCAGAGTTCTTGGATAATTTAACAAATAAACCTAAGACTGAGGCTGTTGTGGCTTTGTTTCCTTTTGTTTCATAGGATTTTTAAAAACCCTAAGGATTATTCTTCCATTTTTTTTAATATACAGAATCATAGAAAGTCTCTTGAGTTTACACTGAGACAAAATATTCTTCTTACAGTTATTCTGCCATCTTTGCTGAGAGTGAACTGAGTGACTGGGATTATGACTATGGTTTCTGCTCACCCAAGACACTCCGATGTGCTCCTGAACCAGATGCTTTTAATCCCTGTGAAGATATTATGGGCTACGACTTCCTTAGAGTCCTGATTTGGCTGATTAATATCCTAGCCATCATGGGAAATGTGACTGTTCTCTTTGTTCTCCTGACTAGTCGTTATAAACTGACAGTGCCCCGTTTTCTCATGTGCAATCTCTCTTTTGCAGACTTTTGCATGGGGCTCTATCTGCTGCTTATTGCCTCAGTTGATTCCCAAACCAAAGGCCAGTATTATAACCATGCCATAGACTGGCAGACAGGGAGGGGATGTAGTGCAGCTGGCTTTTTCACTATATTTTCAAGTGAGCTTTCTGTCTACACCCTCACAGTTATCACACTAGAAAGATGGCACACCATCACCTATGCTCTTCAGCTGGACCAAAAGCTACGTTTAAGACATGCCATTCCGATCATGCTTGGAGGATGGCTCTTTTCTACTCTAATTGCCACTCTGCCCCTTGTGGGTGTCAGCAATTACATGAAGGTCAGCATTTGCCTCCCCATGGATGTGGAAACCACTCTCTCACAAGTCTACATATTAACCATCCTGATACTCAATGTGGTGGCCTTCGTCATCATTTGTGCTTGCTACATTAAAATTTATTTTGCAGTTCAAAATCCAGAGCTGATGGCTACCAACAAAGATACAAAGATTGCCAAGAAAATGGCAGTCCTCATCTTCACTGATTTCACCTGCATGGCACCGATCTCTTTTTTTGCCATCTCAGCTGCCTTCAAAGTGCCCCTTATCACAGTAACCAACTCTAAAGTTTTACTGGTTCTTTTTTATCCTGTCAATTCTTGTGCCAATCCATTTCTGTATGCGATTTTCACAAAGGCATTCCAAAGAGATTTCTTTCTGTTGCTGAGCAAATTTGGCTGCTGTAAACGTCGGGCTGAATTGTATAGAAGGAAGGATTTTGTGGCTTATACCTCCAACTGCAAAAATGGCTTTACTGGATCAAATAAGCCTTCTCAGTCCACCCTGAAGTTGTCTCCTTTGCAGTGTCAATATACGACTGTCCCAGACAAGACTTGCTAATAGAGTGTTAACTGTTTTATCAGTAACCACATTATTGAATTGTGCTTAAAAATATAAAAAATGATCTGTACTAGTAATTTTAACAAAGACTTGGTTTTAGGAAATTATTTATTCTTAGGCACACTGGGCTAAAAAGAGATAGCTACCTAACTCAAAGTGTTGTCCATGACCATTGCCAGTCTAAAAATTATTTGTCATTGGTACATGACATAAAATACAGATGTTGAGAGTGTTTAGAAACACTTCTAGCAATTTTGACAGAATAATTTAATGTCTGTTGAATCTAAAATTTTCCAAATGAGGTGGTATTTTACATATCTTTGGGTTTTTTTTCATTTCATTTTTGTAGTGATTTTTATTGCATTTTATAAAAATATTAGTCCATAACAGATTTGAAATTTAAAATAACTGGTCCTTTTCCTCACATAGTTTGAAAAACACCCTCCAGGGATGCACTGTCCAATCTGGTGGCCACTACCCACATGCAGCTAGGTTAAATTTAAAATTAAAATGTAGTCTCTCCCATGAAACCTCTAGAAGAAAATATAGACTGTAATTTATTTGACATCAGCCTTAGCAACATTTTTCTAGATAGTCTCCTTAGGCAAGGAAGGCAAAAGCAAAAATAAACTATTGGGACTATACCAAAATAAAAAGCTTTTGCACAGCTAAGGACATTATCAACCAAACAAAAAGGCAACCAACCTGGTAAACAGGAGAAGATACATGCAAATGACATATGTGATAAGGCATTGATATCCAAATATACATAAAGAACTCATACAACTCAACACCAAAATATCAAATAATCTGATTTAAAAATGGGCAAAGATGGGGCTGTTCCTTCTCTAGAGATGGAGTCCCTCTAAAATCCACTCTCTGAATAGACATTTCTCAAAGACCTACGGATGGCCAACAGACACATGAGAAGATGCTCAACATCACTCATCATCAGGAAAATGCAAATGAAAACCACAATAGGATACCACTTTACCCCTGTGAGAATGGCTGGACTCGAAAAGACAAGAAATAACAAGTGTTGGTAAGGATGTGGAGAAAAGGGAACACTTATGCACTGTTGGTGGGAATGTAAATTAGTGCAGCCATTATGGGAAAGAGTATGGAGTTTCCTCAAAAAAATCAAAATAGAAATATCATGCAACCCAATAATTCCACTTCTGGGTATTTGTCTGAAACAAATAAACAAACCCAAAAACATTAATTCGAAAAGACATATGACCCCTGTTTATTGCAGCATTACTTATAAGAGCCAAGATATGGAAAGCAACCCAAGGGTCCACAGACAGATGAATGGATAAAGAAGGTTTGGAAAATATATACACATACATACAAACAGACAGACACACACACACACACACACACACACACACACACACACACACGCTGAAATACTATTCATCCATAAAAAAAGAGTGAAATCTTGCCATTCTTGAATGGATAGACCTAGAGGGTGTAAGTGAAATAAGTCAGTCAGAGAAAGAAATACTGTATGATTTCACTTACATGTAGAACCTAAAAACCAAAACAAACAAAAACTTCTTCATAAATACAAAGAACAAATTGGTTGTTGCCAGGGGAGAGAAGCGTAGGAGGACAGACAAAATAGGGAAAGAGGATTAAAAGGTACAAATTTCCAGTTATAAAATAAATATGTCACAGGGATGAAAAGTACAACATAGAGAATATAGTCAATAATATTTTAGTAAATTTGTATGGTGACAGATGGTAACTACACTCATGGTGGTAAGCATTTTGCAATATATATAGTTGTCAAATCACTGTTTTACACTTGAAACTAGTACAATATTATAGGGTCAACTATACTTCAATTAAAAATTTTAAAATTTAAGGGGTGCCCGGGTGGCTCAGTCGGTTAAGGGTCTGCTTTTGGCTCAAGTCATGATCCCAGGGTCCTGGGATTGAGCCCCACATTGGGTTCCCTGCTCTGCGGGAGGCCTGCTTCTCCCTCTCCCACTCCCCCTGCTTGTGTTCCCTCTCTCGCTGTGTCTCTCTGTCAAATAAATAAATAACATCTTTAAAATTTTTTTTAATTTTAAAATACTCTGTATGATACTATAATGGTGAATACATATCATTATATATTTATCCAAATCTATAGAATGTACACCAAGAGTGAGCTCTTACATAAACTACAGACTCTGAGGAGTCAATGTACATTCATCAGTCGTAGTGTATGTACCACCCTAGTAGGGAATATTGATAATGGGGGAGGCTGTGTGTTGTGTGGCAGGGTGACTAAGTAAATGGGAAATCTCTGTACCTTCCACTCTTGCTGTGAACCTAAAACTACCCCGACAACTCTGAGAAACAAACTGAAGGTTCCAGAGGGGAGAGGGGTAGGGGAATGGGTTAGCCTGGTGATGGGTATTAAAGAGGGCACGTACTGCATGGAGCACTGGGTGTTATACGCAAACAATGAATCATGGAACACTACATCAAAAACTAATGATGTAATGTATGGTGATTAACATAATAAAAATCAAAAAAATAAATAAAACTACCCTGATAAAGTCTATTAAAATTAAAAATTTTGAAAGCAAAAAAAAATTAGAAATGAAAAAATAAAGCAAGTTGCAGACATCAGTACTCATCAGCTCTAAACATTTCAAGCATGCTTATCACTAACCAAGGCTCAATATTTTACATTTTAGGTAAGACTTACATGGACAAGTAAAATGGACAAATACTAAACATACCGTTTAATGAGTTTTGAGAAATTCATATATCCATGTGACCCCAAACCTCTATGAAGACAAAGAACTCTATCACCCTCAGAAAATTCCCTCATGCCCCTTCCTAATTAACCGCTCACTCCCACCCCCCAAAGGTAACAATGGTTCTGATTTTTCCCCCATAGATGAGTTTTGCCTGTTCTAAAACTTCATATAAATAGAATCATACAGTATATACTCTTGTGCAAGGCTTCTCTAATTCAACACAATGTTTTTGCTATTCATCCAGGCTATTGCTTGAATCATTGTGGTAGTTAATTCCATTTCATTGCTGAGTTGTAGGGCTCTAACACTGTTTTCCATTCTCCAACTGATGGGTATCTGGGCTATTTCCAGTTTTTAGCTCTCCTTCAACATTTTATTAAATAAATGTATAGTCACAACTAGACTATGTATTTAATCTGCCTTCTACCTCTATGCCACTGTGCAAAGTGATTCAAAATAGCCTATAAAAGATCATAAGCTTTACAAAGTATCTCTTTTCTCTGTATGTTTTTCACATTTCTGACTTTTCTACTTAGAACTAGTTACTTCTCTTTACTCAGATGCAATCCTCTCTGGTAAGCTAGTGTTTTAGAAGCTGTCTCAGTGATCTGAGAGAATACTAATTAGTCATGTTGTTATATACATACATAATAAACTTTTTGATTAATTCATAAATCCCAGAACCAAAACAACTAAATAAGCAAAAAAGCAGAAAGTCAAAAAAAGTAAAATATATCATTGCAGAGAAATTCTATTTAAAGTATGTCTTCTTGGGGCACCTGGGTGGCTCAGATGGTTAAGCGTCTGCCTTCGGCTCAGTTCATGATCCCAGGGTCCTGGGATCGAGCCCTGCATCAGGCTCTCTGCTCAGTGGGGAGCCTGCTTCTCCCCTTCCTTCTGCTTCTCCCCCTGCTCATGTTCTCTCTCTCTGTGTCTTGAATGAATAAAAAATTCTTAAAAAAAATTATGTCTTCTTAAATATTGTTTGAGCCAAAGTACTTGTATATATCCTCTGAAAATAACTTTTGTGGCCTTATCCACAAATACTGATTTTTCTAAGTTTCAACATAGAGTTATAGTTTACTATCTCCCTTATCCTCATATCCTTTCATTCATGAAGACCTACCAGTTGTTGAGTGTCTTTGAATGTCTTCTATATCAAGTCTTTATTTTGCATTCCTGCTGCCACACCATCATTTCAGGCCATTCCCCCTTACCTCAGAAGTCCTATCATATCTCCCTCATTTTTATTCATATCCAATCTTTGCCATGTCCACACTCTCATACTCACCACTGATTAATCTTCCTAAAATCCTATTTCATCCTATTACATACATGCCAAAATCCTGAGCAGCACATCAGTACCTATAAATTTAAGTTTTAGCTCCTAGACTAACATTCAAAGAGCTCCAGAATCCATTCTCAAATCTGCTCACTTGGTCTCCTGCTGTTCTTCTGCATGAAACAAACTCTTCCACTTGCTTTTCCCTAGCCATGCCCCATGCATCTCTATTCTGGTGCCCGTGCCACTGTTACCGTCCAGAATACCTTCTTCCTTACCTGGCCTCCTCCTGCACCCCAGCCACAGGTTTAGCTTTGTTACCAAGCTCTCCTAATCCACCCCCTCCCTAATCCACCGAATTTAAGACACCTCCTTTACCCGAAATACAAAGGCATAAATAATAAATATGTGACCCACAACAATCTCTCTGGACTTCTTTTGCCTTGTCATCCCTATCACTCATCTGTCTTTTATGCTAAACACTGGGTATTATTATATAACACATATACCTCTTATTTCACCTATCTTATAAATTTCTTTAGTGATAAACTCATTTCTTTTACTTGATTTCTCCCACTATATCTATCCTCAAGTCTTATACATGGTACATGATTAATAATTTTTTCAGCTGATTCACTTTTATAACTAAAATATAAGACAAATCCTTATGAAGAAGTATTTCCCTCATGAGATGGTCTCGTATATTCTTAACCTGTGTAATCCTTCATACATAAATGATAAAAACATCAAATGCTCAGGAAATTTCATTTCTGTCTTGTGGGTTTTTGTTTTTGTTTTTCTTTACCATGTTCGATATTATCACTGGCAGTTTGCAAAATGACGAAGAAAGATTAATCAGTCAAGAATCACTCATCTAGGGGCACCTAGGTGGCTCAGTGGTTAAGCGTCTGCCTTCGGCTCAGGTCATGATCCCAGGGTCCTGGGATCGAGCCCCACATTGGGCTCCCTGCTCTGCAGGAAGCCTGCTTCTCCCTCTCCCTCTCCCCCTACTTGTGTTCCCTCTCTCGCTGTGTCTCTGTCAAATAAATAAATAAAACCTTAAAAAAAAAAAAAGAAAAGAATCACTCAGCTAAACTTACAAAATATTTTTAAAAGTTACTATGTCCTCCATTCCTAACATTTGCTATCAAGGGCCTGGTTTTAGTTTCCTCAAAAATGTATTAAGTCCACATGTAAATTAAGAATCTTTATGTCACAAAGATTTCAATAAATGTGTTCCTAATTGGAATAATCTCTTCTTTGAAATGTGCAATATTTTTTATTAATATTGAATTTCTTCCTATGAGTTATTACCATAGCCTTCCTATTTATAATTTAGTTTTCTAGTTATAAATCACAAAGTTCCCATGTGGCATATTACAGTATATTTACATGAAAACAGCATAATATTAACCTAATAACAGGAGTCAAAAGAAAATTCCCACTAAATTCCCCTGCTCACCACCCCAATTAACTGTTGCTATTCATTCTAAAGATACTCATTTTCCTACACAACTAAAATTATTGAAACTGAGTGCCTCAGCCAGACTTGGAACCTCATTGCCCTGTGGAGTCTGAGCTGTACAGATGATTAGTAACACATATTAAAGCACACTGAATAAAATAGGTAAAGAAGTATTCTAGGAAAGGTCAATCAGTCAGCCCCTAAGAGACTAACTGCAAATTCAGCAAGACCTCCTTAGACTGTAGGGAGAGGTGGGAAGTATGTAAGAAAGCACTGTAGGATGCAAGCATGAGAAAAAGTTTGAAATAGGAATTAGGATACATGATACTTTCACAAATTTCATTTAACATAGCAAATTGTAACCTCTATAATAGAGACAATTTCTCTACCTATAAAAGGGTGCAGGATGACATTTGCCAAGGTACTGTATTTACAACCTACCTTATGGAATTTTGTTATAATATACAAGAAATGCTCAACTTGGACATGATGAAGGGTTTCTGAAATTAAAAGTAATCCCATATCAAAGCCAAGGCTCAAACACCACCTTATAAGGTTTATAGAATAATTCTTTCTTTTAAAATGCACTAGTAAGATTTGTCTTGCTCTCTTTAGCACGAGTTGAAAATACTTTAACTATGAGTCATGACCCATCAGTAGGTAGTGATATCAATTTATAGCTCAAGACCATCAATTTTTAATGCAACAGAACAAAATCAAATAGAAAATATAGAAGGCCATCGTGTGCTAGAGGTAAGCATGATTTTCCAAAACTTTTATTTAACTTGTATTATCTGTATCTATGTACATGCAAACATATACTGGTTGTTAATTTCTTAGTGTAAATAGTAGCCAAAAAATTTTCAAAACCTCTGGTTTTGACAACTTTTCAGGAAGTAGGAATTTTTTTCCGGTGTTATTTGAAACTAATAAAAGGACACCAGATCCAAAATAATTTGGAGAATCTCTTAATTCTCTCTGCAGCCACTGCCAAAACTATCATTTATATGAGCATGCCAAGAATATTGTTGGCTTTATTCTATTTTGTGGTAAGCTTAGTTTTTAAATTGAGTTTCTGCAATTCTAAAAGATCAGGGGCATGAAGGCACGCAGACACACAAATGGAACAAGTGTGACTTTTTTCTCTAGTGATAAAAAAAAAAGAGGACCACATAAATAAAGAGGACCAATATAATAGTATTTGTGATATGCCATTTTAAAAAAATCACTGAAACAAAGTGAGATTTTAAAAGCCACAGTGCATAAGAGGTAAGGAATTTTAGAAACAACTGTTATTGCCTCTGCCAAACATCTGAATCAATACATTAAACCCCAACACCCAAGTGAATGCATCTTCTCAATAAATTCAGTCCTTAATTTGCAGTTTGCTTAGGACAAATACAGAATGATTGGGCAACACTGGGAGGAAGAAGGCAAGAACAACACTAGAAGTATATACTCTTCAGTCCTGGATGAGGTACATTTTAAGAATAAACACAAGAAGTAAGTGTCGTCTTTTGCCTTCTGTGTAGAAAAGATGGACATTTCACGAAGGGCAACATTCATTAAGGGGACCCATAGCTCCTGGAAGTTCTCAAAAACCAGACAAGGATCCGGGACAGTGGGGGTCATAGGGAAAACGATAATACTCTGAGGATGAAGAGGGCATAGCTGGAGAATCTGGTTTAGGAGAGCAGCACATTCACTAGTATTAACTGAATCCTCTTGCAGCTGCCAACTTTAGGCCAAAGACAGTACCCCACAAATGGTGTCCAAGGCCCAGAAGAGATTAATCCAGATTTTGAAAAGATCTACTAGTAGCTGAGTCCTTTCGGGAGGACAGGACAAGTACTGGAATAAATTAAATTCTCCAAATGGGATTGTCTCTGAAAAAGAAATGAGGAATTAAGGGCACCTGGCTGGCTCAGTCGGTAGGGCATGCAACTCTTGATTTCAGGATCATCAGTTCAAGCCCCACATTGGGCATGGAGCCTACTTAAAAAAAAAAAAAAAAAAAAAAAAAAAAAAAAAAAAGTTGTATAAAAACAAACTATTAAATAAAAAAAAGAAATGAGGATTTCGCCTTGTGACCAGCCAAACCGAGGTATCTAATCCTTGGGGAGCTTTCCGAGACCATAACCCACTCATCTCAGCACTGTTTTGTCTATGAGAGTTACCATCCTAGAGAACACCATTCAGGGCTGAAAGTAGGATCTTAGAGACCATGTTTACTCTACCTGTTAAGAGAAGCAGAATGATAGGGAAAATGTTCCCTTGATGAATTTGAATCTACTAAGGAAAAAAGTATTACAGAACAGCATATTAATTTGTTTTTATTGCTGCAGGAAAATGAGAGTTATTTGTGTTTTGCACTTTGTTTTCTCTTCCTGATTTTAAGACAGTTATCTAGCTCTTCCTGTGTCAAATGAGATTGCCTAGCCAAAACAGAAGATTCCTGAAAAGGACATCTCTTCTTAACTTTTGCTTTAGAAAACCTCAATTCAGTGAGGCAATTCCCTGTGAGGGCAAAGGAAAAGAGATGGTGTCTTTCAGGGGAAAGAGACTGCAAAGGAATCTTCCACTGTTAAGAAAAATAGAAAAAAATGACAGATGAAGGAAAAACCCACCAGGACTAAAAAGACAGAAGTCTAAAGTTTCAAGAAATAGAATGGGAACCTAACCACTTCCTCACAATTCTCAGGGAGATAGCAGAATATGAAGAAGAATGGTCCAGTCACATGCTAAACCTAGAGAGGCTAATCCTAAGCTCCAGGGATCCTGGGCTCAACAGAGATTTCCATGTTCAAGTACAGTATGGTTTCAACAGATATCTGCTTCCAAGGGACCACTTGGGCTTGCAAGGTCAGCCTATCACTAGTGATCAGTGTAGACTGAAGACCTAGAGAAGCCTTCTTGAATATCCCTCTAATTACAAAACTCTCCAGGATCTGTTGTAACATGGTTTGGGGAGAGATGGGAGGACAGCAGCCCCAATCTAATAACTGATACCGACCTTACCATGAAGGGGAATTGGAGTCTGATTTAAATTTTACCTCGAGATTAAAGAAACATAACATTTATTCATGTTCCATCACATCTGATTCATTTATGCTTCGTAATGCTATCAATAATGAGGGCTTTTAAAAAAAGAAACCCCACACAAGAATGAGAACTAGGTCCCTCTTCCATTATTCTGCTGAAATATTTCCAGTGGCTCCCACTGAATACTCGATAAAGTTCAAATCCCTTAGGTTGGCATTCACAGCTTTCCATATTCTGGCCCCAGCTTTATCTCTTCAAACTCAACTACTCACCATCTGAAAATGCCACTGAGAATCAGACATTCCATAAAAATGATTTTAAGGTTTTTCTATGGTGAAGTTAGGAACTGGTAATAAACCGTTTACATTTGTCTAGATGAAAATTCTGCAATACTACATTTTACACAACTAGTCAGCCTAAAAGTTGTTTCTTAAGGAAAATCTTTTGTCCCCCCAGAATAAATTACATTTAATTTCTTAACCTCTGAGACAATGTCAGTCTTGTCACCTGTGCTTCTGATAGCCAGAGCATGGGGATTTTTCTTCAGCAGCATAGATACTCCAGCCTTGAATGGACTATTGTCTAGCTCCTGTGAGAAACTTGACTAATAAATATTTATGGAAAAAAAAAAAAGAAACCCCATTAAAACAACAAATGAAAGAAATATAAAATTGGATATTTGTATCTGCATCTGAATTATAGTTTTATTAAGTTCCATACAGTGAACTAAAAATTTGAGCAGCTCTGTACTGGACTATATTTAAAATAAGTTTCACAGTATGTAATATAGTCCCACTGATGTTTATGGTGTATCAAACTCTTAAGTTTTACCACTCTGCATCACCAATGGCTTTTGCAAATACATAGTCTCTCCCTCCAAAACACATAACACCATCTTTCAAATAGAATTTCCATTTGTTCTTGCTTCGATGAATCTAGAGGGAGAAAAATAGTCTAAATTAATTAATTTCATAAGTTAAAGGATCATTTACGATTCTTTGCACATCATATGGGATTATTCTGACTCTAAATGGGAGTTCTTTAAAAATAAGACCTCCTCAAGATAGTTTGTTCATTCATCCAGCAAATATTTGAGTTCCTATGTGTCAGGTATTGTTTTAGGCACTGTAGATATATCAGTTTAAAATGTGTATGTACACACACACACACACACACACACATATATATGTATATATATATGTACGTATTACTTTTTAAAAACTGGAAAAATTCCTGACTTTGAATGGTTTACATTTTAGAAAGGATGGGGGGAACAGAAACCTGATAAATACCTAAATTATAAAGAATATTAAAAGGTGCTAAATGCTATGAAAACTAGAGCAGGAAAAGGAAGATCACAAATACAGAGGTGGGTTATAATTTTAAATAAGGAAGTCAGGGTGGGCCTGACTTATGAGGTAACATTTGAGCAAAGACTTAAAGAAGGTAAGGGATAAAGCCAGGAAGATATTAACCAGAGAGAGCATTCCAGGCAAAGGGAACAGAAGCACCAAAGTCCTAAGGAGGGGGATATCTGGATTGTTCAAGAAAAACAAAGAGTTCAGTATGTCTACAAAGGAATAAACAGAGAAAATGTAGTTAATATTATCAGGAATGAAAAAAAGTGGAATTTCATTTTGAAGGAGAAAGTTACAGTAAACTACTGAGCAAGGTCAGAAGATACAGCTTATTATCTATTAGATTCTACTGGAAGTTCCTTGGATTTAATAAATCAGTCTAAATACAGAGAAAATAAAAACTAGAAAATCCTACTACTTCAAGAGGTAAGAAATCATAAAATCATTGTTACCTCTGGGTAAACCACAAGTGACTATTTAAAATCCTTAGATATGTATGATCTGAAATCAAGGATAAAAATTAAACCCAGATGTTTACTGCAAACAGTCAAATCAAAGAAGAAAAACCTGTGACCAATATTCAGATTCATTTTGTGAAGCATAAGAAAATACAAATGATAAACCCCTATTTGTAAGGGGGGAAAGAAGTCCTAATAACAGAAAATTTCTTCTGAGTTTGACTCTCAAATTTATACTTGGACATATCTTAAAAAGTCCCTGAGGAAAACAAAAATTAACTAAATTAAAAAAAAAAAGTCCATGAGAGTATTCAGAATCCTCAACTCAGCATAGGTGATAAAATCTGACAACTAGAGGAGAACAACAGTACCAACAGCAACTCATCCTAGTAATTTTATTCTAGAAATAGTGCATAAATAGTACATTTATTCTAAAAATTCAACAGTGGTTCAATATTAGGAATTTACTAATATAAAAAGAGTATTACTAGACTTATGGAGATAAATCATATAATAATCTCCAATGATGGTGAGAAAGCATTAAATAAATTAAAGAATTTTACATTTTTTTAACTCTATAAGAATCAAAGACTGCATCATAAACACACACACACACACACACACACACACACACACACACATGTACCTAGCCTAAAAGCTGTCTTAGTGGTTAGTGGGGAACCCTAAAAGTATTCCCACTAAAATCAAGACATAGACAAGGATTATCCAAGTTTTTATGCTAGAGATCCTAGCCAATACAATTAGGTAAAAGAAAGTACAACTTGCACTGGACGATGCAAGTAAACAAGAAGAAAGAAGTAGAGGGGCTCCTGGGTGACTCAGTCATTGTCTGCCTTCTGCTCAGCAGGGTCCCGGGATGGAGCCCCGCATCGGGCTCTCTGCTTGGCAGGAAGCCTCCTTCTCCCTCCCCCACTCTCCCTGCCTGTGTTCCCTCTCTCGCTATCTCTCTGTCAAATAAATAAATAAAATCTTTTTTAAAAATAAAAATGAAAAAAAGAAGAGAGAAGTAGAGGTACAGAAGTTGGAAAGGATAAAGAATCGCAGATGCAATGACTGCATGTCTTAAAATTCTAAGATAATCAAGTAAAAAATTACTAAATAATGGGGCACCTGGGTGGCTCAGTCAGTTTAGCATCCAACTCTTGGTTTTGGCTCAGGTTGTGATCTCACAGGTTGTGGGATCAAGTCCCATTGAGGCTCCACACGCAGCATGCAGTCGGCTTGAGATTCCCTCTGCCTCCTTTCCACACTCACTAGTGCATGCGCGCACACTCTTTCTCAAATAAATCTTTTAAAGTATTACTAAATAATAATTCAGTATTGATACAAAATTAATATGCACAAATTCATACCCTTCATTTATATAAGCACTGATTAGAAGATACAGTGAAAAAGCCCTTTTACCACAGCAACAAAAGAGATAAAATAGCTAGCAATAAATTTTTAAAATACTTGATCTACTGGCACCCTTCAACACTCTCTCCTCTTTGAAATATTTTCCTGACTTGGCTTCATGAAGAAGTACTAACTTTACCAGATATTAAAAACCTTAATAATTTTATCAATGTAGTATAGGCCAATGGACAAACCAATGGGACAAAAAAAATCAAGTAGACCCAAATATAGAGGTAAATGTAGTAGGTGATAAAGGAATCATTCTCTTATCAGTGTGAACAAAATAGACTTTTCAATAAGTGATGTTAGGAAAATTGGGTAGCCGCCTGGAAAAGAAAAATGAAAGAAACCAAAGAAATACTACAAGAAAACATGAGTAAATCCCTTTAAAATCTTAAGAGCTTTCTATTCATGACTCAAAATCAGAAGCCATAAAAATTAAGGTTGACAAATATAACATTTGCATGAAAGAAAGAAAAAGCACTGAAAGCAAACAACTGAGGAAAACTATTTTTGCATATAAGGGCTAATCTCCCCCCAAACAATATAGAGCTCTTAGAAACTAGTAAATACACCAATAACCCAATCTTTAAGAAAATAAGACAAATATTATGAACAACCAGTTCACATAAAAATAGAAATAGTCCTTAAACACATGAAAAGTTAAAAATTTCACCAAGACATCATTTTTCACTTTTTATAATAGCAGAGATTCAAATATTTTATTACACTCCCTTGGCAAGGCTGTAAGAAAAGCAGCACTCTCAAATACTGTAATAGGAATATATACTGGAATATAGTCTAGGAGAGCAATATCCAGTAATCCCACTTTCCTAAAGATTTTATTTTTAAGTAATCTCCACACCCAATGTGGGGCTTGAATTTACAATAACTCCAAAATCAACGGTGGCAGGCTCTACTGACTGAGCCAGCCAGGAGTTCTGCTGGGGATTTTTTTAAATAGATATAACTACACACATATGAAATGTCTTGTGGATGTGGTCATTCAATAGCAAATGACTGAAATATAACTCAAATATTCATCAGTTGGGGATCAGTGAAATAAATTTTAATAACTCTGCAATGTAAAATTACACAACTATAAAAATATTAAGACAAAGATCTCCAAGATATATTGTCTTAAAAGACAAGGTGCAGAATACAGTGTTGACTATGCTATCTTTTAGGCTTGTACTTGAATGAAAAGACACTATAAATATATTAAGAAACTATTATAACTGGTTACATTTTTACACTCAAGGAAGAGACAGGGAGCTACTGGTAGGAAGCACAAACAGTGCAGGAGTAAGAACAAGACTTTTCATGGTGTATCTTTTATAGTGTTTTGATTTTTTACCAGGCATGTATGTAATATCTATTTAGAAAACAAAGTGTGTGTGTGTGTGTGTGTGTGTATAAAGATACTGTTACACACCCAGCAATTGCTCATTGTACCAGCATCTAATAGACAAAGCCAACTATGAATACACTACTAAAGTTTTCTAACCTGTTACATGAAGATGCAACATATTCAAGTAGTTTTACATTCCACTACAGTGTCCACTCATGGCATAGAACACTCCCATCTATAGTAAAAGTTTGCATTTCACCATTAATCTTCCCTATAATAGCATTATTACTTTAACCTTTATATTAACCTTAGACATTCTCTAAGCCTCTGAAATAACATGATTATATCCTTTAATTCTCCACTCAGCATGCTGACCAATGACCTTCATTTAACCCTTTTTCATGGCACATCGTTTTTCCCCAATTGTTAATTTACAAATTTTAAAGGTAAATTCCATATGGTAATCAAAGCCAGATAAAATATATTAAAAAAAAAACATTTCTCAAAGTTTAATAACCATACAAATCACTGGTCTTGTTAAAATACACATTCTGATTCCATACTCTGGGGTAAAACTCAAAAGTCTACATTTGTAACACTTTCCCAGGCAAACTGAAGATACTGGCCTTCAAAACACACTGACTAGTAAAGCTCTTAAAAGATTACTGAAAACTCTTTCAATATACTTGAGTCTGGTTATATTAAGTACTACCTGGAATGAGCCAACCAATGCCCAAAACTGGGAAGTTATTCTCTCATAAAAATGACTTTATGGATACATTTTCTTTGCTACCTATCTTCTAACTTCATCAGCCCCTTTTAAAAACGATTCAATGGCTCCCTAATGCCTTGATTTAAAATGTTCAGTACTGTTTTTAAAATATTCATCAGAGGCGCCTGGGTGGCTCAGTCATTAAGTGTCTGCCCTGCGCTTGGGTTACGGTCTCAGGGTCCGAGAATCGAGCCCTGCATCAGGCTCCCTGCCTGCGTCTCCCTCTCCCACTCCCCCTGCTTGTGTTCCTGCTCTTGCTATCTCTCTTTCTGTCAAATAAATAAATAAAAATCTTTAAAAATAAAAAAAAAATAAAATATTCATCAGAGAGGACTCTCAGACAACTAGATTTGTTAACACTATACACCTAATATCACTCCTTCTACCTGCCCTGTAAGAAGCAAAAGACAATGTATGAAAACACACTTGGAAAAATACAAAGCACTATGTAATTAATTACAAGCTATTTCCCACAATGCAATACAACAAAGGATACTATACCCATAATGGTCTAGAAAATTCTCTGTGACTCTATGGAATGTATACATAACTTACTGCTTTATAGTGTTTTCTTCACAGAAGGCAATATACTGTTTATACGAAGCTAAAGTAAGTTTCAAACTAAGAATGGTCCCTTTTCTATTACCTATTCCTTCTTATGTTTATGTTTACCAGCATCTAAATTGCCATTTTCTAACTATATAAAATGTTATAGGAGAGAAAATGATCTTATTTTTAGAAAAAAAGGATTTATTTTTATACCAATTCAAAACACCATCCTTTGTTTCTCCCCTATATTGAAATTGTTACTGAAAAAAAGGCAAAGATGTAAATCTGCATTAGTCATCAGGGAAATGCAAATCAAAATCACAATGGGATACCACTTCATACCAACTAGAATGGCTAGAATCAAAAAATCAGATAACAAGTGTTAGTGAGAACGTGAAGCAATCTAAACCCTCATACACTGCCAGGAGGAATGGAAAATGGTAGAGCCACTTTGGTAAACAGTCTGGTACTTCCTCAAACTATTACCATGTAACCCTGGAATTTCACTCCTTGGTATATACCAAGAGAAATGAAAATACATGTTCACACAAAAACCTGTACATGAATGTTTAAAGCAGCATTCTTCACACAAAAACCTGCACATGAATGTTTAAAGCAGCATTCTTCAGCATTCTTTCATAATAGCCAAAAAATGACAACAACCCAAACGTCTATCAACAGATGATTGGATAAACAAAATGCGGTACATCTATTCAATAGACTAGTATTCAGCAGTTGAAAAAATGAAGAACTGTTACATGCTATGACATGGATGCGTTTGAAACACTGTGTGAAGTAAAAGCAGGCAGGAACAACAACAACAAAAAAACACTTATTATATGATTCCTTTCATACGAAACTCCAGAACAGAGAAATGTAAAGAGACAGAAAGTAGATTAGTGGTTTCTTAGGCCTCGGGTGGGGATGGGAGGAAATGGGGAGATATAGGAGTGAGTACTAAAGGGAAATAGTGTTTCTTTTTGAGGTGATTAAATGCTCTAAAATGAACTATGTTAATGGCTGCACATATCCATGAACATACAAAACCACTGAATTGTATACTTTAAACGTGAGTTGTATAATATGTGAATTGTATCTCAAAGCTGCTAAAAACAAAGAAGTAAATATGCAGGAATTAAAGACAAAAGCTGAATACTCTACCACATAATCACAGATACAGTATTTAAAAAGAAGAAAAAGCAGTATTCTCTTTTAGTTGTAAAATTAAATTGCTTCTAACTTAATCTCTAGGTTTGAAAACTGACACACCTTCAAATATTTGTTTAAGTGGGCTCCATGCCCAGCATGGAATCCAGCGCAGGGCTTGAACTCACGACCCTGAGATCAAGACCTGAGCTGAGATCAAGAGTTGGACACCTAACAGACTGAGCCACCCAGGTGCCCCTCCACTCTCTTTGTCGATCATTCTCTAATGTCCAAATAATCACCAAGTCCCATTGATTCCTCCATCTCTCTTTCACGTTCCACGTTGCCATCCTCAGTCTGGGCTCTGGTTACTTCGTGTCTGCACTATCCCTGTTCTTACCATTTGCCTCTGCCTAATCAGCAAGTATAGCCAGTTTTAAACCCAATTATAGTTTACTCAGTAACATTTTCAGAATGCTAACGTCCTTCAAATCAAGTTTGAATTCTCCTACCAGGATTCTGGATTTTCCAGTCTGCTGCCAACTCTGTCCCCAACCCAACCTCATTTCCTAATAAATCCAAAAGAAGAATACTTCATTTAAGGCAGAGCTCTCTTCACTGCCCCCTTGTACATTCTACATGCTTTCATTTCTGTCTTGTATTAAGCTGTTCTACTCAAAATGTCTACTCTCCACACTTACCTATATCTTACAAATCGTTTAAGACCTATTTCAAAGCTCCACATCACCCATGAAGGATTTGTGGAGAACTCCAACTACAAATGATTTCTTGTATTTCCTAGCTACTTTTTGGACTTACTGTCTGTGCCACATATCTTAGCATTTGATTTACGTGCCACTCATCTTAGCATCTGATTTATATGCCATGTATTTTAGCATTTGATTTGCCTGTCACAGATTTTAGCTTCTGATTTACCTGCCATCTTATCGTATGCCATTCTTTTATTACATACAGAAACATCTTGTTTTAATAGGACTGTCACCTCCTTTAGATAAGAACTATCACTTTTTTGTATCACTGAGACCACACAACACAGCGTTAGATACAAAATATATGTAACTAGCTTTTTCAAGATTAACTATGAACTGTAGTTCACCATCGTAATTGTCCATCATTTTACATACCTTTCTACCATAAGTGCAATTAATAAACCCACAGTTTAAAAGGTGAATACAGTACCTTGTCATACTGGCATACGATTACATTATCCGTGTCAAACAGGTCTGGCACATCCTGCTCACTAACATCATCTCCAGAATTTAAAGGGTCCTAAAGATGAAATATGGTCACATTAAGGAATTTCACAATGCTCTGAATTTTTTAAAGACAGAGATACATATAGAAATAAAGGAACTTGGTGGGGTGCCTGGGTGGCTCAATCGGTTAAGTGTCTGCCTTCAGGTCACGATCTCAGGGTCCTGGGATCGACCCCGACATGGGGCTTCCTGCCCGCAGGGAATCTGCTTCTCCCTCTACTCCCTGTTTGTGCTCTCTCGTGTGTGCTCTCTCTCTCTCTCGAATAAATAAATAAAATCTTTAAAAAAAAAAAAAAAGAAAGAAAGGATCGAATGAACGAACTTGGAAAGAGAATAGTATTTTACTCAAGAGAATAACTTGAGTTTGAATCCCAGGTTGGACATTTAGTAACTACAACATTGACCTCCATCAATTTACTAAAACTCTTCATATCTCAGTTTTCTCATCTGTTAAATGAGGACAGTAATAAGATCCATAAGGCGGTGGGAATGTTAAATAACATAAAGCAAGTAAGATTTAGTATGATACCTGGCACATCTGTAAGGCCACCATAAGTGATAGTTAGTACTACTTACAACATTCCACAAAAATTTACTGCATTTATTAGAATCAGAACAGATACTGTATGCTTCTAACCTGCCTGCCTTCTGTACCTCCACTCCTGGCCTCTAAACCTCCCACTATCTCTAGTTAAGACCAACAAATATAGTAGCCGATTCCCAAATACTTAATACTAGCTTGAATTACAGTTTAAGATTAAAAGTTTAAATACAAGGGTACAAATAAGTCTCATTTTAAAAGACTAAAGACAGGGTTAATCTTAATTGCGATTCCTCTTGATTAAAGTATGTTAAAGAACCAAGTATATTAGAAGGATATTAAAGTACATGTTATAAATTTAAAAAAAAAGTTTCAGCTCAAAAGTGATCCTCACCTCTTCTACAACGTCTATTTGAGGATCTTCATTATCACTACTGTTGGCAGTTGAATCTTCGTTTGATATACTGTCAGCTTCTTCTTCAAGTACCTTTAGGTCTCCTGCATCAATAATCCCTAGAAATTCATTCTCTTCTACATCTCTTGTACTTCCTATTTCATCATTGGAAGATGTATCACCAGTTCCATCTATTTGAATTATTTCATTAATATCATCATCCATTACCTGAATGCTTAAATCCATCTGAGAATTAGAATCCTAGAAAAAGAAAGAAATGCAATAGTTTTTCAAGTCAAAAAGCTGTATAAAACATTTTATCACACAAAATATAAACATTTCACAAGTGATCTTAAAATATATTTCTTTTCTATATTTTTTCCTTTCCTAAGTATGTTCCCTAATTTTGTATTTTAGAACAATCCCAGCATTTCTGTGCAAAATGGGGTAAGTTTTAAACCATAAATAAAGTAAACCCACTTACACTCATACATAGACAACAGATGAGTTTACTAGTTTCAGGTATTAACTGTCTGTTTTTATATATACCACCTTAAATTTATACAGTACTTGTTAGGTTTTAACTCTTTCATTTTATTTTAAACAATAATTCAATGAAGCAGAAAGTAAAGTGATATCATGCTCAATGGATAAATAAAAACATAAAGGATTGTACTAGCTGAAATAAGCCAAGCACAAAAGAACAGAAAGAAATCAAAACTGAAAAAAAGTGAAAAGAGAAACAGACAAATCTATAATTATAGTTGGATAATTCAACATTCCTCTCACAGTGAACAATAGAAAACGTAGACTGAGGGCTCCTGGGTGGCTCAGTTGGTTAGGCGACTGCCTTCGGCTCAGGTCATGATCCTGGAGTCCCGGGATTGAGTCCTGCATCGGGCTCCCTGCTCGGCAGGGAGTCTGCTTCTCCCTCTGACCCTCCCCACTCTCATGCTCTATCTCATTCTCTCTCTCAAATAAATAAATAAAATCTTTAAAAAAAAAAAAAGAAAAAGTAGACTGAAATTTAGTAAGGATGTAAAAGACCTGAAAAACACAATCAAACAATTTAACCTAATTGACATTTACAGAATACTCCATCCCAAATTAGCAAAAGGCACACTTTTTTAAAGAGCACACATAATGTTCACCAAGATGGACCATATTCTGGGCTCTAAAACAAATCCTGACAAATTCAACACACACAAAGTATGTTCTCTAATCACAAAGGAATTAAACCAGAAATCAGTAACAGAAAGATCTGGAAAATCCTCTAGTATTTAAAAATTAACACATTTCTAAACACCCATGGATCAAAGAGTAAGCCATGAGGGAAAGCAGAACATAATTTTAATTGAATGCAAACAAAACATAACATTTCAAAACTTGTAAAATGTAGCTAAAGCAGTGCCTAGAGGGAAATTTACAGCATTACATGATTATATTCAAAAGGAAATCAAGTTTCAAATCAATGACCTAAAATTCTACCATAAGAAACTAAAAAGAGAAGACTGAATTAAGCTCCTGGCAAAAGAGAAAACAATAAAAAGAGAAATAAATGAAATTGGGAACAGGAAAAAATTGAGAAAGTTAGACCAAAAGTTCATTCTTTAAAAAGATCAATAAAATTGATAAGCCTCTAGCCAGACTGACAAAGAAAAAAGAGAAAGAGAAAAACAAATAAATACTATCAGGGATTAAAGAAGGGGTGTTGCCATAGATTCTGAAGATATTAAAAGGATAAGGAAATGGTCTTCATCCATTTGAGTTGCTATAACAAAATAACATAGACTAGGTAGCTTATAAACAATGGAAATTAATTTCTCACAGTTTTAGAGGTTGGGAAGTTCAAGATCAAGTCACCAGCAGATTCAGTATCTGGTGAGAGCCCACTTTCTGGTTCACAGGCAGTGCCTTCTCACTGTGTCTTCAATGTCAGAGAGGCTAGAGAATTCTGTAGGGTCTCTTTTATAAGGCAATTAGTCCCATTCATAAGGGTTCCACTCTGACCTAATCACTGCCAAAGACCCAACCTCCTAACTACCATCATCTTTGGGGGTTAGGATGTCAACATATGAATTGGGGGGGGGTAGAGGAACACAAACATTCAGACTGATATAAGCCAGTTTACAAAAATTGTATAGTAGCAATCAATGATTGGAAACTGAAATTTTAAAAACAGCACTAATTAATTTAAACATTTACCTCAAATTTTAGAGAAGTTTCCAAAAGTTGCCCAGTTGGATTTAAGTGTTGTGGGTTTTTTAATTTTTTTTTTTTAAATTCTACTCAGCATCTAGTGTACTACTGGTCTCAGGAGTAGAATTTAGTGATTCATCACTTACTTATAATACCCAGTGCTCATCATAAAAAAGTTGTCCAGTTTTTAAGAGTCTGCACATCCAGCAAATGGGAAGAAGTCTAATGAGCACTTGACCTCCTTGAAGAGATGAAGGGCTGCCTCCTCTGTGGAGAGGGAAGCTTTCTGAGAAGCTATGCTCATGCAATTGTAGTGCATTGCTTTCAGTCCTAATGGAAACTAGGAAATGCAGGGAAGTGTGATAAGGAAAACAGGAACAGGTGAGTGTGGAAATTAGCAGGCTTTTACCCCCCAAAAGTCTGTAAAAACAGACTAGCTTGAGTTAGGGGTGTGATTTCTGGGTTATATATGAAAAGAGGTGTCTTACAACTAACACCGTGAAACCAACAAGGGAATATCCTTCACTTCCCTGTGACTCCAGGCATAAATTGCAAGAATGCTGCTTAAGAATGTCCACAATAGCCAAACTGTGGAAGGAGCCAAGATGCCCTTAAACAGATGAATGGATTAAGATGTTGTCTATATATAAAATGGAATATTATTCAACCCTCAAAAGGATGAATACCCTTCTGCATCAACATGGATGGAACTGGAGGGCATTATGCTAAGTGAAGTAAGTCAAGCAGAGAAAGACAATTATTATATGGTTTCACTCATATATGGAATATAAGCAATAGCACAGAGGACCATACGGGAAGGGAGGGAAATCTGAAGGGGGAGAAATCAGAGAGGAAGATGAACCATGAAAGACTATGGACCCCGGGAAAGAGGTTCTCAGAGGGGAGGGGGATGGGAGGGAGGGGGTATTAAGGAGGGCATGTGTTATGATGTGAAATGGGTGTTATGTGTAATGATGAATCATTGAACACTACATCAAAAACTAGTGATGTACTATACAGTGGCTAACTGAAAAAAAAAAAAAAAAAAAAAGAATAAGCACAAGACTGTCCCAAAAGTAAAAATGCAGAGGTGAGGTTGGGGGTGGTAATTCATTAAAATCAGACCTAGTTCGTACAGTTTTGAGTGTTCTGTGAGTGTCTACGTGATTATCTAGCACAATGCCTACTTCACAGAAACAATAAATGGTCATTGGTGCAAAACAAATAATAATAAAAAATTTAAAATTAAAAAAAATAAAAACAGCACTAATTAAAGCAGCAACAGAAAAGAAACTCATCACATACAAGAGATCCTCAATAAGGTAACAAGCAGATTTCTCAGCAGAAACTTTGAAGGCCAGAAGGCAGTGGGATGATATATATTTAAAGTATTAAAAAAAAGACTGTCAACTGGGAATTCTCTATCTGGCAAAACTGTCCTGTAAAAATGAGTGAAAAATTAAAGGATTCTAAGATAAAGGCTGAAGAAGCTTATTATCACTAAACCTGTCCTACAAGACTCCCTAAAGGGAGTCTTTTAATTAAAATGAAAGGAAACCAGAACATAACTCAAAGCCATACAAAAATATAAAGTTTTCTGGTAAAAATACATAAAGAAATATAAAAACTGATATTATAATTTTGTTTGTAATTCACCTCCTTATTCCTGTACAAGATTTAAAAGACAAAAGCATAAAAACATGTATAATTATAAATCGATAATAAGGGGAACACAATTATAAAGATGTAATTTGGGATATTAACAAAGTAAGGAAGGGCAGAGCTGAAGAGCAGCACAATTTTTATAGGAGACTACAGTTAAGTTGGTATCACTTCAAGACTATAATAACTTTAAGATGCCACGAGTAATCCCCATGGTAACCAAAAAGAAAGTATCTATAGAATATACACAAATGGATATGAAAAGGGAACTGAAATGTGTCACTACAAGAAAATCAACTAAACACAAAGGCTGGCAATAAGGGAGGAAATGTGGCACAAAAAAGCTAAAAGACACAGAGAAAACAAGTAACAAAATGACAAAAGTCCTACCCTATAAGTAATCACTTTAAATGTAAATGGATTAAACTCCTCATCAAAAGACGCAAATTGGAGGAATGGATTAAAAAACAGGATCTAACTATATGTTGTCTACAAGGGACTCACTTTAAATCTAAGGATACACATAGGTTGAAAGTAAAAGGATAGAAAAAAATACTTCATGCAAATAGTAACCAAAGAATTGGGATACACTACTATCGGACAAAATAGACTAAGTCAAACACATTAGAAGAAACAAAAGAAAACACCATACAATCAAAAAAAGAATCAATTCAACCAAGAAGATTTAACAGTTATAAACATATCAGCACCAAATTTAATAGCTCCTAAATACATGTAACATTGACAGAATTTGAGAAATAGATAGCTTTACGATAATAGTATGAAACTTCAATACCCCACTTTCAATAATGAATAGAACCAGACAAAATATCAATAAGGAAATAAAGAACTTGAATATTATAGGCTAGTTGGACCTAACAGACATATACAAAGCATGCCACCCAACAACAGCAGGATACACATTATTCTCAAGTGCACACAGAACATTCTCTAGGAAAGACCGTATGTTAGGCCACAAAACAAATCTTAATATTTAAAAAGACTGAAATCACACAAGATATCTTTTCTGATCATAATGGAGGAAAACACACAAGATGTGGAAATTAAACTACAGACTCAAAAAATGAATGGGTCAAAGAAGAAATTTTAAAAAATCCAAAAAAAAATCAATTTTGATCATATAGTTGTAGGTTTATTTCTATTCTGTTCCATTAATCTGTGTGTCTATTTTGGTGGCAGCACCATACTGTCTTGATCACCACAACTTTCTAATATAACTTGAAGTCCAGAATTGTGATGCCTCCAGCTTTACTTTTTCTTCTTCAAGACTGTTTTGGCTATTCGGGGTCTTTTGAGGTTCCATGAAAATTTTAGGATTGTTCTAGCTCTGTAAAAAATGCTGGTGACATTTTGATAGGGATTGCATTAAATGTGTAGATTGCTTTGGGTAGTATATATATTTTAACAATATTTGTCCTTCCAATCCATGAGCTTGGAATGTGTTTCCATTTCTTTGTGTCATCTTCAATTTTTTTTTTAAGTGTTTTATAGTTTTCAGAGTACAGATCTCTTACCTCTTTGTTTAGGTCTATTCCTAGGTATCTTATGGTTTTTGGTGCAACTACAAATGGAATTCCGTGATTTCTCTTTCTGCTCATTACTGGTGTATAGAAATGCAACAGATTTCTGCATATTGATTTTTGTATCCTACAACTTTGCTGAATTCATGTATCAGTTATAGCAATTTTCTGATGGAGTCTTTTGGGTTTTCTATATAGAATATCATGTCATCTGCAAATAGTGAAACTGACTTCATTGTTGATTTGGATTCCTTTTCTTTTTGTCTGATTGCTGAGGCCAAAACTTCCAGTACTACATTAAATAACAGTGGTGAGAGTAGACATCCCTGTCTTATTCCTGACAACAGAGGCAAAGTTCTCAGTTTTTCCCCAGTGAGGATGATATTAGCTGTGGGTTTTTCATATATGCCCTTTATTATGTTGAGGTATGTTCCCTCTATCCCTACTTTGTTGAGAGTTTTTATCATGAATGGATATTGTACTTTGTCAAATGCTTTTTCTGCATATATTGAGAGGATCATATGGTTCTTATCCTTTCTTTTATTAATGTGGTGGTTTTCAACAAAGCAGGAAAGAATAACCAATGGAAAAAAAAGACAGTCTCTTCAACAAATGATATTGGGAAAACTGCATGGCAACATGCAAAAAAAAAGAAACTGGACCACTTTCTTATACCATACACAAAAATAAATTCAAAATGGATGAAAGACCTAAATGTGAGACAGGAAACCATCAATATCCAGAGGAGAACACAGGCAGTAACCTCTTTGACATCAGCCATACCAACTTCTTATTAGATACATCTCCTGAAGCAAAAATAAATTATTGGGACTTCATCAAAATAAAAATCTTCTGCCCAGTGAAGGAAACAATCAACAAAGCTAAAAGGCAACCTACAGAATGGGAGAAGATACTTGCAAATGATGTATCTGATAATGGGTCAGTATCCCAAAATCTTTAAAGACTTATAAAACTCAATACCCAAAAACCAAATAATCCAGTTAAAAAATGGGCAGACATGGACATGGACATTTTTCCAAAGAAAACATACAGATGGCTAACCGACACAGGAAAAGATGCTCAATATCATTCATCAGGGAAATAAATCAAAACTACAATGAGATATCATCTCATACCTGTTAGAATGGCTAAAATTAACAACAGGAAACAACAGGTGTTGGTGAGGATGCAGAGAAAGGGGAACCCTCTTACACTGTTGATAGGAATGTAAACTGGTGCAGCCACTGGAAAACAGTATGGAGATTACTTGAAAAGGTAAAACTAGAACTACCCCACAATCCAGCAATTACACTACTAGGTATTTACCCAAAGAATACAAAAATACTGATTTGAAGGGACAGAAACACCCCAATGTTTATAGCAGAATTATCAACAATAGCCAAATTATGGAAAGAGCCCAAATGTCCATCACCTGATGAATGGGTCTTCTTTATCAATATATACATATATCCAGTGGAATATTACTCAGCCATTCAAAAGAATGAAATCTTGGTATGTGCAATGACATGAATGGAACTAGAGAGTATTATGCTAAGCAAAGTAAGTCAGAGAAAGAAATACCATATGATTTCACTCATATGTGGAATTTAAGAAACAAAACAGATGAACATGGGTTGGGGGGATAGAAAAAAATAGAGGCAAACCAGAAAACAGACTCTTAACTATAGGAAGCACATTGAGGGTTGCTGGAGGGGAGGTGGGCAGGGGGGATGGGTTAAATAGGTGATGGGTATTAAGGAGGACACTTGTGATAAGCACCGGATGTTGTATATTAAGTGATGAATTACTTAAATTCTATACCTGAAACTAGTATTACATTTTATGTTAACTGGAATTTAAATAAAAACTTGAAAAAGAAAAACAAAACAAAAACAAAAAATCTTTTATGAAAAGATAATATCTTAAGACAAATAAAAATGAAAATACAACATACCAAAACTAATGGGATGCAACAAAACCAGTGCTAAGAATGAGATTTATAGCTATAAATGTTCACATTAAAAAAGAAAAGATCTCAAATCAATAATCTAAATTTATACTGTAAGGAACTAGAAAAAGAAGAACAAAGCCCAAAGCTAGTATAAGGAAGGAAATAATAACAATTAGGGCAGAGATAAAGTAAAGAATAGGGAAAAAAAATCAAGAGACAAAAATCAACAATATAATAATAATAAAAAAAGATCAACAAAACTAAGAATTGGTTCTTCAAAATAAATCAGCAAAATTGATAAACTTTTGGCTACAATGATTAAGAAAAAGCTAAGACTCAACTAAAAGCGAAATGAAACTTTACTACTGATTTTACGTAAAAATAATTATGAGAGAATACTATGAACTGTATATCAACAAATTGGATAACCTAAATGAATCAGACAAATTTCTAAAAACACACAACTTACCAAGAATGGATCATGAATAGAAAATCTGAATAGATCTATAAGGAGATAGAATTAGTCATCAAAAATCTCTCAACAAAGAAATGCCCAGAACCAGATGGCCCCACTGGAGAATTCTACCAAACATTTAAAGAAGAATTAACACCAATCCTCAAAAATCCTAAGCAAAATACTAACACAAACAGAATTCAACAGCACATTAAAAAGATCACACATCATGACCAAGTGGGACTTATTCCTGGGATGCAGGGATGATTGAACATATGAAAAATCAATCAATGTAATACAACCTATTAACATAATGAAGGGGGATACACACAGTCACCTGAATTGATGCAGAAAAAGCATCTGACAAAATTCAACACCATTTCATGATTTTTAAAAAACACTCTAACTAGGACTAGAAGGAAACTTCTTCACTATAATAAAGGCCATCTATGAGAAGCCCTCAGCTAACAGCATACTCAATGGTGAAAAACTCAAGGCTTTTCCTTTAAGATCAGGAACAAGGCAAGGTGACCACTCTTGCCACTCCTATTTAACAATGTACTGTAAGTCCTAGCTAGGGCAATTAGGCAAGATAGATAGATAAATAAATGGCATCCAAACTGGAAAAGAAGAAGTAATATTACCTATTTGCATATAATACTATCTCATACATGTATAAAACCCAGAAGATTCCACACACATAAAAATGTCAGAACTAATGAATGAATTCAGCAAAATTGCAAAAGGCAAGAATTAACACACAATTATCAGTTGCATTTCTATACACGAATAATTAACAACCTGAAAAAAATGCAGAAAACAACTCCATTTAAAATACCATCAAGTAGAACAAAATACTTAGGAGTAAACATAACCAAAGAGTCCAAAGACTTGCTCACTGAAAACTATAAAACTTTCCTGAAAGAAATTAAAGAAGCCAGAAATAAATGGGAAGACATTCTGTGTTCATGAATTTAAAAGAATTAATATTGCAAATGGAGCACTAGGTGTTATATGCAAACAATGAATCATGGAACACTACAACAAAAACTAATAATGTAATGTATGGTGATTAACATAAAATAATAAAATAAAATTTAAAAAAAGAGTTAATATTGCTAATGCTACCCAAAGCCATCTACACAATTCATTACAATCCCTATCAAAACCCAAATCCCTCTTTTTTTTTTTTTTAAGATGTTATTGGAGAAGGAGAGAGAAAGAGAGAGACAGAGAGAGCACAAGCAGGGGCAGAGGCAGAGGGAGAAGCAGGCTCCTGCTGAGCAAGGAGCCCAATGTGGGACTCCATCCCAGGACCCCAGGATCATGACCTGAGCTGAAAGCAGACGCTTAACCAACTGAGCCACCCAGGCACTCTCCCTATTTCTTTTGTAGAAATAGAATATCCATCTTAAAATTCATATTGAATCTTAAGGGACCTGAATAACCAAAACAATCTTGAAAAAGATGTAAGTTGGAGGTCTAACACATAATGATTTTAAAACTTACTACAAAACTACAGTAGTCAAAACAGTGTGGTGTTGGCATACAGACAGACAACAAACCAATGGAATAGCACAAAGAGCCCAGAAACAAATCCTCACATTATATGGTCAAATGATTTTTGTCAAGATGACAAGACCATTCAATGAGGAAAGGGCAGTCTTTTCAACAAATGGCAGTGGGAACAGTGGGTATCCACATGCAAAAGAATGAAGTTGGACCCTTACCTTACACCATATACAAAAATTAATTCAAAATGGATTAAAGATTTAAACCTAAGAACTAAAACTATAAAACTCAGAAAAAATCATAGGGGAAATCTTCATGACTTTGGATTCGAGAATTATTCCTTAAATAGGATACCAAAAGCACAGGCAAAAAAAAAAAGGGGGGGGGCGGGGGATAGATAAAATGGTCTTCATCAAAAATTAAAAATCTTTATGTATCAAAGGACATTATGAACAGAGTGAAAAGGCAACCCACAAAATGAAAGAAAATGTCTGCAAGCCATATATGTAAGGAGTTAATATCCAAAATATATAAGAAATCCTACAACAAAAAACAACTTGATTTAAAAACATACAAAGGACTTGAATAGACATGTCTCCAAAGAAGATAGCCAGTAAGCACATTAAAAAAGTGTTCAGTATCACTAACAATTAGGGAAATGCAAATCAAAACCACAATAAGATACCACCTCACACCCATTAGAATGGCAATTATCAAAGGAATAAAACAACAGGAACTAACAAGTGCTAGTGAACCTGTGGAGAAATTGGAACCCTTGTGCACTGGTGAGAATGTAAAATGGTACAGCTGCTATGGAAAAACAGTACGGTAGTTCCTTAAAAAGTTTAAATAGAATTACCATATGATCCAGCAATTCCACATTTGGCTATATACCCCCCCCAAATAACTGAAAGCAGAGACTTGAAATATTTGTACACCCAAATTTACAGTAGCATTAGTCAAAATTGCCAAAGGGTATAAGCAACCCAAATGCCCATGGACAGATGATGAATGGATAAAATATGGTATGTACATAACACATAGTATTTAACCTTAAAAAAGAAGTTCTGACACATGCCTCAACATGAATAAACACTGAAAACATTGTATTAAGTGACAAGGGATACAAAAGGACAAATACTATCTCATTCCTCTTCTATGGGGTATCTGAAATAGTCAAATTCATAGAGATAGAAAACAGAATGGTGGCTGCCAGGGTTGGGGTGAGAGAAGGATGGGGAGTTATTTAACAGGCATAGAGTTTCAATTTGGGAACGCTAAAACGTTCTGAAGATGGACGGTGGTCATAGTTGCACAGCAAAGTGAATGCACTTACTGCCACCTAACTGTGCAGTTAAAAAGGGTTAAAATGGTAAAGGTTTACCATAATAGAAAAAATAGAACAAAACCAATGGTGATAATGAACTATCAAGTATGTAATAAAATACAGTGATACAGAGTGCTGGTAGCAGGAAAACTGGCACAACCTTTTGAAATTTACAATATATGTAAAGAAGCATGGAAATTTTTTTCTCAATAACCCTATCTTTGAAAATATATTTTTATAAGTAATGCAACTGAAGCATAAAATATGAATAAAGTTGTTCTTTATAGTGTCTTTTAGTACTATTTAGTACTTTTTAGTACTATCTTTTAGTACTATCTTTTGGTACTATTTAGTACTATTGCACCCAAAAACACAAAATACTTAGATAAAAAAATAACACGTGCATTCCGCGTATGTTGAGAACTACAAGGCATTAATGAGAAAAGTCAAAGATCTAAACAGAAAACGTGTCATATCTAAGAACTGGAAAACTCATCGTGATGATGTCAATTCTCCCCTTGACCTATGGACCCAACACAACTCAAATCAATGTCCTAGCAGTTTTTTTTAATCAACAAACGTATTCTCACATTTATATGGAAAACCAAAAGAATTAGAATAACCAAAACAACTTTGAAAAAGAACAAAGTTGAGAGACTTGTACTCTCTAATATCCAGATACACGATAAAACTACCACAATTAAGACAGTGTGGTATGACTGAAAAGATAGACACATGAATTCATCAAACTGTGAAAGTCCAGAAATAAACCAACACACATATGGTAACTGATTTTCTTTGAAGGTGAAGTGCTTCAGACACTCAATGAGCTTTAGACAACTCAGTGGAGACAGGCTAGTATTTTCCACAAGTGATACTAAAACAAATGAACATTCACATGCAAAGAACAAAGAACCTAACCTTTTACTGTATACAAAAATTAACCCAGCATGGATCACAGCCCCAAATGTGAAACCTATAAAAATTTTTTAGATGTGTGAGATCTTTGCAACCTTTGGTTAGCTAAGATATATAAACAGAAATCAAAAGGAAAAAATAAGTAGACTTCATCAAAACCACAAACTTCTCTTCTCCAGAAAACAGTATGAAAGTAGCAAGAATATCAAGTAGCTGTAAATCTTATACACTGCTAAGAAAAATGAAAAATTCTACCATACTTTGCTGGTGGAAATATGATCACTTTGGAAATGTGTGGTGGTTTCTTATAAGCATACATGTATCATATGGCCTAGAAATCCCATTCCTAGGTATTTTTACTCAAAAGAAAAGAAAATCTGTGTCCACACCAAAATACAACAAACAACTGCATGCAAATGTTTTTAGAAGCTTTATTCACAAATGCCAAAAACTGGAAAGATTCCATATGTCCAAATGGTGAATGAATAAACTGTGGTACAATGGACTACTGATACATGCAACATGGATGAAACACAAAGTTACATGTTGCATTATTCCAGTTGTTTTGACATTCTGGAATAGGCAAGCCTATACCAAAAGAAAACAGATCACTGAGTGACTAACAGGGAATGGAGGCAGAGGGAGGATACTGACTACAAAAGGGCATGAGGAACCTCTTTGGGGTAACAGAAATGTTATGTATCTCAGCTTGGTACTGGTTATATAACTGCAAGTGTTTGTCAAAATTCATACTGTACACCTAAAAACTGGGTACCTAAAAAAGTATGAACTTCATCGTATGTAAATTCTACCTCAATAAATCTGATATAAATTATGATTAGGTTAGTCCTAGGCCTAAACCACAGGCTGGAATTGGCTCTTGGTTTTAATAGTGAGAAGTAGGGATGCCTGGGTGGCTCAGTCGGTTAAGCACCTGCCTTCAGCTCAGATCATGATCCCAGGGTCCTGGGATGGAGTCCCACATCGGGCTCCTTGAGCCTGCTTCTCCCTCTGCCTGCCTCTCTCCCTGCTTGTGCTCTCTCACTCTCTCTCTCAAATAAATAAAATCTTTAAAAAAATAAATAATAGTGGCAAGAACTGAAAACCTCAACCCAAAAGATGTTTTGTTGCAAAATTAATCTGAGCTCCCACAGTACTTTGCAAAAGTTTAAGCTTATTAAGGAATATTGAAGATTCCAGGACTTTTCTGATTAAATTCATGTAGCATCATCTTATCTTAAATCAGTAAGGTCCTGTTTACTTTGGGACAGGAGTAAAATTACAAATACAAATTTAATATCAGTAACTACAAGAGTTTTGTTGTTCTCAACTTCTTCAGAAGCACTTCCACCAAGCACTGGTTAAGTTCATATGTTTATCTGACTCCAATCTTCTTCTAAGATGGTAATTTGACCAAAATAGCCAGCAGGTTTGCAGCAACATCCAAAACTGATACCACAGGATCATGAATACGAAGATTTAAGTCTTTCATATGGCCAAATAACCACTACATGATGTATCAATGGACTTCTCCCTGTCAAATTCTTATAAGGGGGTTTTCGTTCTCTCAAAAATAATCAATGTCTCCCCAACAATCAATTAGGAACTTCAAGCACTGTCCTTTGAAAAGCAAGAAAAATTCTGCATGAAGAACTTAACATTTTGCCCACATTTTTTGACAAATGTCTTGGAAAAGGCAATAATTCAATACTTTTGCTCTAATGTATCTGAGTTTCATGGCAGCCGATGAGACTTCTTTTAGAATTACTGGCTGTATCTTAGCATTAATGTATGCCATGTGCTGAAACATAGCAATGTTCTCTTTCCTGAAGCGGCAAAACCATTTGTTGCCAGCCATCTCAGAAGCTCCATCGCTACAGACAGGTACCAAGTTTTGCTAAGAAAAAATAATAAAAAGTTTCACAACATAGTAACTTTTTTGATGGTGCTAACATACAAATGATGATTAAAATCAAATGCTAGCTGCCCTGAGAAGCATTCATATTTTCATCCTGTTGAATGTTAAAGGAAAGTTACTGCTGATTCTTCTATGAATTCCAGCTGAGTGTGAAGATATGTCAACAATTCTAGTGCAGATGATGTCATCTGACAGAGGCCTACTTCAGTTTACTTTCTCTGCTCTAAAACAAGGCAGCTCAGTAATTTCCAAGATTCTCAGCTTCACCAAGGTCTCTTCAATTGTATATGGCTTCTGTGTTTGGGTAATACAATAAGCTAATGCACAGGAGGCTTCAAGATAAAGCTTTGTTTGCCAAATCCAGTTTCCAATCCTTTCAATTTAAGCTTTCTTTTAATTAAAGAACGGTGTTTTTCCAATGGCTAGTGAGAACTAACAGAACTTCACACCTATATGTGGGGATAAATATAAGAGAAACCTAAGCTATAACACCCTTTTTCACATTTTCTAACTAAACTGTAAAACTGAATTGCCTATAATCATAATGGCATCATACATCTGCATTCCTAACAGAAATTTAATCCACATATTTACCATAACATGAGTGGCAATAATGATTACCTATTACCTGACAATGTACAATTGCATCCCATGCCACTCCACTCTTACCTGGCATGAAATGTACCTTATTTTGACAAACACAAAATAGTATTTTGTTAAATTGGCTTTTTTCCTATAAAGAAAAATATCACATCTAGTTTAAAAATCTTTGATTTAGAAATATTTAGGAGCGACACACAGTGACTCAAAAAAATATTTGCTCAGTTAACTGAATTCTGAATTCAACTTACTATTGATATGACTGATCGTTTAGAGGAGTATCAGAATGGATTTGAAAGAAAAATTAAAGCTCTTGAAGTTATATATTCTCTTAACCCCTCACTCCATCCATTTTTCATTCATACATTGATCTAAGTCAGTGGTTCCTAACCTTAACTACGTTCTTACAAGTACCTCAGAAAACTCTTTAACACTAATGAGTGGACCCCATTCCAGACTAATTAGATCTAAATCTCTTGGGGGTAGACCGGAACTTTTTAATGCCCCAGCGATTTTTCTTTTTTTTTTTAGGATTTTACTTATTTGAGAGAGTGAGAAAGAGAGCACAAGTGGGGGAGGGGCAGAGAAAGTAGGCAAAGCAGACTCCCCACGGAGCAGGGAGCCCAAGGAGGGGGGGCCTCAGCTCAATCCCAGGACCTTAGGATCACAACCTGAACAGAAGGCAGACACCCAATGGACTGAGCCACCCAGGCGCCCCTAATGCCCGAATGACTGTAATACTTAGCCAGGATTGAGAACTACTGAGCCAAATAATTAATCATAGATCTTGTTCTTTAAAAGCTTACATTCTAGGGGTCCCTGGCATGTGACTCTGGATCTCAGAGTCGTGAGTTCAAGCCCCACCCTGGGCACAGTATATTCTAGTATACATGAATGTGTATATATTCTTAGGCGCTATGTATACAAAGATTAATGAAATGTACCTCTCAATGCAAACAGGACACTTTAATGTATCTTTTAACTACATGATGACACACACATGCTTAAGGTACAATGATAACACAGAAGATATAGCCAGTCCAAAAATGAAGGGGGGATAGATAGGCACTGAAGTAAAATTTCTGGAGGAAGTATTAAGTGGCTAAGAAGCAACTAGCCAGAGAGGAGGGTGGGGAGGACGGGAGGAGAAGATTCAGGCACCACGCAGAGGGAATAACAAAAGCAATAGAGAGGAGGATACACCAAGGTTAACGGAGAAGCACTCACAGTTTGGCATTCCCACTAAAGTAGTAGGCAAGAAATGAAGAAAAAGTAAGAAACTCTGGCAGAGAAAGAACATGGAGGTCCCTGCATGCCACATTAAGGAACTTGAACTTTACCTTCCAGGTAAATAACCGTCAGTGACCTGTTTAGCAGGCTGCATTCTGGGTAAATCTCTGGTAGCCGTCAGAAGCCCTGAGACAACAGCTAACACACTCTGAACTACCATGTGCTAGGTAGTGTGCTGCTGAGCACTTCCCCCTGATCATCTCCTGCAATCCTCCCACAGTGACTCCACTGAGGGTACCATTACCCTTATTACATGTGAGGAGACAATAACTTGCCCAAGTCACATAGTTATTAAGGGATGCAGAAGGGATCAATAATTCTGATCCCTGAAGCCTAAGCCTTTAACCTCTAAATGGATGGACCAGGAGGAGTGGAGTGAAAAAAGCAGACTACAGGCTAATAAATTAGTTAGGAGACGATTATACTATCTTAAATGAGAGACAATGAGGACAACGGCAGGAGAGACGAAGAGGGAAGAAAGTCCCAAAATATTTAGTACTTAAGTTATGAATAAAGTTATCAAATGACATGATTCAGTCTTAAAAAGGAATGAAATTCTGACACATGCTATGACCTGGGTGAACCTTGAAAATCTTTTGCTAAGTGAAATAAGCCAGTCACGGAAGGATAAATATTTTATGATTCCAGTTAGGAGGTATCAAATTCATAGAGACAGAAAGTACAAGTTAGCAGGGGCTGAATGGAGGGGTAATGGGAAGTTATTATACAATGGGTACAGAGATTTGGCTTGCGACAATGAAAAAGTTCTAGAGATGGATAGTAGTAATGGTTGCACAACCATGAACGTACTTAATGCCACTAAACAGTACAGCTAAAAATGGTTAAAATGATAAACTGTATGTTGTATACACTCTACAGCAATTTTAAAGATAATTTTTAAAAAGCACATGATATAAGGAAAATAAGAGGGAAAGAGAGCCAAAAGTTAACTGTAAGTCCTTAGCGTGGGAAACCAGCTGGGCAGTGGTACCATGCAGTGCCTCTGCAGAGGACCAGTGAATTACTGTGACATTCAGGTAGCACTGTCTAGAAGGCGAACAGACGTGAGAATAAATCTCAAGGGAGTAATACGGTTAGAAACCTAGTCATCAACAAATAGGTGGTAGTTAAAACCGTAATAATCCATGAGGTCGCCCAAAGAAAACTTCAAGTAAGAAGAGAAACAGTCTGAGGACAGAACCTTTGGAAACAGGAGAGAGACATAAAAAGGAGCTCAGAAAGAAGGTAAGAGGTTGCAGTCAAGTAAAGAATTAAAAGATGAGGCAGCAGAAATGACAGTATTTGGAGGTGGGGCAATGACGATGATGGGGAGGGCAGACAAGAGATAAAAAATAGTTCAAGAAGATACATTACCATACCCCTTTCTCTCCTACTCCTACTTTTTGAGTTCAAATAAAAACCTGAGTTTCTAGTTCTCTGTAGCCTTCTAAGATTATAAAACAAAATTTCCACACATAAGAATAACCTAACATAGTAATACGTACTTTAAAATAGGAGCACATCAAAAATTGTCAGGAATATATTTTATGCAACAGTAAGAATGTTAAACCTACATAGAAACTAGATCTCTGGTAGTCTGCACAAGACAAGTAAACACGTACACTTAATTGTAACTTGCTTTAAGCAATAAGAATTACTGAAAAGCTGCTTAAAAAAAAACCTATTTATAATTCTTTCGAAAATTTTATCAGCATAAATTTTACCAGATTACTACTATTTGAAAAGTCCCTGCTGTGTATTAATTAAAAAAAAAAAAAAAAAAAACACCTTATGAAGTAAATACTTTTGACTATTTGGATGTTTGTGTTTTAAATATAGCTCTATTTTAAAACTAACCAAAGAATTATACAAAAAGTTACCCAATTTATCTCCTGCCCATAAAGCGTAATAGCACTAATCTAAAGCTTAGAAGCTATTACAAACTCTATACAAATCATCTCTGATAATCCTAAAAATTATAGGGTTGGTTTCATGCCCAGTTTATAGACTTTAACTGAATTTCAGAGAGTAACATTACATAGCTTGTTTGTAAATGGTCAATCTGGAATTTGAACCTATTGCGGCTTCAACCTAAGTTCGTGACCAATATCCCCTAAACAATTCTTGATTAATCTCCCTTAACTAATCTATTTTGCCCTTTCAGAACAAAGTACAAGGTGACATCTCATAAGTAACAGCAGAATAAGTCCTTGAATCATCACACCAAAACTCTGCAAAGTTCATACAGAGTTCAGGAGAAAAATGCCTCCAAAAATTTTAAGTGATGAAAACACACACTTATTTTAAATTCACAGTTATTTTTTACCTCAAAAACAAATGTTTCCTAATTATGAGTTTAGCCTACATTTCTCAAATTTTATATATTATGCGGAAAATATAATGAAAAAATACTCAAAAAAGATTTTAATCTTTCTACTTTATACCAAAACTCAACTTGCTACAAGATTTTGAACAGGCTTCATCAAACATCAGAAACTTTCTAAAACAGGTCCAACAGTTTCTGACAGTCATTTTCTTCATTCATTACCCTTCACTGTACCCGGTACCTTTCCCTTCCATCTAGGAAAATGTTAAAGTAGCACTTAACTATCCACTGCTACATGTTTGTACAGCAGTTCTAGAGGACCACTAAACCATTAGCTAGACACATAAACGTTTAATTAGTTGTCATATGTGACTAAACTGTATAAATGGAGTTAGCTGTAAGACATATTTCACATATGTAAAAAGAATTCAGTATTTTTTCTAAATTTTACCATCCAAAATTCTCCATGAATCCGTCTGCCCTCACTATGAATTCCTTGGAAATTAATAATTCGAACCTATTTTCAATATGCAAAGTAATTAGAAGCTGTATTTTAGTAGTTTGAATTCCAAAAGACATTAACTCATATTTCAGGAAGCAGGGAGAAATAAAGTACTAGCAGGATAAGGGAAAGTTTTCTTATGGGAGTTTAGGAAAATTTTGTAGAGCAACTTTTAAAAAAATACTTTGGACCTCTTTTGCATATTAAGAATTACCTCAAAATATTCATTTATTTTCATTTAATTACTAGGATTGATTTCTGGGTCTTTTAAATTTATACGCAAACAAACATCCTCACAATGTAAGGGAGAGGTAAAATGGATTACTTTAAAACAAATCCATTTTCTTTGAAGACTCTTCTAATTCATTAACTGAAATTAAAAGTTTGAAATGCTGGGCATTTGTAAGAACTGATAGCTATATTAAAAACAGTAATAAATAATCTTCTAAAGGAAAAAACAGAACACTTATACTTCTGAGTACCTGACAGCTTAAAAAAACCTTAGGATGTCAAATCACCCGCCGCTGTCTGTCCCCTGATACCATTCACATCAACAGAGAACTACCTTCTCTGAGACAGGTAGGCTGCTGGGCTCCTCTGTATTTCTTGGCTGCTTTACAGAACCACATCCAAACATCCTATTTTTAAGAACACGAAGCTGAATATCAGACATGTGCTGGTGCTGGGCCCCCTGTCGGCCAGTGGAGAGGGGCCCACCATTCAGATTCTGAGTCATGCTGCCTGCAACACCAAGCACTGGCTCCCCATGCACGTGTGTCTGAGAGACCTGTGGAGGAAACACAACACCCGGAAGACGGATATACTGAGAGCTTTCCGGCTGACTCAACAAAGCTTCAGACATGATTTCATGCTCATTTCCAGGAGGTGCAAGTATATCACTGGTGGCATTTTCTAAATGTTTCCTATCCACTGTCCCAGAATGAAGAATTGTGGGTTGCTGGAGCACAGTTTCTATTCTCTTTGGTTTTTCAGCAGTCGCGTGGAGAGAACGTGGGTTCAGTTGTGGAACACTGCTCTGGATTACTGAAGGCTGCCCAAGCTGCTGAAATACTTGCTGAATTGGATGGAGAATACTTGCTCTTCCAGAAGTCTGTGTCACCATAATTGGTACATTGACTTTATAAAGGTGACCTCAAAAAGGAGAAAACAATACCGTAAGTATGATAGAAACCTACTTTCCTCTAAAAAATAAAAAAGAAACCCTCAGGCACAAAGGCTGTCCAAAAACACATCAATATGCTCATAGTTATCTCCACGAGCTCTTATTTTATTCTTCAGATTGTGTTTTCAACAATAAATATGTATTATTCTATTCTTACCAGTGAAAGCCATCTCACTTGAACTCTAGCCTTTCCTTACTATTGCTCATATGGCACATTTTGAGGCCACCAATATTTACTCCATGGACCTATCCCATCGTTTGATAAATTACTATGTTACCAACCCAAATTGGGATTTTAATACACATAATAATGGAGAATGTATTTCACATAAATTTAAAATCCAAGATACCATGTAACTACTGTAAGACAATGTTATCCAACAAGAGTTTAGTAATTTCAAAAGCTATCAAATCCCCTCCCCCACTTTTTTCCTTTAAAACAACACTAAAAAGGAGGAGGAAGAAATTTATTTTTTTGAGCACTGAGTTAGGTGCTTTAAACTTTGTAAAAACCTAAAGAATAGATAGGATTCTCTTTCAAATCAAGACACAGTACTCTGAAAAAGCAAAGTTTGGCTAATCTCTAAACTTGGATATTCTATTACATGATCTCCAGGAAGAAAGGAGGCAAAGGTTGATCAATGTCATCTTTAGTCTTTCTGGATTAGAGCTAGCAGGGACACAGGTATGTTATTTTGTATTTGTCAAAATTTAGATAATTGATTTGAATTAAAGAAACATACATAAAGCATCTTTTAAAATGCTGGGAAAGAGAAATGGGAATAAGTTACAGGACAGACCTAGAACAGTGTCTTTTATGGTAGGTTGCCTCCACAACAGGAATAACCACCATTTATTATTGTTTTTAAAATAAGTTGTATTAAAAGTTCCTGTAACTTCAGTAACTTCTGGTATACAGTTTATTAAAAATCATGAAAATTAACATCCAGCATTCAGTACCAATGCAAAAAAAAAAAAACAAAAACAAAAAGAACTTAATGGGGACTATACTCTTACCAGATGCAGTCTGTAGTGTCACACCTGCTGGTACATGAATAGGATAACCAGGAAAAGTGAAGCTTGCACTAGAGTTTGAGGTGCTCTAGATGTGAGAAATTTAATTAGAAAGTTAGAAAAAGGTTTTCTTTTTATCTTTTTTTCCTGATCTCACAGGGATTAAAAAAAAAAGTCTGATTCAGGACAACAGGACAATGGTTGGACATTTAACACTGGGGCTAAGTTTTTTGAACAAAACAGCTTTTCAATATTTGAGTTAGATCATCTCATTAAGGATAAAAAGAATTCTGTTCTATGGCTATTCACAATGAAGCCAGTAAAGTCTTAGTAAACAGTATGAACACTGATTCCTATAACTTCTCCACTACACAGCTTTGCCCGAGTCCGTGATCCTCAAATTGTCAGATACAAGAACCACAGCTGTTATAGGAGTCCTCTAATCCATAGGTTGATCGCTAATGGTACTTTAAATTAGTTAATACAATAGTGTACAATTTTTATTTTAGAATAATTAAACCTCAGGGGTGTCTGGGTGGCTCGGTCGGTTAAGCTCAGGTCATGATCCCGCGGTCCTGGGATCAAGCCCTGCTTTGGGCTCCCTGCTCCTTGGGGAGCCTGCTTCTCCCTCTGCCTGCCACTTCCCCTGCTTGTGCTCTCTCTCTCTCTCAAATAAATAAATAAAATCTTTAAAAAAAATTAAACCTCAGGGTTTTTAATTTTTTCAAATGCTAAGTCAAAAGACCAAAGTTTTTGCCTACCAGACCTACAAAAATTTCTAAGATTGATTAGTAACACCCAGTGTTGGTAAGGATGTGATAAAAACCAGTTTTCTCAGACCACTGCTTATATGAGTATGTATGCACCATCCTTTTGGAGGGCAATTATATTATAACCCAGTTGAAAACATGCATAATCTTTGACCCAGAAATTCCACTTCTAGGAATGTATCCTCATTACCTGATTATCACAAATACACAAAAACTTATTTACAAATATAATCAATTATATTAGGAAAAAAACTAAAAATAATTTAAATGTCCCTTAGTAAAATATCAGTTAATGAAACTGATATATCCACTAAGGTCAATATATAACTGGCAGTGAAAAGGATCCATCTGTATCACTAAGTAAAAACATTACAGAACCAGCACAGAGAATGAGCCTACTTTTACCCTGAAAATTAATGTAATTTTCACAAAAGAATGCTAGATGGATATACATCAAACAGTTAAAATAGTTATCTTTGGGGTACAATATTTCAGGGCTCTTTCACTTTTTACTTTATAATTTGTTTTTACTATTTAGAAGTGTATTATTTCTTTAACCAGGAGAAAAAGTAGTCCCTAGAATTTCAAAGGCAGATGTATTTTTCATTGGTCTCCTATCAAAAGCAACACCATTCTTTCCAAAAATCCTGGTAAGGGGTGTGGTTTTGTTTTTAATGAAGAAATGGAAATTAATGGCCCACCAAACCTTTTGGCCCAGAAAGTGGGCTGAAAGAAGATGAAAAACAATGGATTACATACCACTGAAGAAAGGTAAAAGAGGAAAAGTGCTATTTTTCCCCACCTGAAAACTACTCAATTTTCTATATACAAGTTGTAATTTTATTTTCTGCCCCAAATCTTTGGGGGGAAACCTATACTCTAAATCTCTACAACACAAAGATAAAAAAATGACCAAAATACTCCACTTAAATGAAAAGAAGTATTATGTGGCTCAACTTACTAAAAAAAAAAAAAAAAATCAGAAAGTATCAACGTCATCTATTTAGGATCTACCTAGTATACAACATTATACCGTGTATTAAAACTCCATAGAATTTAACTTCAGAAATTTCCTGAACTTGTAGATACTAACAATAGTATTTATAGATACTACTGGCAGATGCTAACAACTGCTCTGGAAGACAGGAAAAGTTGGTAAAGAAAATGTCAATTCTGAAACTCCTCAGTTTTTGCAACATGTATGTTTTAGAAGTTATTCCTGTCTCCCCATCCCTTACTACATCTTCTCATTCAAATGGGGGATTACGAATTACATCTATGCCCAGCCTCCTGCTACCATTCGCTAAAAGTAAGGCATATACTTAAAAATATATATCAAATAGGCTACATACCAGTTCTGCTGTAGTAAAACTGGGAAGAGGTCTACCAGCAGGAATAACTAATGATGCTGTATAGAAAACAAAATAAACATTATACATTTGTTACAATTTGCCAGTTTAATAAAACTACTAAGTATAGCTTGGGTGTTACACACAAACAATGAATCATGGAACACTACATCAAAAACTAATAATGTAGGGGCACCTGGGTGGCTCAGTTGTTAAGCGTCTGCCTTTGGCTCAGGTCATGATCCCAGGGTCCTGGGACTGAGCCCCCCATCGAGCTCCCTGCTCAGCGGGAAGCCTGCTTCTCCCTCTCCCACTCCCCCTGCTTGTGTTCCCTCTCTTGCTGTCTCTCTGTCAAACAAATAAAATCTTAAAAAAAAAAAAACTAATGATGTATGGTGATTAACATAATAAAATAAAATTTAAAAAACTGTTTTCCATCACTAACATGTCTGACCATGGTGAATTCTAAACTTCCTAATTGCAAGTGAGATAAATGAATTTAATTATATTTTTTCCCAAAAACTTCAGATAAAGATTTTACAACTAATCTGTTTTAAGTACCAAAAGAAAATATTTCATTGTTACAAAGTATACCGTAGTATAGAAATCCATAAGAAAATACCTAGGTTATTTTTATTAAATAATGTAGCACTAGATGTCCATTATAACTTTTGATAGGGGAGAAAAAGTAGTATTTATTCAAGTAGCACATTTCCCAAAGACTGTACTATTGAGCAAAAAAAATGTAACCCAACATAAACCATTCTAAATTTTATAGGCGCAAAAGAATTTCCAATTCATTCATTGCATGAAAAGTTATTTACAATACTTTAGCCGACTAAGCCAGCACAACTACACAGTTTTAGGAATAAATGAGTAAGAACATGTCCTCACAAGTCTGTGCATGAAACAAGTATGACTACTAAAAAAAATACAAGAGAACAAATTCCTAGAAGACCACCCCAACCTGCATTAAAGTTGCAATCTCACATTATCTTTTCTTTATTACCTACCAACTTTCTATGCTATCTCTTTGTTTATAATACAGCCAAAATGTTGACCTAATGGTTAGAAAGGGAAGCATTAAAAAAATAAGTGTGAAGAACAGTAACTATAGTAGAAAGACCTCAGTTGATCAATGTAACCTTAAAGTTTACCTCAAGCTTCATTTTACCTAGCTGAACATGACTATGATAGTATCATTTTGCCTTTTAATAAAAAGAATGTTTTAGCGTGTTTATGCAGCAAATATTAAACATAATGTTTATTATGGTTTTTTTTTTACATACCACATTAAAGTAAATTGTCCCAAAAATTTGCTTCTGACACTAAAATGGCTCCATCATGAACAAGTCACTCAGAAGACCAAATATTTTTTTTAAACTAACCACTCTTCCCACATTAGAACAACAGAAGTGAAGCTACAGAGATTGATGATTAATGTAGCAGAAAATTATTTTTATCCTCTGTTCATCTATGGCTTTGCTTATTAACAGGCATTCTTTTAGAAAGGCTAAATTAGAAAGAATTGGTGTGGCAGGAACACAAGGGTATTAGTCTTAATTAGCTGAAGTGAGCTAAGCCTAAGCTAGTACAGCTGAAGCCACAGCCTGAGAGGAAACAGAAATCTGTTAACACGCTGTCTAAAGCAATTAAATGAATTTCTTGAGGAAAAATAGCAACAATCCCCCTCTTTTAAATACCTTGCAATAAATCCTAAAGGATAATTCTCTAATCTTATATAAATCAAATAGAGCTATAAGAGTTTAAGAGTTTCTTTATAGTCATCAGAATAAAAGTATTGAACAGTTTTATAGTGAAGTTTCATGCAGCTCCTACTTAATTTTGATACTAGCTGCACCATTTGCATACTTTCACAAATTATATATACCATTATATGTGCCTGAAACATGCTTTTTAAAATATTCAAGATGGTTCCAATAACCAATTAAGTTTTAACTGAATATGTGTCTTTACTTAAACTAAGAGTGTTAGAATTTTGGTCTTCATGTATATATTCTAGAAATATTAAATTTCACAAACAATAGGCTTTACAATACAGAAAGAATTCAATCCCACAAATGTAATTTAAGAAGTGTAAATTAAGAAAGAGATAATGTTACATAATAACATTTACAAGGCTATTTTTTTCCTATACAACAAGAAGTCTTTGCTACATTAAAGGCAGTTACTAACTTCACAATTCCTGGTCCTGCTTTAAACCATTCCAAATCTTAATATCCAAGTCATATGACTCAAGAGGTGCAAAGACTGGTCAATATTCTTTGTGACTACTCATTAACATATGCGCATCTCTCATAACCAAATTGAATATTCCTCAAATCACATCAAGAACCAACAGTATTGCTGAAATTTTCACCAGATCTAAATTCAGGAACAACTGGACATATAGTTTGTACCTGAAGGAGTTTGAATGCTCAAAGATGAAAGCTATCACAAACCTCTCAAAACTCCTATTCTTCCCTTTCTTGTTCCCACAATGACTGATGATAGTTTCATCAAAAAACTGTGTGACATGGAGGGCGCCTGGGTGGCTCAGTTGGTTAAGCGTCTGCCTTCGGCTCAGGTCATGATCCTGGAGTCCCGGGATTGAGTCCCACATCGGGCTTCCTGCTCAGCAGGGAGTCTGCTTCTCCCTCTGACCCTCTTCCCTCTCGTGCTTGCTATCTCTCATTCTCTCTAATAAATAAATAAAATCTAAAAAAAAAAACAAAAAACTATGTGATATGGAGACCAAACACAGATTTGAATTGCTCTAGAAATAGGACAATCATAGACAAAGTGACTCCATGTCCCAGTTAACCCAGGACAGTCCTAGTTTACACCTATTATTCTGAGGTTATTATTAATGAAATCCCATTTCTCTCTCAAAAGTGGATTATAGGCAAAAGACCCAGAAGAGCCAGTGTGATATTCAAGGAGGAAAAAGTTGGAGGACTGACACTACCCCACTTCAAGACTTACTAGAAAGCTGCAGTAATCAAGACAGTGTTACCAGGTGAAAAAACAGACAAATACATCAATGGAACAGAACAGAGAGCCAAGAAAGTGACCCACATAACATAGTCAAACTGATCTTTAACACAGAAACCAAGGCAATACAATGGCACAAAGATAGTCTCTTCAACAAATGGCTGAACTGGCTATCCAATGCAAAAAACATGAAACTAAACATAGACTTTACACCCTTCAAAAAAAAATGACTAAAAATAGATGAGACCTAAATGTAAAATGCAAAACTACAAAATTCCTAGAAGATAGAAGAAAATCTAGATGACCGTGAGTATGGCAATGACTTTAGATTCAACAGCAAAGGTACAATCCATGAAAGAAGTAACTGATAAGCTGGGTTTTATTAAAATTTAAAACTCCTTTGAAAAAACATCAGGATTGGGGCACCTGGGTGGCTCAGATGGTTAAGCATCTGCCTTTGGCTCGGGTCATGAACCCAGGGTCCTGGGATCGAGCCCCATAGCGGGCTCCTGGCTCAGCGGGGAGCCTGCTTCTCCCTCTCCCTCTGTCTCTACCCCTGCTCATACTCTCTCTCTCTCTGTGTCTCAAATGAATAAAAAAATTAAAAAAAAAATCAGGATAATATGAAAAGACACAGGTTGGAAAAAAATGTTGCAAAAGACATATCTGATAATAGGCTGTTATCCAAAATACACAAAGAACTCTTAAAACTCAACCATAACAATCCAATTAAATAATGGGCCAAAGACCTTAAAAGACACTTCATCAAAGAAGATACAGATGGCAAATAATCATATAATATGCTCCACATCATAAGTCATCAAGAAAATGCAAATTAAAACAATGAGATACCACTACATCCCTATTAAAATGGACAAAATCCACAACACTGATAACACCTAATGTTGGCAAGGATGTGGAGCGACAGGAACTCTCACTCATTGCTGGTGGGAATGTGAAATGGTACAGTCACTTTTAAAGACAATTTGGTGGTTCCCTACAAAATTAAGCATACAACCCAGTAATCACTCTCCTTGGTAGTTGAAAACTTACATCCACACATAAACCTCCACACAGCAGCTTTATTCCTAATTGCCAAAACTTGGCAGCAACCAAGATGTGCTTCCGTAGGTGAACAATTAAATAAACTGGCACATCCAGACAATGGAATATTATTCAGTGTTGAAAAGAAATGAGCTATCAAGCCACAAAAAGACATGAGGGAATCCTAACACCATATTACTAAGTAAAATAAGCCAATCTGAAAAGGCTAGATACTACATGATTGATTCCAACTATAGGACATTCTGAAAAAAGTAAAACTATGGAGACAATAAAAATATCAATGGTTGCCCTGAGCTGGTGTGGTAGGAAAGAATGAATAGGAGGAGCACAGATTTCTAGGACAATGAAAATACTCTGTATGATACCGTAATGATGGATACAAGTCATTATAAATTTGCATAAGCACATAGTATATACAACACCAAGAGCAATAACAAACTATGGACTTTGGGTGTTTACGGTATGTCAATGTAGGTTCATCAATTGTAACAAATGTACCCCTCTGGTGGGGGATGTTGATAACTGAAGAGACTATGCATGAATGGGGGCAAGAGGTATATGAGAAATCTTTGTACCTTCTCTTAAATTTGTTGTGAATGTAAAGTTCTAAAAACATTGTCTTTTTTAAAAAGTGGATTATAAACTATATACAATCACCCTAAGGATAGAATAGCAGTTCTTGCAAACCCGCAGGGGTCCATGAGACCCTTTCAACATGTTCACAAGGTCAAAATATTTTTTAATACCAAGACAAAAATTTTTTTTTTCATTTCTCAATTTTTTTGTTCACTTTTGACATTTGTGCTTACAGTGCAGAGCACTGATGAGTAAAAGTGAAGGCACCTTGGGGCGCCTGGATGGCTCAATCGGTTAAGTCTCCAACTTCTTTTTTTTTAAGATTTTATTTTTTAGAGAGAGACTGCGTGTGCACCAGCGGGGGAAGGGGGAGAGGAAGAGAGACAATCTCAAGCAGACTCGCCACTGAGCACAGAGCCCGATGAAGGGCTCCATCCCAGGACCCCAAGATCATGACCTGAGCCGAAACCAAGAGTCGGAGGTTCAACAGACTGAGCCACCCAGGTGCCCTAAGCATCTGACTCTTGATCTCAGCTCAAGTCCTGATCTCAGGGCCATCAGTTCAAGCCCTGTGTTGGGCTCCATGCTGGGTGTAGAGCCTACTTTAAAAAAATTTTTTAAAAAGTGATTGGGGTACCTGGGTGGCTCAGGTCATGATCCCAGGGTCCTGGGATAGAGCCCCACATGGGGCTCCCTGCTCAGTGGGAAGCCTGTTTCTCCCCCTCTTCCTCCCACTCCCCCTCCCCCGCCTGTGTTCCCTCTCTTGCTGTCTCTCTGTCAAATAAATAAAATCTTTAAAAAAAAAAAAAAAAGTGAAGGCACCTTAGCATGAATTAAGGCAGTATTACCAAACCTGACTAGTGGTCACTTTATTTGTTCTCCATCACTGCTCACTCACAGCAAAAAAGAGAAAAAAACAGTAACAATAAAACGGTTTCACTAAAGAAGTTCCTGAATGCTACCATAAAGAATTATTTTTATGAAATTTCAACCCTCCAGGATACTTCCTTTTAATATTCTGTGGGATGAAATGGGAAGAACACAAAGCATTTCTGCGGCATACAGATACACAAGGAAATATATGGAAAAGGACTGGTGCTGTTATTTAACTTGAGAGCTGATCTCACCTCTTCAAGAAACACTATTTTTACTTGAAAGAATAAGTGACACAAACTATGGTTATTCAGACATGTCTATTTGGCAGTCATTTTTTTTTTTTTTAATGAACAAAGTGTGCCATCACTTCAAGAAAAACAAACTGACAGTCTTTGTTTGGCAATGGTAAAATTCAAGCTTTCAACCAAAAATCTTAATTTTGTAAACTTTATATCCACCACAGTGAGCTTGACAGCTTTCCAATACTTTTCTGATGAAATGTGTGGTAATATTAATAGTATTTTTTTATCTTGTATAATGGAAGTGTCAAGTGCGCAACTCAGTGAAACAGTATTTTCCAAATAACTAACATATGTTACAAAATCACATACAGGTTAAGGAGTCCTTCGAAGTGCAGGACACACCAGTGAACTTTAACATTACAAAAAGTCCACTGATAAAGTTTCCCACCTTTATTTTTTTTTAAAGATTTTATTTATTTATTTGAGAGAGAGAGAGAGACAATGAGAGAGAGAACACAAGAGGGGGGAGGGTCAGAGGGAGAAGCAGACTCCCCGCTGAGCAGGGAGCTCGATATGAGGCTCGATCCTGGGACTCCAGGATCATGACCTGAGCCGAAGGCAGACGCTTAACCAACTGAGCCACCCAGGCGCCTCAAGTTTCCCACCTTTAAACTAAGCTCTCAGAAACTACCAATTGTTGAGTTTTAGTATAGTATCAAGTTACCTGAAATTGCTATTAAAATACTCCTCTTTTTCCAATTAAACATCCGTGGAACGCTAGATTTTCTTCATATACTTTAGCCAAAACTACGTATCACAACAGATTGAATTTAGAAATAGTATGAGAACCCAGCTGCCTTGTATTAAGTCAGACATTAAAAAGATCTGCAGAAAAGTAAAACAATGCCATTCCTCTCATTAAATACTTTTTGTTCTGGAAAATACTTTTTTTTTTTTTTTTTGACAGAGAGAGACACAGCGAGAGAGGGAACACAAACAGGGGGAGTGGGAGAGGGAGAAGCAGGCTTCCCGCGGAGCAGGGAGCCCAGTGCGGGGCTCGATTCCAGGACCCTGGGACCATGACCTGAGCCAAAAGCAGACGCTTAATGACTGAGCCACCCAGGCACCCCTGGAAAATAGTTATTACTTTTAACAAATATATGTTATTATGTTAACATATAATGAATTTTTTGAATTTATAAAACATTTTTTAAATTTCTCAGCTTTAATCTCTAATATGATAAATAGATACTTAACAACCCACATAAAAGAAAGCTCTTCGAGGTCCTCAAGTTTTAAGAGTGTAAAGGGGTCCTGAGACCAAAAAAAAAAAAAAAAAAAAGTTGACAACTGAAGATACAGGAAATTATTAAGCAAATGGATAATAGAGTCAAAAGAAATATGATAGGGCAAAAGCTTTAAAGATGGAACAAAGGCAAATAATTTACTACATTGTAGATTTAATTTGAATTTGTTATCAAGAGATAAAAACGTTGTAGAAGTAAGTTAGTTTAGGTTATTTTAATCAGGCTTTTAAAAGCCTACAATGAGAAGATATAATTAAGAAGTACTTCAATTTTATGAGGCTATTTACTTCAAGAATCTTATTGTAGGGAACCTAGAAATGAAGAGGGATAAAAACAGGCCTGTAATGCGTTTTTTAAAGGATACATGTACTGCCTCCTAAAGCTTTTCATTATAAATGATGTAGAAAAGAATAAAAACTGTCTTGTTTAAATGTAATAATTTCTATTATTCTAACTTCCAAGAAAGAAAATAAGAATACAGTACAGAATGAAAGCCAGATAGACATATTAGTTGCAAGACTGTTTTGTGATTTAAATCACTGGTAATATTACCATCTTGCGGCAAAATCAAGTATTGCAATTTTGAATGACAAAGAACCTGAGAAGTGTTAACTGCTTTTGATAAAAAACAGTTTAGTCTTTCATTCCTCCACACTGGCCACCCTCCAAGTCACTCTGAGGTTTAAAAAAAAAAAAAAATTCTTTAAAGTTCTTCAATTAAAAAAATGTTATTTAAATAGAGAAATAAAAGGGATGACCTAATAAAATAGTTAAGTTAAAAACAAAAGCATAACCAAAACTCTAGAAAATGATGTAAAATGTTTCTATGTGTCAACTTAGTAATTAAAACTGCTGTGGCTAATTCTTATAGAGCAAAGTTATACTTTATAAGCACTAACATTAGATAAAAGTCTGGTAATTCAATATTCATTGTTAACTTATTTTTTAAGTTATAATTGCTGCCACACTTAAATTCTCCTTTTGTAATAAACAAGATACTAGCTTCCTTACTATTTTCTCTTCACCTTGGCCCATGTGATTTTCCTTTGAATTTTCCCAAGTGTGCAATGAACAGTCTAGTTATTACTGACAATCCAATCCAAAATCTAATCCAAAATCTGCTCTCACTTCTGGCAGACATTAATCTACTTCAACTAAACCAAATAAAACCTATGTGTGTGTGTGCTGGATGTAGACATACACATACACACACACACGCACACATTAGGATAGCATAAAAATTATAAGAATCAGAAAAGAAGGAATAAACGCTAGAATGATAGCACAGTATCATTTATCTTTTTAGCCACTTTTTTCCAGTTTAAATTGATACACATAAAATGGAAAATTATTTCCCTCAAAAGCAGAGGTTTCAAGTCCAAGAAATGAAGAAAAGTATGCAGGGTTAATTTCTAGTCATCATTATATACTATCCAAACCATGAAGCAGCCTGAATAATCTCCACATTCTTGTTAACTCTCCATTTTACTTCCAATACGATAGCAGATTTATAATATATACAACAAGCAAGAGAAAGATAAAGAAAGCACAAGCATGCAACCACCCATTTTTCCCTCTGCTTTTTCAGCAATGGTGGCTGGGTTACTCCTTGTCTCAACCCAATCACATTCTCTGAAATAACTAGTGGGTACTCCCAATAGCCCACAAACAATGTAACTTGTTCCTCGGAAGTAACACTTGGTCATCTTTGTGGACTTTAATATTTTGAAAAGCTAGCTTGAATAACCTAATTCTGTTGCCAATAATTATGGGATGATGGCTTATTCTGTGTTCATTTAATAGTAATGGTTTTGAGGTCCAAGCCCTCTCACCTTAACATTACCCTAATATAAAGCCACCACCAAATGAGAATTTGTTCTGAAGACCAAAATAGTACTAATTTACTAGCTATATCCAACCTGTTGATGACTGCAATGTTTGGTGCAAGCTGTTTGGCAACTGAAGGGTGAACAAAGGTGAATGGATGCTATTTCTGAAGAAGTCTTCCGTTGCTTTAGACTGCAAAACCTTTGTTTCCCAGAGCTGTGGAGAAAAAAATGTTAAAAAAAAAAAATTGGGATACTTACGTCTTTAACTTTATAATAAGATGTCAGCTGATGGCACAATGGGTAAACATTAAATTATAATTAAGGGGTTAAAACTGAAATTTATCAGTTTTTTAAGAAGAAAAAACAAAAAGGGCAACTTGTATTGTCTACAAACCTGCTTCAAGTCTTTTAAAACTTGTTCCTCTATACCTTCTTCAGCAAATAGATCCCGCACTCCTTCAATTACATCTTCAATTACAGATCTGTAGAGTTTAGGCTACAAAAAAAGCAATTGTTAACATTTTAAACTCTCAAGCTTGAATGTATGGTTTCTTACGGTTTAAAGAAAAACCACCATAAGGATTTTTACTAAGTGCAATCTACTCCCAGTACAGTCTTAGCTGTCCATAAATTCTGACCCACAGTGTCAGGCTATTTACAAGGTTGACTTACAGAACTACAATCCAACATGAGATAATAATTCATCAAGATGGTAGGTTACAGTTACTTGGTTTTTCTGTCAGAATCTAACCTTCCAGGACGCCTGGGTGGCTCAGTCGTTGGGCGTCTGCCTTTGGCTCAGGTCATGATCCCAGAGTCCTGAGATCGAGCCCCACATCGGGCTCCCTGCTCAGCGGGGAGCCTGCTTCTCCCTCTCCCACTCCCCGCTTATGTTCCCTCTCTCACTGTCTCTCTCTGTGTCAAATAAATAAATAAAATCTTTAAAAAAAAAAGAATTTAACTTCCCCCTTTTATTTTTTATTTAAATTCAATTAACATATAATGTATTACTAGTTTCAGAGGTAGAGGTCAGTGATTCATCAGTTGCGTATCACACCCAGTGCTCACTATCACATGCCCTCCTTAATGTCCATCATCCAGTTACCCCATCCCCCACCCCTCCCCTCCAGCAACCCTCAGTTTGTTTCCTATGATTACGAGTCTCTTCTGGTTTGTCTCCCTCTCTGGTTTCATCTTGTTTTATTTTTTCCTCTTTTCCCCTCTGATGCTCTGTTTTGTTTCTTAAATTCCACATGAGTGAGATCATATGATAATTGTCTTTCTACTTATTTCGCTTAGAATAAATTCATTTAAGCCAGGTGGAAACGAACATACTGTCTTCAAGTTACTTTTTTCTCAAAGAGGCCAAAGGAGTTTTTAGAGTTCACTATATTACTTCCACATATGTGATTAAGTTGCAAGCCATAAGGTTGAGACAAGCACTTACAATAGAGTAACCAAAGACTAACCCCCTTCCAAAATACAGGTAGTCTTGTGAACCACTGCCAAGCAAAAGTACCACTGCACCAAAATGGATTCCTAACAGAACCTAACCAGAACATCAATGAACCATACCCTTCCACAAGATTTGGCAATAAAAACTGGCATTCTAGGACTGCCCTTTCATACTCCCCAGTAAATACTCTAAATACTCCTGCTCACACCAAGAGTAGTTAGGCTTATAACTAATCCCTCTGAAGATCCCGGGTAAGCTTCTGAATAGGCCAATCAGGAACACGTTATTCACAGGCCTATCCATTCAGCTTAAGTGCCCTAGATTAGTTGCTTCTTCTCAGTTTACCCTGATAAAGACATACTAAAGTGCTACTTCAGTGTTCATCCCAGCTAGTTGGATCACATTTACAGCAAGAGGAAAAAACTCCTAGGGCTAAAAACTTCCTTAAGATCCACCCTCAGAGTATAAAAGCAGCTGTCAAAAATAAAACATTAGAACACAATTTCTCAAAAACAAAATAGGTATTGAACATACTTTCTCTTCTGGAACTAAGGTTAGACTTTATACCCTCTCCCTGTTACCTTCATTAGAACTATGTATAGTCCAGGAAGTCCATCTTAACCTCTTAAAAGAAAATACACACAGCCCTCCGTAAAGTTCACTATCAGATAAAATGGTACACAGGGTAAGCTTATATTCAAGCCTGAGTATTTTACATATCTTAAAATACATTATCAAAAAAATGGATATACATTGAAATAACGTGTCTCTAAAAATGGACACTTTTATGCTGCCTATGTGTACATGGAACCCGTAAAATAACTGACCCGGACAAGCCCAGTGCCTTTCACCAAACATGAAGTTTGTTCAGGTGAACTGAAAATAAAGGTGACTCCTCGTTTTTCTCTTTAATTCAGCTTTTTAAAATTGATAGAGCGTTTCACAAGTGCCATTTTACCCTGTCAATTCTCACTGTAAGGGTAAGAGATCAAGGTTTGTGTTTAATTCCAATTGGATACTTAGGCATTCAGGATGGGGAAATGGGGGTAGAACTCAAAAAACATGCGTGGGGTCACACAAAGTATCACATCACTTGTTACTTCAGGTAAATAATATAGCTCCCAATCAACAATGGCCATACCGAAAGTAAGAATTACAATGGGAGTACAACTGAACTCGGGAATTTTCTAAACACACAGGAAACTGGGAGGGTTAACGTGAGCTCCAGCTCTAACCACCCTTCCCAGACAACCTCAAGGCGGTTGAAGAGCGCGCGGAGGAGGCTGTGGTTCCCCCAGCGAGCGGCTCCCAACTTCCGGCTGAGCTACTACTGGTCCTCATCGGCTTCCTCCCACAGAGAACAGCCGGGGCCACTAAGGCCAGGGTTTCTGAAAGGCTGTAAAAGGCCAGGAGGGGAAAACGTGTGCGCAGGACTGGGCCGCCGTGACACCTGGACCAGCCCTCCCTCCACACAGAGCACAGGCCTAGAGGCCGGGCTGGTCCTCCTTACCACGGGGTTGACGCAGGCCATGACAGCGGCTCCGGCGCCCCTCCCTTCGCGCCTGCGCGACACGCGGTGCCCGACCGTGGCCTCCTCGCCGCTCGCTTTGAACGCCTTGCACGTTGCCTGTGCAATTACGCAGGGACGCTGGGGGCGGGGCAGGGGAGGAGAGAAAGGCTAGTGGGCTGAGCAGGGTTCCCTGGAGAGAGGGAAGAGGTTGGTGCGCATGAGCAAAGAAGCCTGCCAAACTGGGCTGATTAAGTGCGATCTAAACAGCTTTGGACCATTCAACGGAGCCCTAAGGAACTTTTATTTCCTCAGTCTGTTAAAAAATAAAGACTGAGAAAATAGGGGGGACGCGATGCAGTGGTAGATTCCAGTTCACCTTAAGCTTGGAAAGGGGTTGGGCCAGGGAAGTGGGGAGACTAGCGGCTTCTGTCCTCTCCTACCAATTTTCACCCCCCCCACTACGCCGCGCACAGCTGAGCTCCAGTAAAAATATAACAAAAGCCAAACTCATCTGTGATTGATTCTCAAAGTGTAGGACAGCAAATCAGCATCATCTGGGAACCTGTTAAAAATGCAAATTATTAGAGCCAACCCCACACCTACCTAATCAGAAACTCTAGGGATGGGGCCCAGCATTCTGTAATTTCAGCATGCTCTCCAGATGATTCTGATGGTCGCTGAAATGAGATTCACTGTCCCAAGACAGAGTCTCAGCTTTGGCCTTCCAGTAAAATCACCTGGAGAGTTTAATAAACTGGTAAGTCTTGCAGCAGAGACTCTGATTCTATTATGCAGCTTAGGTGGAGAACGACTGCTAAAATAAAGTCAGCACCAGGCACTACCCAGACTCCTTTTCCTCCTCAGGTAAAAATCACCATCTCTTGACCTGCAATAATTCCCTTCCCCCCTGAAAGGTAGAGCATTTAGGAGCATACCTTGACTAGGACTGAGAGTAAATCTAAGCGTAGATAATGTGCAGTCTTAAGAAAAAGTCATCTATTGTCACTATTTTGCCTTTTAAATAGCCTTTCTAGTCTGCAGATAGGTCCTGACTTAACCAGATGGCTAGGTTATTTAATGATTTAAAAATCATACTCAGTTTAAAATTGGCTGTTTATTTATTTGTATGTATAAATTCAGTAGAGTTCTTTATGCCCTACCACTCTGTATTTGCTTTGCCTGGGTCAGGTACCTTATGATTTGTGAGTTTCAAGCAGCTGATTTATATGAAACCCTTTAGAAGACTCTGAAATTAAAAACCATCTGAGATTTCCTTTACAAAATGCCAAGAATTTTATATAGTAACTTTTAATGATTGTACCTCTACCTGGCAATTTACTACCCAGAAGTATTCGAAGTGACTTATCTGTCACCCAAAATAGAAAAGCTAAAAGCAGTCATTGATTTCTACTGATATTATAAAATCCAATTAAATTATTCAAGCTGAGAAACAAGAAACCTGAAAGGTATCTTGTTTTCCAACTTTTCATAGTCAACTTTTAAGACCTTATTCTTACATGCATATGATTGGTAATCACCTAACAGCATATTGTTTTATATTACTTCTTCATATATTTTACCCTTCTCAAGGCTATACTGTAGATCATACATATTTTTTGAAATTAAATTTGGCCCTTAGTCCCCATAAAAAGTTTGACTTAGAATTGAATTAATGCTTTTGTATACTTAGTAGACTCAGGTCACAGAGAGGTTATGTAACTTTGGCAGAGAAATGTCAGCAGCTTTCCATTTGCCCCTTGTGGTCTCTCTGGATGGTCACCAGTAGACTCAGATATAATTTTTCCCCAATAATAAACAATGGCTTTTAGAGGAGGTATACTTTAACCGCTAGGTGAAATCTAGGTGAATCCAAGTTGTAAGTCTGCTCTGGACCTGTGGTTGCCACCATCCAAGATGGCCCACAATGATCCTCACCTCCTGGCATTCACAACCTTGTGTTGTCCCCTCCCACATTGTACTATGGTTTGTCTGGATGGCCAATAGAATAAAGCAGAAGTGATGTTGTATCACTTCTGAAATGAGGTTAAAACTGACTGTGGCTTCCTTCCCTGAGATTCCTTTGGATCACTCACTTTGGGAGACAACAGTGGTCATGTTGTGAGGACACCCAGGCACTCAGGTAGCGTGTGGAGAGGCCTGTGTGACAAGGCACTGAGACTCCAGCCCACAGCCAGCGAAGATCAGAAGTCTGTAGACAACTACACAAGTAAGCTTGGAAATCGATCCTTCCCCCTTTGGGTGATCAGATTATTTATTGCAGCCCCGACTGACAGCTCAGTTGCATTCCTTCGAGAGACCTTGAACTAGAACCACCCTCTGGGCATTTCATGATTGTCAATCCTGAGAAACTGTGTAAGATAATAAATGCATGCCAATTTAAGCAGTTAAATGTGGGGATAATTTGTTACACAGCATGAGATAACTAATATAGGACCCGTTGTCTGATTGGATTGTGACTAGCGAAGGTTTAGTTTTCCTCATTATAATCTCAGCGTTTAAAGTTTTTTTGAATACCCTCATCAATCATAAGAGCATTTGAAAAGTATGTAAAAGAATTTTTAAAGACTGATATTTGGTGGCACTGACCCCAAGTTATCATCAAACAAGCAAACTCTTATATGATGGTCATATTTCTTTTGTCAACTTTTCAAACCCATCAGGGGAGTGTGTTGCATACACAAAACACTAAAATCGAAATTTCAAGATCCCCAAGTTTCAGTGAGGCAATCTTCAGTGACTATTTTTTATGTTAGTAAGTAGAAAATAAAAAAGGAATGCTGAGGCCTTGGTCCTTCCTTGAGCACTCAGTTCTTTGAAATTACACCTGCAGCAAAGCACAAAGCTCTTCCCTAGCTGCCCATCACAATTCAGAGCATCAGATTTTCATTTTCCTGTGCTTTGTTTACAGACTATAATATATAATATTTCATTTATAACACACACCAGTTTTGCAACATTTAAACAAATCTAATAATTGGATTAATTTCTTTGTATTCTGTATATTCTCATTATTTTTGCCTGGAGGTCTCAGTGATACTACTACATGAGTAAAGAAACAATTTCACTTTGCTTATTGTGAGAAAAGGCCAGATCTGTGAAGTCCTTTCTCTGAATAGGAATTTTTTTTTACAAAAGGTATTTTAGAGATAGACCATTACCTTTTACATATTAAATTCTACAGTCAAATTCAGGGCATTTCAGTAACTGTATAGACTCTAAATTATATATTTAATCTGTAATGAAAAATACAAGTTAGTCTATGAATTATATGGCTTGAGGGAGCAAATATTCATAATTAGTTTCTGAACATTTTGCAACCACTGCACTAAACTCAGCAGTATTGAGTTTCTCTGCCTGTTTCATCCTTCACATCTTCCAGGAAATGAAAATGCAGATAATCTCTGCCTCACCTTGTAACTTTGAAATGGTTACAATGTTGGTAGTTCTGATTTATTTACATTCTGTACTTTTGTAACATTTTCCATTTTGTAACCCAAAATCAACTTACATTATTTGAACATCAGATATTGCTTCACCATGATGAATTCCCCTTCCCACTCTAACAGGATTTCAGTTAAAATGACTGCGTCACAATGCTATGGCCATCTGGTGACCTTATCACCTGGTTGGACACTCTTAATGACCACATTACTGTCTCTTTCAAAATGTTTTACTATTAAAGAGATGTATACATTATGTACGTATGAAAACTAGTGATTATAATTAACTCACTGAAAGTGTGGAGGATGACTTCAAACACAATTTTCCCCATGGCTACTTTTTCAACATTCTCATCAGGGTCTGATAAGGATTCAGTAATTTCCTAGCTAACAAATGATTCCATTTTCATTCTTTAAGTCACAATGTGTATAATCATACACGAACATGAAATATTAGCAAGGATAATATCCATTGTCTGCAGTGAATTTTCCAACCTAAATTTCTACTTAGAGAAGATAGAAGTAAAGACGAATAAAGCTGAACTTAAGGCTGTGATTTGGTTAGAACAAACTAGCTTTGTTCCCACAATAATTGTACTTTTCTTCTTACCTAATTTGTCTCATTTTATAAGAGATAAATGGCAGCATCTTGAATGTTCTATATTGTTTCCTTAGGTGCTTCAAATATCAGGAGAGGCAGGGAAAACATGGAGTAGACATACTTCTTCCTATTCCTCCTGCTAAATATAGCTTAAAAAAAAAAACCTCTGGATATTATACATAAAACAAACATAAGAAGACCCTGAATGGTAGAGAGAAGAGCCCAGACCAGTTAGGGACTTTACAACCCAGAGAATGGCACGGTAGTGAATTCCCTGGCTTTCTTTTTGCCTCATGTATCCTAAACTGGGTGCTGGTGAAGTGGGCAAACCAGAAATACCAAAGGTCACAGACAAAAAAAGCACAAGACCCTTCTCTTTCTAGCCAAAGGACAAGGAAAGGGGCAACAAGACAGATAATTCTTAAACAACACTGTTCCACTGCAGTCAAACACATAGAAAAGATTGGCTCCACCCCACCCCTGTCAGTGAAGGCAAAGGAGGGAGTTTAGACTTCCACTCTTGCCCACAGGTAATGAGGTACAGCCATTCCCACAATGTCACTGGAGACCCCATGGGACGCTGGGACTTGCAGGCCACCCCGCTACAATGAGACATCCCTACCACCCATCAGGGTTGTGTCAGAGAAGGTTCTGCTAGCCATAGTGGGACCTGCCCCTTGCAGCACCAGTGAAGGCCCGGTGAGAAGGAGCAGTAAGGCACCACTCACTGTCTCAGCCAGGGTGATGTCAGTGGAAGCCTGGGGGGAACCTGAACTTCTCCCTGACCCAACAGTAATGAGAGCTCCTCCCTCCTCTGCGGTGTCCACAGAGGCTGAGAGGAGACTAGGCCCTTCCCCTCCACCTGGCAGTAGCAAGATGGCACTCTCACCTTCCCCCACTGACCCGGTGTCCTAGGAGACCTGCCAAAACAAATTTAAAGAGAAGATTCAGTCTCATAATAACCAAAATGTCCAGCAAGCAACTGCAAATCATCTGTCTTACCAAGAACCAGGAAAATCTCAACTTGAATGAGAAAAGACAATCAGGAGACACCAACATAGAGATGACTAAGGTGTTGGAATTTTCTGACAAGGATTTTAAAGCAGTCTTCCTAAAACTGCTTTGATGGGCAATTAAGCAAGCAATTTAATGACCACTTTGAAATGAAATGAAATGAATTTCACAAAACCAAAACATGGAAAGTCTCCACAAAGAAATAGAAGATATAAAGAAGAACCAAACAGAAATTTTATGACCAAAAAATAGAATAACCAAAATAAAAAATTCTATGGATGGGCTTGTTATGGGTTAATTATATCTCCCAAAAAAGTATGTGGAAGTCCAAACCCCAGTAACTCGGAATGTGACTTTATTTAGAAATAGAGTCATTGCAGATGGCTTAAGATCCTTTTTTTTTTTTAAAGATTTTATTTATTTATTTGAGAGAGAGAGAAACAGCATGAGAGGGGAGAAGGTCAGAGGGAGAAGCAGGCTCCCCGCTGAGCCGGGAGCCTGATGTGGGACTCAATCCCAGGACTCTGGGATCATGACCTAAGCCGAAGGCAGTCACTTAACCAACTGAGCCACCCAGGCACCCAGCTTGATCCTTTAAGAGATATCCTTTTAAGAGAAGGACAAAGACACACAGAAAGAAAACAGTCACATGACAAGAGAGGCTGATAGTGGAGGGATGCACCTACAAACTAGGAACACCAAAGATTGTCAGCAAACACCAGAAGCTAGAAGAAGCAAGGAAGAAATTCTCCCATACAGGTTTCAGAGGGAGTATGGCTGTGTCAACACCCTGATTTCAAACTTCTAGCTAAACTTCAAACTAAAACACTTCATTCCTGTTATTTCAAGTTTCTCAATTCAGAGGAGTCTGTTATGGCAGCCCTAGGAAACCAATCCAAGACTCAGCAGCAGAATGGAGAGGACAAAGGAAAGGATCAATGAACTTGAAAATAGAACAATAGCCCAATTTGAACAACAAAGAGAAAAACCGACAAATTGAAATATAAGTGTCTTTCTAGTCAGGAATCATAAAGGCCAGAAGGAAGTGGGCTGAAAGAACTGTTAACTCACTCTCCCAAACGCAGTGATAACGTCATTCAGGGGAAAAGAAAAAAATCAAAATATTCTCAAATGAAAAGAAACTAAGATTATTTATCACCAGCAAAACTACCCTAAAAGAATGGTTAAAGGAAGTTCTTGAAATAGAAAGGAAATGATAAAAGGAAGAATATAAGGAAGGAAGGAAGGAAGGGAGAGAGAGAAAAAGAAAGAAAGAAAGAAAGAAGAAAGAAAGGAAAGAAAGAGAAAGAGGAAAGAAAGAAAGAAAGAAAGAGAGAGAGAGAAAGAAAGAAAGAAAGAAAAAGAAAGAAAGAAAGAAAGAAAGAAAGAAGGAAAGAAAAAGAAAGAAAGGAGAGAGGAAGAAAGAAAGAAAACAAAAGTGAAAATGGTTAAATGTAATAGACTTTTCCTTCTCTGGGCTTTTTGAGTGTGTTGTGACAGTTGAGGCAAAAATTTTTACATTGCCTCATACTGTTCTCAAATTCTATTATCAATGGAGGAGGATAGAGGAAGATAAGTTTTCTTCAATTCACTGGAACTGGAAAAATGTTGACGGATAAGTTATGTATGTATAATATAATACCCAGAGCGACCACTCACAAAAGCTACACAAAGAAATACATTCAAAAACACTATAGACAAATCAAAACGGAATTCTAAAAAAAAAAAAAAGCACAAGTAACCAACAGGAAGGCAGGAAAAGAAAAGAGAAATAAAGAACAGAGGGAAGAAACAGAAAAAGACAGGCACAGACTAGCGTTGGCAAGAAGGTGAAGAAGTGTAAATGGTGCAGCTACTTTGGAAAACAGCTTGGCAGTTTCTTGAAAAGTTAAATATAAATTTAAATATGACCCAGCCATTCCACTCATACCCTAGAGAAATGAAAATGTCCACACAAACACTGATACCTGAATGTTCACAGCAGCACTGTTGATAATAGCAAAAAAGTGGGGAAAACCCAAATGCCCATCAAATGAGAAATAGGTAGATAAAATGTGGTATAGCCATACAATGGAATACTATTTGACAATAAAAAGGAATGAAGCACTGATATGTGCATGAACCTGTGTGACCATAGATACACAGTATCGATGAGCCTCAAAAATGTGATACTAAGTTAAAGAAGCCAGAGACAAAAAACATATATTGTTCAAACCTATTTATGTGAAATGTCCAGAAAAGGCAACTATACAGAGACAGAAATTAGACTAGTGGTTGCCTGGGGCTGGGACGAAAATAGGAAGTGACTGAAGGGACGCCTGGGTGGTCAGTCGGTTAAGCGTCTGCCTTTGGCTCAGGTCATGATCTCGTGGTCCTGAGATCGAGCCCTATGTTGGGCTCCGAGCTCAGCAGGGAGTCTACTTCTCCCTCTCCCCGCCCACCCCACCTCTTGTGCTCTCTCTTTCTCTTTCAAATAAAGAAATAAAAGAAAAAAGAAAAAGAGAACTGACTGAAGATGGGCTCAAGGAAGTTTTGGGGGGAGATGGAAATGTTCTAAAATTGATTGTGGGTGATGGTTATACAATGCTGTGAATGCACTAAAAATCTTTGAATTGTACACTTAGAACAGGTGAATTTTATGAGACCTAATCATCAAGAAAGCTGTTACAAGGGATCAAGGAATCAGGGGAGGCTCTCTTCTCTAGGGTGGACCTAATTTTTTTTAATTATGGTAAAACACACATACCATAAAATTTGCCATCTTAACCATTTTTTCAAAGATTTTATTTATTTATTTTAGAGAAGGAGAGAGAGAGAGAGCTCGGGTGAATGAGTGCGGGGGTGGCGCAGAGGGAGAGAATCTCAAGCGGATTCCCCATTGAGCACAGAGCCCGACGTGGGGCTTGATCACGTGACCCTGAGATCAGGACCTGAGCCAAAACCAAAAATCGTACACTTAACTGAGACCCCTGGGCGCCTCCTATCTTTACCATTTTTAAGTACACAGTTCAGTAGCATTAAGTCCATCCACATTGTTGTGCAACCATCGCCACCATCCCTCTCTCTTAAGTCTTTTCATACTGCAAAACTGAAACTCTGTACCCACCAAACAGTAACTCTTCATTTTAACTTAGAATTGCATTTTATCCTTATGGGGCAGGTCCAGGAAATTAAGTGCCTGGTGTTGTTTCAGATGCAGGAAAAAAACCTTCTGAAGCTACCAAATGGTTCCAAAATATGTTTAACAAAAGACAGATACACTCATTTCACACCCAAAAATACCACTTTATTGGATGTTGGGTATTAAATGAGAAAACACAACCCCTGGCACAGAGTAGATGTTAAAGCCTAAAGGTGCTTCCTCTTAATTTCCAGCGGCTTTTAAAAATAAGATTAAATCAAATTTTAAAACAAACACTTTTTCAACTCCTTGAAGATATGTCTATTATGAAAAAGTGTATTTGTAAGTGTGATAGATTTTAAATTTCTTGAGGACTGAAGCTGTGTATTATTATGCTTATATGCCCCCTGAGTTCCTAGCATAGTACTTCCACCGCAGAAAACATTAAATGTTATTGATTTGATTTTATCATTAAACTGCTATAAAACAGAATTTCTATCTTATTTGTAGGGGGAAAAAATAGGGACCAAAATGAACTATCCGTAGGAGAAGTAGTGATATCTCCATTCATTCATTCAATATTTTTTATTCGACAGAGAGGTCATAAACTCTGGCTAAGGGATCGACACCATAGCCTTGACATACAATCATCACCTACCACCACCCCTGTCTTTGGGCTTCTTCCCAGAAAATGGGAAATTACTATGGGCAGAGTCACCCCAATCAAAATCCCAGATGGGAAGAGATGAAAGAAAAATATGCAAGCAATTCCAATGTAATGAGACTAGGGGGCGCCTGGGTGGCTCAGTTGGTTAAGCGACTGCCTTCGGCTCAGGTCATGATCCTGGAGTCCCGGGATCGAGTCCCACATCGCGCTCCCTGCTCAGCAGGAAGTCTGCTTCTCCCTCTGACCCTTTCCCCTCTCATGCTCTCTCTCTACCTCATTCTCTCTCTCAAATAAATAAATAAAATCTTAAAAAAAAAAAAAAAGTCCTTTAAAAAAAAAAAAACAATGTAATGAGACTAGTATGAAAAATTACTTATGAGGAGCACCGAATGTGAACAGGGAGAATCAGGAAGGCTTCCTAGAGCAGGATCCCTCAACTTAGACTGTGGAACGAGCCAGGGATAAAGGAAGAGTACTTCGTGAGGGAGGACATGGTGGGTTTTGAGGAAATGAGAGCAGGTCGGTTTGGCCAGAGGACAGAGAATAAGCCAAGTTGAGGCCAAGCTAAGGCTGGCTGGTCAGTGTCAGACCGGGCGCTCCCCACTGACTGCAGCGTGGAGCCTGGACGGGAGGACAGCTACTAGAAGCAGAAGAGCAGTTAGTTACAAGTCTGTGAGGGAAGGAAGAATTGGGACGCCTGGGTGGTTCAGTCGGGAAAGCATCTGTCTTTAGCTCAGGCTGTAATCCCAGAGTCCTGGGATCGAGCCCCTGCTCGGCGGGGAGCCTGCTTCTCCCTCTGCCCCTCCCCCTGCTTGCGCTCTCTCTCTCTCTCTCTCTCTCTCCCGCTCTCAAATAAATAAAATCTTTAAAAAAAAAGAAAGAAAGAAAAGCAAAGCCTGCAGCAGAGGTCGTGTCCACGGGAAGAACGAGATCGAAGTTACTGATGTGTACCCTTTCCCGGTGCTCAGTCACAGAAGACAAAGAGGGAGAGAGGAGGAAGACCCCAAGAGACTTCAGCAAGTTTACCGGAAGGGGATGGAGATGCACTGACAGGGAAAGGGCAATAAAAAGAGGGCGACAAACATCATCTCGTTCACAATTTTACCCAAGGCCACTTCTGGTCCCAGTGTGAGTTTAATATAGAATTTGTCCTTTTCCACAATGAGTACTTAGCAAAGCCTTTGAAAAGTGTTTCAGAAGGTCTCAAAATTATCCACTAGAGAGGCAGGCTCTTGGCATTTAACAATGCCACTGTTCAAAGATGCTCTTTCCTTGTCCTTTTCATGGCACTTGAGGACCTTTGGGTGGAATTCTCTCTGAACGGTGTGAAAATATCAAAATAAAGCCCCACAGAAAAGGCCAAGCATGGCTGCTAGCGCCATCTCCCACCCCCACGCAGCCACTCACAGACCCCAGCATCTCTCTCAGAGACAGGCAGCAGAAAAAGAGTAAATTCTACAATGTTCCCAGCTGGGTTTCCCCAATCAGAACAACTGTTCTGTTTGGGGGGTTAATAATCTTCAATTCCAAAATCACACGAATTTCCCCATTTGGGACAGTATAGTTGATATCCAAGCCTTACCACCAGTAAAGAACGCATAAATTGAAATATACAACCCAACTCTTCAGAAAATAAATTAAAGTCCCTCCTAAAGGGCCCTTAAAGGGAGTCAGAGACACCCACCCTCTGTGGGAGGGTGAAAAGCTTCTGAATGAAATTCCATTTCTGGAAAAGAAACTAAAAAATAAGAGGCCTGCTTGCATCTGTACCCATAAACTCTGCCTTCCCTCCAATTGCAATGGGTGAACTCTGTATGCCCTTATCCAAATCAGCCCCTCCCTCGCTAACACCTCAGAGCCCATTCCCTCTGTCTACTCAGGGATATGATCCTAGCAATTTCTCTCTCTCTCTCTCTCTCTCTCTCTCTCTGTCTTTGGCACCATCCATTTTCCTTTTGCTCCTGGATCACTGCCAACATACAGACATCCACCACCCACGGGTAGCCCAAGGGTGGGAGAGGGAGGGGGTCAGTCCCCAATGCAAGCAATGACATGTGCATTGTCTGTAGAAAATTTACAAACAATAATGAAAATGACTAAAAGTTGGTCTGCTTGCTCTTATCACCACGTGCTGGCAATCCAAAGCAATGTCTGAGATAAAATGCCCCCCCCAACTCTTTATGGGTATAGTGTTCTAAACAATTCCTGCAATTACTGTTGAGTTTTAATAATACATATGTAAACATCAAATCAGCACATACTAACTTCTTAGCATTTAATGAACATTGCAGTCTACATAGAAGTTAATTTGAAAAACCCCAAGTTATACAGTTGGACCCAGGCAGGACACATGTGGACTCAGATATCCATATTCATTTTGGGAATTCATAACGGTACAGAGTCATTCAAACTTGCTTCAGGTGCAGTTCGGGTCTTCATTCCCTTTGGTATTACAGATTCCTGGGTGTAAACCATCGATTCCCAATGAACAATGATCATAAAGATGAAGAAATAAAACTTGAGTTACTTCATTTTTGTCATTCTGTGTGACCATTTGCAGTTGCTATTTGTGTCTTTAAATTTAAAAGAGTAAAACAGTGACCCCCACCCCACCCCATTGGCTCAGTCAGAAGGGCATGAGACTCTTGATCTCAGGGTTGTGAGTTCGAGCCCCACGTGGAGTGTGGAGATTACTTAAAAATAAAGAAATAAACTTAGAAAATAAGTAAGTAAAAATAAAAGAGTGAAACAGAGTGTGTATGGCAAGATATAATATTTTTGCTTGGGAAGTTCTTGTTTGGTTACTTCACACATAAAATATTTATTGTATTTAAGTAATACGACCTTTAAAATGGAAGTTTATTCTTCTATCTTAATCATTATTTTAAAATTGAAGAAGGAATTAAGCAAATAAAACATTAAATTAGCAGTTGCCTAGATTGTACCTACTGCAGATATTTCTGTATTATTAAAATTCATGTATTAGTTACTGGACAACTATTTACATAGAATGTTATTACACCCGACTGTAACACAGAACCCAAGTACAAAATTGTTGGGTAAATATAAAAACTACTGAATAAATAGTTGTGTTGTTTTCATCCCGCAGGGAACTTGGAGGAATCTGGTGGGTGTTCACAAGATTGTGAAACGAGCAACTCGTTCATAATTGTTCTAAATTTCATAACAAAATCTGAAGTGAGATCTCCATACCAACATGAAATAACATTGGCTGGTGGAACCTAACTAAGAAAAATTTTACAGCAAAACAAGAGATGATTAAAGCAATGGTTGAATTTATTTTGAAATCTGTAATGCCTTCAACACCACACGCACAGTTAATGGAAACTCTGAAGAATGCAAGCGAGCACATCCAAAGCACCTGATTGAAACAACACAAGGTTCAGATGACATGGGACCGAAGAGTTGACAAGGAATTATTTTCGAGAAGTACTGGCAATGAGGAAGAGAAGGGAAATTTTAGCAAGAGTCAACATCAATCAGATTTAAGAAAACAATGACGAAAAAGATGGAAACTACAGACACTACTAAGACCGAGGCCAAGACTTTGGCCTTAAGGGGGAGGGGTGTTAAAAAGATCTCATCCTCACCAGCTAATGTCCTATGGTTCCTATTTACAGCAAAGCTCCTCAAAAAAGCCAACTACTCACCGTCTCCACTCCTACTTGAGTTGTCTGTCAACGTCACCGATGATTTCCACGTTACTAAATTCAATGGCCAATTCTTACTCCTCAGCTTGTAAGATCAGCAGCATTTGAGGCAGCTGACTACACTTAGTCTAGCTAGCTCCTCTTCCTCCCTCCCCTTTACCGGATCATCCTCGTTTTTCTGACCTCTAAACTTTAGAGTCTAAAAGCCCACTGCTCAGGGCGCCTGGGTGGCTCAGTCGTTAAACGTCTGCCTTCGGCTCAAGTCATGATCCCAGGGTCCTGGAATCGAGCCCCGCATCGGGCTCCCTGCTCAGCGGGAAGCCTGCTTCTCCCTCTCCCGCTCCCCCTGCTTGTGTTCCTGCTCTCGCTGTGTCACTCTCTGTCAAATAAATAAATAAAATCTTTAAAAAAAATAAAAGCCCACTGCTCAGACCGCTTCTACTCTTTACGCTCACTCTTAGGTGGTCTCACCCAGTCTCGCAGTTTTAAGTACTAGTGTCTCTAAACGTCCCATCTCTGGCCCGACCCTCTTTCCTGCCTGGTGTATCCACTTGGACGTCTGTCTGATAGGCATCTCAAAGTCAACACACCCAAACCTGCATTTATTTCTGATCTTTCTCCCCACACTTTCTCTGCTAACATTCTTCCTCTTCTCCATAAAAGACAGCTCCCTTTTTTTTAGTTGCTCAGGCCAAAAGTCCGGGAGTCAGTTTTGTTTCCTTCCTTCCCCCCGCACTGGGAGCCAGTCCAATCCATCAACACACACTGCTGGCTCTGTATTTCAGATGTGTCCAGTCATATTTCATCCCCCAAAACCACTCCCAGTCACCATCACCTCTCACCTGGGTTACTGCAATAGCCTCCCAACCACACGCTGCTTCTGTCACTACCCCCCGTCTACGTCCATGCAATCATCTTAACATGTAATTCAGTTCCTGTTGCTCATCTGCACAAACCTTCTAGTGTCTCCCGTCTCACTCAGAATAAAATCCCCAAGACCACAGAGCCCTGCGTGATCTGCTTCCCTCACCCACCCACCTCTCTGATCTCTCCCCCAACCATCCTCCTGTTCATCTGCTCTCACCACCCAGCAGCTATCTGCCCTCCTCAGTGTTTCTCTGATAGGCTAAGCACACTCAGATTTCAGTGCCTCTGCCCTGGCATTTCCCTCTGCTGGACACACCCTCCTCTGGGAGATCTTGGTGACTCGCCGCCTCACTTCTTTCAGGTCTCTGCTAGAATGTCATCTCATCAGAGAGGACCTCCCTGGCCAACCTATCTAAAACAGGTTTCCATTTTCTGCCACTCTGTTGCTTCGCGTGCCCCCCCCAGCAATGATTGCAGCACAATATCTGTACTGTTTATTGTCCAACCCCCCCCAATTAAATACTCTCTACAGGAATTCGCTGTGTTGTGATTGCTTATCCCCAGGGCCTAGAAAAATGCAAGCACATAGTAAGCACACAATAAACATTAGAGTCAGCAAGACAATGAATTGGAACAATGGTCACATAGCTTTTTGAGGTGATTCAAAGCGACCACTTAACGCAGCCAAAGTCAAGCCAGTCTTCTGTACTTCAGAGTATGGAAGGCACCTTTGGGGACACCTGAAGTGTTTAGCCACATTCATTTATTTAGTCATGCTGTTAAGATTTTTGGAAATATATTGTTCTAACAGGCTTTATAAGAAAATGACAACACCCACCCAGAAAGATTTCTGAAAGACGGAGCCCATCTTATAAAGACAATGTTCATTACTGGTTTCTGAGAACTACACAAGGTGACGGCTTATCCCTGAGATAAGGCAGTATGGAATATTCTCCTGAAAACATGTGTTTGCTTACCTCAGAACCTAAAAGTACAATCCCGGGCTAGAGCTTTTTACAGACCACATGCAAGTTGATATACATCCACTAAAAGCTCAGAAGTCAAACAGGATGGATTCATTGTAATATTTTATAAATATTTTAAAGTAAGCAGATTTAGAGTTTATTAACTCTCATTAAACAAAAATTGTTTGAAATCCGTTGAGAAGGAAGGCACCATTTTTCTGTGTCTTTAGTACTTAGAAATGTTTAGAGATAAGCATGGTATTTAAATCCCTGGGATGTGTAAAATTGTATTCAACAGCATTTTTATACAGGGCATTAAGAATACTTAAAGTGTTTGTCTTCTGCGTTAATTTTAATTACACTCCACTGGACTCACAATGCTTTGAAATGCTTTACAAAATGCCCCCAAGATCTTTTTATTAATCATAATACAAGCACCACCAAACTCAAACGCGGGTTCTTCTAACTCTGGGTAGCGGCAGCTTGCCTGCGAGCGCCCTCTTCTGTCTCAAAAGTATACCACAAGTTTCATTACGCGGAATTCACAGCAATTCTGGATAGAACAACATGGGCTTTTCAGGGAAATGTCAACACACACAATCATATTATTTAAATATGCTGTCCTCCCACCTGAGGTTTGTCAGGCTGTTCTGGAGCAGGGAGGAGGGGAAGATGAGGGGAAAGTTGCAACCCCAGATGTTAATGGCGATTTGCATTTCATTCTCGGGAAATCTCTGAGAAATAAACTTTAATCTTTTAAAAGATGGAGCAACTAACTAGTCTAATCCCTTTTCCTTTTCCTTATAGACAGAACATGATTTTAAAGGCAGAATAGTACCTGCAGCTTTTATGTAAGGCATTCTTTGCAACTCAACTATTTGCTTTCTGATTAGCAATGCTGTCTTGCTTTAAAAATTAATATACTATCAAAATATTAGGATGCCAGTTCTAAGCAGGAACGTATTAATACAATTATAATCAGAAAAATCTCTTGTTTCATGTAAACCAGGAAAATATGCAGGGAATGAGGTTGAGCCCCATGAAATTGCCATCGAGAATGGTTAAATATTGACCACTACACATCAAATACACCCAGCCCTGTGCTTTGGAAGCCTGGGTAAAAGCACTAAGAGGGTCTGAGAGAGACACAGCACAAGCTAGCGGAATCAGGGTGTGTCTACACACAAAGCGGGCAGGGTAGTCTGGGTGCAGTTGAGACAAAACAGGAAAGAATCGATTGATGGGAATTTGAGGAATTTGATTACAAATGTAATCAGTTTATGCCATTTGATTCTTTTGTTGTTCCTGCAGAACTAGAGCCAAAGCCTGTTCATTCCAGTAGTGGCTAACACGGTGCCCAATGACCTGGCTACCATCAAGTTTATTTCCTGATGCAGTTTTGAGATTTAACTTCTCTAGCTAGATAAAAATTGAATTTCAACACATGCAGCTTTCTTACAAAAAAGGCAGGTAGAGAGGTTGAGGTTGTTAAGTTGGTTTTAGCTGACACATTCTCCCATCTTTTATGGCCTCCCCCCGCCCCAACACACACCTTATCTGAAATATATTCTGTACAATTGCATAAAAATCATTTTCTAAACTGAAAAAAATTGCATTAAATGAATATCATTTCTATAATACTAGTTGCCAATGTTTGAAAATTCCTTAGAATTGTCCTGTGGACAAAGTGTGTATGGCTGTCAGGAAAAAATGGGAAAGACTTTTGACAGCAGGTGCCCTATTAGCTCATTTTTTCAGGTTACCAACACCTTTCGTTTTATTTTCCAACTCTGTAAATTTTAGAAAACAGATATTAATGCACATGATCTTTGTCTATACAAATGCAAATAAATTGTGTGGGAGCAGGGTAAATTGATTATTGATTATTGCCCTATGGACAGATCCATTTTACATCTATTTGTAAATTGATTTCAGAATATTGCCTATAACTGTCTCTGCTCTTTGAATCGTCCTTGAAACCAGCTGTAAAATCTTACCAGTTCCCTCATTAGCTAATGAGTTAACTAAAACCTTGGGCACATACTCATATTATTTCTTTACGAGAGTAATGACTAGACCCACTTTTAAAAAATCATCCTTTAATGTCACAGATTGTAGTTTGACGGTGTTATTTTTCCAGGATGTGCCAAGATGTCACGTTCACATGACTGCTTAATAATGAAGCCACATACATTTGCCTGAGAGAGAGTCAATTGTTTAAGATCCTTGAAATTGATTTCATACCTTAAAAAGAAAAAAAAATAGCCCAGACCTTGCAAAAAAAAAGATATAAGTCCATCGCACAGCAAGAACCATTTGAAATACATCTTTAATTTTAAAAAATCAATATGCAATCTACAAAATACTTTGTTACATGATTATTAAGGCTCAATCTGTTCTCTATTTGTATTGATATGACATAAAAATCATATTTTGAATAAGACATAATAATACTTAGTTATTATTAAGGAAGGCCTTCTAACTGAATTTATAAGAAAAAGGGCTGTATCATAAGTACAGCTCCAGAATGAAGAAAACTAAAACGCTATAACTGTCTAATGTATAAATCAGGTCAAAAATTCCAGCCTTCATTTATGGGCTGGAAAGGAATTATTTTTATACATCTTTAATGGATCAACTATTTGTATTCCCATAGAAAAATGAAATGTACTTAAATTCAGACCTGTACGACAGATGAGGCAACCATCAAGCCATGAATTCATTTACATGGTTAATATGATCCTTTGACAAGTAAGGCAACCAGATCAGAACAAGGAGAGCAGAACAACTAGTCTCAGACTGGTAAACTCCTTGGAACTCCACCACGGTGTCTATCGAACAACTGACCCCCAAACGGTCAACTGATCAAGGGTGGATCTAAAGTACTTAAATTAAAATGTTAGAAAGAAAGGAGTAGTTTTCTCTTCACTCACATCCTTCCTCCCTTCCCAACCTCAAAAGCAGGGGTTTTGCGGTTGTTTTAAAGATTATCATTTACTTTCTGGCAAAGGTAATTTCACTTCTTAATTTGTAATTCTAAGTGAATCCTACCAGATTTTTCACTTAGAGCACCATGGTCACAAATGACCTTCTGCCATTTCTGAGGTCAGAAGAATTGTATTAAAAAGCCTCTCCTCTCTTCACAGAATGTTAATTTAATGCTAAGTAATGAATATTTAAGGATCCTAATAGATGTGCAAATTAACAATTATGCTGTAGCACCCCGCTGTTCATGCTATCAACCTCTGCATTGCTGCAGAAACTCAATTTGGGCTTCAGTCAGCCTTTTGTTACTCTATTTTCAACACTGAATCTTGAGATGCTCCTGAAGGCTGGATGGCAGCTGGGTAAATGACCCGAGCAGTGAGGTACCCACCAATACCGGGCAACCTGTGGAACATGAGGGTTGATTCACTGGACCCTTTGCTGGAATTATTTGGAGGTGTAAATATTTATTAAGTTCATCTGAAGCAGGCTCTGAGTTCCTTATGGGCAGGATGCCATAAAACAGATTTAAAAGGAATGGCAGTTGTTAACCCAGCTGACTTCCTTAGGATCATGGAGCAGCATGGGGTCTAGCCTGACTCCATATTTGTTCTGAGCAGGACTGAAGTCACTCCAGAACGTACCACACCAAATGATGAGGAAAGATAGTGGAATTTTTTTTTTCTGAATGACACACACACAGATTCCATTTGCTACTGCATCCACAGTAAGTCTCAAACACATGACACTACGAGCAATGCATCAAGTGAAAAAGAGCAAGACCAATTCATTTGAACAACCAACTTTTGCATCCTTTGTCTTTAAGGTAAAATAACGAAGAGCAATAAAATCCACTGATTGATACGGACCATTAGATGTTTGTTTTCATCTGTTTTTGAACAGATTAAAATGAATGTAAATACAACATTAAATAAAACATATGACATCAAGTCTGTGGGCCAACAAATAAATGCTGTTTGGAAGAACACTGTGTCATCAGCTTTGACTCAAAACAAATCTGGTAAATAGAGAAATATGCCTCCTAATCACATTTAAGATTCAATACAAATTGAAGGTGTATTAATACCCCAAGGAGGACTTTGTTTTTCCAGACTAAAAAATATGTAGAATATAGAATTCATAAATTTTAAGTCTTACCTTTCACTCTAAATATTGAAAGAATATTATAAACAGAATTATAACTGCTAATGCCATTGGCTTTTTATTAGAAACCAAGCATTTACCTGACTTTGAAGAATAGAAATGTCACCTCTTAAAAATCCAGGTAAAATAATCTAGTGTCTTTCATTTTCTTTATCTTTTAAAGAGAAATACTCTAAAGTAAGCAGAATTAGCATAAATAGCATGAAAGCAGAACCAGCATAAAATAATCATAATATGATTTAGACTTCTACTCAAGAGAGACTTGTGTTAATTACAAATAATACTTTTATCAAAAATACATTCTTAGAGTCTATACTTTTGGGAGATAATATTCATGAACTTTAAAAATTCATCTCTCATATACATAAATATTTTAACTAGTGTCCAACACCATTCCATTCTGAAAGGAATCTCTCCAAGCAAACGGTGGTATGCCTTAGTGACTTGTACTAAAATATGTATATCCACAGAAATAGCTTCTTTGCAACACACACCAGAACACAAATACAATTTGAAAATGCTAACACCATGGGGGAAAGGCAGGTACCAAATGCAGTCGACGATTACTCACCAATGTAGTAAGAGCACAGGAAGATAAATTACTCAAAATTACAGATACTTCCACATCTCCATTTTAGCCTGTGGTTTCGGCATCATCCCACACCTAGCCACATTCCAGAGATGAGCAAGAAGAAAGACTGAGCATTTCAGTTTATGTCTCCCTTGACTGCCTCGCCCTCCAGTAGAGGTGCTAACAGAGCAAGAAGAAATGGGGACCAGAAGACGATAAATATGGCCCCCAGGTGATCCAGAGTGCAAAACACTCAGCCACTGAGTCATTAAAAATCCAAAACCCTTTCGCCAAGCTGGCTGTCCAGTAACACATTAAAACTTTGAGTTTTAATGGGAAGCAAAAACATCATACAAATGTTAGACACATTTTAGATGAAACCCCTGGGGCACAAACATATCAAAAGCATAAAATATTGATTGTTCGGTTTCAGGTCTTCACTTCTCGAAACATGGCCACTGGACCTGTCCTAAGCCCTCTATTCAGAAGTCATTTCCAGTACACAGAAGCAGATCTTTGTGTGGTTTCTGTGAATTACATATTTGAAAAGTGGGTCATCATTTACTCTTGCTACTCCTACTGAGTTACACAGTCACCAGTTTTATCTGGGTCTTCTCCATCGATTTTAATCCTCTTCTTTTCTATTTCGACCTGTATGCAAAAGCAAAACATGACAGCATTAACCAACACGGCACTAACACTGCTCAGTCCTACTGCACGCATGACGCAAGGACTGAAGCCACCTCATCCTCTGGACACAGACGCAGCGCCCCCACTGTCTCATGCTAGCTCCTAGTGAGGCAGCCTGCTCTCCTGTTGGTCAACAGAGCCCCCCAAATCCTTCCCTCTAGTGTCAAGTCTGGAAGAGGACTGAAACTCTCCTCCCTTCTAAGTCAGACAGAGGGTTTATAAAATATACACAGAATACATGTATTAATAAGACATTTAGGGTCTTGGCTAGACATGTGATCAATTATACCCCCAAGTATCATATCTGTAGCCTTTGGCCCTCGTGAGATTTATAACCCACCCCAAATCATCTCATTAAGATGAACTAATTTACAAGCTAGTAAACCAGCTGGACAGAACCATCTACCTGCTCCTCATCTTTTTCATCTCATCTCAAATGTCACCTCCTCACAGGGGCCCTGCTGGGCGCCACATGAAATAAGCAAGCCCTCCATCATCCTCTATCTTGTTCCCCTATTTTATCCTCTTAGAATCCATCCCTCTTGGAAACTCTTTATCTGTTTACAAATTATTTTTTGTTCCCACGCTAGAAGGTATGCTTCGCGAGGACAAGGACCTGTCTCTTGTTCACATTTGTGTCTCCAGTGTCCAGGGTGGTACCTGGCACTTTGAAATTGCTCAATAAATACGTATGGAATGGAAAGTAACATTTTGAAACTGAATGTCACCAAGTGACGAGCAATTAGGAAACGCTATTCAAGCGGCAGAGACTTGATTATGTAATTTTGAGCTGTCCTCTAAAACAAGAGGAAACTGGAACAAGCCATGCATAGGAAAATAGGTATAAATGAATTCTCCATTGTACTTGACCCGCATTTCAGTCACATGTAATACTTATATTCCTAGTGTGACCGGTCAGGGTCTCCAAGAAGCAGTCTCTGAGATGGAGACTGGTGTGCAGAAAGTGTACTGGGGAGTGCTGTTGGGGTCCAAGCCTGTGGGGGAAGAAAGGGGAGGGAAGGAAGCACATGGAAGGAGTTGGGCTGCAATGCAGTCACTGGAAAGGCTTCAGCTGATCCCCAGGGTGAGCTGGAGCTAGGAGGGCTGCAGAGTTACCCCCAGCTGAAGCAAGAGGGTCTTGATACACCTGCATCCAAGGAAGGGGGTGTGACGTGGGGCAAGGCCACTTTCTTCAGCAGGGCAATTCCCAGCTGCTGGGAGAGTTAAGTCCTTTGGTCCCAAAGAGGCTGCACACAAGGGCACTCACCCATCATTAATTTTACTAATAGGGAAAAAAAATCACCGGACCCAAACACATAGGCTTATAAACAGATGGTCCAAAATAAAGAAAAAAAATCCCTGGCTTATACTACTATGTTATAAAACCACCAGTTGGTGTCAATGATGTCGTACATAATCACACCATTTCAAGATACTGTGGGAAATCTGTGCCAGAGGTTATCTCTATATTTATTAACTTCAAAGATGAGAAGGAAAAGCAAGTTTAGAAATAGGTGTAAGTGTATGTCACTCTAACTCATCTAGCATAAAAATGCAGAAGAGCTGATGGTGAACATTTAAAATTGTTGTAATAGAATAACTCAGCATTTCCCAAAGGGTGCTCCACAGAATACTATTCCAGAAGATATTGATAGGTGTTCTACATACACGTGCCCATAGAGACAAGATTCTGTAATCAATGAGTTGGGAGAAACTGAGTTAAGTCTAACAAGTTTCCTTATTGCAGAACTTCTCAGAGCCTTTATTTAGCATTAACTTAGTGCACAGCATTCCCCAACTTATTTTCTTCTTGGATCACTATATGTCTCCCAGAGAACACACCTCGAGAAATGCCATTCTAACATAATTTTTATTATAAAGATGCTTCTGAAATGTGAATTCATTTTTAATGCCCTGTTTTTCACTGAGAGCAGAATTAAGTGGCACCGTGTGCTCAGGCTCCTGATTTCTAGAACTGAGAGAAACTTGGCTCACTGGTGACCATCAAGTTTCCATGACTGGGCCCTTTTCTAGGTCAAAGAAACACACCTATATATACACATACACGGTCACTGAAGAGGGCAAAACAGAGATCTAAAGCCCAATCAGGTCACAGCGCCAGAAACTTCAACTTGAACCAAAGGGTTTTGGGATATACCTGAATGTTGTAGCAAGCTCGCTGATGAACATGTTTCTGTGGCTGGACATCACTCTCCACCCCCAGAGACTTGACCTCTGTCCTCGAGGCACAGGTGTCCAGCATTCCAAACTGAACAGTAGCAAATGGATACCAATCAGAGGGAATTTCTTGGTCTGATCCAAGTTCTAGTTTGTATGACAAGCAATGGGGATGATCAGGACCTTGAAGAAAAGAAATCAAATGGTCAAAGTATTTTAATGGCCACTGAGCATTTCTCTTAAACATAAGTTCTCGTCCCTCTCTTTAATAAACAATTCCATTAGCACTGTGGCAGTGTAAGCTCTGTTTAAACAACATATCATCAAAATTCACAATTTTGCACCAACTAGGGGAAATCTATCTGTATTTTTTAAGTACTAGCTTTAAAATAAGCACAAGTTCATTACTATATATATGACATATTAACTCCTAAAGCGTTTTTAATTAAGAGTATGTTAACTTTCTTTAATTAAATAGGGTAATATTTGTATTAAGCATCATTAATTGGCTATAATGTACATAGGATGTGTTAGGAAAACCTATCCCTTAAGTAGACTGAATAAGCTCTTACAATAATTCTTACCTTATTAATTTCCTTACCATTCTGTCTCCTGATAGATAATGCAAAGGTAAACTTCAGCCCAAATTGGGTCACATTATTAAAAATTCTAATTTTTAAGTGAAACTTATTAAAATTTTATTACATTTTAGAAACTACTCTAGGCCAAGAATTCTTTCTTCAGTAGAACGGATGATTTCTTACTGTTGTAATTCTTGCTCACCCTCCAACCCCAAAAGCTTTGCCTGGAACAGATGTACAGTGTAGAGATGGGCATATTGCTTTCAGTGTTTTAATCTAATATTTGTTTCCACTTAATTCAATTTGCCACGTATTGAGCATCTACTCTATGCTAAGCCAGGCTCGGTGCCAGACCCAGGGATATTGGATATATACAAAGATTTTAAGTGGGGTCTTATAACATGTGTGTGCACGTGCACATGTTACAATGGAGTAAAAAATGTTTCCAACGCAACCACTGTAGTAAGTCCACAAAGTTCCATGATTCTGTTGCATTGTCCACAGCATCTACACATCTAATGCAGCCATCTTTATTTAAATAAATGTATGAGATGACAGTTATTTGAAAAGCCAGATTAAATTATTTTACCACTGACATACCTTGAGAAAGAACATTTCCATCAGAATATAGCTTTAGGCACAAAAAAACAAGAGTTTAAAGGATTTCACTTAATTCTTAAAAGATAAATTGTCTTTCACTCCTTACAACCTGTTCCTTGTAGAGAGACTAATAGAACTCTAAGGCTTAAGAAGTCATCAATCAATTAACCAACAGATACTCATTAGCCATCTCCCTCACTTACACAGAGGGCAGGACAGCAGTGGCCTCTGAGCTGATCTAAGCTACCGAGATCACTACAGGCAAGTGATAATACACACACACACACACACACACACACACACACACACACACGGGGTATTCCACAATCCATTACCCTTTCTTAGTCTTCTGTCTGCAGCAAGGAGGCAGTAAATTTATTTAAACATTATTCAGGCACTCCTAAGTTCTTTATGGCACAGTGGCTGACACAGGACTCAGATGGCCCAGAGTCCAATCCCAACTCTGCTATTTAATGGCTATGTGATCCTAGGCAAGTTCCTTGATGTCTCTGAGCCTCCATTTCCTCATCTGAAATTGGGAGTGATGATGTTGGCGATGCTAACATGAATCTTACAGGATCATTGTGAGGACTCAACCAACCAGCTGGCCCACGCAGAGCACTAGAACCGTGGTATACTTAGACTGGCACAGAGTGCTGGCTGTAATTTTGCAAAGTGCTATTTGATTATAAATCCACCATTATTCTTTAATTACTAGAATTTTGATAATGGACACTCTCAGAGCTGAAAATGGTATCGGAGAAGGTCTAAGTCGATATTCCCATTTTAAAGGAAAGAATTTTTTGGAACTTTTGCAACCAAACTACTCAAGTTGAAGATAGAGTAATAATCCAAAAATGTTAGAAATAAAACTTTTTCTGCTTTTCTAAAAAATTGGCAAAAAGGAGAGCGTATTTCCCTTCAGGCTTTCTGACCTATTTTTCCTGGCTTTTAAAAACTCTAAATACTCTACAATGTCTAGCCATATACCCTCCACTTTAGACTTTTGACCTCCGAGCAAAGAGGTATTGCGTATGTTCTTAGCACAGTGTCTGGCACATTTAAGGCTCAATGGATATTGGTCAATCACGTTATTTAATCTCAGTGGCTTCCAGCAGGGGGCACTCTTGGGCTTTGGTAATTGCTACTCTCTCACAGCATTCTAAGTCACAAATTCTTTGGTGGAGTTCACATCTGGTCCTTCTTGAACCAAAATATTTCACATCTCAAGGTGAACTGTTGAGAGCTTGGAGGGAAAGAATGGTAGGAGGATGACACAAGCGGGGAGAGAGGCACTAGTGTGCTAATGACAGCAATGAAAAAAAGCAGGCTTTATCTAAAAATTGGTAACATGGGAAGGGAGAGATAGATATATTTATTAATTGGCCCTCCACCACTCTCACTCCCCCCCCTTTTTTTTTTGTGGCTAACCAGTGTTCTCATCTGTCCCTCTCTCCCCCCACCCCCACCCCCACCCCCGAGAAAGTTTCCTCTGTTTCTCTGTTGTCATTCACACTTTAGTGCGAATAAGCTATCTGAGCTACCTGCCCAACACCAACCTTTGCTGTAAAATGAAAGACTTGCCCACGTTATTAAAGGAATATTAAACATCGGCATGCTGGTAAAAGAGACATTTAAGGGGCCAATAGCCCTTCCCACCTCCTTCGAAATCACATGGAAGTGAAAAAGAAAGGTTAATCCTGATCTCAAAAATCCACAGGAAGGGGGTGCCTGGGTGGCTCAGTCAGCTAAGCAACCCACTTTTGATCTCAGCTCAGGTGTTGATTTCAGGGTGGTGAGTATAAAAGAAAAAAATCCACAGGAGGAAAGGCATAACATTTTTTTAAAAATGTACACAGTAGACGAGTTCATATATTGTCTTTCAGGTTCCATTTTTTAAATATTTTCTCTCTAACAGTACCGGTTTTTCAGAAACTTGCTTAAGAAGAGTAATGGTTAAAAAAGATTTTATTTATTTATTTATTTATTTGAGGGGAGGGTGCAGGAGGAGAGGGAAAAAGAATCTCCAGCAGACTCTGAGCTGAGCGCGGAGCCCCACTCAGGGCTCAATCTCACGACCCTGAGATCATGACCTGAGCCAAAATCAAGAGGTGAACGCTTAACTGAGCCAGCCAGGCACCCCAAAAAAGGGTAATGTTTTCAAAACTTTTTAAAAATAATCCTGTTCTCTAAACACCCAATCGATTTAAGAATTGTATAGAAAAATAGAGATGCATTCAAAGAAACCGCTCCTCCACGCGTGGTCCGTGGGCCAGCAGCACTGGCATCACCTGAGCAGCGTGGGAAGCCCTTCGGGGGTGGGGGGGGCTCACCTGCTCAATCAGTCTACATTTTCAAAGGTGGTTTCAAGCGCACCCACAAGTTTAAGCAGCACTGCCTTAGGATGAAGATTTCTTCTCTGCCCTGACCTTACTCCTTCTACGCTTCTCCTCTGGGGGCAAACTGCCAGGCACCCTCTCCCTCTTCGCGTTACCCTCCCCGCCCACAGTGGGGAAACCACGGGACAGCCATGCAAGCCCAGGTGTCCTAGCCTAGCCTCTCCCTGACCGCCACCCCCCCCCCCCCGGCTCCACCTAACACAGCCCTCTGCCTTCTGTCTCGGCCCCCTTTTGGCCCACAGATCTGCTCTGAACAAAGCATCTTTGATCCCAAAGGATTTATTCTGTGCATTATCACTGTATAATTGCCTGGAATGCTTGTAAAACATCATTCTGTGCAGGCCTGGTGCTGTGACTGTCTTCCAGAAGAATTCCTGAAGGCCAGCCTCCCTGGAAATATCCACTCTTGTAATCGTTCTTAGCGAGCTCAGCTGCTAGTAAATAGGGGTGGGAAGCAGTGAGAGCTCGGAGACGTGGGGTACACAGAGCGGGGAGGGATGACCTGTGCCTAGGGGACCATAACAGGCTTCACAGCAGAGCTCCCAGGTCCGGAGTTCTCAACCCTGGCTGTGTAGGAGAGCCTCTTACAAACACCAAGACATGGGCCTCACCCCACAGAGTCTGATTGGTGGGGATGGGGCCCAAACATGGGGATGTTTTGAAAGCTCTAATGATTCTAAGGACTCCAACATGCTGCCGGGGCTAGGAAACAGATTTCTAAAGGAGCAGTGAGAGGATCCCAAGCTATCTCAGCTCATGGCACTATGGCCCACCCGTTCACCAAAGCCAGAGCCCCCGAACTCCTTGCAGCCCTTCCGTCCCGTGCCCACAGGTAATCTGTCCTTGTCTTGAGGGCACCTCCTCTGAGTTTCCTCACCATCCTTCCCTCCCTTCTTAGTGCTCCCACTGCCACTGGTCTTGCTTATTATCAGGCCCCCTCTTCTCCCAAGTCTCTGCACGTCTATACTCCTGAATCTCTCCTCTGCGACGTATGCCTAACTTCCTAAAACAAGGGATGATTCTGTCACAGTTGTGCCTGAAAACACTCTGGAAGCCTAGAAGTCCCACAAAGTCCATACCCCAAAGCATGGCTGACAACGTCCCCCAGGTGCTGGTTCATTCTCTTTCCATGCTCTCGGTCCCAACACTTAACTACGATCCCCCACCTACAGGCCTGTTTCTGCTGTTTCTATCCCTGGTAGAATCCTACTGATTCTTCCACACCAAGCTGAACCATCACCTCTTGGGCCAAGACTTCCAGAGTGCCCCCTGCCGTTTATCACTCCTTTCTCTGGAATCCCAACTCTACGTGCGTGTTCCTGCCTGGAACATAGCACAATTCCACAGCGCCTTCGCGTGCTTGCTGCCAGATCTGCCTCCCCTGCTAGGCTGCTAGGTTTCTGGAGGGCGGGGAGCAGGGTTGCATCTGTGTCTCCCGTGCACCAAACGCAGAGCCTGTATCTACGTGAAATTTAGCGGTGTTTGCAGAATGAATGAGTGAGCCCTCTTCTCGATAAATTCTTGGTGGCTGAATCAATTAACTATACCATTAGTTCTGGGAAAATACAGTGTTATAAACAGGATCATTTTCACAAGAACATTTCCATGTTGTTCCCCTTCCAAAATTAGAAAAGAATAGTTTGTATGGGCTCTCGGTTTGGAAAACAAGCATGGTTGCTCTGATCGGCTCTCACAGGAGTGCCTGCTCTGAGGCAGAGCAACTGGAACGGGCCTCTTTGCAAGCCTGTAGCCCTGTTCCTTCAACCCCACCAGGACAAGCCAGCAGGATGAGCCCCTTGTGCTCCTCTCCAAAGTATAAGCAGGAGTCGGGTGATCACCCAGACATCAGGGGACATTTATAGATTGAGGAGATTACGGTAGGCATTCCAGCCTGTCTTCCTCTCTTTCCCTTTGTGTTTAGCAAAATTAAAGGCAATAATATGATTTCTATAATCCCTCTCACCTAAAAGTAGCACAGATAACTTTCAGAATAGATCATTTGGAACTCTGCACGCAAAACCTCAAAACTTGTTTCCCTGGGACGAAGATAACCTGAGAATGGTTTTAGCTTGCTTCTCCAAAAAAGTTATAAAAGAAGGCAGGGAACATTACCTCTGTGGATTGAATCACGGGAGATATTCCCGCCACGCTGGAGTTGACCAGGAGGCACCCTCAGAAGCCGTCTGTGTGACCAGGCCACCCCACCACCACCTTGCCCTGCCTTGAGCCCGAGCTGTCCTTGCCATTCCTTGGAGCTAGAACCCTACTAATATAAATCATGAGAACGCTGCAGAGCAGAATTTGGCATCAACTGAGGAGTGGGGGCGGTGTCGAGGAGGACTGCTGTGCAGTGGCTTTCCTTCTGCACGAGGGCCTGGGACTCCTCGGCCACCCAGCTGTGACTCTCGCCTGCTGGACCCTGTCCTTTGCCCAGGCTACAGTCAGCAGACAGATGTTAAGTTAGCAAACTGCAAGTCAGACAGGGTGGTCCTGGACCAAGGGCGTGATTCATGCTACCTCTCAAGTCCAATATAGTTTAGGGTTTGCTCTTCCTTCTCCAGAACATGCCAAAGCCTACAGAGCAGTGTCCCTCAACCACACATTAGGTTCATCTGGCGAGCTCTCAAAACATACCGGTGCTTAGGTCCCTCCCCGAGACATTCTGATGTAATTGGCATGGAATAGAGCCTGAACATCAAAAATTATCCAACAGCTCTCAGGCTGTCCTAACACACTGTCAAGTTTGAGAAATACTGCAATAGGTCCACCCCCATAAAAATGCTTCCTCTTAAGTCCACAGCCTGAAGGGTCCTAAGATGAAATTAAATTTCCCTGAAGGACTAGACCAGCTGTGAACTATTTAGAAGCAAGGATGGGATCTTATTCATCTTTAGCCCCAGCACCTGATGTGGTACTTGGTTTACAGTAAGTGCTCAATGAAGGTTTGATTGAATGAGTGACTGCATCAACTCAGATCCCCAAATCTGCCCTCCATAACCTGGTGTTCTGCTAGGAACAACTGTACTGGGCGCCTGGGTGGCTCAGTGGGTTAAGCCTCTCCCTTCGGCTCAGGTCATGATCCTGGAGTCCTGGGATCGAGCCCCACATCGGGCTCCCTGCTCAGCAGGGAGCCTGCTTCTCTCTCTCCCTCTGCTGCTCCCCCTGCTTTTTCTCTCTCTCTGTCAAATAAATAAATAAATAAAATCTTTAAAAAAAAATAAAAATAACTGTACTAAAACAGGGAGCAGCCTTAATTTCAAAATCTGCTTTTTGCTCATTACAGACACCCAAGATTGAGTTACTATTCTAACATAAACGTGGTGCCAGGACTGTCTTTTTAAAGTTCTGAACTTCTAGATTCATTGTTTTCTTTGCAAACATTTTGAAAATTAACTGAATTTTTAATGTTTGGGTTGTATCTACTTAATTCTGAAATAACTAGTCAAGATGGCCAAATTAAATCAGCTAAAGAAATCAATTTGGGTAAAAATGAAAGGCAGTCTTATTTCAAAGAGCAGGGAGCAAAACCTAAGAAGAACGTGGTACTGGCTGAGAATAAAAAAAAGTTCAGGTATATTCATGGATGAGAGATCTTTAAAAGTTAATTAGGGAATCTAAGCTCTGTGAGTTAAGAGCTTAGCTTAGCTTAGCTCCCTAAGTTTTAACATTTCAGGTTGGTGGCTGATGTCAAAAAGTACAACGAGGCAATCTTCCCTCAGTGCCACCATCCACAAGAAAATCTTAGCTTAGGGTTATTTTTTTATGATATTAAAATAAATTTTTTTTAAGTTAAACTTAATCTGGTAGAAATAGGCAGAGAGGACAGACTAAATCCGCCATTTGACTAAATGTTGCCCCTCCCACCGGGGCAACGCTAGCATGGCCCCCAGGGACTGAAATGATCCTGTGTCTCAGCCTGCTTTCAACCCAAGGAGGAGGGTGAAAACACTGAAGCTACTTCGCAAGAAAACCAACTTGGGTGTTGAATATTTACTTGAATTTTTATCAGGAAGCCGGTCTATCTTCCATACAACGGCCCGGTAGGCACTCTCATATTTTGCTGACCCCACAGTGACCTGTATAACAGGTTCAGATTCAGGTTCGTGTAAATTCCCCAGACATGCCCGGCGGTTCATTTTGGCTTTCAGGGACTTCTGCCTCTGGAGGTTCATGGTCCAGAGGGCCTTGATCCACTGTGACGGGACAGGAAAGTGTATCATGATGTTGTCACAGGACCTCAAGGAACTGGCATAGGGGGCCATGTTGACAAAGGCCTGAAGCTCCACATACGCCCCCTGGACAACTACCACAGACTTGAGGGAAAAGGGAAGATCCTCCCCGTTATACAAAGTCTTAAAACGCATCAGCTCAAACCGGCAGGCATCCAGCGGTACAAACTTAATGGTTCTTGATTGCTCGAATTCTTGTGCTTTCACACACTTATGAAAATGATGGTCAAGAATATCAATCCCCTTCTTTTCTGGGTCTTCTTCAAAATAGCATTCATTTCGCTTCTGCAGCTCAAGGTCATTCAAGGTCAAAAAGCATTCTGTATTCCCATTCACAAAGCAGAGGCAACAGAGTTGAGTTATGACAGTGCTTTCAACCAATTTTCCTTCTTCTTTAGTGATTTTCCCCCAGAAGTTGTCCACAATTTCCAGGGAAATTTCTTGTTCCTCATAGTTCTTTTTTGGTTTTGAAACACCTGGCAGCTTTGTCAGCTCCTCCTCCACAGTAGTCAGGAAGTCGAGGAAATCGTGGTACTCTGTGGACCCTAACTTCAGCATCTGGTCGATGTCTGGTTCATGAACTACTTCTGTCTTAGAGTGGTATTTCCTTTTTTCTGTGTAAGACACATGTTCAATCTTCACAGTATGGATTTTTCCTGCCACACTAAAGTTCTCAACTTTGGGTTCAGAAAGCCTGCAATGTGGATCGAGCTGTAACTCCTTAAATGGTTTTTCTAACCCCTTCTCATAATACATTTGCAAAATTCCACCAGGTAAGACTTTCAGAAAAATTGGTCCCCACTGACGGGAAGACATCATGTTCTTCTTCTCAGGAATTCTCAACATGAAAGACCATCCAGGTTTTGGCTGACTCCTGAAAAGCGTGTGGGGGACAAAGGAAGAGGCAGTGTCTTTAGCATACAAACACTGCATAGACAAATTTCCATAGGAGTCTTGGTCCTCAGCTGATTGGAGATGTTCAAGCTTCTCACAGATGTAGTTAAGTGAACCCTGATTTAAGCTTTTTTGATCGAGAGGCACCTCTTTGTCTCTTGATGGGTACATCTTTCTGCTTCCTGAAGGGTCAAAGGCAAACTGGGAAGCACCGCCTTCATCTTTCCAAAATGGACTTGAAAAAGCACAGTCCTCCCGAAAATACTGAAACTTGGGGGCATCACTTTGAAACCCTAGGCTTTCAGCCTGGGGAGGGCCAACTTCATCTGGAAGACCCACTCTGGGAGCTGGATGTGTACATGAGTGGTCCCTGGGTAAGGAAGCATGGGATGAACAGAATGGTTTAGGAGACAATAAGGAAGAGCCTGCTTCTGGTGGTGTAAGTGGACTGTTTGAAGATGATTCTGGGATAGGATAAAGCATATGAGTCCCTGCTTTGGGGACACCAGGAAAACCTGGGAAGTCCTTGGTAGGTGTAGAAAGAGGAGAGTTACTTGGAGGTCCTGGACTAAAGTAAAAGTCTATGATGGGAGAGGAGAGGGGGGTACTGTTGGCAGAGGAAGATCCACTGGGAAATTCTTTAGCACCAGAAAGGTTCAGCTTAAGTCCATTGGGCCTACAGATGCCTTGATTCTCCAGAGGTAAATTCTTCGACTTCTGAGAAGACTGAAGAGCAGGGTCATCATCAAATGTGACCCAGTTGCCTGGGTTTGTAGAACACATCTTTGGAATCAGATTGTGGTCTTGTCTATGAATCAGGTATGTTGTATCTGTTAAAGGAGAAAGAGACAAGAAGAATATTAAATGAGGAGGGGGAGGAAATTCAAGTGACTTTAGTTCTGAGAAATACTTAGATTAAAAAACGAAAAAAAAACAAAAAACAGGGGGCACCTGGTTGGCTCAGCTGGTAGAGCATGAGACTCTTGATCTTGGAGTCATGGGTTCAAGCCCCATGTTGGACATACAGCTTACTTAAAAAATAAAATAAAATAAAGTGTTGTCACAAATAGAAGTTCAAAATTAAAAAAATAAAAATACAAGCAACCAGATTTACAGATTAACTGAGTTCAAAGAAATGCTTAAGAATTGTAACACTTCTGATGATTAAATGGATTAACAACAACAAAAAAAAAAACAAGATCTAACCGTACACTGTGTACTAGAGACTCTTTTCAGATTTAAGGACAAACTTAGGCTGAAAGTGAAAGGAAGTAAAAAGATATTCTATGCAAACAGAAACGAGAGCAGGCAGGGGATGGCCATACTCTACCAGGCTAAATAGATTCTACGTCAAAAGCTGTCACAAGAGACAAAACAGGACATTATATAATGATAAAAGGGTCAGCTCACCAGGAAGATATAACAGTTACAAGTATATATAAAGCCAACATCAGAGCACCCAAATATATGAAACAAACATTAAAAAACTGAAGAGAGTTACAGACAGCAACATAATAATATTAGAGTTTCAATACCCCACTTTGAATAACAGATAGAACATCCAGATAAAAGATCAATAAGGAAACAAAGTACTTGAACAACACACTAGACTAGACAGACATTCCACACAACAGCAGCAGGATACATGTTCTTCACAAGCATACACAGAATATCCCCCAGGATAGATCACATGTTAGGTCACAAAACAAGTCTTAACAAATTTAAGAAGACTGAAATCATACCAAGTATCTTTTCTGACCACAATAGAATGAAACTGGAAATCAACAGGAGAAGGAAAACTGGAAAATTCACAAATGTAGCAACTGAATGAAATATAACAACCAATAGGCCAAAGAAGAAATCAAAAGGGAAGTGAGAAAATATTTTGGGGTAAGCAAAGTGAAAACACAACATACCAAAACTTATGGATGTAGCAAAAGCAGCAGACAGAATAGAGTTTATAGTGGTAAACACAGGAAGGAAGGAAGGAAGGAAGGAAGGAAGGAAGGGAGGAAGGAAGGGAGGGAGGAAGGAAGGGAGGAAGGAAGGGAGGGAGGAAGGGAGGAAGGGAGGAAGGAAGGAAGGAAGGAAGGAAGGAAGGAAGGAAGGAAAGAAAAATCAAATAAACAACCTAACTTTAAAGCTCAAAGAACTAGAGAAAGAAAAACAAACTAAGCCCAAAGTTAGGAGAAGAAAGAAAGAATAAACATTAGGGCAGAAATAAATGAAAAAGAGAATATAAAACAGAAAAGAAGGGAAACTAAGAGTTGGTTTGTTTTAAAAGATCAACAAAACTGACAAGCCTTTAGCTGGACTGAGAAAAAAAGAGAAAATACTCAAAACCAGAAATGCAAGATGTGACATTAAACATATGTCACAGAAATAAAATAATGATTATAAGTGACCACTATGAACAATTACATGCCAGCAAGTTGGATAACCTAGAAGAAATGGACAAATTCCTAGAAACATACAATCCACCCCGACTGAATCATAAAGGAATAGGAAATCTGAACAGACCTATAATTAGCAAGGAGATTGAATTGGTAGTCAAAACCTCCCAAAAAATAAAAGCTCAGGCCCAGATGTTTTCACTGGAGAACTCTACCAAACATTTAAAGAAAAATTAATACCAATCCTACTGAAGCTCTTCCAAAAAACTGAAGAGGCGGGAACACTTCCAAACTCATTTTGTAAGCCCAGCATTACTCTGATACCAAAGCTAAAGATACTATAAGCAAAGAAAAATACTATATCCCTGATGAATACAAATGCATAAATCCTCAATAAAATACTAGCACATCAACTTCAACAACAGATTAAAAGGATCATACATCATTATCAAGTGGCATTTATTCCTGGGATTCAAGGACAGTTCAACATATGAAAATCAATCAAAGTGATATAGCACATCAACAGAACAAAGGATAAATATCACATGATCATCTCAATAGACCTAGAAAAGGCACCTGACAAAACTCAACACTTTTTCATGATAAGAAACCAGCCAACAAACTAAGAAGAAGGAAAACCTCAAAATAATAATAAAGGCCATCTATGAAAAGCCCATAATTAACCTCAGACTCAACAGTGAAAAACTAAAAGCTTATCCTCTAAGATCAGACACAAGGCAAGGATGTTCACTCTTTTTTTTTTTAAAGATTTTGTTTATTTATTTGACAGAGAGAGACAAAGCGAGAGAAGGAATACAAGCAGGGGGAGTGGGAGAGGGAGAAGCAGGCTTCCCACGGAGCAGGGAGCCCGATGTGGGGCTTGATCCCAGGACGCTGGGATCATGACCTGAGCCAACGGCAGACACTCAACAACTGAGCCACCCGGGCACCCCAAGGATGTTCACTCTTACCGCTTCTATTCAACATAGTCCTGGAAGTCCTAACAAGTGCAATTAGGCAAGAAAAAGAAATAAAAGGCATCCAAATCAGAAAGGAAGAAGTTACATTTTGTCTATTTACAGATATGATCTTATCATAGAAAACCCTAAACACACATACACAGTTAGAAGTAATACACAAATTCAGCGAAGTCGCAGGATACAAAATCAACAAACAAAACTCAATTGCATTTCTATACATAAACAATTAACAATCCAAAAAGCAAATTAAGAAAACAATCCCATGTACAATAGCATCAAAAAGAATAAAATATTTAGAAATAAATTTAACACTGAAATAAATTACACTGAGAAGTAATTGCTGGAAGAAATTAAAGAAGACACAAATAAAAAGATATCCCACATTCATAGATTGGAAGACATAATATTGTTTAAAAGTCCATACTGCCCAAGACAATCTACAGATTCAGTGCAGTCCCTACCAAAGTCCCAATGACATTTTTTGTAGAAACAGAAAAAACAATCCAAAAATTCACATGGAATCTCAAAGGTCTCTGAATACCCAAAATAACCTGGAGAAAGATAAACAAAGGTGGTGGTCTCATACGGTCTGACTTTAAAACATATTACAAAGCTATGGTACTCAAAACAGTATGGTACTGGCATAAAGGCATATAGCCCAAAGGAACAGAATATTAAGCCCAGAAATAAGCTCACACACATGGCCAAATGATCCTCAACAAGGATGCCAAGATTATACAATGAGGAAAGGATAGTGTCTTCAACAAGCTGTGTTGGGAAAACTGGATATCCATATGCCAAAAAAATGACATTGGACCCTTATCTTATACCATACACAAAAATCAACTATAAATGGATTAAAGACTTAAACATAAGACCTGAAACTATAAAGCTCCTATAAGAAAACATAGGGGAAAAGCTTGATGACATTGGTCTTGGCAATGATTTCTTGGATAGGATACCAAAAGCACAAGCAACAAAAGCAAAAATAGACAAATCAGACTACATCAGACTCAAAATCTACACAGCAAAGGAAACAATACAGTGATGAGGCAACCTACAGAATGAGAGAAAATATTTGCAAACCATGTATCTGATAAGGGTTTAATATTCAAAATACATAAGGAACTCCTGCTCTATAGCAAAAAAACAAACAAATAAACCAATTTAAAAATGGGCAACGGACTTGAATAGATGTTTCTCCAAAGAAGACATACAAATGGACAACAGGTATATGAAATGATGCTCAACATCACTAATCAGCAAGGAAGTGCAAATCAAGACCACAATATCACCTTATACCTGTTAGGACGGTCATTACCAAAAAAACCCAAAAGAAAAGAAAAGCAAAAAACAAACAAACAAACAAACAAAAATAACAAGTGTTGACAAGGATGTGGAGAAATTAGAACCCTTGTGCGCTGTTGGTGGGAATGTAAAATGAAAAACAATATAGACTTTCCTCAAAAAAATTTTTAAATAGAACTACCATGTATATGATCTAGCAATCCCACTTCAGGAATTGTATCCAAAAAAATTAAAAACAGGATCTCAAAGAGATATCTGCACTCTCTTCTTCCTTTCAGCATTCTTTACAATAGCCAAAAGGTGGAAACAACCCAAATGTCCATTATCTGATGAACAGGTGAAGAAAATGTGGTATATGGACATATGGTGAATCTCATTCAGGCTTTATAAAGGAAAGACATTCTGGCACAGGCTACAACATAAATGAACCTTAAGAGCATTATGCTAAGTGAAATAAGCCAGTCACAAAAACACAAGTACTATGTGATTCCACTTACATGAGGTATCTACAGTAGTCAAATGCATATAAGCAGAAAGGAGAACGGTGGGGCTGGGTGGCGGGAAAGGCAGAGGGAAAAGAGGTGTGGCTCTTAGTGGGTATAGAGGTTTAGTCGTGCAAGTTGAAAGAGTTCTAGAAATCTGCTGTAAAATAGTGTGCATATAGTTGACAACAGTGTACTGTATACTTAAAAATTTGTTGAGGGCAAAAAAAATTGTTAAAAACTTGTTATTTTTTTACCACAATTTTAAAAAACTGCAAAAAAATTTCTAAAAATTTAAAAACCGCAACACTTTTTAGTCACTTCAGGAAGTCTTTATTTGAATGACTGTGTAGTGAGAACTTGCTAGTGTTGTAGAAAATATAGAAGATAAATTTATAATGAACTTCTTAAAACCCATTGACTGCTCCCCAAATACATAAGGCTTATTGTTTAGAAGCATTTTCAAATTCATGACCTAATTTATCAAAACAACCCTGGGAGGTGTATATCGTCATTTCTATTTCATAACTGAGATTACTTGGGTTTAGAGTCATTGCCTAAAGCTGCCCAACTGGTAAGAGAACTAGATTTTTTTTCTTAAACAGCTTTATTAAGATACAATTCACACACGTAAAATTCATCCTTTTAAAAAAAATGACAATTCAGTAGGGATTGTTTAGTGTTTAGTATATTCAGAGTTGTGCAGCCATCACATTTCCAGAATGTTCTTATCACCCCCAAAATAAACCCAAAATGTACCTATTAGCAGTCACTCCTCATTCTCCCCACCACCAACCCCAAGTCCCTGACAACTACTGATCTACTTTTTTTTTTTTTTTTTTTTAATTTGCCTGGTCTGGACATTCAGAGTTCATCCACACCATAGCATGTTTCAGTATTTCATTCCCTTTGGTAGCTGAATAACATTTCATTGTGAAGACAGCCCACATTTTGTTTATCCGTCATTTATCGGTTGATGGACATCTGGTTTATTTCTAATTTTTGGCTATTATGAATGATAAGTTTTTATATAAGTTTTTGTGTGATCATTTTTCTCAGGTACAGACCTGAGTTTGGAAAGAACCAGAATTTGAGCACAGGTCACTTCATCCTGATCTAATAATACAACATGAATTCTTCAGATGATTGTAATGACAGGAGAGGCAATGAGCTGTATGGGCCACAGCACGGAGCTGGGAGTTGGGCACCCGGGATGCTGGGTGCTGGTCTGTCACCCACTAGCTGTGCACAAAGCCCCTCCGGACATTCAGTGATGAGAGCAGAATCATCTCTGAGGTCATTTCCCACTCGAAAATACTTCTGTGGTGGCTGACATCCAATAGACATTTTTTTCAAAAGCAGAAATTATGCTACCCCTGGGATTTTTGACCAAACTCTCAAACTAACAGAGAATAAAACTCCATGATACGAAAACCCAAAACCTGCTGGAATAAAGCCCGCAAGAAAGGCGTCTTTGTCTCCCTCCCTCAGGCCTGCTCGCTTCCCCTTGTGGATAATGGGGGCTCAGCCAGTGCAATCCTTCCAGCTTGGAAAAGAGCCAGGCTCTAGCGAGGGAGCAAGTCTGGGGCTCCACTGGGGATAGGGCACGCTCAGTGTTGTCATTTACTAAATCCGCACATTCCTGAGGGCACCAAACACACAGCGCAGCAGCAGTCCAGGCCAACTGGCTCTCTCTGGAGGGCCTTTTACTGTCACTGCCCATGGGCTGGAGCTGCCACAAAGCACTTTCCCTTCGAAGCGGGGCAGAGCCGTGTTTCAGTGGGACACCACCCAGAGGCTCAGAGGCAGGAAATCAGCAGCAGGATTTCTTGACCCATCCTATCCTACCCTCTTCAGAAGGAATCCAGCCAAAATCACTCTTCATACGGGGTGAGAGATCATTGTAAATATTTCTGTTAGCTGGCTTTATCAAAAAGAAAGAAAAGACTAAGAGAAGAAATCAGCCTGCTTTAGAGGGAATCTATTCTGACCTATACCAAACATTTTGCCCTATCTGTTTTCCACCCATAGCTTCAAAATTTCAAACACTGATACTGGTTTCCTCAGAGTTTTTGCTTCTTATGGAAAAAAAGGGGAGGGCGCCTGGGTGCCTCAGATGTTAAGCGTCTGCCTTCGGCTCAGGTCATGATCCCAGGGTCCTGGGATCAAGCCCCCCCATCAGGCTCCCTGCTCTATGGGAAGCTTGCGTCTCCCTCTCCCACTCCCCCTGCTTGTGTTCCCTCTCTCACTCTGTCTCTCTCTGTCAAAAAAAAAAAAAAAAAAATCTTTTTTTTAAAAGTAATTTCCATAAACCAGATAAAGAAATCAATTTCATGACTTTTTAAATGACCCTTGAACTTTAAAAACCACACCTTGCAAAAAATCCCCTACCTTAAACGCAAAATCTATGCAGAGGGTACTCTTCCCCCCCTATGCAGGACTCTCCCATTGGAGGCACTCAACACATGTAATGTGAGTTTAATACAACCACACAGAATTCTGTATCATGCCCAAGAGGAGCTCAAACCTTTGTCCGTGTTTAAACGGCAGGACTTGGAATGAGGGGCTAAGAATGGCTCCTCGCGGTCAAGGGCAGGTGCACTTCCCGCGCTTCCCTTCTTGCTCCTCTTCTGTACCCCTCTTGCTGCCCTTCCTTATCAATCCTTTTCACACTCGTTTCATTTCTCTTGCACCTCTTCTGCCTCTTCCTTCCATATGGCCTCATCTTTCTATTTTAGTCTCAAAGCCCCCACCATCAGTTTTCCCAAAGTCAACAACTAGAATCGATTCCATCTAAGGCTTTCCCTCCCCTTCCTTCCCTCCTGACTCACCCCCTCCTTCAGCAGGGAAAGAAGGCCACATCCTTTCCAGAGCCTCGGACTGTCCAAAGTCCCCAGAGTGGAGAGGTCAGGAATGTGTCCTGCCTCAGTCATCTGCAACTTCACCCCACCTCCTTCAAGGCGCTGGAACCAAAACTATTCAAGCAGCAACGCCTACTTAGCCTCAAGATGGTTTCGGCACTGCAAATGCGGCAGGATCTCAATGTGTGTCTGTGCCTCCCCCAGGACCGTAAGTCCTACCATTAACAGAGCCCTGTCACGGGCAACATCTCATTTAAATTCATTGCAATCCAGAGTAGACCGCGGCACCCAGGCACCTTCTCCAAAGTCCAGGCTCCTTAGCGCAGAGCTGGGAATCCAGGCACCACGTCCCCAGCTGCCTTCCCCCAAAGTAGAGGTGCCTCTGGCTGGATTCCGTGGCTCCTTCCTCAGCTGTGGCTTGTATCCCACCCCACCTGCCCTAATCCTTCCAGAAGTCTGTTTTCAGTCAATCTCGATTATCCTGCTAACTCCTGGAAGACAATGTCAGACAAAACTCAGAGACGGGGCAAGACACCAAGACTGAATGAGGCGCAGGCAGAAAAGAAAACTGTATCATGGTGGAAGCTGCTGGAAATCAATCTCTGGGTTTTGAAGGTTTCTAAAGGGGTGTCTGCTTCTCCTTAAACTCTTAGACATCCTTTTGAGCTGCCCATTTTCAAAGTAGCGTCAGATAACACTGAACTCAAGAACAAATTAAAAGTAAGCACACATGCCTACTCACACGGGGAATAATGAGGATTCAGGTAGACCATGGTTTTCAACCTTTCACCTCAACCCATGTGACAGATGGCATTCAGGGCCTAGCACATTCTCTTGGAGGTACCCAGAGTTTTACAGCCCCCAAAATATTGAGGGAAGCCCTGAAATAATTATCCCCACCCTTCTCACTGTTGGATCAGCAAAGGCAGGCTGCAGGCCACAGCAAACACAAGTAAGTCTGAATTTACACACAATCCTGGGACTCCACTTCTTTCTTTCACTGAAGAAATCATCCTGGAATTCTCATAAGAGTATCATGGAGATTATGAATTTATTCTAAATTGTTTTAAAAAATAAAGCTTTCAAAAACACAACACCTTGAATGTTATTAGAATTACTGCAAAGTACTTGCAATAAGCCTTATGAAAAAGCAACACTAGTATGGAATAATTATCTCACCAAAAAGAACTGGGGATGAAAATCATCAAGTTGTTGTAGGAAAAATACATATGTTTTTTGAGAGTCAGAGTGAAGCTCTTTCAGAGAGGGATTATGTCTCATTCGTTAGGGCGTTTTTCACATTGTCTACAAATGTCTGACATCACTAGGCAGTTCAATGCATTTTTGATTGAATAATTTTAAATAGTCTTTTCAGTTTCCCATAAAGGAAATCTCTACACTGCCCTCCTCAGTTCAAAGAACCACTGCATTTCAGAGTTAGGCAGAAATTGGAGGTATTCTGCTCAATTAACCACACCAACAAACATTTATCAAATACTTGCTATGCACTCTTGGTATGCTAAGGGCTATGTGTGCATTTGATTCTCACAATCCCGTTAGGTAATAATATCATTTTGTAGAAGAGGAAAATAAGGCTCAGAGAGGTTAATCTACTTGCCTAAAGTCACCCAACCCAAAAGAGGCAGATCTGTCTGATCCCAAAGCCCATGCTCCATAATACCATCCACCACCCAAGAGGTCCCAAGAGATCCAATGACCTGCTGGTGTTGGTGTCTTAATTCTCATTTCCAAACACTTCCCACCACTCTACCTTCCACTAAGGAGAGTTCCTGGAGGCAGGAACTCTCTAAGCTGGAAAGATGCTGTTCTCACCTGAAAAGAGCCTATTTCTCCACAAAGCCCACCACACGTATCTGCCGCTTGGATATCAGGCTGTGGGAAAGACAAACTCTGAGACAGTTTTCCCCCTGATTGCTCAAGAACAACAACAGCTCAGTAGCAATTTGGGTCAATTCTGAGACTGGCTTTCATTACTCAGCCTGTCCCGGTTCCTTTCCCTTCTCAACTGCATCAACCGACCACCCCACCCCGAGCAATGAATGGTTTTTTAGCCTTGCTGCCCAACAAACACCCTCAGGTGCCACCCTCTCTTCTAGGACTAGGCCATCTTGGGATATACAGCTGAATTCCCCAAACTTCACGTAACGCCCCACATAGTCCTTCCACGCCACCGCACCCCGCTCTACTCTCAAGGGTCTATTCCTGCTGTTCTTTGCAGATTTCCTTCACTTTTCTTCAGAAACCAGTCAAAGTGTAAATATGAAGCTCTACCTTTTCCTGCAGATGATCAAATTCAAATTAGATGCATTTGGTGGTCGAGTCAGCATTCCTGTTCGTCTGCAGCTGAAGACTGTCCCCACTTATGGAGAACAACAGCCTCTCAGATGGCCCCTGGGATCTGGCTTCTCTGGAGCGGCCAGATGCTGGCAGGAGGACGAACGAGGAAAGGATGTTCAGTTCAGAAGAGTATCACAGGCACCTAGCAGTCCCCTCCTGCTATTAGCTCCACCCGACTGTCATTGTCAGGCTGACTCCTACTCAAGCCTCAGGAACACATCTGGACCCTCAGCAACGCCCCTGCTTTTGCAAAGGGCTGGATTTAGTCCTTTTATGCCTGTGCCTTTTTTGCTCCACACAACAATGCCGCACAATCTAGAGAAAGAATGTCTTCATGCCAGTATCTGTGTGGTTTCACTGGCTGTCCCCCAAGGAAGGAATTCTCTGACTCTCCCAGTACCAGACTCCTCAACTGCACCTCTGGAAACAGACGGGGGCTGCGTTTGCAAAGCCTCCCTGTGGTTCTTGTGTGGTTGGAGGTCTGCAATCTAGTTACCCTCCTTGCCACTCTGGGATGTACGTCCCGGAAACAAAGCCAAAGTCAGGGACAGCCTGACTTTGAATGCGTCTGCGAACGATTGCTACGCGAGGGTTTAAAATAGCCTCCCTACAGAATTTTTCCCTTTAAAGGGGCAACCAAACTTTTGAAACCAAAAGGAATTCTAAGACAACACAAAACCCTACGTGCAGTGAAAACCCTTGCAGCGTGCACCCTCACCTTAGGTCCCAGAAGTGCCCACTGCATGGAGAGCCTGCACTATTACCACAGATGTTCCGCAGCCCGTCCTACTTAATCACAAACATGTGTGCTATTTAGTTCAGCTATGTGACAGGAAATACCATTTGTAAAATACTAAACCACAGCTCAACCTATCCGTGCCTTCAAATATTATCTGTGCTGGTTCCAGCTCAGCACCCCCACCCTGCACCTCCCCTGTGGATTTAACCTCCACTTTTCCAGGATGAATTTGGGTCCTGGCTATTTTGTTAACCTTCTTTTAAATAATCTGCCCATTTCCTAAATTTAGAGAGTTGTATAAACAGACACCAACCCAAATGGACTCGTCCCAGGAGATGGTCTTTACATGAACAAAGAAAAGATTTGGGGCTGGGTGGGCCATGCTGATTTCATAATGTTATTCTTCTCACCACAACACGGTTATGGAGTCGGCACACCATGTTCACGTCAGTGTCATAAATGCCATGGAAATCTGCTAAGCAGAGGTCTCTGAGCCTCAGTTTCTTCATCTGTAAAATGGTGATATTTGCCTCATATATAAATTGCCACATAATGGGTACTCAGTGTATCTACTCTATTTCTCTCCCTCCTTTGTTTTCCCTTGTCTCCCCATTCTAACCTTCCTTTCTCTAGTCAGGAAGAAAGGAAAATGCTCAGACTCTGCAGTTTGCTTTAGCATCAGGTCAGCTTGCTACAAACCCTTTTTGAGAACTGGATGTCCATTCTGTCTGGCCCATGACCATGCCTCTATCTACCCTGCTCTCTCGATTTGATCTGTTCCTATCTTAGTCCCTTGTGCCTGAATCCCTGCTCAGGGGTTCTCCTTGAAGACAGCATCACCCAAAGTGGAGAGAAGTTAACAGGCATGGGGGAAAAAGACCCATGGTCAAATGTGTTTGGCAAATTCTGGTTAAACAAGGGCTTACAGGTCTCTTCACAGCATTCCTTTCCAGAGCCTATAGGATGCTAACTTTCTCATGGGCTCCAGGAGGGGGTCACAGGCAGCTCTCCTCAAAGATTCACATGGATGGTTTGCCTCAGAACATTCCAGAACATGCCCTTCTAAAATAAATGCCTGTGGCCGGGAAACACAGGTCCACCTTTAATTCTGAATACCTTGGCCTTTTCATTCTGTTGCCATTATCTCTGCTCTGACCATGAGGATTGGCTCTGGGCCCACAGCAGCTTCTCTGGCTTAGCAGAGTCTCCGCTTTGCTCTCAGGACGAGCAGTTGCCATAGGTTCTTCCCCTGGGACACCAGCAGGCCTCACAGCAGGACATACTCCCTTTGCTTACCCAGACAGGAGACCAAAGACCTTCCGGATAGGCCATGACTGGAGTGAACCCTTGCCTTTGACCTCTGCAAGCAGGTGAGGGTTTTGTTCCCCAGGTCATCCTCTGGCATTGAGGATGGCATCTGGCAGCTTCCATCACTGATTGTCAGCACTACAGCCTCCCTCCCCGAGGTCCCTGCCTCTCCTGGCCAAGGCAGGGAGCACAGCAGGGGCCTCAGACCCTCCCATGGGAATCAGGCTCTGTAATGCTGCAGGACGCTCAGAGCACACTCAGCCTGGGACCATGGAGCCACAGCCCCTATCTCCCCAACCCTACAAAGCCCCGTTCATCTTCCCCTCACAGGGTTCTGGGACCCTCCTCAGTCTCCCACTACGGAGGGTCAGGGAGGGCACTGTGTGGGGCTATGGGGCTGCGCTCAGCCTCTCATCGGCCCCTTTACTGAGTGACACCAAACTCTTTGGCTATTCTCTTGGGAAAGAGTGAGCACCCAACACATTCCACAGCCAAGTCTTGTGCAAGGTGTGAAGGAGGGAAAACTACCTCAATCAGAGTCTTCCTGGTGCTGGACACAGGGCTGGGACTCATGGTCTCAACCAGCCATCTGCCCGGCCCAACTGTCCGCTCTCTGTCCCGAGGACCTGCAGATGGCAAGATGGGGACCTGCTGAGCCAGTTAAGAGAAGCTCCTCCTTCACGGGATCCTATCCTTCAGTCACAGCAAAGGTTCAACCCACAAAGGCGACGAGCACAGAGGTCTAGCGCCCAAGTCACTGGCCTCTCATCTCGCTTCCTCTGCTTATTAGCCCTGAGGCATGTTACTTAACACCCTCAACGTCCTCATCTATAAAGTGAAAATGAGTAACACCTCCTTCCTAAGGTCCAAATAAGTTAATGCTAAATTAGTAAGTAAAATGCTACTTCATAGGCACTCAAAAAATGGTGGCACGGTGCTTACAAGTGGGGGTTCTTGAGTTAGAACTGACCATTGCGAGCAGCCCCCGGCTGAGCAACAGGCCACGCCAGGCCTGCAGAGGACACCAGCGAGGGCCCCGGGGTTCCTGTCTAGCCCGGAATGGTCTCCCATTCTCCCACAAGAGAAAACCAAGGTGCTGAACCGAGCTGTGAAATAAAAAGCACTGCGTAAGCAAGTCGGCACCGCACCTGGAGATGTCGGAAGTAATCAGGGAAAAGACTGCTCAAAAACGATGCAGTCCTTCTCTACATGGGGCTGACCACTGTAAGGTGAAAACCTGGGACCATGCTCGTCACCCACACCCAAGACCCCGCATGGCTCTGTCCCGGTGGGTCCCCACGGGCACGACTTAACTCCCCAGGGGACAGTTGGCGGTGTTTGCAGACACGCTCAGTTGTCATGCCCAGGGGTAGGGGGTACTCCTGGCACCTAGTGGGTAGGGGGCGGGGATGCTGCTAAACATCTTACCATGCACAGCAGAGCCCCCACAATGAAAAATTATCTGGCCCCAAATATCAATAGCACCAAGGTTGAGAAACCCTACTCTTTGTTGAGAAGGTCAGTGAGCTGAGAATGCCACACAAGGCGTCCCACCCTTCTGCGCGTGTCTACTTTGTAGACAATAAATTGGAAGCTTAAGCTGGGCAATGTGCCTGAGGTGGCACAACCAGAAAAAGGTGCTGTCAGAATCAAACCCTGTTTGAGTCCCAAATTTCATGCTCTTTCCACTACACCACACGGACTACCAGGGCAGGAATCACGATAGGAGAGCAGTCTTCTTGACAGGACTTGGACACCAACGTGACCTAGAAAACACAGGAAAAGGGGGAGTCTGGCACTTAGAAACGTGAAGCCACAGGAGAAGCAGGAAAAAGTCAGGTGTGAGGTGCATCCAAGTGGAAATATCGAGCAAGGAGCTAGAAACACAAGACAGTACTTGGAGAGGAAACCAGGGGCTACACATGAAGAGTTGGGCGTCTTCCTAGGCTAGGTGAGAGCCAAAGGCAAGAGAGAACAGGAGAGGCCACATGGCATCCAAAGCTGAGGACTGGTCACTTTCTAGGAGGCGGAAAAGAAAGGGAAAAAGTGAGACACATCCAAGAGGCCAAGGTAAAACCAGGAGGTACAAGGACCCCCAAGGCAGGAAAGAATGTCCTCCTGGGGCCTTGAAGAGAGCAGAGGGCAGGGACAGCTGAGATGAGAGACCACTGGGTTTAGTGACCAGGTCGGCGGTGACAGAGTAGGAGCAATTTTAGCAGTGGGTGGGGGTGAGGCCAGGCTGCCTGTGTGGAAGCAAAGGGAACACAGATGCTCAGGCCCACAGGCTGAGGCTGGGCTCAGCGGTCCGTGTCTTGGCCACCTCAACCCCCAGCCCCCAGTTTCTAGGATTTTGCAGCTCTGGACCAGCATTGTCTCCCAGGGGGACTGGTTCCTGGCAGCCCTAGTAACAGCCCCCCTCTTTGAAATCTATCTGCATTGTGGTCTCAGGAGCACTAAAGGGTCCCAGGACTTCCCACTCTCCAAAAAATCCAGCCCGCCCCCGGCCAGGGGAAGGAGGCAGACAAGCGAGCCTTCGTGCAGGCGAGGGCCGGCAAACAAGGCCTGCTTTCAGGGCTGCCCTCTGGTATTTATATTCCCGTGGACCCTCCAGTGGGAAGAGCAAGGCGCTCAAGAGTCAGAAATGAGAAAGGGCATTATCTCCTCAGGGGCCCCCAGGGCTGGGCAGGGGTGCGGGGTACAGAGCACTGTGGTGACTGGAGGGTGGCTCCTGGATTTTGATTCTGCATTCTCAGAGGGAACCATAAAAAAGATGTGGGATAAAGTAGGCTGAAGGGGCCCCGGCTCAGATCACGCACCTTAAACATGCAAATCTCCTCCTTCCCCTCCTCTCCTGCAGGCCCAGGGGCCCTCCTGAAGATAAGCAGAAAGCCCTGGAAGTTTAAAGAACTCTAAAGAGGATCTCTCTCTGACTTAAATATTTAAGCGGGGGGGGGGGGGGGGGGGGGGGGGGGGGGGAATCAATAGCCACCAGCAATGAAAACTGGTCAAGTAATGTATCTTAATTACCATGTAATTACTTCTAGTGTTTTCAGAAGAAGCGATAGCTAAATGGCCCAGGAAGGATATTTAATACTTTAGAATATGATTCCCTCCCACACCAGGCGACTCCAGATTGGAAGGGTCTGACAAGTTAAGGGCCATCACCTGCTGGGAGAGACCCAGGACCCTGATCCTTGGCTGCTGGGCTCTGGTACAAATTTGTGGACCCCAGCCCCCTGCGCATTCACTCAGCAAATACAGTGTCTTCTAAGGGCTAGGTCCTGGGTGAAACACCAGGCAACAGAAACCAGTAAGACCTGATTTCGTGTGGTGGGGAAAGAAGGGTTTGGAAGTTAGAGAGATGGTGTGTGACTCTCAGCCCCGCTACTGACCAGCTGTACGGCGAGGGCAGGTGATGTGAATTCCCTGAGCTTTGGTTTCTTCGGATGTGAATAAAAGGGTAATGATAGTTAACTTTTAGTGTTCGTTATGGCCAACATGTGCCCTCCCCCAAATTCGGCCCTAACCCCCATACTTCAGAATGTGACTGTCGTTAGAAGGAGGACCTCGTGCAAATGAGGCTGTTAGGGTTGGCCCTGAGCCAGCCTGGCCACTGTCCTTGCAAGAAGTCAGGACACAGAGCGACACCAGAGAAAAGGCCACGAAAGGACACGGCCAAGGAGAGAGGCCTCAGAAGCAACCAAACCTGCCAACACCTTGCTCTTGGATTTCCAGCCTCCAGACCTGTGAGAAACACACTTCTGTTGCTTAAGCCCCAGAGGCCGTGGTTTCCTGTCATGGCAGCCAGAGCAAACTGAGCCAGGCCTCTTGTGACACTAAATAAAGTCACACCTGTAGGATGGCAGGTGTATGAAGAGAGGCCGTTATCACTAGATTCCTGCCCCTAAGGTGCTTAGAACCTGTTGGGAAAGACCAGAGGAAACAACAAATGAAAGACAAAATGTGCTCACCCCCCCCGAGCTAGAGCGCACTGGGGCTTTGGGAGAGTATGCCCTTGGCTCCCTGGGGAGGGGACATCTGCTAGGGCAGAAACACGGGGCAGCAGAGGAGGCAACCGGGACCATCCCCGCTGCCCATGTTTCCGGGCATTCGAGTCACACGCCAGTTAACACCAGCTAAGGGAGAGCCTCCCGCCCGGCCTCATGCACCCCACTGAGCAGACACAAAACCCAGTTAGGCACAGGCTGATCGTTGCTATGGCAGGTCTCCCCTCTGGCTGTCCAAACTGGACCGTAAGCCAGAGAAGGACGTCAGAGGTGATCTGGGCATGTGCAAGCCTCAGACCAAATGCATTTTCGTTTATCCGTGGCCTGTCCTGGGCTGTTGCTGACCATCAAGCTTGCCTGGAAAAGTCCACATCACTGCGAATACACAGGCAGGAACTTACAGAGAACCAAAGCATGTTTGCTCAATCCTCGCCACTCCCGGGAATTCCACGAATGTACATGTATATACATATGTAACAACCCAAGCAATTCTTTTTTTTTTTAAGATTTTATTTATTTATTTGAGAGAGAGCACGACCAAGGGGGAGGGGCAGAGGCAGAGGGAGAAGCAGACTCCCCAGGGAGCAGGGAGCCCGATGCGGGGCTCGATCCCAGGACCCTGGGATCACGACCTGAGCCAAAGGCAGACACTTAACTGACTGAGCCACCCAGGCACCCTGGAGCAATTCTAAGATTTAAAAAATCACTTATGAAAGTCCTATTTATAAAACAAGTACAGAAGATCAACATTTACTTGGGCTCTTAGTCTCAAATGCAGACATCACACACAAAAATAATATTTGTGTCTCTTGGTCTGCAGGGAATGTGTGCAAAATATTTGTGAACTTCATTGCATTTCAAAGGCCACTAAATGCTTTAACAAAGAATTTTGCACTTACAGCAAAGTCTAATTAGAAACATGTAAGTAGGTGTGAATGAATAGATTTGTCCACTGCCATTCTCAACGATGGGCATTAAATTGTATTTAAACTTACAGATCATGGGGTGCCTAGCTGGCTCAGTGAGAAGAACATGAGACTCTTGATCTCAGGGTCGTAAGTTCAAGCACTATGTTGGGTACAGACATTACTTAATAAATAAATAAACTTAAAAAAAAAAACTTACTATCTCTACATATCAGCCTGGGTGCTTGAGCCTGTAGCAGAATGGCCTCCTTCATCTCAACTGAGTCTCCATTAAAATGAGTAACTCCCAGGGTCCTCATAGAGCACCCAGGTGCCTCTGCATATCGCTGCCCACTGAGGTTCCTGAGAGGTCCAGCCCAGCACAAGGGGCTCACCCAGCTCCAAGATGCGGGCAGGCCTCCACTGGACACCCGCAGGGCCTCTCTCACCATACCTGTCTCTCCACCAGCCCCTCCTACTACTGCTCACAGCAAGAAACGTCCCGCTGGGTGAGGTCCCTACAGCTGTTTGCCCAGCCTGGAAGCCGGGAGGTTTCGTGCCTGTTCCGCCTCATTCCAGCTCCGTAGGTTAGAACAAGTCACTGCTAGCAAGTGGTTTCCAAAAGTCCTAACCAGTTAGGAAGATTCAAACTCTAACAATCTATGAAAATGAATTCTCCTACAAAAGAGGTCTGCAGAGAAGTATGTGCCTCCCTGGAGACCCTTTCCTATCCAAACTCTTTAGGACTCCTGCAACCATGCTTCAGGATAGAAGTTTTCCAAAGATGGCCACAGTAATACCTCCCATCTCATGCTCTTCTGGAATGCCATGGAGCAAGGAAGCTCCATTCCCCGTTCCCCTGGGTGGGCCTGTCACTGCTCAGACCAATACAGCATGGTAGAAGGAACACTGTGACAATCCTAGCCATAGGCCCGACCCAGAGGCTGCCTTTCCTGCTTTGTGGGAGCCCTGAGCCACTGCATACAAAGCCCACGCTAGTTGGGGGAGCCACACTGAGATGCCATCTTGGACATCCTGCCACTGGAGCTTTCAGTGATTCCAGCCTCAGTCACCATCTGACTACAACCATATGAGAAACTCGAAGCAAGAACCACCCCACTGAGCCCAGTCAACCCACAAAACCAGGAGAGATAATATGAAATTGTGATTCTAAGCCTCTATACTTTTTTGTGTGGTAAAATGTACATTCTCATAAAAGCTACCCTTTTAACTGCTTTAAAGAGCGCAGTTCTGTGGTATTAAGTACAATCAACCACATGGTTGTGCAACCATCATGACCATCCATCTCCAGAACTTTCCATCTTCCCAGATTGAGACTCTGTCCCCATTAAACACGAACTGTGCAAGCCCCACCCCAGCCCCTGGCATCCACCATTCTCCTTTCTGTCTCTGTGAATCTGACTATTCTAAGGACCTCATACAATGGGAATCCTACAGTATTTGTCCTACTTGTGAATGGTTTATGTCACATCACATAATGTCTTCAAGGTTCATCCATGTTGAAACATATGCCAGGATTTCCTTCCTCTTTAAGGCTGAAAAACACTCCACTCTGCATACCCGTCTGTGTATCCATTCATCCGTCAATGGACGTACGTGGGGCAGTGGGCAATGCCGCCGCGGCTCAGCAGAGCAAGGCTCCGAAGGCAGACATCAAGAGCTGGGAAGCCCGGCACAAACACACAGCACCAGGGCACTAACCTCCAGAGTGGGTGACCAGCCAGGAATCCAGGCTGGAGTTCCCAGTAGCACTCATCACAGCAGGCTGGGTGTCTCCTGGGGTCTCCCTTCTAGGCTGGGCGTGACCCCCGGACAGGGGCTGGCAGGATCTTACTCATGCCAGGGCGCCCTGCCCTGGCACAGGCTGATAAGCCCAATAAACATTTGGCAAATGAGTGAAAAATGTCCCTGACGCTGAAGCCATGTTCTGGGCCACATCCGAGTTTCTTATGGGCTCCCTGTAGGGAAAGAACTGGGCCAGGGAAAGCGCAGGAAGGCTGCTTCTGGCTGGAAAGGGAAGGGGGAGGTAGCAGCAGCGGGACAATCTGACAGGGAAAAACCCACAGCCAGGCCCAGGCTTTCCGGGAAGTACAGGATCTCCATCGAAGCCCCACCCTGACCCAGCCGCTGCTGAGCGGGACTTCCACCTGGGGCGGGGAGGGCCTTTGGGAAGGGCGTACTGGGTATCAGGCTGAGCCAATAGGACGAGGTATCTCAGGGATCAGCCCGGCTCAGCTTGTGGGGCTCAGTTCCCAGGGCACAGGGCAGTAGAGCCTCGTGTGTCCATTATAGGAGCGGGCGGGGTTGGAGGGGCTCCGGCCTGTGCCCTAACGGGCTGTGGGGGACTGAGGGGGGAGCTGAGTTACAGATTTGAGCCCTGGGGGCTTTAGGACAGCGACCATCCTTCACTACAGGAGAAGCCAGGCTGGCTGAACCATGACCCTTGCCCTCTCACCCTTAATCACTCTGCCAAGGAAACCCAATGCTCTCTTCCGGCTGGACTGCTCCGCTGGGCCACAGGTCAGGATGCCACAGAGCACAGACATTAATTCCAAATCTAAGAGGACTTGTTTCTGGTTGACTTAAAGAGTGAATAACCACCATACCAATGCCCACCTGGGATTGAAACAAAAAGGGCTCACATTATGGTTCGACTCTGCATTTAGCTTTACCAGCCTTTAAAGATAGAGCAAAACCCCGAGTATTAATTACAAAGGTGTTTTTCTCTATTTCTCTTCAAAGTCTACACCTTGAAAGTTAGAAACTGCTTACCATGGGGAAAGCAGCTATAAGCACCAATAAAAGAGTTCAAGAAACATGGATTTTGAACTTGGCTCAGCTTCTAAGTAATTGTGGGGCTTTAAGCAAACTAATTACCCTCTTTGGGTCTCAGTTTCATAATGATAAATGAAGGAAAATACTTTGTACTCCCATGGTTTCGTTATATGCTTAACAAGAATAACTATATGTGAGATGATATAGATAGAGATAGACAGACAGATAGACATAGACACACATATATAGGAAGTCCTCATAAGAAAAACTAAACTATAAATAGGTTAGAGATTTTCTTATGTTCAGTAGGTGCTTGCTGGTACCTGCTGAATAAATGGCCAAATACCCCCAAGATTATAACAAGACTCACACTTGGTGAGAGCAGTACCTCTCCACATGGCAGAATCCCCACTGGTGTATCTACCAGATCTTAGAAAGCAATCTGTTCTCTGCAGCCCACCTCACCCAAATCTTAACAACCAACTGTCCCAGCCTACACGCTTCCTTCCCATTGGGCCTTATATTCCAGTCTACTGGAGCCAGCCTGATTTCCAGGATCAGAGTCTGCCCCACTGCCCCTACCCCAGCCCCGTGGCCCAGCTCCCACCTCCAATCATGGCCTGGGGCTGCTTCTTGGGCCACCTGCCAAGCCCAGAACCCTAGGCCTGCACCTTAGGTCTCCACTGCCTTTGATACCAGAGCAAAACAACTCATTCCCTTTTCCTGGTTTCCATGGAACATGGCCACAGGGAAAATTTGTGTACCAGAAGCCAGTGTCTGCCCAGGGCCTCCTCCCCCAACCTCACGCCTGGACTCCACCCAAGACCCTCCCCTGCAAAATGAGGCTCACATGAGCTCTTCCACCTCAAAGGGCTTTGGGGAGCATCATAAAAGGTGAAGGACCCAGAAGCTTCTTTGAAAAATATGAAGCACCCTGTAAATTCTTTTGCTCTTTTTATTCTTGTTCGTTTATTTCAGTGTGGTCTCCAGAGTCTCTAGAGGCCTGGGATTGTTCCCCGGGTAAACTCTTTTGGTACAATGACCACACACAGAGCAAAGTTTGATGTTCTTTGGGACTCCAGTGCCATGAGCAAATGCAGCATGAGCTCCAGGCGGGGAAGGGGGGGGCTGGGCCGGAAGTCAGGAAACCAGGTTCCCGCCTCTCTGGCCCTGCCAGGAAATTAAGCACATTACTTAACCTTGCTGGGCATTTTTCTTCATATGCACAATGGAACTGACAAGCCATCCACATTCCTATTCACCAGGATGCCAAGAAGGCAAAGAATTTGAAAAGAAAAACTCTACTCAAGTTGAAATGTTGTAGTATTCAGCAGGCATGGGGCACTGAGAGAGGAGAGATGCAAAAAACACGTGAAGGGGAACCAGGAACAAGGAAGAGCTGCATTTGGGGTGAAACGGGAGGCACTTGAGAAGGCCCCGATGGAATGCCATGGAAGTTTCCAGTACAGAAAGTATCCCCCAAGCCTGAGAGTCCATGTCTGGATGAGAAGATCTGCCGCAGAGACGTATGAAGTCCAAGGCCAGCAGAGTAAAGTGGACGGAAGGAAATGAAGTCCATCTACCACTTGCGGTGGTGGCAGGAGACCTACCAGAAGCTGAGGCTCACTGCTGTTTGCTTTCACAGGCTCAGCTCAGAGTGAGGAGAGAGATGAGGAATTAATAGGCCCACTACCCTCAAAAATTGTGTAATGTCCCCAGAGAGATGCCGGCCAGGCCACATCCCGGCACACGACGTCCAATCCAGAGTGCTCTGCTTTAAGGGGGACATTCAAAGACTGCAGAGTTCCCAAAGGGTGGTCACCACGACAGTGGGGTGTGCTGAGACCACATCCCAGAAGGATGGAATATGAAATCTGAAAGTGTGTCCCCAAACAAGATTTGGGGAGGACATGCGAAGCTAAGGCTCTCTCAGAATCAGAAAAATACTGTGAACATCATCTGATCCAACCTTCACCAGTGAGGAAATCTCTAATACAACATCTCTGCTGAGGAATCATTCAGCTGCTCCGTGAACTCTTTCAGTAATGGAGACCACAACACTTTGTAAGTGAATTCATCTCACTATCATTTGGACAGAATTAAACTCTTCTCCTTCCTATTAAACCCAAACTAACCTCCTCCGGGCCTCCATCTATGCAATGCGGGGACACAGGCTTTTCACCTACCCATCCTCAGCCAACTGGAGACAGCTGGTCCTGATGACTTCTTGGGCAGTTGGCCCAAGAAGTCTTCCCACAGACTTGCCCAGGAGGGGGACGCATTTTCAACACACCCCCGAAAGCATATTCTCGAGCCCCCTTCAAGGCTTTGTTCCTGGTAATCTCTGGCCAGCTTTGACCTCAGACTGCTGCCCCTGCCTTGCTCAGAGCATCTCATCCTGGCCATGACCCCCTAGCTGTGTTTGCTTTCCAACTAGGTCTTGGCCTCCTCCTACCTCTTGAGGCAAACTCTGGTCCAAGAGGGTCCCGGCTCTGCGGCTCTGCCCACTGCTAAGGGCTTGTCACAAACATACTCCACAATGAGACCAAAAAACGAGAGTCCCAAATTCATGCCACTTCATAGAAAGCAGCTAGTTGTTTGACTTTAGGCCTGCTAAAAACTGAATCTAGAATGTTCGATAGGCATTAAATATATGTTCTAACACCTCATTTGACAGATGAGGAATCAGAGGGCCAAAGGGGTAAAAGGATTCACTCAGGTAACACAGCCAGGAAGAGAAGCTCTAATCTTTGATTGTTCAGTCCCACACTCCTTCCACTGCAATCAAGAGGAAGTGAAGTTATCTTGTGGCTCTCTTCTCTTCATTCACTCACCAGTGATAGCTGAGCATCCTTAACATCGTGCTCCACCCTGGTACAAGTGAATACAGTCACAGTCCCTTACCCCAGCACATTCTCTGTCTAGCACAGACAATATCCACATGTTTTGTTAATGCAGGGTACCACGGGAAGCCACGGCCAGATGCTCGGTTAAGATCAGGGAGAGTGATGGTAGTTAGTCCACGTAGTGGTATGAGTATGTCCACGTGGTGAGGGAATGAAGCCGCCAGTCCTGGTAGCTTGAAAAGGCCTCGGGAAGAGCAGGCTGATAAGTTGAATCCTGAAGGCTGATACCAACTGATCAGGCGGAGCAGACCGGAGAGAGGTGAGTGTGTGCACAAAGACAGGGCAGCAGAAGAGAGCCTGATTCTGCAGGTGGACAGCCCGGCTAGAGGCAGGACTTACGTGGGCACTGCCGGGAAAGAGGCCGATGGGTGAGAAAGCTACGGAAGCCCTGCTGTATCATGCCAACGGAGCTGATTTTATCCTAAAGGCAATGCGATTCGGTGAAAGACTTTAGAGAAGGGAAACAGCATTAGATCAGAATTTTTGAAAGAAAGCTCTGACCGTGGAGGACGGACTGCAAGGTGGGGAGGTCAGAGGCAGGGAACCAGATAGGTGGCAATAGTGGGAATGCAGAAAAACCAGGGTTGAACGTGAGGGCTCCTGCCTGCACACACTTGGTTTTAAAGTCTGAAATATGAGAGAAGACAAGAGATTGCCTTTCATGTACATCTCTCATAGCACGGGGGCTGGTTGCCCAAAGCTTTGCAGAACGACATCATCATCACCACCACCCACCATGGCCACGGAAAAGCGATGTGAGCTGTAGCTCCGTGACCAGTCGTGATGTGCAGGAGCCTCAAACAGAGCAGCCGCTCAGTAAGTGGTGGTTGCTTGCATGACCAACATCCATCAGGTCCCGGGATCAAGTCCCGCATGGGGCTCTCTGCTTGGTGGGGAACCTGCTTCTCCCTCTCCCTCTGCAGATAAATAAAATCTTTTTTTTTTTTTTAAAGACTTTTATTTATTTATTGAGAGAGAGAGAGAATGGTAGAGAGAGAGCATGAGAGGGAAGAAGGTCAGAGGGAGAAGCAGACTCCCCGCTGAGCAGGGAGCCCGATGCGGGACTCGATCCTGGGACTCCAGGATCGTGACCTGAGCCGAAGGCAGTCGCTTAACCAACTGAGCCACCCAGGCGCCCAGATAAATAAAATCTTAAAACACACACACACACACAAACACAAAAACCAGTTCTTCACAAGAACGGAAGTTAAAGAGCTCAGCCAACTTGGAAGCCCATAAAGGCGCCCACACCTGTCACAGGCGGTGAGCTTCTACGGGTCTCCTGTCTCTGGAGGCAGAGAACAGTGAGGTCGCCCCGGCCGCGCTCTCTCCTGAGACTCGGGGAAGGCGCCCCCTCTGGCCAGACGGGCAACACGCAGGCCACCATGGGTGCGGGGGACAGCAGGGTGCCCGCCCCGCGGCAGGGTGCCCGTCCCGCGGCGGGCTGAAGCCCACGTGTGCCTGAGGATGGGCATGTGTGAGCAGTTAGGCAGAACATCTGGCAGGAGAGGGGGATGAATGTGTGGGTGGGAAGCAGGCAGGTCGTGACAAGCAGGGGGCTGTTTAAACCCGGGTAAACCCCATCACGCGTGCTACAGAGCCACTATCGCTGGGAGTTTAGAGTCAAAGAAGAATGATAAAGAGGATGAGACTAGAAGCCTAAAATAACAAGTTCTTTCCTTATGGGAGAAAAACGCCTATCTAGGCAAGTCTGAGCCTTCTTGGAACTGAAGGATTCTGACATTATCGCCCAGTTCCCGGGACCAACTGATCAATTTTTTTTTTCCCCTCAAGATAATTTTCTGAAAATCAGGAGCACCTGGGTAGTAGCCACTGTGCTACTTAGAATGACCCAGACCAGGCACCTTCCACTGAAGCCCCGCCCAGCAGCCACCAGGGGAATGTTCACAAAATTTACCAGGTTCTGCTTCAAGCCACAAACAAGCAACAGGCCTGGAGCTGCCCCAGGGGAGGGTCTCAGTTGTAAAGATGTGAGACTGAAACATTTCTCTAGGTGGTATTAACGCGAAACTGAGGCCAACAAAAGCAAGGTTTGTAGCAAGTTACCATCTTCTAGCGCCTCCACTTTGGCCCTGATATGAGTTACCCTGAGCTAGGGAAAAAACACTCTCCTAGGGATACACAGAGGCCAGTCTGACAGTCCTGAGTTTCTGGGCTACGGCTGTTTTAAATTAGATGCTCAATGTTGCTTCCATGAAACTCTTGGTTTAGCTCTGCTATGGAAAAGTTATTTTTGTGTTCCAGGTATTTATATGGAGGCACATCCCCATAATTCAAATTATGTTTTGTTTTCATGATGCTCTTTTCCTGTACTTAAGAACAGTCAATGCTTATCATTATTATGCCTGATAAGACACTTGCAGGAAAGCTCTGGGCCAAGTACAGATTCCATAGGGCCCAGATAAATGACATTATAAAATAGGCAGATTTTAGGTCTTGTGAAATGCTAAAGGGATACCTTCCGTTCTTCTGCCCACTATGGCTGCCTCTTCTTTGTCAATTCCCCAACCCTAACAACTCTTTAATTGCTCAGGAACTTCATGATCCCTCCTGCGAATACCTAGTCCCAGAAGTTGTTTTGTTATTCACTTCTTACAGACTCTCTCTGGGGTCTTTGCATTTGAAGTGTTTTCTTCAATAAGGAAATAAAGAGTTTTCATCTTCAGAAGGACAGGAACACCAAGTAATAAATCAAAGAGAGAGACTTGTGGTTAAGAGGGGCATGGTTCATAAGGAATAACATGGTGATTCAATAGTAAGGTCCATCAACAGACTGGGAGGGCAACTAAGAGCTGTTGATACAGAAGCAAAATCAAAATGGTGATTCAAAGTATTAAGGAAATTTATCCAAGAGAAATCTACACTGATTACCAAGAAAACATAAGTTATTAGGAGGTATATCCATGGCCTCTCCCCAGAAGTCTTTCTGATTATTCTGAAGCACAATCCTGATTTGAAAGAAACAGAGCAGCAGGGGTGATGACAGGAGACCACCACCTGTGAGCCTCAACAAATGTCCAGCACTTGGTTCCTATCATTTCCTATTATCTCACTTAATTTTCAGAACAACTTTTTAAGGCAGGTCCTGTTATCACTGTTTTATAGAGAAGGAAACTTAGCCTCAGAGATGTTACGTAACTTGCCTAAGGCCACTGCTATGGTCTTTTAAAGTTTGTGTCCCCTCCCAAAATTCAAATGTTGAAATCCTGACCCCCAAGGTGATGGGATTAGGAGATGGGGCCTTTGGGAGGTAACTGGGTCATGAAGGTGGAGTTCTCTTGAATGGGATCAGTGCCCTTAGAAGAGGCTGCGGACAGCTCCCTCACCCCTCCTACCGTGTGAGCACACAGTAAGAAGGTGGCTGTCTGCAACCCAGAAGAGGGTTTCACCAGAACCATGCTGGCCCCCTCACCTTGGCCTGCTAATCTCCAGAACCATGAGAAATCGACTTTTGTTGTTTGCAAGCCACCCCGTCTGTGGAACTTTGTTATAGCAGCCCAAACACACTAAGATAGCCACACATCTAGTTAGTGGCAAAGCTTAAACTCAAACCCAGATCTGCCTGACTCCAAAGTCCTTTTATTTTCCCATTATCACATAGGGCTGATGTGAGGACCAGAGGAGAATGCCAAGGACGTTTGCTGATTTAGTTTCTTTAAATGAATAGGTTTTGTTGGGAGGGTATGGGAAAGGTAGGCTTATATAAATTTCCTTAAATATTTCCTATAAACAGGCTCTGCTGATACCAAACAACATTCCCAGAGATGCTGCCAGCCACATATAAAGAGTCAATCATTCAGTATAAATCTGTCTGCACTGTTAGAGATACAGGTAAACTCACATGCCCAGCAGAGGGAGAACATCATCTCCACGACCAAAGGGAACAGGAACCTCTCCACAAAGTCTTTTCTTTCAACACGGATGTGAGTTAGGATACTGGTTGGTCAGCTACCAATGTTACTATTGAACATTGTACTGGAGGGTCTACCCAATGCAATAAGACAAGAAAAAGATCATTAGGAGTCATAAGGAATGAAAAGAAAAAGACAAATTAGTATCATTTTGTGATTGTCTACCTAGAAAACTCAATAATATCTAGAAATAGACTCTGAGAACTAATAAGTCAGCTGGGATGCTAGATACAAGACCAAAATCCCAAAATCAGAAATGTTTCTGTGAGCCAGCAAAAAGCCAATAATAATAAAAAAAGATATCATCTAAAATATCAACAAAACCTATAGGAAATAAATGCAGCAAAAGTTGTATAAGACATTAGTAGGGAAAAATCACCAGTCACCATCCACCTGAATAAAAGGAGAAGATGGGAAGACATAATATTGTAAAGGTATCAGTTCCCTGGAATATAATGTGACTGCAACTGCAATAAAAAAAAAAATCCCAACACGATTTTGTCTTTGTGTGCAACTAGACAAACTAACTTTTATATGAACTAGTAAAATCCAAGGAAACCAAGAAATTATGAAAAAAATATAAAAGTAATTGTCAGACCTAGCAATTAGTGTGTGCTTCCTTATATGGCAGGCACTATTCTAACATTTTGTACACATTATCTCTTCCCAATTATCCTCGAAGTGGGTACTATTATCTACTTTATAGACAAGGAGACTAAGAGAAATTTTTATAGACAAGGATACGATTATCTATTTTATACACAAGGAGACTTGCCCAAGGTTACTTGGTACCTGTAGGAGTAGCACCAGATGCAAGAAGACAATGGTGTAATATCTTCAAGTACTCAGGGGAAATCACTGTGAGTCTAAAAAATTCTACACTCAAACTCTCCTTTGTAAGAGCAAAATAAAGACATTTTCAGGAATATCAATACTTTCAAGTTTACCAAAGCCCTTTTATGAAAGAACTTCCAAATTCACACAAAGAAAAATGAAGAAAAATGAACTCAGAAGGAAGAAGTGGGGTGTCCTAAGTAGCAGTCTCCAAACTGCACTGAATAAATAAAACAATGTACAGGCATACCTCATTTTATTGTACTTTGCAGATACTGCATGTCTTACAACTTGAAGGTCTGCAGCAACCCTGCATAAAACAAGTCTATCGGCACAATTTTTGCAACAGCATTCACTCACATGTCCTTGTGTCACACTTTCATAATTCTCACAAATATTTCAAATGTTTTCGTTATTATTTTTTTAAGATTTATTCATTTATTTGACAGAGAGAGTGAGGGGAGGGGCAGTGGGAGAGAATTTTCAAGCCGACTCCCCACTGAGCAGGGAGCCAGATGCGGTGCTCAATCCCAGGACCCATGAGATCATGACCTGACCCAAAACCAAGAGTTGCATGTTCAACGGAGCCACCCAGGCACCCCTCAAACTTTTTCATTATTATTATATTTGTTATGGTGATCTGTGATTAGTGATCACTACTCACTGAAAGCTCAGATGATTGTTAGCATTTTTTAGCAATAAAGGATTTCCTTAATTATGGTATGTACATTGTTTTTTTAGATGTAATGGTATTGCATCTTAATAAAGTACAGTAGTATAGTGTAAACATAACATTTTTATGCACTGGGGAGCCACAAAATTCATCTGACTCCCTTTATTGCAATATTCACTTTTTTTTAAGATTATATTTATTTATTTTGAGAGAGAGAGCATGGGGGCAGGGGCAGAAGGAGTAGAGAACCTTAAGCAGACTCCACGCTGAGTGCAGAGCCCAATGCGGGGCTCGATCCCGGAACCCTGAGATCATGACCTGAGCCGAAACCAAGAGTCAGATGCTTAACCGACTGAGCCACCCAGGTGCCCCTGCAATATTCACTTTGCTGCAGTGGTCCAGAACCAAATCTGCAATATCTTTGAGGGGTGCCTATAAAGTCGGTGAGAAAAGTGGGACTAAAGGAAAAGTACAGGCAGAAAATAGAAGATGTCTAATAACATCCTATATACATGCTAGAAGCAGGCCACTAAGTTGGCTATGTGCTTCCTTTGGGCCAAATAAGAAACGGGAAACGGTCAATTAAAGGACTCACAGAATCCACAAGACAAAACAGCCAAGTTGCTCACAAGAACCATTCCTGACCCTGAGACCAGAAAGACCTTTCCCACACAGTTAAGTGGATACAAGATCTGGAACATCTGTCCAAGTATGCTAATTTGAGAAAGAAGTCCTTGACTCTTACATTTTTTTTTCAACAATGCGATTTAGAAGCAGTACCCTTCCAGAATCTCTTCCTTGAAGAACAGAAGAGATAAAGCCTCCTACTTAAGGTGTGTTATTTGAATGACCATGTGTTTTTTTAAAAAAAGCCCAAGCTTCTGGGGATCTTCAGGTATTTTCCAGGAGGAGGATGGCTAAGGTGACCTCTGGGGGCCTGGTTGCTGTGAGGGGACATGGTAGTACAGGATGCGGGCATTTTTTCCCAGACCACCCCTAGAATCACTCAGAAAACACTGAATATTTCCACCTCCACTAAACCAATTCATTTTGCCAATGCATGGGATCACCCACATAGCCAAGCTTCCAAAAAATAGTTTATTATGAGGCATCTGGGTGGCTCAGTCAGTTGTGTCTGCCTTCGGCTCAGGTCATGATCCCAGGATCCTGGGACCAAGCCCCAAGTTAGGCTCTCTGCTCAGCGGGGAGCCTGCTTCTCCCTCTCCCTCCGCTGTTCCCCCTGCTTGTGCTCTCTATGTCAAATAAATAAATGAAATCTTAAAAAAAAATATATCTTATTGTGCTTTCATAGTAATAAGCACAAAGAGGTAATAAGCTGTTCTCTTTCTTTCCTGTTCCATGGTAAATCCTTTACCTATCCACCCTGACATTCCATGTAACACACAGGTAAGTGGGAGCCTGGGAGCTACCCCTGGGTCTTCCTACCCATCACACTCCCCTGACAATGTCAAAAACAATGAAAGCCCATGGGCGCCTGGGTGGCTCAGTTGGTTAAGCGACTGCCTTCAGCTCAGGTCGTGATCCTGGAGTCCCGGGATCGAGTCCCGCGTCGGGCTCCCTGCTCGGCAGGGAGTCTGCTTCTCCCTCTGACCTTCCTCTCTCTCATGCTCTCTACCATTCTCTCTCTCTCTCAATAAATAAATAAAAATCTTTAATTTAAAAAAAATTAAAAAAAAAAAAAAAAAAAAAACAATGAAAGCCCATACTGGCAGAGCTCGGAAGACATTATCTGCCTGATCTACTTTAAAAATACTGCCTTTTACCAGGACTGCCCTAGAACCCCATGGGGTTCCCGGAACTCCAGGCTGCCTCGGAAGCTTCCAATGAATTCGGGATACCTTTTGCGGGTACAGCTGGCTCCCAAGGGAAGGTGAGCGACCTCTGCCTAAGTCTGGAGCAATTCCCAAGGACTTCCAAAGAGAAGTGATAATGAGAGACAGAAGAGATGGAAGCCAGAGACATTTTACAATTAACCAAAATATCAGTTCTTACTAAAGAACAAAATACTTGGCCTTCCCTTTTCTATATATTTTTTCTTATAATTAAAATCATATGAAGAGTACATGGCTGGAAGATGGTAGACAGTATGACTGAGATGTATAGACTTTGGGCACTGACCTGAATTCAAGATCTGATTCTAGCACATAGTGGCTATACAACCCTGGCAAGTTACCCCTCTGATTTTAGTTGCATGAGAATAATAGTTTCATGAGAATAACAGTACTTACCTCACAGAGTTTTAAAATGAAACACCATATGCAAGTGCTTTATACTCAATAAATGTTAACTATTACTACGGCAAAAAATCTGACAAATACTGGCAAGCAGAAAAAAACTCAAAAGCACCTCTAATCTGACCATCCACTTTGATGTGTCTAATTCCAATATTTTCTAGATGTATTTGCAGAGTGAGATTACATTACTTTCTATTTCATAACTTGCTTTTAAAACTTAACACCATACCCAAAGCATGTTCTATGTAATTCAGTATTCTTATACAATATGATTTTGAAAGGCCACTTTTACTTCTTAACAACCCCTGTCCTCCTTCCACTCTGCAGACCCCACACTTCATGTATTTCCAACTCATCTGCCCCTCCAGATGACAAGGGACTAAAGGAAAAGTACAGGCAGAAAATACAAGATGTCTGCTTTTTATTGGCTAACTGGGGATGCAGCTTCTTCTTACCATCCAGACTACCTACTCCTTGGCCTTCACCTTACTAGTAGGCCTGCACTTGGTCGCCATCATGCAGAACAGCCTGTTGGGCTGCACAGCAAACCACCCAGTTCAACAAGATTCCATGAAGCAGCACAAAAGTTAAACGAGGCTGAAAGGCGATTTCTTTCCCAACAGCATAAGGATGACTTCTAGAGCATTAAATACACTATTAAAAATTCTCAGGAAGAGGAAGAGACAAAAGATTTTTATCTGAGTGCATTGTTTTTCTAAGCAACAGGGCCAAACAAGTTCAAAACTTACAGGCTTTCTACTTGAATGAAAGTCAACAACACTTGCTTATCAATGACATTTTGAGACCACCGTAAAACCTAACTCATACTAATGGGAAACTGTCAAACTGAATCAGTGAAGAAAAATGAATTACATCCTTTTAAAACTAAACCCCTTTACTTCCAATGAAAAAACAATTTTTTTTAAGAAATCTTTATCTCCAGGGTGGCCTGGGTGACTCAGTAAGCAGCTGACTTCAGCTCAGGTCAGGATCTCCGGTCCTGGGATGGACCGCCCCCTGGGATGGACCACCCCCTAGTCGGGCTCCATGCTCAGGGGGGAGTCTGCTTGTCCCTCTCCCTCTGCTCCTCCACCACCACCCCCCCGGCCCCCGGTAAATCTTTATTTCCAAATAGTTCAATACCTTGCCCTGTTTTGAAAGGTTGCTCGGCACCTAATACATTTGTTATAACCACGTTGAGTGTTCATATAGAAAACAGGAATGGCTCAAGTTCTTGAGAGGAGCTCTCTCCCTAACGACCATAAAAGTTCAACACCGGCTGTGATCCTGCTCACACAGCTCACTTCTCAGGGAAGCTCTTCCTTCTTAGTCATGGGGACACAAACCTCAACTGGGCTCCCTCCCACCTCTCTCCAGTTCTGAGGGAGCGAGCAGAGGCTTGCCATATGAACCCAGATCTATCCCTTAAACAAAACCAAACAAAAACCCTCCAGATTCCAGACTTGATCTGTCCAGACCCATCTGAGAATTAACGAGCTCCTTTTAGGCACTCAGAGAACTAAGCCTGTCATGGAAACACTGATTCAACCATAATGAGAATCGACATAAAACCACACAAACGAACTAAACATTCTTCCACCCAATCAGAGGCTAAAGCAAGAGCCTCAGGAATAAAATAAGCGAGGCTGTTGGTTTTTGTTTTTGTTTTTCCTTTGTGGTCCTGCTCATTTTAGCCTCTTCCACTGCCTCGACTTTGCAACTGTTTATGAGACCGTGGGAGTGGGGGAGGTGGGAGAGAGATGCGGAACCCGCTAGAGAGAGGGAGAGACAGGCGGAGCGCCCACACCAGGCTGGGGAATGCCAACCAACACTGCGGTTTCGGTCAGGCAAATTACAACTTCTGGCCCGCGGGGGGCCAACAGTCTGTTTGGGGTAGTCTGAAAACAAGCCGATCTGAACTCCCACCTCCCACAACACTTAACTATGGAATGAAGTACTTTCCCAAAGATCAGATTCTGCTCACTATTTTTAGCCAGCATTCTTTTTTTTTCCCTCTCTCTTATTATTTTTTCCTGGATTTTAAATTTTTTCCCGAAATCAGAAAGGCTAATTACGTGAAGTAACATTATTATTGGAAAAAGGAGAGCTGGAAAGGCTAAAAAAAAACCACACACACACAAACACACAAAAAACAAAACTGTCCAACAGAAATAGTAAAATCCTAAGGAGGGATATATTTTAATTTCCCCTTGGACCCACATGGTAGAGTTTGTGAGTCCTGGGGACGCAACACCAAATCCCCGTGAACGTCATTCGTGCAGGAAAAGCTGGGGCAAGTGTGGAGGTCCCTGCGGCTGCGGCCCCTCGTCCTGGGTCATTGCCTGCTAGAGCGGGAGGGGACAGCCGGGATGGAGACACCAGCTGTGGCCGGAGGCTGGGGGACCAGAGCGTCGCCGGGCAAGGGGCAGGGGAGGGGCAGCAGCGCGAAGAGCCGAAGCCGGGAAGGAGGCAGGTGAGAGTCCCGGAGGTGGGGGGGCGGGGGGGATTCAAGTCGGGGAGGCCCGGACCGCGTGCGGGTTTGTACGAGCCCCCGGCCCCCCGCCCTCGGAAGCGTGGCTGGGTTCTTTGCTGTTGAGTTTTCTATCTCTTTAGAGCCGGCCCCAGGTCCCAGAGGCCCCAGGGCCAGGTGCGGAGGGGAAGCCCGGCCGGGGCCCGCCCGGGACACCTCAGGGGGCGACAGGGGCGGAGGGAGGGAGATGGGGCGCCAGCTGACGGCGCCCAGCGAGCCCGGGAGATGCCCGCGACCCGGGGGCCCCCGAGCTCCCCGCCCGCAAACTTTCCCAGCCAAGTGGGGGTGGCCCCACCCCGGAGAGGGGGATCCCCATGCGTCCCCGACTGTCCCCTGGGGCTGGTCACTCACGGGCAGCGCCGCTGGGGCTCCGACTCTGGCCGCCGCCATCCACAGCAGAGGAGGAGCCCGAGGAGGGGGAGGGGGAAGGGGTGGCGGGGAAGGGGGAGGAGGGGGAGGGCCTGGAGCCAGCAGGAGTGGCGGGGCGGGGAGGGGGCGGCTACTCCGCAGAGACTCCCGTCGCCGCTCCACCCCCGCCCCGTTCCCTGCCGGCCCCCCTTCTCCCCTCACTCCCCTTCCCGCCCTGGATACCCCCAGTCTTTCTGGTCTGATTCTCCATTCTCTTCCCTCTGGCGCGTCTCCCTTCCCTTGAGTCTCCGGCCCCCAGGAGGGGGAGAGCATGCTCCCTCCAGCAGAAGTTGGTGGGGAAGGATTTATGTGAGCTGCAATATATGGGTATAGGACACCCCCTTGAAGCAGATGTCTAGGACTCTTGGCAGGTCTGAAGCCAACCTGCACTTTCTGGGCCTTTGTCATCATCTCTGGGTGGTGGGATGGGGGGATGATGGGGGGAGTGTCTCTGTGGTCGTGCTTTCTGCGTCACTTCACTGAGAGGGTTTTTTATTTTGGTTTTCTCTTGTGATTAGGAGAACTAAAAATCATTTTTGAAGCCTCTCCTCAGTGCCTCCTCTTTTCCCTGCAGGTGGGACCAGCCCCAGTCAGGGTAAGATGAAAGGTACAGACAGAACCTCAGTTTCCCCAGTTAGTCAGTGCCTAGGTGGAGGCCACTGGATGGCTTATGAAGGGCCAAGCTGTGAGAACGGGGCAGGAGGTAACTATTGATAGATGCCCCCTGTGTGCTGCCTGCAGAGTACAGAAGAGAAAGGGAGCTGTCCTCCCAGGAGAGGTTAGAGGGTGGCTTCTAGTCCTGACTCCATCACCTGCTAGGAGTTGACTCCAAGCAAGTCCTTTGGCATCTCAGCCTCTTGCACAAGTGGGGCTGTCTCACTGGGAGCCAGTCAGAATGAAAGGAGATCTGCCTGTGCCTTTTATCCTGGAGGGACATCCAACCCCAGGATGGAAAGCTTGGACTGGGTTTGAACAGACTCAGTGGGGAGAAAAGAGGCCATTCCAGGCCCTGGGACTAGTGCTTTGGAGGCCAGCAAGACTGGAAAGCTTAGAGGAGGTGGGAACTGTTTGAATGGGAAGGTGGAACCGGCAGAAAATAGGAAACCCATGAACATTTTTAAGCAAAGGAATATTTTGATCCAGGTGGTGTCCTATTCACTTTTGTGTTCCCAGAACCTGGCATACAGTAGGTACCAGTAAATCCTGTGAACTCAAAATGGCGACTGAAGCATATTGACTGAACAGTCTGAAAGACAAACTATCTGGGAAGAAAGAGCTTGAGCCCAAGGAGAGGAGTTAGAAGGCTCTAGTGAACATGTCAACCTGAAGTGCTATGCCTGGATGGTGGAGAGGATGTGAGGGAATTCCGTTGACACTTCCTTGCCTTTGCATAGCAATGTGATTCTTTTTTTTTTTTTAAGATTTTATTTATTTATTCATGAGAGGCAGAGGGAGAAGCAGGCTCCCTGCTGAGCAGGGAGCCTGACACAGGACTCAATCCCAGGACCCCAATCCCAGGACCCCGGGATCATGACCTGAGCCGAAGGCAGACACTTAACCATCTGAGCCACCCAGGCACCCAATGTGATTCTCTTTTAAATGCTCTTTGGGGTGTAGGCTTGTTTCTGACCTTGGAGGAGTTCCTTGGTGAAATAGAAAAAATACTGTATCCTATTCAACCACCAGCCTGAAACTACGTTCAGAGAGGGCACAGGGGTGCCTGAAGTCACACCGCCAGGATCTATTTAGGATACTTTTATTCTCAGATAAAATTTCTAGTTGTGTTTACGCTTAAAACACCCTCAACGAACAGAAAAAGGGACTGGGTCCTACTCTTTTCCCTTTTTCCTCCAGCCACCATCTCGGTGATGGTCAAGGGTTGAAGAAGGGCAAAAGAGAGAACAGGGAGTGAACTGATGGGCAGCTTTTCAGAGTCTTCTGTGGAACCAGACAGGTGATGGTCCCAAGTCAGCCTTCCGGTAGGGAGCTGAGAGAGGTGCAGAGCAAGAACAAAGGAAGAGGGAAGCAGAGGAAGGGAAGAAAAAGGGGCCTTGACACTGGGCATTCTGGCTGAAGCTCCACATTGAACCTCCTCTGTCCTGTGAGCAAGCCAAGAGGCTTTCTGGGGAGGCCAGCCCATCTCAGGAAATGCCCAGGTAACAGCTTGAGAAAGCACTCATAGAGGAAACAATATACTTGACAAATGGCAATCGTCATTGCATTTAAAGAAAGTTCTGAGTGCACCTTTTTAATTCTGCCATCTTTGAAGAAGTAGTATGGCTTTGAATAGTAGGTTGCCCACCTGGCGAAAGAAATCTCTTTGGAAACTTTGACACGTACAGTCCCATCATTTTCTAAAGACCAAATATAGTTGGTTGAAAACCGCTTATCTTTTACAAGGGACTGTCCCTCCCCTTTCTTTGTGACTCAGTGTTGCCCCAAAGGTGGCCACTTTCTCGCATGCAGATTTCTTTCTTACAACTCCACCACATATTTCCAAAGACTCCTTTCTGGCAATGCCCCTTTGTGTCCAAATCTGGTGGTAAACAGCTCAGCCTGGCCTCAAGAGCTAAACCACGACAGACCTCGGTAGCCCATCTTACTCCACTTCCTGTTCTTTTCCTTGCTCTATAATTAGACTCTCAGACTAACTCATTCTCCTTTTTATTAACAGTTTTTCTTTTCCTGGCAGGCTTCACAGAAATCATTTAAAACTTCCATGCTGTTTAACAAAGGGTCCCCAAAGTGTCTGCAGATATGACCTAGTAGATTAACTTGGAATTCCACAAAACTCATATCAGTTGAAATAGTCAGGATCCATTAATATAAACTCAAACCAGTTTGCAGAAATGCCTGCAGGGGACATGGCTGGGAAAAGTGAGGACTTCAGATTTAGGACAAGTTTAGCCCTAAAAACTTGATAAAAACATTCCTCTCTAAAAACTTTGCAAGTCTCTATTTATATTACAACATTCATTCAAGATAGAGGGAGGGCTTTTGGAAAACTATATTCAAAAAAATATTACCCAGTGGATGGCTTCAACAAAAGTGAAAATGAAATGGGGGGGAAAAATCACCATTTTACCTATATGATGCATCTTGACCCGATGTTTGAAGAACACACGATTTTTAAACAACTTTCTCCATGAGGAAACCTGAATACTCTTTGGATAGAAATTTCCAAAGAGTAATTCCACATCTTCACTGAGAATGTCAATCAAAATCAATGATAGTTATGGGGATAATTTCAGAATGGCCCCAGGCTGGTTATCCTTTATCCTGGGCATGGGATACTCTTAGCTGTGTTTTGAGCAATACAGTTGGCCAGTCCCTTGGCCTGCTTCCTAAAATGTATCCAATTAGTATTTATTGTCCACCACCTGCTACAAAACATTCTGCTAGGTACTGTGGGCAAGTATGGATAAAAGCATGGCTCCTGCCTCTTGGCATCTGTAGCTGCTCAGGGAGATGGCACACAGTATGATGACTGCATGAGGTATGTTGCTAGTTTAACAGAAGAGGTGTTCTGAAGAAATAAAAAGAAAGCTGAAGAGAGGGTGAATATGCCTTAGCATCTGAGCAAGCCCTGAGTGACATTTTGTTCTTTGTTAGTTAACTGAACTGTGTGGTTTCTATTCTTGGACCAACAGTATGTCACCACTCAGCTATTCTACTGGTGTTTAGGGAGCAGTGGGTTCAGATTAAAGCTCCTGGTAAAACAAACACAAAGGTTCCAAGTGGGGGACGTGCCTTTCAAGACCCCTATGCCCACAAACAAGACAAGAGCCCCCAGCCTGTTTCCACCAGGAGTCAATTCTTCTAATCCTCTCCTTAGGAAAACAGTTATTCTGATGCTTAATAGCCTTTTCTTTCAAAGATTTAGGAGAGCTATCATGGGTTTTCCTGCTCTAATGCTTTGATTGCCAGTTAATATCCTAATTTGGAGCTAATTACTAAACTGCTTAAAAATTTAAGGCACAGGCAACCATCTACTGACAAGCTTTCCATTTATCACCACTGTGGCCGAGGACATGGCCCTTAGCCGAGAACAGAAGCTTCCTCCGCTATCACAGAACAGACACCTCCTCGTCAGGGTGGCTCTGCCAGATGGTTTCTTAGCCATCACCAACCAAGTTGCTCTCTTCATATGTTAAAGCTACAGAGGAGTTTGAAAGCTTTTAAGAGCTGGAAGTAACTTCCAGGTTTAATGCTGCATAAAACAAAACTATAAACCGTACATTTTTCTGTCTGCGGATTTTTATTATAAAGAAGGCTTTAATTCATAGTCCTGTGGAAAGAATTTTTTTGCTGTCTGTTTTGCTGGCTTTCTTAGCTAACTGGCTCCTCATTTTACTTATTTTTTCTCACATTTTTGTTCAGAAATAGTGTGGCTGCGTTTTTGTTTTGATTTAATGGATAATGAATTTAGAAAGTGGTCAAGTTATTGAAAGTATCTGTTAGTTTAACTTATGATAGACTTAGTTTCTTACCAAAAGCAATGGAGAATCCAGTTTTATCAGCTTGAAAGGTGAACAGTATTGCTTACAACAGCATAACGAGGGGTGGTGTTTAAAATCATAGAACAAGACACATACTGTTCATCAGTTTCTCAAGTTGTGCCTGGGGAGTCTTATCCTAGCAAGGGCTGCTCAGGTGAACAGTGCCCCCTCGAGTTGTGCTACAGGCTAACCACTACCCCCATCCTACTAAAGAGTCTTTTTTTCTTCACTTGGAATTTCATATAATCCCAATTTTGATTAAAAACGTACATCTTTATATATGCCTGAAAAAAAGAGTAGGGATAAACAAAAATGTTAATGGCTGAATCTCTAATGAAATGTATGCTCTTGATACATCTTTTCCTCATTTTCCAAATTTTCAACAGTGAGCATGTAGTACATCATCAGGAAAAAGTAGGACATGTCATTTCAGTAAGTTCTGAAAACTCCACCTTCCGCAGGAAGCAATGCATGATTAAATACTTTTTTCCTTTTTTTTTTTCCATTTTAGTTTCACTCCCACGTGGGCTTCAGGCAACTATCTAAGTCCCGATTCTGTACCTAGACTAGAATCACCTCTCACTTTGCACTTTCCATGCCCTAAGAGGCCTAGACAGAAGAGACAAGTCTTTTGAGAGTTGGGTTGCAGTGGTAAGTAGAGGGATAAGGCAGTCACCAGAAGGACTTCTCTGTCCCAAACCCTCCAAAGGAGGCATAGAAACAGACTAGAAATGCCACAAGGACTGTCACAGAACACTGAGGGCCAGACAGGAGCTGGAAAGCCTAAGTTTATGAGGGAGCTAATCAGAATGGTCATTTGCTCTTTTCCCCACAGTGCTTGGGGGCCTAGACTCAGCTGCAGTGAAGACAGCTGGTCCAACTGTTAGAGAACTGGAAATGAGCAGGTCACGAAAACAGAAAGGGCTAAGGGGCCAAGCCCGGACAGGCCGAGCAGAATGGGACTGAGTTGCTTCACTCAGAGGTCCCCAAGGCAGGATCCCAACACTGTCATGACTATGAGGACTGGGTCTCTCTCTACACCAGGCAGGAGAGGCCAAAGAGTTGGCCTTTGTGCTGAGCACAGAGGGAAGCTGGTAATGAGCTCTCAGGCAGAGCAGAATAAAGCATTTTGGAGGGTGACTAGCAACTGGCTAGCGAGGAGGTTCAAAGGAGATGCAGCAGGTACGGAGGTGGGGAGAAGGGGTTTTAGGAACACCTGAGCAAATCTGGGGGACTCGAACATGGGGTGGAATGGGCCGGTACAAGCAGCTGGAAGAAAGGAGCAATATATTTAGGGAATGCTGGGAGAGACACCCCTGAGGTTGACACTGAAATGATACAATGTTGATGAACTAAACCAAGGGGAGCCTGAAGTATGGCTGCAGGTACTTGTTAAGGCAAAACTCAAAGCCTTAATAAAGGATTGGCCAGACAACTGTGACAATCTGGGGAATTAGAAAGGTCATATCTAAGTCCATTGGGATTTTGTAACTTTTATAAAACATACTTTAATAGGTTTCAGTTTCCCTTATCAAATTTTCATAGCCTGAAAGTTTGACAGAAGTATGAATTTATTGACATCAATTTCCTTAAGCTATTATTCCAACACAGAGAAGGTACTGAAGAGCTGAAGACAATGATAATAAACCCACAAGATCTGAAGTTAAGTCTGCAAGACCCACCCCCTCTGAGAGAGAGAGAGAAAGAGAGAAAGAGAGAGAATATGAGTAAGTCTTCAAAAAGAATCTGGAGACTGCTTCCAATTATAGCAAGAAGTCATGACAGTTGGACAATTTTAAGCATTTTATCCAGAAACATAGATCTATTTCATAGATACCAAATCGATTACCATATAATTGAGTTTGAAAATATACAAAATATCTGTTGTTCTTACATACTGAAATTAAAACCTAATTTTAAAAAGTGCACAGTAAAAACAGCATAAGGAAACCTACAATATCCATGGTACACGTATTGTTCTCCATTTTACTGTCAACATTAAATTCTGTATTTGCCTTACTGGTTACAAATATATTTTAAATGTTTCAAGGCCATTTACAACACTGACTAGTTTACCAAGTCCAACAACACCCCAGCTTCCTGAAGGCGGCCAGCACTGGACACTGGACGAGGGGTCTGGGTCCTGTAGCTCCGTGCAATGGTAGCAGCTTTGGAAAGAAGTCGCCAACCATCTATGTGTAAACTATCGACTCTTGTTCTTTTTAGAATTTCCCTGTGCAAAGAAAAATATCAACAATAAGAACACAAACATCTAGAAAAATAACTCCTAGTTTTATAGCCCAAGCTGTCTGGAAGGCCATACTTCTCTTTGGAAAATTTTAGCTTCCAAGAGGAAGAACAGCTGATAACCTTGCGTCGCTAAGTGTCGCTAACTTTTAATCAAAAATAGTTTGTTACTTTTAACTCCCCCACTCTCTATTTCCATGGACCCTATCCCCCCTGAGGACTGAGGATCAGCAACAAAGGAAGAAAACAAAGCTACCCAGGATTTATCAAACCTCAAATATTCATTTTGTTCCAAAGACAGAAGTTTATTGATTTCAGACACTGAATAAAAATTTTTAGCCTACACAGATTTCCTTTGTTGCTTAACAAATACCTTCAAAAGAGGTCTTAATAGATACTAATTTTGAATATGTGCCAACTAACACCCCAATGGCAGTGATCTGAAAAAGGAAGCTCAGATACTGGCTGAAAATGAGCCAAGGGCAGATGTCTTAACTCATTTCCAGTCCCCCCACATATGGAGATTTGGACTTTCCAGTTTTATGTAACTTCTCTTCTTTCTGGAGAAGTTCACTTTTTAAGAAAACATTGTAACTCGATTCCTATACTTAACTGTTAGGTACAAATACATTTTTGTCATGTGTGTGGTTAATGCTTGCAGAACACAAGCATTAATAACAAGATGATAGCCAACAAATGGTTCCAAGATGTTTACTTGGCATCCAACAGAGACCATGTCAACTCTGCCATAAGATGATGCTCCAACAATCTAAATTACTAACTAACTGGACAGGGGAGGGCGAAAAATACAGGGATGATGGAATGATCATAAAAAAGTTAACAGAAGGGCGCCTGGGTGGCTCAGTCGTTAAGCATCTGCCCTGGGTTCAGGTCATGATCCCAGGATCCTGGGACTGAGCCCTGCATCGGGCTCCCTGCTCAGTGGGAAGCCTGCTTCTCCCTCTCCCACTCCCCCTGCTTGTGTTCCCTCTCTTGCTGTGTCTCTCCCTGTCAAATAAACAAATGGAATCTTTAAAAAATATAAATAAATAAATAAATAAATAAATAAATAAAAAGGTTAACAGAATAAACGAGCTCTGTGTTTTATTAATGACAGATATTTTAAGGACTAGATTACAAAGTTCTGAGAGGACCTGAAAATTCCCTAACTTCTAAAGTAGCTGCAATACAACTTCCTTCAGAACAATGAACTTTGCTGGACTCTGCACTAACTCTTCTCAATTCAAAACCAAATGCCAGGGCGCCTGGGTGGTTCAGTTGTTAAGCGTCTGCCTCCAGCTCAGGTCATGATCCCAGGGTCCTGGGATCGAGCTCCACATCGGGCTCCCTGCTCTGCAGGAAGCCTGCTTCTCCCTCTCTCACTCCCCCTGCTTGTGTTCCCTCTCTCTCTGTCAAATAAATAAAATCTTTAAAAAAAAAAAAAAAAAGGCTTCTGCAGCTCTAGAATCGGAAAAGCTTCCCTAAAATCATTGCTACTTCTTTCCAAATGTCAGGCAGTAAACCAGGCTTTCTCCTAATATTCAAACTAATGTACGTGCTTTCTACCATGACGAGGAACATAACCTGTGAACTAGCTGTTGTCCTGCTGGGACATCAAGAAAAAGGCCAAAGAGTTCCAGGAGGCAAGATTCAAGAGGACCGACCCCCACACTCATCACCTCCAAGCTCGTTTCCTGAAGCACAAGTAACTGGAGAACCATAATCAAAACCACACTGTCTGGCTATAATCATTACAAAATGCCCCAGGAAAGTATCACAGATGCTCTCCTGCTCTCTCCAAAGTAGCCAGAGGCAGATCAATAACCTGAAACTACACGGGAAAACAATATTACATAATGCGGGTTCCAATGCACTCACGTGACAGACCTTCCAAGGAGACACCAACTGAGCAGAATGCGGCCCTCACCGCCACTAACTGATGCTAAAATCAAGCTATAGTGTGTTCATCTCTATTTCCTCTCCAGTGCCAGCACATAGAAGGAACTCAATACATGGCTGCTAGGTCAATGAGAAGCAACAGCAGATTTCCAAGAGCACAGGTTAGAGACTGGCAGTGGTACATACTGTCTGAGTTACAAAATGTGCAAAGCATCTGAGATGATGTATGAAACCAAGTTCCTGGCTTCCTGAAGCCTACCTTTCCTGGTAAAAGAGCATATATATTATGTTACAACAACAGACATGGCATATGCAGATATACACTTCAACATACAGGTACTACCAATATCTACTGACCCCAGCCTAGACAAGCAGTGGCTTTATGGGAAATGAAATCAAAAGAAATTTCTGGAAAAGGACAAGATGTTCCTAGGTTATATGGATGTGTATGAAAATAAATCTGCTAAAGAAGGTGATTCTTCAACAGCACCATTTTAGACTCCTATATATATATATATATAAAAAAAAAGAATAGCCATCATAACCTCCCTAAAAGTCCCCCTAAATGACAAAACAGTAGCAGAAATGCCAAAAGTGCCAAAAATCAAAGGACATAGTATTAGGCCTTAAAGGTCAGACCTTCTCTCAACTTACAACTCAAAGAAACTGAATTTTACTTTTGGATAAAAAGACAAATGATATGAAGAAAAATCATTTAAAAACACTTTAAATCTCTTAACCTTTGCTCCTGAAATGCACAGCAATGAAATATCTTATATTAAATACATTACATATTAAATATTATATTGCAGAGAGACTCCCTCCCTCTCCTCCCCTACCTTACTGGACATCTTCAGTGTGTCAATCTCTTCTCTCTGTTTAGATAATGTCTCGTTCATGCTGCATAGGTGGTCACTCATCATACTTAACTGATCCTCATAACTCCTCTTGGTAGTTGTCAGCTCATCCTAAATGGCAAAGGAACAGAGGGAAAAAAAGAAAAATCAAAACCCCACTAGTCACACCACTCCAAAGCTTTTTTAATTTATAGAAGGAATTTCAGAAAAGCAACCTATCAAGATGGCCTATCTGATCAATTAACGTGAAGGACAAGCCACAGGCCTAATAACAGAACAAAATTAAAACATATGGGGGGGAAGGTTTTCTTTTCAGCCTGCAAAATATGTTCTGAATCTCTTTGCAAAAAGACTGTCCTTCTACATCAGGTATAAAACTGTCACAAAAAAGGGCTACATTATCTTTCCAAATCCCTTTGGGTTTTCCAGAGCCTTTGGTGAGGTGGGCAGGTCTGTCTCTGGCACATTCCCACCAGCCCAGTACCTGCTGGCTCAAGGCCCTCAGCCCTCAGGGCAGGACCCTCCCCAGGAGAAGCACCTTTGTCTGGCTTCCCATCTCTCTGCTCTCTCCAGCCCCTTATAATCTAATCCTGTGCTCCTAGCTAATCTGATAAACTAATCTGAAACTAGGAGGAAGCAGGTGTTACTGTGCTAATGTGTTTTTTCTCCACCTGTATCATGTTTATATTTAATAGAGGCTTTCTGGAAACAAGGCTTTGAAACAAAGCAGTGAGTAAGGAAGATTATTTTGCTGCCCTAGCTTTCAGTTTAGGCCAGTTTTATGAAACAGTGAAGAGAAGGAACAGAGTCATGTGAACAGAACAAGCGTCCAGCCCACCATGACAGGGATTAGCGAGGAGGGGGGTGGGGGGGATATAAGTATCATTTAAGGAAATGCTGACTACAAAGCTCTTGAAAGTAGAATCAAGTCAGAGAAACAAGGCATATAGGACTTTTTGCCTCACATAAGTAAGATATTACTTTAAAATGAGTTAGAAATAAACTGGTTGGAAAAATGTATGTCTAGAGGGCAAACGCCTATTACTTAAAAATGAATTAGAAATAAAGTGGTTGGAAAAATGTATGTCTAGAGGGCGAACGCCACTACTTTGGAAAGGAAATGCTGACCCTGCTGCCCCAGAACTTCCAGAGAAAACCATATGAACCCCGTGCAGGGAGCACTTTTGAACCCACCTGAAGTCTGCTGATGCTCTGACCCGCTACTTTCATCTCTTCTGTCAGTGCCTCTTTAGACTTTTCAGCCAAGGCCAGTCTCTTCGAGAGCGCTCGGCACTGTGAAATCAGAAAACATCCCATGACCTCAGAGGGCATTTCCCCAAACCAAATTCACTTCAGGCCTGTACCATACGCTGGAGTACACATAAGATGTGGTCCCCCTCTCATCACTTTAATAAGGAAAAAAGTCTACCAACCCAAGCTCGTCAAGGTTTCTCCTAGCTCTAGCCTGATAACCAGTAGTTACAAACAACTTAAGAAGTTTTTCTGTTGTTTTGGTTTGTTTTTTTTTTAAGATCTAATTTTTAAGTAATCTCTACATCCAACGTGGGGCTTGAACTCACAACCGCAAGATCAAGAGTGGCACATACTACTGACTGAGCCTGCCAGGCATGCCCCTTAAGAAGTTTTTATATATTTACCCAGGATTCATTTATACTCACACTGGATAAGAACAGAAGTGGTTATTTCTAAAGTTATCAATAGCATCTGACCATGCAAGATGAATCCTAAGGCACTTTTCTTGTGTTTTAAATCCTCTATTAGAGACCACAGTTACAGAACAATAAAAGCTTTACAGCCCCAGGCTACAGATTAGGCTCAATCTACGGGAGGACGAAGTGAGTGCAGGAATGCAAAGATCCCAGCTGCTTTCTTTGGGGTTCTACCAAAGCTAGGCTATCCAGAGACACAGCTGATCAAGAAGAGAAAGAAAAATTCTGTTTCTCACTATTCAAAGACAGTGTGCCATTAAAAGGCTTGCTACACTTTCTGATAAGGCCAGGCGACTGACAAGGAGGATCTGTCGAGACACATCTGAATCTGTGTCGACATCGGACACTCAGACTAACCATTCCAGTAAAGTCATATGGAGGGGGTCACCACTTCCTGTTTATAAACAAGGAAAAACTAGGACAATGTAGAAATTCTTGTAGCACATTGTGCTGAAGACATTTACCAAGACAAGCAAATCCCTTGGAAATAAAAGAGCCTCAGATATTCCCCAGCTACTCATTCCTTTCCTCACAAGAGAATTTCAGGAAAGTTCTGCCAGTCAAATCAACCACCATCTATTAACCAAACATCTACTATGTGCTCAGCACCACCCCTGAAACAGAGGGAGACAGTTTTGCAAGGTATGGGTCTTCAGGGCGATGGCAATCAAGTCTGAGATGCTACCTAAGAAGGCAGTTAGGGACCCAGACAAGGACACACTTCTCAGGCTCAGAAGCTCAGCCCTGAGGTCACACTGGAGGATTTTCTACAGCGCAACCAGCTGTTACCAAACAGGGAGGTACTGGCGGCTGGTGAGCAACACGGAGCTAGACACATCATTTATTTCAGCAGGGAAGAAGCAGCAAAGCCCCTCTCCACTTTGAGCAACCGGCCTCCCATCAACCTATCCATCTCCACAGTACAAGAGAAAAATCATACAGTCCCAATAAAGGGTGCTGTCTTTTCTTTCTCAAGTTCTTTAACAACTTAAAGCATCATAATTCTCCGTCTGCCATCTGTAACTGACCTTTGAAAGTTTTAAATCAGATACCTTACAGGTATTCTTATATGTTGAGCGACAGCCATTCTATCTTATCATTTGTCTTGTACTCTGATTTCTGTACTTTCTTCCTTCATTTTCTCCCTTGTAATTAATAAACTGTGTATGATTTTATTGAGTATCTTGCATAGTGTTTTTCTAATTCTCCTAAGAAAATAAACTATTTGGTTAAGGAAGAAGAAAATGTAACAAAAAGTAAGATTATATAACAAAGGCTTAAAACATTTAACATTTTTCATTTCATCATTTATAGGGCCTCATTTCTACAACTTGTCACTTACAAATTAGAGTATTAAAAAAAAGAAGAAGAGCCAGGCATATTTTGCTTTTTAATTTCTTTGCATGAAAATTCCTTGACTTGTGAATGTCTGTCTGCCTGTAATTCTCTAAAACAAGTAATCACTAATAATAATGCTCCAAACATCTGTGATGTGACCATAGGAAAGGCGACCTAGAAGTCTCTCAACTATCTTTTGGTAACCTGGAAATGACAAATCAGTCCTATATTTATTGAAATGAAGATTTTTGATTGGATATAGGCCAATCAATATGAACTCCAACCAAATTCACATGGATGCACAGACACAGACATCTCTCTTCCAGTGAACAGCAGGGGACCTGGATGGTGACCTAATTCCTGCCCGGACTGGGAAAAGCCACCAAATCGAATTCCCTCTCCACTCACCTCAGCATAAAAGTGCACTGACTTACTGTCAGCCAGCTGTAGTTGAGAAGTCAGCTCCACTATCCTGGCCATGTAGTGATTTTTAATTAAGTCTTCACGAGATTCCACATCTGGAAGCTAAACAGAGCACACAGAACTAAGTAAATAAATGCCAGTGAAATGAAGCAGTTCTAGAAAAGATGACCATCACTCTAGAAGAAGGAAAAAAGACAACATTTTGTACATTTTCATGTGAAATCTGATGGGGAATCATAGCTTCCCTACCCCCCAAAGAAACTTCAGACAAACCAGGTAAATGTATATTCCAAATTTCTCTTATTCAGCATCTTGCCCATGTCAGAACAAGGTTGTGGCTTCAAAAGAACAGAGCAGAAGTCAAGTACCGGGAGGCCCACCACCTCTGGGGCCATGTCCCTCCATCCACTTTGATAAGCCACAAACCTGGCCTTCAAAATCCCATCCATCGGATACCTGCATCCTCCACTCAGTCAGAGAAGGCACGGGACAGGGAGCATTTACTGAAACCCCTAAAAGCCGAACATTCTTTTTTCCCCCCAAATTATCTTAAGACCGTTCTAAGGCTCTTAAACACACTAACCAATTATACAATTTCTATAATGAACAGTTTACAGCCCTTGTCTCAGACCAATGTTTCTTCTAGTTACTCTAGCAATGGTATGCTATGGAGTTTAATTTAAAAATATATATAGAAGTTAAAGATTACCTAAAGTAAAAGGCCAATAAGGAAATCAAAGAGTTTACCAACCTACTGGAACTGTGTTTACCAGCTTGTCACACTGAGTGGAAAGCTGAAGAACTTCAGTGTTCCTTGAGTGGTTATTTATAAAGTTACATTTTAAAATATTTCCAAACTCAAAAGCCCAATCTGACCTGGGTTTGCTCACTTGAGGGGTGGGAAGAACTCACAAGCACACTGTTGGTCAAGGCCCTGAAAAGCCCTGTTCCCCAGCCTGCCCACTGGGAGGGCTGACGCCTCCAGCCTCATGCAGGATGCCAGCCAAGCTGCTGGCCAGGCTCCCACCACACCTTGTCAAACTGCCAAGCCAAGTCATTCAATGAGGCGATTGCAAAAACAGGCTATAATTTGTTGGTGACAGTTAAAGTAGAACCAGAAAGAAAAGCAACATGGATCCATGGATGGAGGAGAAAAACACTGGCTCCACATTTGCTAGAAATGTCAGAAAACAATTTGACAAGGCTGACTTCTGCAGGACTTTGTGAATAAACACACAGCCAAATATTTACAAACAAACGTGAAGCCAAGCACACTTTACCTCATTGTCAGATGTCCTGGTTAAAATCCCAATCTAGAACACAAGAGAAAAAAAAGCTTGTTTAGAACAGACTGTTTTCACTTCCAACACAATAGCTGCAACACTAATATTTTCTCTTCTCAGTTCACACTGTGTTTAAGTGCACTGAGTGCAGACCTAGAAAGACCACCTGTCTGGTCTTCTACCTATACCAGGAAGCTGTACCTACAGGGAGCTAACTGCGTTCCCTACTTCAGTCATGAGGCAGGAGTGGATAACGGTCACTATTTCCTATCAAAATGCTGTAGTTCTTTTCACTGAAACCCAAAACCTGCCTGGGAAGAGAGAGAGGAAGAACAGCTTTGACTCATCTTCTCATTTCTATGCCTATTTCCAAAGCAGTAGCCAAGGAGGGGTAAAGACAGTTTTATGGTGACCATAACAACTGAACATTCCAAACAGAAAACACAAATAACACTCTGTTGAAAGTTCAAAAGGAGAAAGAAGAAATGTATGTTTTGATACAATATTATGACATTAGTAAGTATTCACACTTCAGATTTAAATTAATGAAAAATAAAATGTACTGCCAAGTTTTGTTTAAAGCTTGCTTTTGTGGATTAAGATTTCAAAAACAGAGAGTCATGAATAATGATTTCAGGTTACTGTCCAAGATGGAAAGGCATGTGCTTGGGCATAGTAACTTAAGGAAACATAGAAACTCCGTTTCAGTGGATTCTGATACTCTCACAGATGACACCCAATAAACAGTTTTCACAGATTCTAAATCATCCCCTCAGGAGTAGTACTCTGAACAGTGAACTGTCTATCAGCTGAGTGTATGCTAATGGACGTCATGCCCACCTAGCAGTAAAAAGGATCGTTTATAAGACTTTTTTTTTAAAAGAACCATAATTTCCTACTCACTGAAGCAGAAGTAGCAATTAGTCTTTCTCTTTTAGTTAAAAACTGTCTATGGTAACACGCCAACCATTTAATTTTATGTATTTAAATACGACTACATTTGGCAAAAGAAACTCCTGAGTGAGCATCTATATTCTGCCTCCCCACCCTTACCCCCCGACTCCCAGGTTACGATTTGAGAATGTGTTACAGCACACAGACCCACAAAGGAAAGGTATTATATAAATGGAAGGAAAACTTAATGCACATAATTTCAACATTTTCTCATATGATGCTAATGGGAGTGTAAACTGATACAGCCTTTTTAGAAAACAATTTGGCATTAAAAGGTCAAGAAACTCTAAAACATACACGCCTTTTGACCTAGTAAACTCTAACCCTGAGATTTACATCCCAAAGACATCACCGAAGACGGAGAAAAAAACCTAATGCATAAAAGGAGATGGTATTTAAAATAGTAAAAATTACAACCAATGTCCACTTACAGGCAAACTAAGGTATATTTCATGTAGAATTACTATGCAATCAACAACTAAGTTCATACAGATTTCTGATAATATGATAAATGTTTGTGTATTCACATTACCCTAAAAGGTTTGAAAATTTTATATAGCACAATATCAACCATGTGTGAAATTCTGCAGGAAAATGTTAACGGTAGTTGCTTGGGTATTCAGGAGCATGTCAACTTTTTTCTTCTTTTACGCTTCTGTAGTTTTTAATTATCTACAGTGTACATGTACTCTCTTTATACATAAAACATATATTTAAAATTCTACGAGTGCTTTTTAATTCCAGCAAGAACCAGAAATTTGTATTATTCTGTGCTTTTCCTTTCCTGAGGTTACTGCCATCTTTTATTACGATAAATTGGCAGGTGGCTGAAAGCTCAAATTACACTATTAGGTATTTTAATGACAAATACTATGCATTCAACTATTGAAGTGCCATAGGGTTGGAAATAATGTTTCTATATGATGTTAACTTTTTCAGTCCCAAGGTGCTTGAACCAAACTCATCTTCTGGGGGCTTGTAAGATGAGCTTCTGTCAGTCGGTTAATTTTACAATGGGCACAGACTTGCTCTGGACACCCGAAAGGAAGGACACCCAGAGCTGCGTACTTAGTTCAGTGACGTTCACTAGGGGCAGGTGGGGACAGGAGGGTAAAAGAAAGGCTGGAAAGGAGAAACATCAAGGAAGGCAGAAAACACCATCACTTTTTTATCTCAATGGTCTCCAGGCTGTTTTTGGCAGGAAGCCCCCATGTACAGGATGGAAGAAGAGTTACATGGTGAGACCCTTCTCCTGGCCTGAAATACTCTTCTCCTGCCTTGGACTCCTGTTCACTTTTGAAACCCGTTCATGTTACCTCTCCTGTGCCATCCTCCCTGTGCCCTCCAGAGGTCTCCTTCTGTGACCCCACAGCACTCCACAGATGTCTACCCACGCACCCTCTGTGACCCCACGGCACTCCGCAGATGTCTACCCATGCCTGTGCTCCCTTAGATTGAAAGCAACAAAGACCTACTGTGAAAAAGAAGAGGAGGCCAATCATGTCTTGGTTCTCTAATGCTGACCATCATAGACAACACCCAAAACTGGGGTTCACGGACACTGTGGCACCTCAGCTGTACCTGAAATCATGGGTAGAATTCTGAATTCAAGAAAGTCAAGGAGAAGGAAAGAGGAGTTGGAAGGCAAAAGCATGTGAGTATATAGGTGATAAGGGTTATGGATGAACAGATATCAAAAGAAACAGCTTGAATGAAGTCAAGGAAGCAAAAATGCAAAGAATCTTATCAGCGAAGAGCTCAGTTTGGCTTTGTACAAAGAAATGTAGAAGATAGGGCAAAAAAGGTAGTCTGGAAAAGGTATCCACAGACCGAGAATGCCAAACTAGTGAGTGGATTATATTCTATAGATAACAGAGAGCCACCAGAAGTCTAGAAACAAGAGAGTACATAATCAGTAATATACTCTAGGAAAATTACTTTGATAGCACCTTATGAGCTGGGTGGGAGGAAAGAGACCCTTAAGAGATGCGAACAGAAGAAATCAAGGCCATGTACACACACGCTAACTGGACAGACTACTGAAAGTAGTGACTTCCAAACTCACCAAACACAAATCACATCATCATCACTCATGGCCCAACAGTGCTCAGCACTAAAGGTTTCCCATGTCCCTGGAAATCCTTCTCACTTACATACCTAATAACCATGCTTGCCATTGAAGATGTTCAAATAAAGACAGTCCTGAACTTTCAGCAAGTGACATTAATGACTCAAATACACCAATGTTGCCAGCTCCCAGCACTTCAAGGAAGGCAAGCAGTAAACAAATGAGTTTATGTCAGCTGATCTGTTTTCTGACACCAATCAGAGCACAAGGCCACAGTTAAGAGAGGAGCGGAGTATGGCCCCAGATACCTTGGATTCCATCCTAGTTCCATCACTTACCAAGGGTGTGGCTTCAGCTGAGTTATTTCACCTCTCTGTCCCCCAGTCTCATCTACAAAATAAAGATGACAGTACCTACAATATTATAGGATCTGTGAGAGGACTGCCTGAGTTCACGTGCCCAAGGTCCGCAGCACCAGGGCTGGAGCACGATCACTACATCACTGTTGTATGAGCACTCTTCCTGGTCTGGTCTGGTCCGACAGTTACTCCCTGGCCACGAGCAACTCCACTGTTGGTGCAAGTGAAAGCCGAGGGAAGGAACAGATACAGGGAAGCAGAAAGAGAGGGGGAGAAAGAAGAAATCCGACCAGAGGGAAAAAGGTCCGACCCTATCAATGAGACAGACTCTGAAGGGAAATCCAAAGATGAGTGGTGGTGGGGTTGCACTTTCCCAGACGGTACCTGAACAGATGTCAACATCCTGCTATGTGTGTTGAATGTGCCTCCACGTGGTCAGTCCGCTTCCCCTAGCCAGAGGCAACGTGCAGGACTCGTGTCTGGGACTCAGACCTGGGATCAGGGAGTTACTATAGGATCATCCTATGAGCATGGTGTCCACACAAGTAAAACCCTGAGAAGTTCAGTTTATGTTTTCTTGCTTTTCTAAAAATTTTAATTCTTTTTTTTCTCCCCATATTTTATTAAGAAGAGTTTCAAACACACAGAAAGTTGGGGGGAAAAAAGTTTAAGAAACATCTGTATATTGGGGCACCTGGGTGGCTCAGTCAGTTAAGCATCTGCCTTCGGCTCAGGTCATGATCCCAGGGTTCTGGGATCGAGGCCCGCATCAGGCTCCCTGCTCAGCGCGAAGCCTGCTTCTCCCTCTGCCTGCCGCTCCCCCTGCTTGTGCTCTCTCTCCCTGTCGAATAAAAAATTAAATCTTTAAAAAAAAGAACGAAAGAAATATAAGGTTGTAAGATAACCTAATGGGTTTCTATATTATATATATGTTGTGAAGCTTTATACTTCTAGGAATCATGTAATTAGTTTAAAATGGTATACGTGGCCATTTCTATGAAAAGGTAGACATTCAAGCCCTTGGTCAGAAACATAACCCATATTACAAATGTTTCTATGGGATGAACCATGGGAGACTATGGACTCTGAGAAACAAACTGAGGGTTCTAGAGGGGAGGGGGGTGGGGGGATGGGTTAGCCTGGTGATGGGTATTAAAGAGGGCACGTACTGAATGGAGCACTGGGTGTTATACGCAAACAATGAATCATGGAACACCACATCAAAAACTAATGATGTAATGTATGGTGATTAACATAACATAATAAAATAAAACTAAAAAAACAAAAACAACAACAACAAAAAAACAAATGTTTCTATGGAAAAACAAAATCAACTTAAATTTGACTTACTAGACCTTTTCCAGGAATACAGTCCTCACCATGGGGAAGTTTCATGCAAAATCAAAGGAAATATAATAGAATAGCTTTTTGAAGGAGGCATCCTGCTTACCACTTGCTTTTTCTGGTACGTGTGGATTATACCTGTTTTACACTGACTGACCTGTTATTTATTTATTTATTTATTTATTTAAGAGGCAGGGGTGGTAAGGGACAGAGGGAAAGGGAGAGAGAGAATCATAAGCAGGCTCCATGCCCAGCGCAGAGCCCAACGCAGGGCTTGATCTCACATCCCTGAGATCATGACCTGAGTCGAAATCAAGAGTCAGACGTTTAACTGATTAAGCCACCAGATGCCCCACACTGACATGTAATTTAGGTGGTTCAAACCAAACACTAGGTTAAGTCCTTACAAACTGGCGTTACAAAAGAAGACACTTACCAGACTGGTGCTGTGAGTAGGCTCCGGCACAGCCTTGGCTGAGGCTTCTTCCCGGCCCGCCGCATTCACCCTGGTGGCATTTTCCTGGGCCAGCCCGAGGCCCTGTCCACTGCTCGTACTCCTCAGCTTATCTGCAATTCGCTGGTTTTCTTTCTCCAGCTTGATTTTGGCTAATTGTGCTTCCAACATCCAATGTTCTTTTTCCTGCTCCAGTTTAGAGATCTTCTCCAAACTCTGCTGAACCTTGAAAAGCAATAGAGTTCTGCACCTTAGAGGATGATGCAGATAAAACTTAGTGGTTCAAGAAAGGCTTCACAGAACATCAACCCCAACTACCTCCCAGAAGTAAAAACAAAAAAGCCTGATTGTTAAACACGGAAAAGGAAATACTGAACAAGATACAAAAAGCACAAACAGAAACAGAGAGTGGAGAGTAAAATTAAGAATCTCTATTCATCAAAAGATATCATTAAGAGAGTGTAAAGGAAAGCCACAAAATGGAAGGCATCTGCAAAGCATATATCCAACAGAGGACTATTATCTAGAATATATAAAGAACTTCTATAAATTATAAGAAAAAGATGGACAACCCAGTAGAAAAATAGAAAGAAAAAAAAAAAAGACTTGAACAGACACTGAACAAGACTAAAAGCATAAAAAAAGAAGGTATTCAATGTCACTATCAAGAAAAAGCAATTTAAAACCGCCCACATGATTACAACTAAAAAGATAGAAAATACAAAGGTGGGCATGTTTGTGGAGCAGTTGGAACTACCATCTAGTGCTGGGAGGACTGGAATTTGGGACAAACACTTTGAAAAACCGTTTGGCTGGATCTTTAAAGCTGATGACATCCTATCCTATGCCCCAGCAATTCTACTTCCAGGTGTATCCCCAACAGAACAGTGTGCATATTTACCAGAGACATGCGTAAGGATGCTCACAGTAGCACCAGGATAGCCAAACACCTGAAACTACCCAAATACTCCCAGGTCGTAAAAAAGAATACTGCCTATTCACACAACAGAATACTCAACAACAATGAAAATGGACAGATCACAATTACATATAACACAAATGAGTATTACAAATATGTTGGACAAAAGAAGCCAGACCTGAAAGAATATATGTTATATAACCTCATTTCATGAAAAGTCCATTTACTGTATTTTTACACTAATCTTAGAGTGCAGGATGATGGATCTCTTTGGAGGCAAGGAGAGTAATAACTGGAAAGGGGCACAAGGAAGGCTTCTGGCAATTTTTTTTTAAAGGTATACTTTGCATAAAGAAATGTTCTTTTAAAAAAATTTATCTAAGCTGCTAGTTACATCAGTATGTTCACTTGTGAAAATTCACTGGGCTATATATATATACAGTTGACCCTTGAACAACCCAGGTTTGAACTACGTGGATCCACTTATACAAGGATTTGTTTCAATACATACAGTACAGTACTATTAACGTATTTTCTCTTATGATTTTGTTAATAACATCTTTTCCCTAGCTTACTTTATTGTAAGAATGTGGTATATAATACATATAATATATAAAATATGTATTAATCAGCTATTTATGCCCTTAGTAGGGCTTCCAGTCAACAGTAGTTAAGTTTTTGGGCAGTCAAAAGTTCTACATGGATTACTGACTGCACGAGGGAGGGGAGGTGTCAATGCCCCTAACCCCCATGTTGTTCAAGGGTCAACTATACATTAAGTATTTGTATACTTTTTTTAAGGATGTTATACTCCATTCAATAAGAAGTTTAAAAAACTAATTCTCAGGACAAATAAAAGTTTGAGAATTACATGAAAATAAAAGCAAGCTTGCAGTGAGTTCCAAATGTTTTACCAACTACCATGGCTGAGCAATTACCATGCAGCAGACACCGTTCATGGTACTTTCCTGCCATTAACCCACTGAAGCCTCCCAGTCCTTCAATTCTCATTTCTCAAAGAGCCGAACTAAAGCTCCCAGAAGCTGAACCACCTGCTAAGCTAGCAAATGGCAAAGCAAGGATCTGGGACCCCATCTGTCTGGCTCACAACTCTGATTCTTTTCACTGTATCACACTGTCTCCCCTTGGCTCAATTAATCCTTCCATGACCCTGAAAGGCAGGTATTATCCTCACTGCAGAGAGGCAGGAAGTGACGCCCAGTACTTATCAGACTAGCCTGCAGCTGGTCAACAGCAGAGTGGGAAAAGCAACAGCTCTGAAGCCAGACAGCTCTCCCCACTTAACTAGCTACGTTGGGTAAAAGCTGCTTACTTTCTTGGAGCCTTACTTTCCTTGATAAAATAAGAAGAAAATGGAAAGTCAATTTTTAAAGTGTTCTCCATTTTATTGTTTATCCCAGGAATTTTGTTTTTCAGGAATTACTCTCTGAATTAAGTTTTCAGTTCCAACATTCTAGCATATTCATGTCGAAAAGATAAGTGATATGTGCCAGCATGGACAAAATAGTCTTGGGTGAATTTATTTGCACTCTCTTTTAAGATAAATACTTCCAAAACTTAAAGCAAGTCTGCTGTTGAAGGGAATAAATCTCTGACAAAAGCTAAACCGGTGTCAGTGGGCACCAACTTCTGGAAAAGTTAGTCCCTCCCACCTCCACCTAGCCCCCAAGTTCAAATGACCAACTAAATGAACACTGGAAATTTTTCATTACTGATCATTTAAGAAATAAAAATAATGGAGTCTCTAGCTCCTCCCCCTTTTTTGCTTTATTATTCCCTACATTTAAATCTAGTGCCTAGAGAAAAAAAGAATCACTGTGTCCCAAGTGTGTTGATATTACATTAGTGGCAATTACACCACCAACTGAATCAAGATGACTTAAGAGTATCAACAAACGTTCTTCAGTGAATTATGCTTATGGTGCTTTTTTAGCATGTGTTAAACCACTAATTTTACATGTTTACTTATATAACCTTTTAAATTGTTCTGTGTTAAAAGCCTTTTCCAGGGGATTTAACATTTATGCTCTTTTAACAAGTAGCATGATTTGCCAGGCGCCATACCTGTTGGGCAAGGCCTTCTCGACTTTCCGTAGAGCTAAGAAGGACCCGGCGGTTTGCCAGTGCTTCTTCATAAGGCACAGACTCCACAAGGGGCTATGGAAAAAGCATCATAAGAATTCAAGAAAAAGATCATATTATTCCCTGATCCTATCTACACAATAAGAATGCTAAGTGGGGTTCAATAATAAATTCAGATATACGCCAACATACACTACTTCATTTACTAATGTGACAAGGAACTTTTTTAAAGAAAAATAATGACGAGGGACTTGTCATTCCAGTTATAATCTACACTAACTAAAACCATAGGGACTTGTACCGAATACCATATGATTTCACTTCTATGTGAAATCTAAACAACAAAACAAATAAAAAAAAAAAACAAAACAGAAACAGACTCAGATACAGAGAACAATGAGATGGTTGCCGGGTGGAAGGGGGTGGGGGGATGGGCAAAATAGGGACAGGGGATTAAAAGGTACAAACTTCCAGTTATAAAATAAATAAGACACAGGGATACAAACACACACCGTAAGGAATATAAATAATAAGTAACAACTTTGTATGGTGACAAACAGTAGCTAGACCTATCTTGGTGATCACTTTATAATGTATAAAAATGTTAAATAACTATGCTGTACATCTGAAACTATATAACATACATCACTTACATCTCAATTAAAAAAAAAAAAAAAAAAGCAGATTGTCAGGAGATGGGGCAGAGAGGCAGGAGTAAAGATTACTAAGGGGCCGGCACGTGGGTGGCTCAGTCGATTCAGCGTCTGCCTTCAGCTCAGGACATGATCCCGGAGTCCTGGGATTGGGTCTCACATCGGGTTCCCTGCTCTGAGGGGAGCCTGCTTCTCCCTCTGCCTCTGCCTGCCACTCTCTCTGCTTGTGCTCTCTCTCTCTCTCTCTCTCTCTCTCTCTGTGTCAAATAAATAAATAAATAAAATCTTAAAAAAAAAAATTACTAAGGGGCATTGTCTTGACCATGATTTCAAGAGTGCAGACATATCCCAAACCTATCAAATTTTATACTTCAAATATATGCAGTTTTTGTATGCCTATTAAATCCCCAATAAAACTTTGCAAAACAAATCAAAAAAACAGATAGATAAAGGAAGACGATAGAAAATCTAGAAACAGACAAATGCAGAGACAAAAAATGTATTATATGATAAATGGTGCATTTTTTTAAGTCAATGGAGAAAGAACAGACTATCAGATAAATGCTATAAGGACAACCAGTTAATAATTTAGAAAAATAACTACTTAGATTCCCTGTTTCACACCTACATCAGGATGAATCCAAGATGGATTAAAGACCTGAATTTAAAAATTGAGACCATGAAAATAATGGAAGAAAATGTAGGTGAACATTTCTGTAATCTTGAAAAGTACCCCTGGCTGAGAATCACCACCATAAAGACTGGTTTAATGATATAAAAATTAAAACTTCTATTTTGAAAAAAATACTGGAGCAAACTGGGGGGAAAATACTTCCAACAAAGACACAGAATTAACATTTTTATTATAAAAAAACTAAAAAATAAAATAAAATTCTTAGTATAATAGGGAGCTCTTTCAACCCTAATTAGGAACATCTATCTAAAAATAGGTCAACAATGAACAGAGAATTGACAGAATGAATACAAACGATAACTTTATGAAAGGACGTTCCACTTCAATAAGCAAAGAACTGCAAATTAAAATAACAGTAAGAAACCTCTTGTCTCTGAGATGGATAAATATTAAATTCATGGGTTAAATTTATACTTCTACTGCTGGTAAACTATAAATAGGTAACCTTCTGAAGTGCAGTCTGGAAGAAATGTGCCAAAATTTGAAAGAGTCACACACTTTGAACCAGCAATTCCATTTTGGGAAATTAATCTTAAACATATAATTAAATTAATTAGACAAATATAGGGAGATAGGTAGCCTTATACAGTGCTAGAAGGGCAAAACAGTACAGCTATTCTTAAGGGCAATTTGCAATAAATATTAAAATCTAAAATGTGCACACCACACGATCTAGAACATTCTACTACTCAATATTCCATACCTGTGCCTGAGGCATTTACAAAGTTATCCACTGCAGTATTATCATAACAGTAAAAAACTGGAATGAACCTAAATACCCACCAATAGAGAACACCTAAATGAGCCACAGAACATTCATATTATAGAATTCTATGCTGTATTTAAAAAGAATATAGTAGCCACCATATGTAATGATACAGACCTCTAAAACATTTTTTTCATTTTTTTAAAGTATAACGTGACAATGTTACATTAGTTTCAAGCGTACAACATAGTGATTCAGCAATTCTATACATCTAAAACATTTTAGTTTTTTTAAGTTTATTTATTTTTTTTTAGTAATCTCTACACACAATGTAGGGCTCAAACTCATGACCCAGAGATCAAGAGTTGAATTCTCTTCCAACTGAACCAGCCAAGCACCCCTAAAATATTCTAAATGAAAAAATCATGTGGCACAATGAAACATGCATTTAGGTTAAAAAAAGAAAGAAAATTCTATTTATTGTATATTGTCTATAAGTTTATATAGATGCATGTAAATGCTCCAAGATTTTGGAAGGTTACACATCAAACTAATTACTATAGTCAGCTCTGGAAAGAAAGTGAAATTAGGGACTGTACTTTACCTGTAATGTAATATAAGAATGTGTTTATTATATATTATGTGTAACTAAAAGTTTTTAAAAATAAGGGGAAAAGGTAAAAAATGCACAAAGTTACAGGTCCAAGTATATCTACTGTAGCTCTGCATATAATAGTGAAAAAGAGAAAACCACCTAAATATCCACGAGCAATGGACTGGTTAAATTATGACACATTTACAGAATGAAATACTGTAACAATTTATATCTACAGACATATTATTTGCTATATAAAAATCATAATTTTTATATCTCCGATTCACTATGAAGAAAAAAACAGATTCTAAAACAGTGTATGGGGGCACCCGGGTGGCTCAACTGGTTAAGGGTCTGCCTTCGGCTCAGGTCATGATCCCAAGGTCCTGGGATCGAGTCCCGTATCATGCTCCCTGCTCAGCGGGGAGCCTGCTTCTCCCTCTCCTTCCCCGCTCTGGCCCTGCCCCCTGCTTGTGCACTCTCTCTCTCCTCAAATAAATAAAATTTTTAAAATAAATAAATAAAACTGTACGTATTCAGATACACTTTGCTTTTTATAACATATACATGTGGTGTTTCCTTGTGCATGTGCAGCACGCATGTACTACAATTTTCCTGGATACAGATATACTCTAATAAAACTTAATGGTAGCTACCTCTAGGTGGTGGGATTTGGTACAATTATAATTTTCTTCATCATGTACTGCTTTATCTTCTGATTTCTTTTTTTATTTATTTATTTAAATTCAATTAGCCAACACACAGTACATCATTAGTTTCAGATGTAGTGTTCAATAATTTATCAGTTGCATAAAACACCTAGTGTTCATCACATCAGGTGCCTTCTGATTTCTTTTTGCAACGACCTTGTTTTCTTATATTCGGGAAAGAATTATAGATGTATTTCCATTTTTTTATGTTTCTACAAGTTTGAGATTTCTGAAGTTGGATACTTACTGGCTGCCTGGCTGCCTCATTCTAGACACTCCTACCAGGCACTTGGGGACATGAGTCCAACATGGCCTATGCACAGATCACATGTTAATTGAGGTTTGGGTCTCTGTCACCTTTTCCTTCCCAAAGACCTCCCCCAGTACCCACCAACCACCCGTGCCCCCAGTTGTGTAAAATCTAAACGATATGAACTGTGCAGACTCTCGCCATTCTCTGGAACGATTCCTGATTTGCCTCTGATGTAAATTCAACAGCAGCTCACAAACCTTTCTCAGAGCCTTCATGTAGGCAGCAGCTTTTTTCTTGTACTGCAGCATGCATTCAGCTGAAAGAGGACTAATGAAGTCACTCGCTGCTTTAGGACCGTAGCTCAGAGAAGCAATGAAGTAGTCCACGTTGTTGCTGAAGAAAGATGCAATCTAAATCAAGTGTGACAAGAAGACAGATTTTGTTTTCCAATAATATGTCTAACATATATATATACCTAATAGTTTTCGGACCAGAGCGAAAGGTGCTGGGAATGGAAATGAAATTTCAACACCTGCCCCAAAGCCCACATTTATTTATTTGAGGAGAATACCTAGAGCGATGATTTGTAATAAAAAGACAATACCAGTAGAAAGATTGAGACCAGACTTCTGACAGGTCTTAAGGTAAACAACTCCTATTATTCCTGAAAACCAAGACTAATTCTAGTTTATTCTGTAAACGATGTCCATGAGCTATTTACCTCATTAATTTCTGCCACTACTCTCAAAATATCTATGTTTGGATTTATACATTCTATTTGTATTTTAACTCTGAATGCTTCAAATTCCAACATGAGACACGACATGGCATCTTGGAATATGTTCACTCTATTTGAACTTAATTCTGTAAATCTCAATTTGTGAATTACACATATAATAAAGACTAGCAATTTAGTAGACCCTGTCATTAACAGATTAAACATGAGTTAAATCTGTGTAAGCAGCCATGAAGATCTACAACTGAGCCATGACTTTGAATCTACAGTGCCGTATGAAATGGTGATATAAATAAAAATGTCTGAGAAGGTTATTAGCCGGAAAAATTAAAAAGTGTTGGCTACATTAAAGAATACCCTATTTTGATAAATAAGAAGTGACTTATAGAACAAAATATCCTACACCTTGGCAGAAACTGCTCAAAAAGTAAGCAATGAATCACTAATGGTCTGAAAGGTTTTATTTTTCATCACTTTACTGTATCAAGAGAAATTCTATACTAGGTAATATTCAAGAAGATAAAGGATTCTAAAACTCTTGAGTCTTATATTCCTTGTAAACGACATGGAGGGTTTGCATTTGGGTCACTGCAGCATACAGTGAGGTTTATTTTCTCTCCTCTTTCTAATATTTCTACATTTTCTAAATGTTCTTCAATAGGCATATATTACATTTTCTCACTGGGCTTCTAAAAATTATAAACTATAAAATTTAGTTTGATCGAATCACATTAGCTAAGTATCAAGCTGCCACCAACTAACATTAGTTCAAATACTTACTTCAGTTAAAAACCATGTACAAAAAATTCAGAATGAAGATCGTAGACCTGTCCTTGAGACATTTTAAAGTTTCAGGTAAAGCAAATCTAAAATTAGCTGTGAAGGATCCAGGTATTTAATATTTCAGAGTTTTCATAAAAGTTGAAAAATGCAGAGACTCCTCTAAAATGCCAATGTTCTCTTTTTCCAGAATTTTTTGTAATTGAATCAAAGTTAGAATTATCTTCAGAAAGCTACAGCATGCCTGTAGATGCAAGTGTTCAAAAGGGGGCAATGGGGATGGTCTTCTTGCTGGAGAACCCTGTAGGCACAGATCTGTGAGCTGACAGAACCTAAAGATAACACCTTTTAATGATGGCCCCAAGCTCTAGCAAAGTGTCACTGAATATATAAAATGATCTGTGATCACTTCTGATTAACTTAATTACCTGAAAAAAATATGTTTCTATAAGAGGCAACTTGTCAGAAAAATAATGGTATATAAACACAGATGGAGAAATTTCCTTGAGAAATTAGGATGCATCAACTGAAATAAATGGGCTAAGATAGCTCTGCATGCAGTCCTTCCAGTTACACATATATGGGTAGTTCTCAGAGAAATCTGAATCAGTAAAGCTGTACTGAGAATGTGACAACTGCTAAAATCAGAATATCCAAGAGAGAATTTTTAGAGAAAGTGCATTTTGGTCAGTTTACAATAATAATTAAGTGCTTAATGAGCCAAATAATCATTATCTAATATTAATGGTTCAATGAAAAGACACATGTTGAAGTCACCTTAAAAGCACTTGTTAGGAAATAAAATCACAGAAGCAGCACTGTGACAAAAAACTAGGAGGGAAAAAAACCAAAATATTAACAAAGGTTTTACTGGTTCTTTTTTCTTTTTATAGAAGTTCCCAATTTCTATAAAGCAGACATTTGATATGCACAAAGATGTATACTCATCATCAAATATCTCCCTAAAAACTAAACTGTGAGCAAGTGACTCATTACAAATGCTAACAACAGTCACTCCCATATTGCTTTAAATATTGTATAGGGAGAAGGAAAAGGGAGATAACTTTATTTTATAAAAAAGTCGGATATTCCAAAAATCCTTTTAAAGGAGCTTACTTAAGAATTAAAGTTCATGTCACTATAAACCAAGAAAACTTACCTTTCCTGCTCCATTTGTTAATGCTGCTACGGATGACAGGATACAGTCATTAGTTGTAATGAGCTTCTGTGTTGCTGTGGGAAGTTCATGCTCTATTGTAGCTTTCTGATTGTAATGTTTAGAAATATCTATAAAAGCAATCAAATGAAAACTCTTACTATCCATATACAAGTTGCACACAACCAGCCCATTAACTTCTCATATCTACTCTTAGAGACTTACACAGTAAATTTGAACAACAACAACAAAAAGGTCCCAACTCTATCAGGATTGTCCTGAATATCAATTAGGTCACAAATCCATGTGGAAAGACTAGAGACAAGTGAGGGTCTGTGTCTCTATTACAACTACCAGCTTGTGGCTCCGATTATCCCTCATCTGAGTTTTTGCCCTTCTTCTAGGGCTGGGTAAATGACCCTGAGCAGTTATTTCCCAGTTAAAAATGCTGTTTTGATAGTCTGGGCAGGCACAGATGAGAATTTATCTCGTCCTTCTATAAGCTAACTGTGAGGCGGGAACAGAACGACTCACAGAGGTACAATGCCCCACAATCCTTACTGGCCTGCAGCCAGTTTGCTGGCACACACCCTGACACTGACACCGACAAGGGTCTGCACAGCCAAACCAGGATGGAATGCTCCCATGTCTGGCTTCCTGGGCCACCGCCCCCGGTCCCAGAGTAGTACAACAAAGCCTGTGGTTAGCAAAGCACAGGACAGAGACTTAGACATAAAAGCGTTAAAAGAAACTGTAGTAGGTGAAACTGGCCAAACAACTAAGCTTGGCATTTTCTGGGTCTCTGAGAAAGAATGATTTTGTCCCAAAAATAAGGGATAATGGGAGAATTCTTAAAGACAACACTGATTTACGAGGAAGGGTAATGATATTTTTAAATAATAAAGTGTTCACAATTCATTCTCCTCTGAATTTTTTAGAATACTTCAGGTACAACAGCATCAATTATCATCATCAACAAAGCTAAAACTAAATCACAAAATACAAAAATTAATTTTTAAAACAGGTGTGTATGCCGAGAATTGCATTTATTCAGAATCAAGGAATCTAGCTGATTTCTGACTGGATAATTAAAAAGAAATAAGACTAGTTAGAAAGAAATGGCATTTGAGATTTAACCTGATATCATGATATGTTAACACAAAAATCACTGTTTTATGAATAGAATTATTTTTACTAAAATTTTAAAACTGGGGAATTGTTTTATTTATATATTTAATAGACATAAATTTGTAAACTATAATTTAAGATAGTTTTGGATTCACAGAGAAGTTACAGAGACTTTCTGTATACCCTTTAGCCAGCATTCCCTACCGTTAACACCTTACATTACTATGGTACACCTGTCACAGCAAAGGAGCCAACTAATTGGTACATTACTATTATGTTTATATTTTTAAAAATAAATGATTATCCTCTATATATTCCTACGATATCCAAGTGAATAAAAATTCAATTGGAACAGTGAACATTTTTTTTAAAGATTATTTATTTTAGAGACAGAGAGGGAGAGCAGGCAAGAGGGAGAGAGAATACTCAAGCAGACTCCCCACTGAGCACAGAGCTCAACGAGGGGCTTGATCCCAGGACCCTGAGATTATAAGCTGAGCCAAAATCAAGAGTCATCCGCTTAACCGACTGAACCACCAGGCATCGCACTGAACATTTTTTATATACAGAACTGCTAGCCCCTAACACAGACATTTTCTTTCTACACACCACAGAAAGTTATAGTCACTATTTTACTGGAAGTACACAAATCTTGGTTGGCAGGTAATCTTAGGTGACTGGTAGATGACTGAGATACTTAGGGAAGTCATACAGTACTTTGAACACTGACATGGTTCCCACTGAAACAGCGCCACTGTAGTTTGACTACGAATTCTCCTGATCCAATTGTTCACTCTTTATTGAGTCCAAAGATTTCAATTATTTAGGGTGTTCCTTGACATTAAATTTTAAATCCAAGAAGAACAAAGAAACCATGTGACCTAGGCCAGAGATTTCTTTTTCTTTTTTTTTTTTAAGTTTTTATTTATTCATTTGATGGAGAGAGCACAAGAGGGGGAGTGGCAGGCAGAGGGAGAAGCAGGCTCCCCGCTGAGCAAGGAGCCTGATGCAGGGCTCCATCCCAGGACCCTGGAATTATGACCTGCGTCGAAGGCAGATGCTTAACCGACTGAGCCACGCAGGCACCCCGAGATTTCTTTTTATGTTTCCTACGGTCTACCTGCTTTAGACCTGAGATTTAAAATCAACAATTCTCACTTAGAATTCCCTTGTTAAAAGATTAATTCATTCCGATTTTAAATCCATGTAGGATTGACATGTTTATAAATCTCTAGCTCTCTTTTTACACTGACACCTGGCTGCCTGCCTCCTAACTCAGATCAAGCAATTATTCAGGGCAAAGTAGCAAGGGAAGAGGTTTGAGAGTTCTCTGAAACACAAAGCTTCTTCTGTTAATGCCAGCTGATGTTCACTGAGTCTCCCTGAGAGATACACAGCAGTCTTCCAAGCTAGGTAAGAAGACAAATTTGAACTGTAAACCTAGCAACAGGACCCCATAATCTTGCCAATCACCCTTCATGTTTCCCAATATTCTCTCTTTACATTATGTTTGCAAGGACAGAAACAAGTGGAGGCACTTAGCGGGCTGGGGGGAGGGGACGGACACTGATCCTCCCGTAAGTTCCATCAGCTCATGCCTCAAATAACAACAGTAACATTCTTTGATTTAGACGGCTTGGTGTCTTCTTAATCTTATGTAATGTATTAATAAAAGCATCTGTATGGGGGGCCTGGTTGGCTCAACTGGTGGAGTGTGCGACTCTTGATCTCAGGGTTGTAGGTTTGAGCCCTATGTCGGGTATGGAGATTACTTAAAAAAAAAAATCTTAAAAAAAAAGCATCTGTATAAAATTATAAATTAAAATAGAAATATAAATAAAATCAAGATTCTCTTTAATGTAAAGGAAGGTTTAAGACCCTTCTCATTGGACAGCTACCCTCCACCACTCTAGCCCCTTCTTTAGAGAAATGCGAGAAAAACCACTAGCGAGAAGAAATCATTATGTCGGCATAGCAAAATTTAGAAAATAAAACCAAAAAAAAAAATGTGGCGACAGAGCTACCTGGGGTTTCAATGGCCCAGTTCTAGGTTAACTAAAGTTCTGGAAGAAAGGACCACAGCTAGATCTGAACTCCCCAAACCAAAATCTGCACGGAAAATAGGCACCAGGCCCTTGGGTTCTCCACATACCAGACTAGTTCTGCTGGTTTGGGGCTAACTGTTGTCACCTGCCACAAAGACTGTCTATTCAAGCTGTGATTCCTGCAGCCAGGGCTAGCTCCAGAAGTACAGTAATTTTTTAAATTCCTTATAATTGAAGAAAAGCCACAAAAAGGCCCATTCTCCACACTGAATGGTAAGGTGGTGCTAGGTGAGACTATTGGCACTAACTACGAATGATTCCCAGTCCTATAGGTTGCATGCCAATCTACAGAAGGGCCTGAATATACACATCTTGTACATGATTTCCAACACTCATAGTTTTTAAAATTATTTTCTGTGAAACTAGTAACTGGTCCCTAATTGTTACCTCCACACCACAAGGAATAATCTAGGCTATTATTAATCTGGGCTATTTCTGATAACTGCTTCTGCCCTTTCCTCCTTCCCCTACCCCAACTGCCTTCAAAAGGAAAAGGAAGGAAGAGAAAAACCTAGAAGCCATGCAGACCTATAGATTAAAAAGTCAACTCAGAATCACAGTTAGCTAAGAAGCATATGAAATGTCCTTCAGCTGACTATATTCTTAGTCCATAGCAATTAAACACTGACCAGAGTGTAAAACCAGACCTGCACTTTTCAAGGTTCCCCTGAACAAAACAGGACTTAACATGGGCACTTTAAACATAAAAATGCACAGGATGGTGGAAAGTTAGTACACTCTTTCTTGGAACTTTAAACCCTGGTTTCCTCAATTCCTTCATGCTTGGGCTCTAACAAGTGCGAAGTATTTTGCTAAATGCCTCTGAATAGCATGTCTGACTTGATAAAAGGCACACACCTGCCTTAAATCAGTGCAGTGCATTTTTGGCTAAGTATTGTGCACAAGGGTTTCTCTTCAGCACTTTGTTTACCTTCAGAAATGAAGCAGATGGAAAAAGCAGACGGCAGTGAGCTGTGCACTTCAACAGAAGCCAAATGCTACTAAGCCTTTCTCTAGGGTCTATTAGCCTTGGCAGTATTTGTTTAAATCTCATTCGGGCAGATCTGAGAAAGTAAGACGAAGGTTTTCGGCTTCTTTATGTCCTTTTCAAGCCTCACCTTTCATGACATCATGAAATCCATGCAGAGCAGCACCAACGTTTGTTAAGACAGAACCGTAGTTTGTCCGAAGGAGTCCATCTGGCTCTGTACCTAGGAAACCAAAATCACCAGCCTAAGCATTTCCCCATAAGACTTCTTCACCTGAAAAACTGACAGCCCACCTTCTTCCTCCACTTTTGGGAAGAGAGAGAATAAATTCTGTCTGTGATATGCTGGAAATTATGGCTCCTGACATCTTTGCAGACACATGCAGATATAACAGTGATAAATATAGACATATGCAACTGATCTGCATGATCCACATCCACAAACAGTTTTAATGGTTAAGAATCAAAATTAAATTGTTAGGTAGGATTACATACTTTATGATTCTTTTTGAAATAAAAGTTCGTGAATTTTCACCTTGTTACTACAGAACACCTCTCAATTTCTTCTTTCTCTACACATTATTTGTTGAATCTCACTAAAAACACCATTATACAGAGTTCCACTTCTGACGTGACAGCATGAGCAGCTCCACAGATCCACTCCCCGCAAAAAACTGGTGAAAATTATTTTATTTTATTTTTAAAAGATTTTATTTATTTGAGAGAGAGAGAGAAAAAGAATATGAGAGGGGCAGAGAAGTGGGGGAGTACATAGGAAGAAGCAGACTCCCACTGAGCAGAGAGCCCGACATGGGGTTTGATCCCAGGACCCTGAGATCATGACCGGAACCGAAGGCAGACGCTTAACCAAATGAGCCACCGGGTGCCCCTGAAAATTATAGTGGAGGGGGATTGGAGGGACGGGGTGGCTGGGTGATGGACACTGGGGACGGTACGTGCTATGGTGAGCGCTGTGAATTGTGTAAGACTGATGAATCACAGACCTATACCCCTGAAACCAATAATACATTATATGTTAATAAAAACAAACAAACAAAAACAATCATTTAAGACTCTGGAAATGATCCTAAGTGCATACAGCAAATGAAGAAACATTTACTCAAGAAAATCAAGAAAATCTTCTAAAAACAAAGGGAGGAAAAAAATCTTTAACAACTCAGTAAGAACAGCCAGAATCTGTGGTATTTGAACAAAGACCCATTCCCACCCTCCCTTCACCAGCTAAGGGAGCTACAAATCCCACTCCAGACTGGTGAGGCCAAGAATATAGCTCTCCTCTAACTGCCAGCTGGAGGGCTGCATTTCACCCTTGTCTCCACCTACCTGTTGCTAAAGCTAAGTTCGGGGTGAGTATGACTAAGAGGTGGGAGTTCTCCCACCCAGCCCCAACTCGGGGGATGGAGGTTCTACCCCGAGCACAGTACTGCTGAGTACACTGGGGTTCTCCATACATAGCCTTGCCCCAGCTCATTTTACCCACACTGAAAAAGGCAAGCCAAGGAGACCGGAGGCTGTGGCCCTACTCCTCCAGCCCCCCCCACCCCCCTCGCCTCCTCCCCCAGCGCTCAGCCACTAAAGCAAGAGTGTTACTCTGAGAAGTACATCATTGTCCCCATCTCCAGGACCAGAACCATGGCTCAGAGATTTAGTCCAAGGGAGGCAGCACAGGCCTTAAAACAGAAAACTCTGAATCTGTTCCCAAAGGAATTAATTTCATTCTCAACAGAGTATGGAGAAGTTCAAGTCTAAAGGCACTCTCGGGCGCCTGGGTGGCTCAGTTGGTTAAGCAACTGCCTTCGGCTCGCAGGAAGCTTAGGGAACAGCTAAGAAGAGCCCTCCTGGGATCATAACAAACCTCAAACACTGATCTCAAAAACTATACCCATAAAGAAGCCCAAATTCAAGTGGATCATCTGTGGAGCAATTTATGTCCCAAAGGCATTGTTAAAAACAAGACAGCAGTCAGCCAGCAATCAGTGGAGCTTATCCTTGGTAAGATCAAGAAACAAAAAAGGGAAAGGGCCCTGACAAAACCACTGTCACCCCAAGGCAAATGTGTGCATGCCCAAGGCTGAACCCCCTGAGAAACAACATCAGGGTGCTTACTCCGAAAAACTACAAAATAGAATTAAACAAGGTCTACCTAAATGGAAAAATACACCATGCTCATGAACCAGAAAATTTTAACGTCATTAAGATGGCAATATTCCCACATTAGTTTGCCAGGCCTGCTGTAACAAAGTACCACAAAGGGGGTGGCTTAAAACAACAGAAGATAGTTCTCTCACAGTTCTGGAAGCCAAAAGTCTGCAATCCAAGGGCTGACAGGGCCACACTTCTTCCAAAGGCTCCAGAGGAGAATAGTTCCTTGCCTCTCCCAGCTTCTGTTGGCCCCACACGTTCCTTGGCTTGTGGCAGGATTAATTCCAATCCTTGCCTCTATCTTCATATGGCCTCCCTGAGTCTCTCTTGTGTCTCTGTCTCCAAATCTCTCCTTACAAGGATGGCAGTCATTGGGCTGGCAGGGCTCTCCCTAAACTAGTAGAACCCCATCTTATCCTGACTACATCTGCAGAGATCCTATTTCCAAATAAAGTTACATACATCGGTGTTGGGGTAGAATTTCACATATCTTTTAGGGAGACACAGTTCAACCCACAAAACTCCCCAAACTGATCTACAGATTCAATAAAATCCCTATCAGAATCCCAGCTGACTTCTTTGTAGAAACTAACCACCTGATTCTAAAATTCATATGGAATTGTGAGAGAACAAGAACAGCCAAACAATCTTGAAAATGAAGAACAAAGTAGGAGAACTCTCACTTCCTGATCTCAAAACTAACTACAAAACAACAGTCATCAAGACAGTATAGTACTGGCACAGGATAGATACATAAATCACTGGAATAAATCTGATAGTCTAGAAATAAATCCATACATCTATGATCAACTGATTCTTAACAAGTGTGCCAAGGCCATTCAATAGTGAAAGAAGTCTTTTCAATAAATGGTGCTGAGACAACTGGATAAGCACATGCAAAGAAGGAAGTTGGAGCCTTACCTCACACCAGATACAAAAATTAACTCAGAATGGATCAAAGACACATAAGAGCTAAAACTATAAAACTCTTAGAAGAAAACATAGGGGATAATTTTTATGACCTCACATTTGACAATGGATTCTTAGATATGATACCAAAAGCACGAGCAATAAAATAAAAATAAACTGGACTTCATCAAAATAAAAAACTTTCGTGTTTCAATGGATACCATCAAAAAAGTGAAAAGATAACCCACAAAATATAAGAAAATACTGTCAATCACATATCCAAAAAGGGATTTGATCTAGAATGTATAAAGAACACTTAAAACCCAATAATAAAGACAACCAAACTGAAAAACAGAGAAAGGATCTGAATAAACCTATTTCCAAAGAAGATATACAAATGGCCAATAAGAACATGAAAAGATGCTTGACATCATTAGACATCAGACAAATACAAATCAAAACTGCAATGACATACCCCTTCAGAAAGTCAGATGATAACACTAGGATGGCTAAAATCAAAAAGTCAGATAATAACAAGTGCTGGTGAGGATGTGGAGAAATCAGAACGCTCATACTCTGCTGGTGGGAAGCCACCTTAGAAAACAGTACGGCAGTTCTGCCAACAGTTAAACATAGTTACCATATGACCCAGCAATTCCACCCCTAGGTATACACCCCAGAGAAATGAAGGCTATGCCCACTCAAACACTTGTTCACAAGTATCTATAGCATCATTATTCATAATAGCCAAAAGGTGGAAACAACACAAACTGTCCATCAACTAATGGGTAAATAAAATGTGGTGGAATATATAATGGGATATTATTCTGCAATAAAGAGGAATGGACGAATCTTGAGAACATTATGCTGAGTGAAAAAAAGCAGTCACAAAAGACCACATATTATATGATTCCATTTATACAAAATGTTTAAAATAGGCAAATCTATAGACAGAAAGTACATCAGTACTTGCTTAGTGCCAGGGAAGCATGGAACAGGAGAATGAGGTGATAGCTAAAGTATACAGGATTTCTTCTTAAGGTGATGAAAATATTTTAAAATTAACTTTGATGTGTGATGGTGCACATACCTGATGAATATTATACTTTAAATGGGTAGATTATATGGTATATAAATTATATCACATTAAAACTGTTACAAAAAAACAAATCACAGTACCTGAAAAATCACAGCATTCTCAAAACACCATTTAAACTAAGATCCATTCGATTACCTGAAAATACTCTCTTCAAGTTAGACCAAAGGGAAACAAATGACATTTTTCCTTCCAAACCTCCCTCCCCTATGCTACTTGTTGGAAAGTTGCTACAAATTCTTATGCTTTGCCCCTCTCCATTTAAAAAAGGATGGAGAGAAAGGGAGTTAATATTTAATGCATGACTTCAATGCCTAATATTATACATTCTTATTTTAACTTAATAATCACTTTACCTCCATTTTATAAATGGGAAAACAGGTACAGAGAAGTAAAGTGGTTTGCCCAAGTTCATAAACGTGTAAGGGGCTGGAGGATTTGAATTCAAGTTTTTCTGACTCCAGATTCTTATACTCTTCCTATTTAAACAAGCTAAACATCTGCCTTCTCCAGCTTCTTGTACTCTTAAATTCTTCAAGCTGATCCATGAGCAACCAAGAAACTTACTTGGCAAGGCGAGAAGACCGATGTAAGTCTGCAGCTTCTCAAACACAGCTGTCATCTTTTTCATGTCCTGAGACAGCTCTAGATTCCTGGCTCTCAACGCAGATGTGCAAAGAGAAGATTCACATTCTTCTTCTAAACTAGGAATGAGCAGATTTTTCAAAAGTGAGCATCCTAACGATTTTCAAATAGCTGTAATAAATCATCTGAATTCTCAAACAACTATATCCAAAGAGAAGTTTTCCAAGAGGAAAAAAAAAAACTGATCTCATTTATAAGGCTCCATTTTCTAGACCACAGTACACACACCTGTTTGCTGCAAACGACTAACAGAGGACTAAACAGAAAAAACAAAAAACAAACAAAAAAGGCAGATGCCCATTGTCTTTCCATCCTAAGAGGAGCACAAAATTATTTCTCTTAAAAATACTTTGAGGGGAAAATAAAATTTTGAGGAGCAGTGCCTGGCTGGCTCAGTCAATAAAGCACAGGACTCTTGATCTCAGGGTCATGAGTTCAAGCCCCATACTGGGCATAGAGCTTACTTTATTATTTTTTTTAAGGTTTTATTTATTTATTGGACACAGAGTGAGAGCACAAGCAGGGGGAGCGCCAGGCAGAGGCAGAGGGAGAGGCAGGCTCCCCACCAAGCAGGGAGCCCAATGCGGGGCTCGATCCCAGGACTCCAGGATCATGACCTGAGCTGAAGGCAGACGCTTAACCGACTGAGACACCCAGGCGCCCCATAGAGCTTGCTTTAAAAGAAAAAGAAAGGAAAAAAACAAAGAAAGAAAAATACAAAAAACTATTTTTGCGGAGAAAAATATTTCATACATTGAATTCCTAAAGAAACCTACATGCCTTTGTAAAAGCCAGACTGAAAAAAAACAATCTATATACACAAATCTAAAAATCAATGGCTAACATTCATATAATACATTGTATCATTTTCTATTTTAAATGGTTCCTTGGGAAAACAATTATAAGGTTAAAAAAAACACGTGGACTCAACAGTGTTTATTAAAAATGTGCCAGTAATCAAGCAAAATGCTTTTTATATAAAGCCAAGAAAATTATTAACACAGAAATGATAATCTTATCCCTTTCCTTCTCTTTCTCTACTTGGTGCCAGACAGCTTCATTCCATACTAAGCCCCTTCATTACTTTTTTTTTTAAGATTTTATTTATTTGAGAGAGAGAGAATGAGAGATAGAGAGCACAAGAGGGAAGAGGGTCAGAGGGAGAAGCAGACTCCCTGCTGAGCAGGGAGCCCGATATGGGACTCGATCCCGGGACTCCAGGATCATGACCTGAGCTGAAGGCAGTCGCTTAACCAACTGAGCCACCCAGGCACCCTAGCCCCTTTATTACTAAAAAAACATGTCATCTTGTCAATTAAAGTGGTTTTTAAACCAATGATGAAAAGTTGCCTAAAAACAAATACGGGATGAGGTAGGGGACAAAACATTCGAAGAATAGGAGTCTAAGATCAAGACTTACCCAATGTTTCTAAAAACATAACAGTGAAAAAATAAATGAAGGTAAAATAAAAATGCATAACTGTTTCAAGTAGTAAATGCTTCCTTTGCAATGGTTCTCAAATAGATTCCCCTTAAACATAAGCCAAATCAATAAAATATATTCAATTTAGTGTTATTTAAACTTCTAGAGTCAATTTTCAAAAAACTTTACAATGAACAACCATAAGATGTAAGAATCTGAATGAATAATTATTAGTTTAAGTCCTAATTTCCTGATTTCTAAAATTCTGTCATATCCACAAATCATAAAATTTGGTTACTGAAATACCTTGTCAGGTTAGAATTAGGAAATAAAATGGCTTTTACCACATTAAGTTTTTTAAATAACAAAAGTTTACATTTTTGAAAAGGTAAAACCTACTACTTATTTTTATAAGGATTTATGAACCATAATTACTTGCATATTTTCAATATCTATAAGTTACTCATCTACATATTTTCTAAACCTTATCTTGCAATATATTATAATACATACACGTTCTTATTTCTCTTATGTTCCAGTTGTATTATTCTTTGATTTTTTTTTTTTTTTAAGGCTAAATCTTAGGATGAAAAGATTTAGACGAATTAGGGGTCTTGGTAATTTTAGGCCAAAAGTATCAAAACATAAAAGCAATTATTAAATTTCCAGTTATATGGATTATTTTCTCTTTCCCGTCCAGAAATACATAACAAAGAATTATTTAAGGTTACTAAATGATATCTTCTATGAGGGCTGGGGCAGATAAAATTTTTAGTTTATAACTTAAATAAACCACCAATAATAAAAACAAGAAAATACCACTTCAAAGAAACCTAATGATTATAGATCCAAGTGTAGAAGCTAATTACTATAACCTCCATCTAAATGTTTACAGCAAAAAGGATAAAACTGAAAGATTTCTTTCAATAAATGTGTGATTCACAATCACTGAAAATACTGACTCACAGCATTATGTGGTTATAGCAGTAACCACACCACAGAACTACTCAAAAAACCCTAACTGGTGCACTACAATTTTCTTAAATGTAAGTTTATGCTGCTCAAGCCATTATTTTCCTTTTTCACAGAAGTCCAAATTGGTTGTGGTGCAGAAAGATCAGGCAGCTCACAAGGGTCACATGTCGCTAGTTGAACTCCAGCACAGGTCAGGGGACACCCCACAACTCCCCAAGCTCCTTGGCCTCAAGGGTAAGTACCTTTTTAACTGATAAGGAAGAATCTTCCTTAGAAAACATATGTAAGAGGTTAAATGCTCTGAGAAAGTTTTCAATTTCACAGTTGTCTCCTGGAAAAGAAAAATAATTTCATGGTTAATAGTGCTATTTGACAAAGAGGAGCTTCCACTTCCAGAATTTGTAAAACATAGAAGAAAATTACCAGGACAGTCACAGTATCCTCAGTAATACTTTCAAATAAATGAAGCATTCCTTCCTCAAGAGGGCGGACATAGGATGCATTTTCATGAAGGTATTGTGAGAACTACATTAGGAGGGAAAGAACTGTGAGTTACATCACTGGGAAATAACAAGAATCAACAGATTTGTAAATGGACTCACTGAGTTATAAACCTAAATTCTTCTGGAAACTTTTTCTAGGAAAAAGTTTGGCTTTTACAAAACACAGATGACCACCTCTAATAGTTCCAAATACAATCCCCAAGTCCCCATCTCATTCCAAAAGGAGGAACCTGAAGAGAGGTGACATCATTAACAACCAAGAGGACACTCAGAGAGGACACTGCGTTACAACCCGCACCAACAGGCCTTCCCCAAACACCTACTTCTCTAGAGAGGCCTCAGTTGAATGAATGAAAGAAAGGAAGGAAGGAAGGAAGGAAGGAAGGAAGGAAGGAAGGAAGGAAGGAAGGAAGGAAGGAAATCAAAACTGTATGAAAGATTTTTTATGTTATGTGCCTCATTTTTAAAAAACAAGTCTATTGAGGACAGCTTCTTATTTTTACTGTGTACAATGTTCAGGGTTAACAAATTCCAGGAATATAAGTATCACCAAAATGAGGATGTAAAAAACTTTTATAACTGTACTAATACCTTAGTATTTATAAAGAACTAATTCAGTATAAAGAATAAATTCAGAAAAAAAAAATCCTATAGGTGTTTAGACAATTTAGAAGCAAAAAGTTAATTTTCACTTATGAAATATCTCAATTATCAAAGTACTGCATAATGGCTCAAATTCTGATTTCTCAGTACTGAAATGTGCAGAAATGTGATTCAACTGGCCATACTATAAACTATAGGTATTTGGCCCTAGGCAACTCACTTGATCTCTCTCGGCTTCAATCATAAATGCCACTTTATGATTCTATGAACAAGTCTAAACAATCTGGTCATCTCTTAAGAAGTGGTTTCTGACTCTCAGAATAATACAGATTATTCAAAAACTCAAAAATAAGACTTATTAGAAAAACCACATAGAACCTTTCATAGGCCAAAGGTAAAATATTGAGAAATACATGAATTCTTCAAAGTGATGAAGTGTTTCAGATAAGATTAACATATTTGATTCTCACTGTGTGGGCATCATGTGGCAACAAGCTAAAATAAAATTCCAAAAAAGGGACAAAGTATTAAGTAAAATATATTTTTTGATATTATAGGAAGTATAAAAGAAAATATAACTTTTACATTAAAACGTTGCAGTACTCTTTTTCCCTACCCAAGTCATCTGAAAGCTTTTTCCCACAGTGAAATTAAAAAGCATTTCAAAGGCCCAAAGTTTAATTGTTTATGAACTTCAATAGATTCGTGGAGTCCAATCAATACATTCGTGGAGTCCAATCAAAACTGATGAAAATCAAGCACTTCCTGAGGGCTTCCTATGTGTAAGGTAAAATGATAATAAGAACTAACCTTAATGAGTGCTTACTATGTGCCAGGAACTATTAGTAATTCACATGTATTATCTACTTAACCCTCAAACATATATACCTGTGAGGTATGTACTCTATCCTCCATTCTAAATACCAGGAAACTGAAGCACAGAGAGGTTAAATAAACTGCCCAAGGGGACACAGAAAGTGGCTGGACCCCAGTAGTCTGACTCCAGAGCATAGTTTTTGCTATACTACAAGGTACTTACAGGATACATGGACATAAACACTAGTCAAACCCTGGAAACACTGCATGATACTCAAAAACAAGCTGGGAAGAAGAATCAGCTAAGTAGGAAGAGTGGCAGAACTGTTTCAGAATGCCACATTATGGGGCACTTAGAGCACACTTTGACAGCAAGATCCCTCAATTTCTTCCCTGTGGGAGCCAGCCTTCAAGATGGCCCCAATGACCCCTGCCTTGGCTATTCTTGGCTTTGTGTAGTACCCTTGCACACTGTTTCGGGGCTGGTCTGTGTAACCAATATAAGATGGTAGCAGGGATGGTACTCAGTACCCAGGCTAAGTCATAACAGGCATTGTGGCTTCCACTCTGCTCTCTTGGATCACTCGTTCTAGGGGAAGTTAACTGCTATGTCTTGAGGACACCCCAGCAGCCCTATGGAGAAGTATCCCCAATGAGAAACCAAGGCTTCCAGCCAACTGACCAGCCGTGTGAGTGAGCCACCTGGGAAGCAGATGCCCCACCCGGGTCAAGTCTTTAGAGGAATGCAGCCTCAGCCGACTCTTGACTGAAAGCTTATGAAAGATCATGATACTTTTCTCCTGCATTCTTGACCCACAGAGATTGTGTGAGATAATAAATGTCTGTTGTTTTAAACGATTAAGTTTTGGTATAATCTATTACCTGGCAATACAGAACTAATAACACTCATTATTTATTTTTTTCTTTTCAGTTAAATGTGGTCTTGCAAGCTACTTTAAATCCTTTTTTAGAACAAGCTGGGGAGAAAAAAGGAAAGAAAGGAGCAAAATTTGCCAGGCCCCAAAAAAGCACATGGACTGAAGGGAATGACAGTCAACCCTCTTCTTACTCCTTATTTAAACTTCACACACCCTGAAAATGCCCCAAAGCTCAACCAGAGAAGCAGTTTCACTCCCACTCCATACCCTAGCAGGAAAGGTCAACTCTACCACACACATTTTTTTTTTTTTTTTTTTGCTTTTAAACATACCCAGTGACGAAAGTTATTCAGTGAGTACAGACAGGGGGAGAGAAAAATGCCAGCAAATTGACTTTTCCAACAGTAAGACGGCACTTTTCATTATGTCACACCCTGGTCAAAAAACTACAAGAGGCCCCCATCCTACCTACAAAGTGAGAGAGTCGGGGCTTTGGCCTGACCCCAGGGGCTTTCCAGAGTCTGGAGCCATGTTTTTTCCTTTGCAATCCGACCTCTCATTCCTCCACTCGGAAGACTTCACACTCTTGCCAAAACAGTGTGCTCCCGCTCCCTCCGCACCCCCCCCACTCCCTTGTGCCTTCCTGCTGCGTGACTTTGCTCAGGTCTCACCCTTTTCTGGAGGAAAAAACACCTGTCCTATTTCCCTCCTCTTCCTCAAGTCTTGCTCATTTTTCAAAGTTCCCAAACACGATCAGCAACAGCCATCTCCCCTCCTTGATGACCTCACATCCCTTACTGGCGTCACCACCCACACTTCCCTGGTATTTAATTTCTTAAGAATGTCTATGTTTGCCACATTTTACCTTAAGGCTGAAGACTGTGAGTTCTAGTTTTCTTCCATGTCCCCCACAGCACTTGGCTAATGCACAGTAGTGGTCCGAAAAGAAAGAACATGCCTTCCTACCTGTTCTGGGCAAAGAACAGGTATCCCGAGTTAAATTTACCTTCTGATTCAACGGAGATATAGTGTCAATGGCAGAATCAATAGGAAAAATCTGAATCCTCTGTTCTGTGTAGGTGTGAAAGTTCAGAAGAGCTGTCACCAGATCTTGAACAAAAGCCAGGGCCTGCCCAGCAATGTCCCGCATCTTCAGCTTTTAAATGAAAAGTACAGAAAGTCAACTATCCAATTACTATTCTCAGGCAACTTTAGTAAGTCTGCTTTTAGAGAAAACACTTAAATTCTAGTACAACTAATCCTGACTTTAAATTCATCTGCTCCCACTTGGATTTTAATATTCCCATCTAAGTAAATGAGAAAGCCACCAGTTTTGGCAAACAGACCTCCTTCACTTAACCTAGACTGTGTAAGTGCGAGGCCCACCAACCTAGAAGAAAGGTATGGCTCAAAAAGTAAGTGCATCCCGTAATTCAGTTCTAATGGTATGAGATGAGAGCAAAAATCTGTATTACTTATGAATTCAATAAATAGCAAGTTATGCAATTTTTTAAAGAAATGTACGAGAAAGTAAAGCCGAAGTTAAACACAACAGTTGAGTGCATTAAACAGGCCCAAACAATAAATTCTGGTTTCTGAAAAGTTTGACATACACATCGCTGAAAATAAAAATGTCATCATTACCTGATGTCTCCTATTGTGGGGTGGAACGTTCAGAGCGTTATACTGACTATATTCTACAAAACAAAAATGGATGCATATTAAGTCATTTTACATTTACAAGAAAACAGCGTAACTGAAAAATAATGAATGCTCTGCAGCAAAATCAGCTTTACGTAAGAATTTTAAATGACAAAGCCCAATCATGTATAAGACAATAGTGGAATTTATATAGAATCAGTTGTTTCTCAGATAAAGTAATACTTCTTTTTTTTTTTTTTTTAAGTAGGTTCCATGCCCAACGTGGGGCTTGAACTCACGGCCCAGAGAGCAAGAGTCGCATGCTCTACCCACTGAGCCAGCCAGGGGCCCCCCAATTTTTTTTAACTTTAGGATAAACAAGTAAACCCCGAGTTTCTACTTCTAAGAAATCATTTCAAAAACTTGAGGCCTATCAAGATTACTTAGAAAGGCCCATGACGTTCTTGCCATGTTCAGCCATGCTCCCTTCTAAAATAACCCCGCACACAGCTGCCATACCAATCATCCAAAAATACCACGGTTTTCATGACACTACAATATTTGACAGTCTACCACTGCCTGCCACTGCTGATCCCAATGACTCGATCCTAACTTTTCTGGGTTGGCTTCCTTATTTTCTCACAGTCCCCCTCTCTACCCCAGACTCCATCCCCAACCTCTGATAGCTTCCCGACACCTAGCCTCACACTTCAGTTCCCTCCTCCATCTTTATTAATCTCTGCACACCCCTTCAGCCACTCAAACCTCCCCTCCTCTGCCTTGTCCTCAGTCGGAAAGACCCGGTGCCAAAATCTGACTCCAAAAGTCCATATGCCACTCTCATCCAGTTCTCTCTTATGGCCCCATTTCTACCAAGGGCTTGGTCTCCCATCCACAGTCGGTCTACTTTCCTATCAGTCCTCTCTGGGCCTTGCTTGTTATCCCTTCCAGCCCGGTCCATCGTTTCCCACAATGCTCTTGCTAACACAAAAGAAGATCAGGGCCCGTGACAACCTATTTTTACCAAACTTCAGGGGCTTTCAAGGCTACTCCACAATCCATGACTTCACTGCTGTGTCACTTCCCAAGGCATCTGCTCCAAACCTTTTCCATTTTAAGCCCCTAACACCATTCTTCCTCTCCTCCCCTGCCCCACGGATAGGGTGGCCTCCCCCTACAACTCCAGGAAGACCAGGGCCAAAGCCCAAGGGGTTCTTATGTTTCCTACCCTCCATCTCAGAGTCCATGGCTTCCCATATCCTGTCCTCAGCTACTCTTCCCCCTGGGTCCCCAGCAATAGCTCCTTCTGGCCCCTGAGGGCCTAATCCGTCAACCACCCCCTCCTCTTCCCTACACCTTCAAAATTACTTTCAAAAAAAGCATTTGTGGCAGCTTTATAAATTCCATCTCCACAGTGACTTCTTCCCCTTTACTTCATTCATACTGAATCCTCTGCTGAGCTTCCATCCTTCCCCACCTCTCAAGACCAGCATGTCTCTGCCTGTTTCCTCAGCACCCATCCACCTCTAACCCTCGTGCTAGCCATTAGCTGTCCACGTCTACCCTGCAAGGAAACACTGAGTTCTCAGAGTCACCAAAGCAGCTGCCTTTACTGTCACTTCACCCTCTCTGAGCTCCCCAAAACACTACCAGAATTGCCCAGCTCCACCAGGCTGAACACTCCCTTCCCCAGCTTCCCTGTCACCTCATTTCTCCAGCTCCTCACCACCTCCACCACCTCAGCCCCTCTCCTTCCTCACGCCTGTGAAGGAGAACTCTCCAAGGACGCTGCACGGGCCTCTCTGCACTTGGTACCCCTCATTCCCACCACTCTCTAGGCCCATCCATCCCAACAGGGTCAACTCCAGTCTCTCTCCACGGTCTAGGCTTTAACTTAGAAATGCATACCCCAATAGAAAGACAGATGTACACCGATCTGTCAGAGTATTAAACAACAAAGTTAACCTCATCATCTTTCCCATAAACCTGCCCCTCGTCTGCCTCTCTGATTTCTGGTCACTGGCACCACATCTTTCCCCCACACTGCCTCCTCCAGCTCCCTTGCCCGCTTGCATCTATCTCCCTGACAACTCGGGCTCCAGCCTCCATAACAACACACCAGGACTAGCACCACAATAGTCTTGGCCCCCTTTCCGCATTCCAGGGCAGTCTACACGCTT